>NC_072732.1:136188569-136817809 GCF_026930045.1 Uloborus diversus
GTGCAGCTTAAATAGAAAGTTGACGATAAATTTCTTCTAAAAATGATAACACGTGCATTTTCTTAAACTTGTAAAAAGTTTCTTTCCTTTTCCTTTATGTATTTATTAATTTATTTTATTTATTTATTTATTTATTTATTTATTTATTTATTTATTTATTATTTTTTTGGAAATGTAATATATTTTATGTTTAGAAGAAATATTACACTTTATCTATTGAAAAACTTTTTTTTATGATAAAGAGCTATTGTCATTGAATGTAAAAAAATTAAATATGCATGATTAAAAAAAAGTGTTTCTTAGAAAGATAAACATGAAGGAAAAAACTTAAGTACGAATGTACAACATGTTTTCTGTCAAGAGCAAATATGTTAGAGATTTCAGGTTTCATTTAATATGCAATGTGACTTAAAAATTTTAATACATATGATTCCGATGAAGAAATTTATTAAATTCTTAGAGAGCTACACACTTTTTTCAATTATTGTTTCATTTGAATGATACCGAAAAAGGACCTAGTTTTTTGATATACACGAATTCAACGTACTACCATTGAGCAATTTTGCAGGTGAAAAGTCGTCATTCAGCATTTATTATGTTTATGAAATAGTATTATTTTACGTCAACTTTTGTATACACATACACACGTACATATAATTAATTTATATTAATATTAAAGCGATCTTAAAAATGTTTTAAAAACAGAGCTTCTATATCATCATATCTATTAAGAAAGACTTTTCAAAACAAAACGTAGTTTGCTGTATACAGTATATTAAGAACATTGTTCAAAATATCTAGCATGACTGCTCGCCCTCTATTATGGTGGAAATAGGGTCAAATGAAGTGGCAGGGCCATGTGAAATGGTGAAATAATTCTCCGTTCTTAGCAAAACGTAACCAGTAATATTTTAACAATGTCGTAACACTTGTAGTTTATTCCAGGCCAGAGAAAAAGATCTCTCAAGATCAAAGATTGTTAATTGATACTCATATTGTAATATTTTGTTGTAGGCCAAAAATTGTTTTTGTCATTACTAAATCCTGAAGTTCTTGTGTATTAAATGACACCAATTTAATATTAAGCTATTTTCAATTTTAAATACTTTGTACAATTAATCAAGTGCATTTGCATGCGGGGCAAAGTGAAATAGCTCATTTCGTTTACTTATTCAATCATTTGTGAAATCACTTACCGATTTAATTATTAATAATTTATTTACATTCCTTTGTTTAATAGTTCACTTAAAATTAACCATTCAATCACTTATTTATCCACAATTTTATTCACTCAATTCATTTTTCTCGTATATTAAATAATTCATTTATATTTTTTCTTTGCTAATTATTTCATTACCTATTAATTTATTTGTTAATTATTTTACTTACTTATTCATTTCATCAAAATTATTTTTAATTATCAAATAAAAACTGTTTCAGTAGAAATTAAAAAAAAAAAAAAACTATATTTTTCACTTTGCCTCATGAATTCATTTTGCCATGAAAAGTAGAAATGAAAATTTCCACTTTTTTTAAAAAATACAAATTCAAAGCTAAAAATTTAAAAAAAAAATGAAAGTTTCAACGCAAGTTGTATTATAAAATACATTGTGCTTTCTTTGTTATTGTAATATTTCTTCTTTGATAAATGTAAATTATTTTAACTGTTTCACTTTGCCCCACATTCCCCTTTATAATAGGGAAGTTTTCGATTTTTCAATTTTCTTTTTATATGATAGAGTAACATGTATGAACATCATAGGTGAAAAAATTTTTGCGATACGATAAGTAGTTTTCTTTAAATTAATTTTTAAAGTTCAAGCGCCTGTGACGTCAGATGGCATAGGAAGTGACGTCATGCGCTCTTCCGGTAGGGCAGAAGCCGAAGGTCACGCAGTTGACTTCGAAGACGAAACGTAAAAGGCTTATCTCCTCGCATTTAACTCCTCGCGTTTCTGGAGCATTAAACCTCTCATCCTCTCGGAAATATTCGAATATCCTCATTGATGTTACATGAGGAAGTTTATTTAGATTGTGCTTTAACGAATCCGGTCTCCATAGTGTGTTCAAAAGGATTATTGAATTTCTAAAAAATAAAATATCAGCGCGCTCAAAATGTTCCTAGCGAAAACAAGGAATCTTCGGCGGAAGGCTGCCCATTCGCGCCCTGTGACGTAGGCTAGTGACGTTTCAGAAGCGCGCACTTTTGCGCGTGGATTTTTAAAAACTCATTAAAAATCAACCACGGTGTTTTAAAATTCGGCGATGGTGAATTTTTTAGTTTTGAGGGTCAATTAACAATATCCAATAGCCAAAATATGAACATTTAATAGGTTGCAACTTCCCTATTGCGTTAACGATAGTTCATGTACTGAATGTACGTCAGTGCACAATGTTAAAATAACGATGAAATAGTTTAAATTCCAGTTTTTTGTAAGTGAAAAAATCATTTTAAATACAAGATGATTCTACTTGTAACAGTCTGCTATGAACAATGCTCTACACGTCTCGCATGACGGACCACTCCGTATTCCAGAGTGAACTTACTGATTACTATATTTTTTCTGAGTACTATAACTTGCAGAGTACTATTTCTGAAATAGCAGGGTCAAGTGAAATGGTGAAATATTTACTCTGTTTTTTGGCGCCACGTACCTGGTAAAAAGGAAAGAAATAGTTTTTTTGCCAGTGTTTTTGTAAGTGAAAGAATTCATTTTAAGAACAGGAAGATTCAACTTGTTACAGTCGGATATGAACAATGATTTACATGTCTCCCATGACTGATCACTCCCTATTCCAGAGGAAACTCACTGAATACTATATTTCTTGCTAACGATTCCTTACAGCAACGAAAATTCAATCAATCGTCCAAACGCAAGCAAGTACCATGTGCTCCCGCCCCCGCAAAATGTGTCCATCGCATTTTGCTGAAGAGAAAGTTCAAGCACTTGACATCAAATGTAGGACGGATTGGCCCTTTAAGTGTGTGGTGAATGGTCAGTTCGCACAAAGAGGCTCCTCTCCTCCCTTGCGATACCCCTTCGCATGCATTATTGATGGCAACCTAAATGGCTCTTGACGTTTCCCAAGTTCTGGAGATTTTCCGGAAGAGAGTCTTCCAAAGTAAACTGCGAACGAGTAGAACGAGTGAAAGCAGCTGATTGCTCTCTGCCTTTTCCCATTACGGCGTTTTAAAGTATTGAAGGATTCCTGGGAAACCTTTTAACCTTAGAGTAGGTCTAATAAAGCTGGAAGGATTAGCTATTAAAGTTCGGACTTTTAAAGCTTGTCCGTTGTCATTATTTGACAGAAACATCGTTGTTGATTTAAGGAAGGATTCTGTGGACATCGTTCAATCGAAGCATTCAGAAAACTCGCCTTTATTTTATATGTTTCACTCAAGTATATCGTATGAATTTAAACGCTTAAAGTAATATTGTATTAAATTGTAACCAAGTTACGAATGTGGACCATGGAAAATAAATTGAAGCTTAATATAGTATAGTGATTAAAAGAAAGATAAGCCAGTTCTATTCCTTATTAGCATTTAATGGGTAGCTTTAAATGTTGTCCATAAAATGTGCACTCAAATGGCAACATTTGAATTACTACTAATTATAGTGACGTTTCCTCAAAATCTGTTTTAGAAAATATACAATATTTTTGCATGATAAATATAAATATATAACTACAGAGAGAAATACGTTGATAGATATGTGTATCACTGAAGATGTTACTTCTTGTCTCTATTCCACGTTTGAGACGCTCAGAACACGAAGTCTCATGTGACGACTCAAAAACTGGCCAGGCTTCTGCTCGATTTTACTAAAAGGACTTTTTTTTCAGCTGTCGATCTTTAGTTTTTTTCCATTAATTGATGAAAAAAATCAACTACTTTATAAACAGTAAAAGCTCGTTCAGTAAAAATATAAAAGCACATTTATGTGTCACAAATATTAAATCATAAAAAAGGAATTACAAAAATATGTGGAAATGTTACGAAGAAGAGAAAGTGGAGTTTATAATTAAGAAAATAATGAAAAAAAGGAAAAATGACTTTAGAGAATTACGGTTATTAACTGAATTTTCCTGACAAATCTACACCAGATATGTTAAGGTTAGTATTGGATTTGAATGCGTAATGCACAGAGCACTAGATCTGGTAGATAGTTTTGTGTCAGAACATATCACACCCCGGCAAGGAAAGAGACAGAACTCAAAATTTGAAGAAAAAAATTAACTACTATATTAAAATCGACATTTAATGCTCTTTCTTGCCATAAAACTCGAAACAATTTAGCTTACATAATTGGTACATGGTGGCTTAAAAACGTGACACATTATCAAAACTTCATAATTTAGATTACAAAAACTTTCCATCTTCAAGCATGCATAATTGATTTAGACAACAAAAACTAATCAGTAAACATAACATTATGAGTATTTCGCGCGTGTTGTAATATTTGAGACTAACTAAACTACTTAACTTGATTTAAGACTACTATTGCGTAAAACCTTGAATTTCTCTAATGCTAATTTATCCAAAATATTTATTCCCAAAAAAGTCTTGAATTTTTTTCTAATCAGTAAAAAACCAAAAAAAAAAAAAAAAATTCCACGCCAATTACGCCCTGAACACACACATGTCCTTCTTAGAACATTCATACCTTTTATAGTCCCAAAATAAAGAAGCTGAACAAGGTAAGAACAGCGTTCCAAACCTCACGGTGCAAAACTTTTAAAATCTCTTTCATCCGAGCGGTGCAAAATGAGGCGAGATTGACTGCGCAAAGTCTGTTTTGTGTCCTTTAAACTGCTCATTTGCATAAGCCGAGTTCGGAGCTCTCTCCTCTGAATTCGGAGGGATGGAGAAATCGTCTTCGCTGCCTCTCAAATAAATGTCGGATTTTCCTGCCACCGCTCACAAATGTCGCAGGGAAAGTTGCCGCTTTAAGTTGCGAACCATTAAAGAGGAAATGCGCAAGAAGACTACGGGGATTTCGAGACTGCGTCGCAAATTGTCCGGTTCTGATAGTTGCGAGGGTTGAGCTCCGAAAACACTGTGGCAGCGAGTAGTTTACGGATCACATGTTTGGTTCGTATTATCCATAGACTGGAAATACATTTTAAGTTAGAGTTCAGTTTTGCTCCAGAAACATTTTGTGCTCAGTTTAGAAATTGGATTAGGTTTTTTTTTCCTCTTTTTCTTTGATAATCTCTCCTTGTTTTAGGGACGGACACATGGAGAGGGTCATGGGGATCATAACCCCTCCCCCGCATAAAACTGTCGACAATATTATCCGTCCACATTGTGTTCAACACTTCATGGAACGATTTCAGTAATCTTTTCAATTCATTAGTTATTTTTAAAAGTAAATATTTGAACTAATGCTTATTTTCCTTGCTTATGAAACAAATTGCAATGCACGTGAAATACACCGCCAGCTCAGTCATTTCCAGCCGAGGACTGCAGTTTCGTGCTTATTAGCACTCATCAGCCCGGCATAGGAAAGTGACTGAGCTGGAGATGGAAAACCTCTTAAGGAAGCCAAGAGTGCGAAACAAACTGGTAGCCAATATAGAATTAGCAGCCCAAACGATGGTTATGCTCTGCTAGTGCCTTATTTCTGGTCGATTAGGAGCTTTTTATTCACACCCAAGAAATTTCAGAAGTTTTTCGTACCAAAAACTGAAGGTTCGTTCGAAAGAGGCGAGGGGGGGGGGCATTCTTCAACATGAACCCCTTGAAATGGTAATCTGCATCCACCCCTACCTTATAACAGCGCCATACGTGTCACTTTGATGTCAAACAACACTTCCTGTAAATTCGGAAGAAAGATTGAAATACTTGTGGTTAAGTTATATTGTTATCATATCTAATAGGGGCCGCGGTATGCCAATTGATAAGGCACCGGACTCGTAACTCAAGGGTCGTGGGTTCTGTATCAACTGGTCGAAGACCTTCGTGTTTGCTAATGGTAACTGGTGCACGGGAAATATATCATGGTCACGAAGTTCTTCAAGTTCTCATTCCAAACTAATATACTGCCGGTGGTGCTGGATCAGGGTCGGTCAGCTTCTGGTCTGCATCAAAATGCAGAGTTATCTTTAATGTTTCATCTACCGGTTGATCGAAGCGTAACGTGTACGGGGAACTATGTAGTGAAGTGTAGTGTTGTGTGGTGTTATCATCTCTAAAGCAGATAAAAAGGAGTGTTTACATTGTGTAATGGTACCTATTCTCCAAAAAAGCCTATCGTTTCAACTTGAAACCTTAAGATTGCCATATAGTACTGGAGAAGTGATAGGTCCTTGCACAGATTGGGAGGCAAACCTAAACAGACTGGGGGAATGACAGCGGCTCTAACCAATAGGCCACAAGGGACTTTGTTCAATGGTAGCTTCTCTTCACAACAATTCCCTACCTTTTAGCGTGAAATCATACACTTTCTATAAGCTTGCTTTGCGCTTTAAATTATCACCTTAAATTATGAAAATCCTACCGATACGAGATCTGGCTTATTGGTTTCCTCGAACAATTTAAAATTTTATGATTCCTGGTTTAATCTTAAACTTTCGGTCAATGGAGAGGCACAATTTACGCTGTTAATTATCTAGGCGTGCTTTGTTTTTGTATTTAAAAACTACTTAAAACGAAGATAATACATGCCCCATAACTGTTTTATGAACTTTGGGTGAAGTTCATATAGCGTAGCTTTTAAATTTTTAAGAGCTACGCTGAAAGAATTTGAAAAAATGAGAATTTCCTTCGATAAAATGTTCTTAAATTTGTGGTTTTACTTAAATTTTAAACAAAAACAAAAATTATTCGAATTTTCGAATTGGACTACGAATTTTAGCGTTCTCAGGGGATGATTAAATTTCTCCTCAAATTTTAATCCAAACTTATAGGCCTTCTAACTTTGTATAGCCGAGCATACATACATAAATGCATAGATATAGGAATATGCATAAACACAAACAATTTTCTTTACTATTATATAGTGATGTGCCGGATCGTTAAAAAAGTAGATCCGCGGATACAAACACGGATCCGGATCATTAGTATCAAGATCCGCGGATACGGATCTCAATTTTTTTTTTTTTTTTTTTTTTTACCCAATTCAACTATCCGAGTGTAAAATTTGTTATGGAAGGTATTCCGGTCATAACAATGGCAATTTCTTCAAAAAATGTCAACTGTGGCAAAAATATAGTCAAGACTATGATTTACTCTTTAAAGAAATCTCCGTTTAAATTGAGAGAGAGTTGTCCAGTAGCAGCTTTACACTTTTGCTCCTGTGTCCTGCATCTACCGAGTAAGCTAGAAATAATTTTTCTAGCATTAATTTTTCATAGCTCTCACATAATTTCTAGCATTAACTCATCTAAGCATTAATGGAGCGCTGACCCATTCTACTGAACTTCTCCGACCGACGAAATACAGAGCCGAGAACACCTTTACAAACAGTAAATAGAGAATTTAGTCTCACGTTTTTTAAAGGATGCCGAGAAAAACAAAAATGAAGAATAACAGAAATCCCAAATCAATAACAAAAACTAATATTAAATTAAAAAAAAAAACAACACATGTCCCAGAGAGCCAACCTCATATTAAGATGAATTTCGCGGGTCAGAACACACATTTGTTAACAAATATGAACTCTGACAGCAGGTAAAAATTTTAAATCATTGAGATTTTTCTCCTTATCTACCGACTATGAAATCGCTACCAATCACGCGTATAAAGGCTTAGAATTGCATTTAAAATTTACTTAACAAGATTATAGCTCCTACTGTATATAAGTTAGAAGTTTCAAATAAATATCAAACGCAGAAAAATTCATTCTTTCAATTAGGGCCAACATTTTTAACATATGGGTAAATTTTTACTACCATAATTGTGAAAAACGTTGAATTGGTTTTTAATTAATATCTCCGGTAATTAAAGTTCTACAAAAACGAGGACAAGTTAAGAACACTTTCGATAAAGTCACCTTTTGAACGAAAAATGAACTATCAAAATCGATTTATCTGTTTTGGAGCTACGGTGCCACAAAAAGACACACTGATACACACTTTTAAAACTTATTTACCCTTCCTTTTTGCAACGGGGGTGGGGGTGGGGGTACAAATTGGCTTCCGAAATGATACCTTATAATTTAAATAGGGAATGAAACCTAATTTAAACGGAATTTAAGAGTCTTTTATTCAAATATTTAAAAAAATTTTAGAATAGAAATGATCTTTTTAAGATTCGTCAAAAAAGTGACGGGTACGGATATGGATACAGAGCTTTATTTTCCCTCGGATATCCGCGGATACGGATACGGATATCCGGAACATCACTACCATTATAGCATATAGGTAATGATTTTTTTTTACTGAAAGTTCATTGAAGATTCTTTGAAAACCTTTCTTTTTTGGAAATCCTCTCTCACACAAATTTGTTCCACAAAAAACGCATTAAAAAAAACTTAATACACAAAAGAGTTTTTTTCTTTTTTCAGTAGTTAATCCGTTGAATCCACCAACCACAAAGCAAGAATACTCTTGATTCTCTTTTAGCCATTTAACCCGTTGAACAAATGTATCTTCCGAAGAAGTGCAATAAAAGTCTCTGAAATCGGAGCCAGACGCACTTTGTTTAGTACTAGACAACAAAATATCTCGAAGTCGTTCCACGGCTAGACGTTTGTGCCCATTTCAATATTTCAAAGTGATACCACATACCGCGACATCGCACACGGTTTACGGTTGGACGCTTAAGTTTCCGAATCGTAAACAAGGGTGTGACGGCGCTTGTTCGGAGGTTAACACTTTTCGACCCTTTCGCTTCCATTTTTCTGACTGCATGGTTAAATCTTCGTATCTTGGCTTGACGTTCCGCCAAATTAACGACTCAATCGACAACGGCGGCCATTCGGTTTGAAAAATGATCCTTTCCGCGCGGGAAGTTTTTCAGAGTTAAAAACTATTTTGAAACAGATGAAGAAGTAAATTCGTAATTTTGTTTTTAATGGTGCCGTTTGCATGCTAAGTTATTTTGTTATGGAATTAAATGTTCACTAAATTGATGGGCTGTTCGTTTCTTTTCTTTTGTGTGTTTTTCCGAACATGTTTAACAATTGGGTTGTTTCCCATTTTTCAAAAATGTTTTTTTTCTGAAAGAGCATGGTCAAAAACATGGGGTAAGTTACTTTTCTTTTTCTTCTTAATTTTGACTTATTTTCCCTCTTAAAAAATAATCATAAACAACATTCAACCGTTGTTTTCATTTTTAAAGCTGACGTCACAAGTGAGTAAATCGCTAGGGTTACCAGAATAAAGTTTCAGCACATTGCCAAACTTCACTAAATGAATACCTTATTTAACTATCAATTATCGTTCCGCTAATAAATTGCTCGCGGTGAAAAAACCGTTAAAAGGCGATATCTTGCCAGAAAAGACAACCACGCGCACTGATTCAATATGGTTTTCATCACTTGTGACGTCACACGATGAAACAGTTTGGTTTTAAAATCAGACATTTAAAGAAAAATTAAAAATTAAATGTTGAGAAAACAAAATCATTTTCTGGGTCCATGTTATTCTTTTCGCTTATTCTACCAATTTCAGTGACTAAAAGTAGTTTTTTGTAGTCCATTTCAATTCTCAGTTCCATAATATTGTTACATTATGATGAAAAAAAAAGAAAGAAATAATAGTATGAAAACAAGTTCGTTTCTCACAAATTAAAATTTTCACGAACTAGAATTGCAGTCAGGTGATTACTCCTAAATTTTGCATAAATCCTAGCTTACTTTTTCAGATATTTTATTCAATCCCAGATTAAATATCATTACCACTTCATGAATTGTCATAAGCCTTAACATTTTGTCACAGTAGTTTATTACTTTAATGTGTCTCGAAGTTTTAGCTCACGTGATTCGTATTTTTGCAAAAATACAGAAACCATTATTTATTAAGATAAATAAATACCTTTGTGCTGAATAGTAAAGTCAGAACAAACAACGTAAGTAGAAACACAAATTTGTAAATTACAGCAGACACGTGTTTCGGCGTTACAGGAAACGCCTTTTTCAATGCAAAAAATAATGAGCTTTGACTTCATTATTTATTAGTTTATTATGAAGGAACTTTGGATATAAATGCCTGACTTCATTTTTAAAAAACCCACAGAATAAATTTAAGGATTTTATTAAAGCTTGCATGCATTGATAAATCGGAAATTTTGTAATTTTTTTTTTGAGTTATCCTATATTTTTAGATAGTTTTGTGTTG
Source organism: Uloborus diversus (assembly GCF_026930045.1). Taxonomy (NCBI): domain Eukaryota; kingdom Metazoa; phylum Arthropoda; class Arachnida; order Araneae; family Uloboridae; genus Uloborus; species Uloborus diversus. The sequence goes on from NC_072732.1 coordinate 136,198,854, forward strand.
GAAAGATATTAAAGACAAAAGTTTTTCTTTTTGCTTCAATGGTATCTCTGCATATTATAAAATGAAGTCTCCAAAAAGCGTCTGTGTGTGTGAACTCGCAAAACTCAAGAACTACCCAGCCGATTTTGCTGAAATTTTCACAGTTTGTTCCTTTAAGTCCTGAAAAGGTTTGCAGACCAGTTCGAAAAAAATTCGATGAATAGTTCTTTTTTTGTCTCAATTTAGGTCCGATTTTCACATCAATTCCCGATTTAAGGGGTAAAACATTACTTGCACATATTAATGTTACATATCGTTAGAAAGAGGAAACTTTTCCGCGCTCTACGCAATTTGTTTTAATGCTCTAACGTAATTACGGCGGGAGTTATTTACGTTTATAGCTCGAATTTTTTTAGGCTTAGCTGAAATTTAGGCAATACTTTCTTCATTACATCTATCAATAAAAAGTGAAGGAATTGTCCTACAGTTTTCTTTTTGACATCATTAGAAAAAGCGACATTTTTTACTTCAGATCTATCTCGACCTATGGTCGAAAAATTAAGCTCCTATCTCAAAAAGAAAAAAAAAATTACAAGCCCTTTTAAATCAAGTTCAAAAAATCTCATGTCCATTCAAATTGTTTTAACCATTTTTTCCCACATTTTAATTCCTTAACCTTATTTTATTTTGTGTTTCCATGGTTACGCTTGGTGAATATAAAAAATCCCTCGGCATCGGTAAAAAAACGAATAATTAGTTGTGCTTTTATGTATTCATCGGTCCATGTCGACATTCTCCAAAGTTGCTCTTTCAGTCTGACACATATGTAGAAAGTCAGACTTTTGATAGGCTTTTTGTTTCAATATCTGCCGTCATTGTTTAGGAGGGAAATGTTGCATGATGGTTTTTATTTATTTATTTATCTAAGCCTGATTGTTGAATATACGTCACTTAATACAATTTTATTTTCAAGGTGGACCGGGCAACGCAGTTAGTAACAGATAAAGAGCTTTTTTTTTTTTTTTTTTTTTTTTTTTTTTGTGCCTTAGCACTCTTCTTAATTTTTCAAACTCATTGATGCACGACAGGGATTTAATGTTTTTCTCAAAAAAAAAAAAGGACCAAATTTCCATTGAGTACAAACACACAAATCATGGTTGTGCGATATTTTTTGGAATAGATATTCAGTAAAAGGGTCATGTGACTGGTTGGACCAATCAAAAATACTATAGAAATCATTTACGCTAAGCAACGATCGAAGAGAGATCGATAAGCTATCTTCTTCATTGCTCAGAAGAAAAACGAAAAAAACCTTTAGACCAAACATAAACCCTATCAAATTTGCACCAGCTTTGAGTCTTAAATTGGAAAAATGTTGAAGAGTGTTCATGAAAAAAATACGGTACTCTTTGACACTAGCTGTTTCTACATATGTGTCAAACTGAAAGACCAACTTTGGAGAATGTCGACATGGACCGATGAAAACATAAAAGCACAACTAATTATTCGTTTTTTTACCGATGCGTTTGCCGAGGGAAAGTTTATATTCCCCAATAATTATCCGTAATTAACACATTTCCACCCTTAATAACATGTAGAGGGTATATACAAAACACACAAGCAATTTTTTCAACCATTACAGTAAAGTAGAACAAATACCTTTATACTTGAAAAATAAAATAAGAAATAACAACGTTCAATTGCGCAAAAACTGCGAATTACTACATACACGTGTTTCAGGGCTACAAGGAATTCCATTTTTAATGCAAAATAAATGAGCATATGGATGAAAAGACATCCGACACAAGACACCTTTGTTTGTTGTTTCATCCATAAGCTCACTTATTCTACATTGAAAAATATTCCTTGTTGCTCCGAAACACTTGTATGCAGTAATTTGTAATCTTGTACAATTAAACGTTCTTATTTCTTATTTTACATATCACTAGACTAATTTTTATCATCACATCCTAATTCATTGTGAGAAGGAAATATCAGGTTTCTTAACAACGAAGTGCAACAAATATTGTCACGTTGTAGACACGTAAGATGAAAAAAGTGCAAATAAGAAGCATTCCTTAGCAGTAGGGGGTTATCCTGGAAACATTCATAAATACAAATTCTTTTCTTTCTTGCGACGTGTCAAGCAGCAGTTCGTGCTAATAGCAAGATTCAAAAGTGGAGATTTTACGAGAATGTATGACATTCATCTAGCTGAGGGTGTGCGACAAAATATGCGACGCAGACGTGAGATGGGTCCGGATGCTAAAATTATCAGTTATTCATGGAAGTATGGTAAAATGTAATTCTTTTTTAAGCTAAAAATTCTTCGCTACCTCTTAGAAAGCAAAATGTACGATTTAGAACGAATATTTTATATTAGCATTGATGGATATATTGTTCAGTTGTAAAGTAATTTATTTTGGAATGGAAAAGAAGTAACTTGCGTTTTTTCTACGAGCATCATCTGAAGTTCCATTCATTAATTGCTCTTACTTTTGCATGTAAGTCGATAGAATCGCAAAAACATTAGGAAAAAAATCTGCAATAATTTATTTTAAAAAATACAGAAAAATACACTAGTTTGCATTTACAACTATCCTTTATTTTATTATTATTTTTTTTTCATTTTTTATTTATTTATTTATTTATTTATTTATTTATTTATTTGCGAAATTGAAGCGTTGTTACTTACAGAGCAAAAGGGGATGTGATCAATTGTTTTCTCTACAGAAATTTTGTCACATCCCAGACCCAGAGCACCGATTCACGATTACGGCATTCTGTAATTCTTGGTAAATTTATAAACAAAAGTAGAGGACTCTAGTAAGTAAGTGGGAATCCACAAAACGTGAAATGACAATAATGAAATTTGACACTTAAAATAAATTATAAGTTAGAAAAATCTGAACGACTATTTGGGCTTTGAGTGCGCCAAAATAAGTCCAATGGTACTATGGTTCAAGGCCTCGTATTTCACTCATTTATAATTCAATTGGCTCCAAATTTTGCACATTCATCTCATGACTCAAAAAATAAATAATATATAAATAAGAAAAAGCTAATTCCGCATTAAATATTAAGTTTCAATTGCGTTTTTCAGAGGTTTAACAAAGAAAAGAGATTTGGTTTTGTTAGAAACCCGGGTCCCCTATACAGCTAACTCTGAAGAAACGTAAAAAAGTACTATCAAACAAAAAAAAAAAAAAAGGTTCAAAACTTCTTTAGTGTCAATATAAAACATTTAAAGCCACATTTGATAAACTTGAAAAGATTTTCAAAAATTCCATATTTACTTCAATGGGAAGAATGAAGATCAATCATCACATTCAGTGCACTTCTAAGTCGTTATTTTCTGCTTTTTGGTCCCTTCGGCGCAAAATTCGCTCATATATGCGAAGTATGTGCAGCACGGGATCATATACTCCACCGGATAGTTTTCGAATTCTTGATAAGGACACCAGAAACCTAATATTTCCAATCATGACTTTATTTGGTAACACTTTGCTTTTCAATGGTTGTCGAAACACAAGGGAAAATGACGGTATACTTTTTTTTTTTTTTTGAATTCCTCAAACACATAAATAAGACTTTCTAAAATAGGTAAAAAACTGTTAAACTACAATGAGCCATGGGGAACTAAAATTTACTGTGAAATAAGAACAGGTAATTTGAACAAGACTCTTCAGTAGTAACTTTTGTCTGTAAGTAACGCACTGCTTGTGGATAACGCTTTATCATTAAAAAAGTTTTCTGATGACGATAAAATCACGATCTAGCAAACTTTTTGCTGTCTTCGATCAAAAAAAAAGGGGGCGGCTGCCTTTTTTTCTGCCTGTGAATTGTTTGGCATATCCACAAAAAAAAAAAAAAAAAAAATCGTAATTCGTTTTTAAAAATAATAAAAGAATAAATTTAAAAAAAACTTTCTATTCTGCAAATTAAGTTCATTTTTGGAAATTATTGGCTCTGAAATTCTCATTTTTCTATCGCCATATTCAATAAAATCTTGACTAGTAACAACTGGCGATAAAACAAGTAAGAATTTTTTGTCAACCCCTTCAGTCGGAATTATGAAATATTTGACCAAAAATGTTGATATTTGGTACACAGTATACTATGGTAAAGGGTATCTTACAGACAAAATTTTGAGTTTGTAGGAGAAAAAATAAAAGAGTTATGGCACGTCCAATATTGTTGTTGTTGTTGTTGCAAATCTCCGGTGTTTAGCAGCGCTAAACCAGGTCTATGAAATTCGTCACTCGCAAAAAATCCAACACCAACATTGGATCCGCCAAAAGATCCAATCTTGAAAGTCCCAGACAATTCAGTATATGTTCGGGGGGGGGGGGGGCTGATGGTCGACACACGTCACACAGGTTGGAAAAGTCTTTTTTCCATTGCAATAAGTCAATGATTTTAGGTGTCCACTAATGAGCCTAGTGATGGTTGTCTGATCTCGCCTACCACACTTGAGAGATAATGCACCTCCCGGGCACTTCGCCTGGTACCAATTATGGGTAGGAGGGACAGTCCAGGAGGACTTTGCATCTCTTTTAGCCTTAGAAAATAGCTCCAAGTAAGTCAAAGAATTAGGTGTATGAAATGGCTCACAAGTCCCTTTTTTAGCCAAGATATCGGCCATCTCGTTACCGTGTACATCAACGTGAGATGGAATCCACTGAAAATGCACCTCTCGAAAAGAAGAAATATGCTCCAGTTTGTTAATAATAGAAACACCAGTACCATCACCCACTTTATGCCAATTAGAGAGGTACTGGATGGAACTTCGGCTATCTGACAGAATCCAAACGGCTGAAGAGCCGGGAGAAGACAAAATTGAACCGATCCCCTCATCGATAGCAATAAGCTCGCTTCTAAAAACTGAGCAACAGTCTGGATTTCTTCTGCTTAATTTTGTTGCACACCCTTGGAATAAAATATAAACATCACTACCAGAGCAGATTACGTTCATCCTTACTACCATCCGTATACATTATAATAGAGTCCTCAGGGATCCTGTCATTTCTTTGACAACAGAAGCTGCTCCTATCCTCCAGCTATGATTTTGTGCCAATATTCCAAACTTATATTTTTGAAATCAATATTTCACGTACAAAAACGATAAAATAGCAAACAAATTTCATTATAAAATGTTCTACAAACAATTATAAAACATAATATAAGCGTTTGAAACGATTAATTAATAATTATGTATTTTTTTAAAAAATCAGGAAAAAAACCTCGTTTTTCAAATGAAAATCCATGGTTGGAAAAATGAGCCACATGTCAGTGTTGTCAATCCCAAAACGAAAAATTATTTCACAGATTATAGTAAGCAGAATGTAAACAATCAACTACAAAAAAATCAACTAATTAAATCAATTATTAAATGATTAGCAGCTGTTTAAAGTGGTTTTCCGGTATACCGGACACCAGGTCTGAAGGGGTTAATAAACATCAAGCAGTTACTTAGTTTCCACCTTTTTTTTATTTTCTCAACTCAATTTCAATGTAGTTAATACAAGAGAGCAAAACAAAGTATTGAGATGTCCCAAAATCTGGATCTTCAAAAGGAAATCTGCAAGTAAGCAATTTATTTACTAAAAATCAGACAATACATGGCAAATATTTTAAGGTTATTATTTCATTGTAATGGAAACAATTCTAATAAGTTTACATTTCATCTTAAAAAGAGTCTTTAATATTTGCCTTTTATTAATTGTACCGCAAAAACATCATAGTAAATAATGCAAACCCAATATTTGTAAACCGTGTGTCAGAAATTTGAATTATCTTTGAGGAAGCATGATCGGTTTTCAGCGAATGCATTAATATTTTGTTCTCTTTCACTGTTGTTTGTTTATTTCGCTCAATTCATTATCGACGAACATTCTTAATTACATTTTGGAATGAGCCATTTTTCTTTCTTCTCTAATATTTCGAGTCATTGTTTTTCATAAGTTTATTATGAATCACTTTCAAGCTACAACAGAAAATACTTTTACCCATACGCTTGAAGTTAATACGCATTATGATCTTTGGAGTTAGCTTTTGTTCAGAAATGGTTATGCAATTGATTCTGGTTAAGGACATTTACTTAATAAATAACGGATTTCTTTTTCTTTTAGCAGATTGCGATTATTTACTGCTAATAGCTTCCATTTTTTACCAAGATCGTGTAAAAGTTAGATTTGACATAAATTGAGATAAATTACTAATAGCTGTTTTTTTTTACATATACTTTATCAAGATGGTGCATAGCATTTGTTTTAAAAATAAAAAATCTGCTACAATATATCTTTATATTATCTGGTTTTGTTATTAACCAATTGATAATGCTCTCCTAACTGAGTTTCAATTTAACTTATGCAGCTTTTTAAAATTTTTGTTTTTCATGATTTTTTAAATACTTCATTCATCTAATTGAAAATGTATCCATATTTAAAACAACGCATAACTATATTTTATTGAGCAACAGTCATTTTTAGCTTTAACTTTTAAACAGACAAACTTACATTTAAAAATCTTTAATTCTATGCACTTAAGCGCAGCAAACTGCATTTTGAAAAAAATAATTCGTAGAACAATCGGTAGCTAAACATCTACTAAAATGAAGATAAATTAAATTTTGCTAATCATAATTTCATGGAATCAACCGGTGTTAAACTCCTTCGTTTGAAAGAAATTGCAAGTATCACGTTGAAAATACCCGGGTCTAATTGGCTAACTAAAAACCGTCATCCACAGTTAAAGGGAATGAAATGAGATAGAAAAAAGCAGTTTTAATTTCTTCAGCATTGCAGCAGCCTGTTTGTGACAGCACACGAGTGTCTCATTAATTCATGGCTTTAGACACATTTACGCCACAAGACACACACACAAAAAAAAAAAAAAAACGAGAGCAATGAACAACAATAACAGTGATGAGAAGAGAAGAAAACCGCCATCAGCACGAAACAAACGATGTCAGTTGCTCGTAATTAGTTATTTAATAAATTAATTATTACACGAAGAGACACCGGTAGGTAAAATAAAACTCGCATCTCTACTGATGTAATTTAATTATTTTCTTCACTTGCAGGAATGGTTTAGTTTTACTGAAAGACGAAAAGAGAGAAAAAAAAATGGCGGTATTTAAAAAGAAAAATTAGGAAGAACTGAAGCGGAAACTGTTCGCATATCTTTTTTTCTTTTTTTTTTTCGGATGTAAAGTTGCATTAAGCCACGTGTAATTTTAATAATTTTTTTATGAAAGTTTCGAGCTTTTAAGGCTGGGAGGAATTAGGAGAATAAATTTTAGAGATTAAAATGGAAGATTTATTTTTACCATTGCTACGTTGCTTTTTGAAAAATAGTTTAAGTAAGCTTAAATCAGACTTACCTTCTAAACATAAGCTTAAATATACCATTTATAGGTTCTCTGATTAAATTTTACAATAATAACGACAAGTCTAGGCCATTTGTATTGAAAAGTACCCTAAATTCATTATTTCTAGTATATTAACTTAGAAATGGGGAATTCATTGTTACTAAGGGAAAAAATGCTGGAGCACAAAAAATGAACATTTTCTTTCATTACGAGGAAAAGAAGAATTTTTAATTTACATTTTTTTAAAGTTTGTATCAATGATCATTTTTGAAGGGGTCGAGAGCAACCAGGTTACAACTCTAATATAGTGAAAAAAAAAAAAAACTAAGATTGCAAACTATTGAAATAGAAAGAATATATTCATACTATGTTCCATTAAAGTATGGACGAAATTCTTCACAAACGGAGGTAAAAGTTAAAGTGAAATGAAAAATTTTAAGTTTAACAATATTTTTGAAGCTATGCTTCTTAAGGCGGTCGAAGTGAACTAAAAAAGAAAGAACGAAAGAAAGAAAACGACATTAAAAAAAACGTTCATTGGTCAACCGAGTTTAATTCTCAAAAATCATTGCTTTTATGCGCATTTAATATGTTCTTAGTACTCTGAATCGAGTAAAACAAGTTTCAACTCAATAGGACTCAACGTTCTGGAGCTAATTATATTTTAATTAAACTTAAACATTTTTTTTTAAATTTTTGTATTTCTTGAATTTTTAACTACTTCTAGATGTCTTATCTGCTTGAAAATGTCTATATATATATATATATATATATACTTTAATCAGCGTATACTTTAAACTTACTACAAATATGCTTTAGTTAAAATTTTCAAATTTTGTAATTTGTTTTAAAATAACTTTATTATCTGAATGTGAAAAGATGCTCTAGTTAGCTAAGTTCCGTAATCCCCCATTCCTTTCAGATAAATTATTTTTGCTAATGAACATTAACCCACCAGAGCCTATAACCAAACATGGAACTACAACTAATGCTGTTTTTTTAAGATGATTAGAAAACATTGAATCATAAACGGTAGTATCTTATTTTATTAATCATAAACTATAAACCCATCGCTTCTGTGATACACATATGAATAACTTTAATTTGTACTAACGTGTGCGATTTTTAAATTTTTTCTATATTCATTTATAATAATTCATATCAATATATTTTTTTTAATGATATGCATGCTTGTTTTGTTTAGGTATATTGTATGATTGTGTTGCATATGATAAATTTAACTGTATTGTCTGAAACTTAACTTGATGCGTTGTTTTAATATACCCTCAGCGTTTAGGTAGATTGTATGATTGTGTAGGATATAATAAACATTTTTGATAAATTTAACTGTATTGTCTGAAATTTAATTTGATGCGTTGCTTTGATATAAGCTTACGTTGTTCAGAAGCCCTTTGTAAAAGCATAGCTTCTGTCTCCCAGTTTGCCATTTTTTAATGCTGATTTTAGCAACGTTTAATGTTTTCTTAAGAAACCCATTTTTATTTCAAAATGCCGTCTCAGTGTTTCAAAATGCTCGTAAGAGTACAAATATAGACAATATGCTACAGAAAAATAAATCTGTGATCCCAATACAAGCAATTGATAAATTAACTATGATATTTATAAATAATCAAAATATCTCTCAATATAACCAATCTCGCGGAATATTTCGTCACAGAAAATTTTGTCAAACAGTTTTAGAATACCGTTTAGATGAATAAAACGGTACAGCAAAAGCATCAACCGATTCAAAAAAAAAAAATCAATTTTAAAATAGTAACGGAAAACTAAAGCTATAGCGGCAAGGGAGATGATGAAACGATTTGCGTTATCATGTTCGAAATTTAAACAATTCTAACCACATGGAATACATCCCGGTAGTACAATAAAAAAATCTTCCCAATAAATTTAAAACCGCCAAAATCGCCGACCATTTCTGGAAAACCTGACAAAAATAAACGCAAAATCTCTTTTCCTTCTTCTCCTCAACCCATTACTCCATTTTTACGAGAAGGTAACAGATCCCCGGTGGTCAATCCTCCTGACCCCACCTATCAACTATTCCGGAGCCCTTTTCTTTAATGGATGTCGAAATCCGTTTTCAGGTGCAGCCTAACATCTAAACTACACCCCCACAAGTAAGGGAAAAAAAGGACAGAAAAGAGGTTGGGAAGAGATCGTTTTCAGTAGCCAATCCATCAATTTTATATCCTATCCAGGGTCGATGCATGTTACGGTAGCCCGTCTTATGAATTCCACAAGGGAGGGCAAAAAACCAGCAATTTCAATCGGCCGGATGGCGTAATGCTGTCTATCCCATTGCCACCACTCTTGTTTTGTTTCCTTCTTTTTTTTCTGACCACTTCTTGTAGGTGTGTTGAGGCTGGACGGGGATTGTTTTGGGAGATCTCGCCTCTTCCCCGAGCCGTTTGATCGCCTCGTAAAAGCTAGCAATTCAATCCAAATACCGAATCGGAGTCATATCTTAGCCATCACCCTTCCAGTGTGAAGGGAAAAAAAAGTAATGTAAGAATTTCCCTCGACGACAAGTGAAGTGAAGCGAAGAGAATTCGTTCTTCAACTAAAAAAATATAGGGAACTCACAAAACAGTTTTTAACCGAAGAACTGAATTTGATGGCACTTTTTGAAGGCTCTATAAGTTTAAGACAGATCGTTAAAGAAAGTTTCTTAAAAGAGAAGAATACTTTCTACTTCGAACGAGAAGATCAAGTTTTTACTTTTCAAACTATTATATGTCAAATTTATGCAATATATGTTACTGACTACTGACATACAACTCTAAAGTTAGATTTCGAAAATCGTTTTAACTACTAAATAAATTAAACACTAATAAGTGAAAAGTGCATTAATGAGTGCATATGTATAAAACATTTTCACTATTTTCGTGTCATAATTGTTTCATTCAGTAAAAGTTACGTAGTTTTAAGTTGCTCAAAGGATTCATGGTAATTAGTCATTCAGAATTATTTCCAAACGCTTAAGATTTAACTGTATTCTTTAAACTTTTCAAAATATATCCGACGAATAAGGCAGCCTACTTATAGGTAAATTTCACACGGGGCTTAAACGGGTAAAATTCTAGGTAAATTTCCACCAGCTATCTCTCCATTCAAAAATAAAAACAATTTTTTTTTTTTTATGAACCAGCACACGCTAAATAGGCTTTAAATTAAATGAAATTACACTACTTTACTTGCTATCCGCAATGTATTTTCAAACAGTGGTTGTTGCAAAACAAATTTCAACATTTCTAATAAAATTTCTTGCAAAAACTAACAAATGCAAGAGAAGAAAAATATGCACAATTTATATCAGTTGAAAAAATGTAGATAACTGATTGATTCAATCGTCCACGCCAACCGATCTGTACACAAGCTTTGCACCACAGAATTCTTGACTCCTTTCTATACTTTGCATAAAGCATCTATTTTTATGGTAGCTGATAAATATTCTTGATCTAAGAAATATGTAGGTCTCGGGTTTTCAATACACTACTCGGAAAAAATAAGCACTTAAACCTTGGACTTTTTAAATTTTAGTCACACTTTAATAAATTGTGTATTAACAGGTTTAGAACATCTATCGACTTTTCTCAAGTAACATATCCGGCAAGAAGGATCCAAACAGGTTTTAAAAAAAAAGAGAAAAAAAAGATGCAATGTCACAAGGTGGTTGACTTATTCCTTTGACGCAACAAGTCATTTACAACGTTTTTAAGAAATAATTCCACTGATAAATTACTTTGATAATAAACGTTGCGAGATTATCTCTAACAATTATTTATAGAAAGGAACAGTGGAACCATGCTTTCATTCATTGTCATTAAACCAAGAAATTTGACTTTAAAAATTGTACTTAACTTTTATTTTCCCATTATTTTTTTTTCTAAATTTTCATTTTTAAGACATCTGCTAAGTGTTTACATATTCTGTTTTTAACAATAAATAATATCTCTGAGACAAAAACCTTCTAAGTTTATGCAATTCCAATATTTTCTTTAACAGTTTGCTAATACGAAGTTGCATACGCATGAGAAAAAAAAAACGGCAAAATTTTGTTATGAAAAACTGCAGTAATACAAGTACGTATTGTATAGTATTTGAATGACGATTAGACAAGATGCATGTCACTTTCTCAGATTACATGAATTATGCTGTTTATTGTTAATATAAGAGTAGGCATGTACCATAATAACCAAGCAGAAGAAGTAATAACGCAAAAAAAGAAAAATAGGAGCGCATTGTTTACTTTATATATACGAGGTTCCACATTAATCACAGAGACCAGTAATAGCTGACAGAAATATTCTGTTGACAACCATTTATTATGCACCAAGTAGTAGTATATTCTGTCTTAGAGGTTTTCATATATTTGTCGGCGCATTAATTTTGTTTTACCATATGCTATACGTGAAAATCTTTTTGAAACAATCCAAATTTTAAACGGCAAAAAATATTTTTGTGATATATTAAAACATAGACTTCCTTTATTTATGTGGACGAGTGAGGGGGATTCACCTTGTGCATTATTTCTTTGACTTTTGGGATTTCAAGTAAAAAACGGTTGTGATCATCTAACGACACGTATGAGATAAATACCAAAAAACGACGAGCAAATTGACAAAATCATTTGCACTAAACGATGAGGAAGATTACTTCGTCAAAATTAGTTTGATCAATCTCCCTATTGGCAGCGGTTTTTCCCGTATTTTACCTGGAGACAAAGACATTTTCAATAAGACCTCTCTCCACTCTCCCAAAGCTCCTATAAATCAGGAAGAGTACACGTGATTAGGTTCTTTTCCCGCGCTGCAGGTGATTATTGGGCGCAATCAGTCCTTCTCGCAGGAAGATTGGCCATAAAAGAAGACGCGCTGGCATTTCGATTGAAGAGATGCCACTGCGGGACGAGTAAAAAAGGAAGGAATTGGGTGCCAGTGCATCATTCGCTAACAAGGATTGAAAAGGTGTCCCGCTGAGGAATGCTCTACACTTTCTTCGGCGGACTTTCTTTCTTCCGCAAATTCGGGGCAAGAAGTTATAAACGACGATACTGAAGCTGGCTGTGAGAACGTTTTCGTCTTGAATAATTTATTTCATAAGATTGTTTAAAAACGGCTGCATTTTGTGTAATTGAGCAAGGTCATAGGTCTAACATTTTGTATCTTGCCGAGAGTTCATCCAACTTGTCCGATAATCATCAGTTCATTCGAGGAAGTGTTCCAGCTGTTATTAAATTCAGGGATACATCATAAGGTGATTCCGGAAGAGACTGTACTGAATAATTTATAGCGTAGGAATATTGCATAGAGTTTAATTGTACTGAAATTCGATAGAAGCTTAAGCTTTTCAAATCATTTAGCAGTTCTTCGTAAATAAGGTAACATTCTCCTCCACTTGAATGCTAATCTTTTCATGATCACGAAAATTTACGTGCATCCAAGTATCTCTCATCAATGATTTACAAGCATTTTCATAATTGGGTGTCACTTTTCAATTCCGTATAATGTGCGATTTGTACTTTATATATTGAACAAATAATCAAACAGTAAAATGATTCCTCAAACATTATTTTTGTTTTAAAAACGGGTTTTGCAGTCGTTTTTCACAGCCTGAACCCAAAGCAAAAGACATCCTTCAGTATATTCTGAGAAAAAATTATGCAGTAATTTACAAAATATGTGCCATAAATCGATAGTGTCACTACGGAAGTGGGGAAAGGGCTACACCTAAAAGGAATTTGCGAGTTAATGGAAAATATAAAAACTTCAAATCTGAAACTTTTCCGATTATTTTAATAAAATTTTAATTTATCAAACGCAGTAGCATTAGTAAGGAGAGGGGAGGCATTTGTGCCGGATGGTGCCGGGGTTCCTGAATTGATGTAAAATATAAATCCTTATTTCTGACTTTTTTTTAACAATATTTCAAATTATATTTAAACCATGAAACCAATAGCATCACTATCTGTGCATCACTCGTGCTAGGTACGCCACTGCATAAATACATTTTATAACACGGTCTTTTTTGACCAAGAGGACTACAAAAAAAATAATTATTATTATTATTGCATAAACAATTTTTTAAGTATTTGTTTCAAACTGTTTAAAAATTACACTATTTAAATCCTAGCACTTACTTAATGTTTTCATTACTTCATGTAATTTAGTTAAATATTATACGCTAAAAGCTACATCATGAGTCTAGTAAATAATCTTTCAATCAAAACAGAATGCTTGGAGAAGAATTTGAGATGCGCTCTTCGTGCATAGGAGGGAAATTTTTGTTTTCAATGAATCGAAGCTCAAAAAGTATATCGAAGTTTCTTCTCGTTTCTCATAAAGGTGGGATTTTTTTTTTTTTTTAATTCTAAAATTATGACGTTTGAAGCAATCGGTGATTAAATAACATTTCTTTATGAATCAGTGTGTGTGTGCGTTTAAGCATTCAAGAGTTTATAAGTTCCACTTTGTCGCGGCTTGACGTCTGTCAGTCTATTGCCTTTTTTATTGGTAGATTGAGAGTTACATGATCCATTGCTTTATGTGGCGAGTGGACTAGGTCCAGCGCTGGAGGGATGTCTTATTCGTATGGAAATCGGTAGATACCGAGCTACGTGATCAATTGCTATACATGTATGCTTTACTTGTTCATTTATTTATATATACGAGTATACATGTATGTATATTTTTGTTTTTAATTTTTTTCAGAACATAAATCTATTCGCCTCTCTAAATATTGTTATCATTATTTCATTTATCTGTTTATTTATTTATTTTTTGCAGACGATAAATATTTTCTTGTGTTATGGATTATTTACAATTCTCCGTTGCTCAGGTTGGACCTTTGGGCAATGCTTTCTGTGTACGATATCTGCCCTCAATACACAGACGCAAAACTTCAATGACGTGATTTTACCCTCTGTTACTTTTTGACCAGAGCAAGTATACGGCAAGTATAACTGCAAATTTTTCTTTTCTTTCTTTCTTTCTTTTTTGCATTTTTGTCATTTATTGTACGTCAGCTTTATTGTACACACTTGCTTATTTGGTTTTTACTGAAAAATAAGCGCGAAAGAAACGTCTAACTCCAACATTTCCCCATTGTTAGTATTGAATACAAAACGCGTTTCTCCAGATATCTCGAAAACTAACTTCTGCAGATGCTGCTGTTTACCTACCTACGACAGTATAAATTCAGTTATAATAAAAGGAGAGATTTCCCTCTTATTTCATAAGAAATCTCAATTACTTGAGAGATTGAAATGTTTCCTATTATAATATTGTCATACTCTGCATTTTTAACCACTCCAAATTTACTTGGTCTTTAAGATTGGGATCCTATATTCAGAGCTCTGCTCGGCCTTATAATTCATTGTCAAAAAATCTTCGGGGCAGTCTGTAAAAGCTTTTTCGCAATAAATCGACACAAGTTACGGCATTTGGTAAACTTCTCCAACATTTTCCCTACAAGAAGGGAAAGTTCCGGACGGCGCAAATGGTCCATTGAGCGCTTTAATTACGACCATGGGCACGAAGCGCGATGGACGCGATCCCGAAACCCTCAGCCATTACTCCCCCACCCTCCTTCCCGATCCCCAAGTGATTCCAATTCCCGAGTCTATACCCGGACATCTATCAGGAAAAGCGAAGGGCCGAAGCCGGATAATGAAAATGGCAGGGTAATTTTGGGAAGAAGACGACGTTGTTCGCAGAGCGTCTCCGGACGAAATTTCGTCGAGGATATGTAAAGGAGGGGATCAGAAAGTGCTATAACGGTCTGACGAGCGGCGTACATTGATTTTGCGCTGTGTAAATGCACGTCTTGAGAGCAGTGCTGAGTTATTTTAATACCGACAGAGTCAAATTAGATGGCACAAGCAGATTACACTAATAGATACTTAAATCTTATTTGGATTTATTTCGGTACGTTAAAGATTCATCTGAAGGGAATATGTGTTTAACGCGTGCGACAAATTAAAGAGTGAAAGTAAAGTATTGTCTAGTAAAAAAAAATCATTTATTGTACTAAAATCATTTTTTTTCTTCAAAGTATAAATACATTGTGTAACCAGCATAAAACGTTTCACAAATGTAAAGTTCGTTTAAATTTTTTACAAGTTACTCCCTTTCAAACATCAAGGTCTTAATAAAACTTTCGATTCGGGAGTATTTTTCCAAACACATTTCCCGGGATATCTACAAGATCAAAAAAACTTTATTTTGATTGTTTACAAACTTTATAACGTTTGATTATTTAAAAACTTTATTTTGATGTATATTCAATTGATTTTTGCTACAACACGTTATTTGAATGAGTGAGTGCTGCTTTAAGAGTATTAACATGAGCAGATATAAAAATAACGTATCTAAAAAATGAAGGAAATAAATCTGACGTGTACACCACATAATTTTACCCGTAATATTTTTTTTAATTCATATCTTTTTACAATTTTGAGAAATGTTAAATATAGAGTTTGGCGCTTTCAAATTTAAATAATTTCGATATCTTAGCTAGCGTTAGACATTCAAAATTGGAAGGAAAATTTTGTATCGTTTGGTAACAAAGGATGTTTGTTCACAATGACTGTAATAAAATTATAAACTGCAGATAAAGCATTGACTTTGTGCAACTCTTCAATAATAATTTCATTTTTCAAAAGAAATTGGAAAAAAAATAAATAAAAAGCATTGTTTGGATTAATTTTGAAAATTTTCGGATGGCGTATGAACCCTAAAAACCTACCCCTTAAATACGGTCGTGACAAACATGTAAAAATAGGTCTTAGGTGTGTCGTCCACAATTTATTTTACGCTTTGAAGGGACAGTAGGATTTGTGAAATTGAGACAGTTTGTATTGATAGGGAGGGAGATAAAAACAAGAAATGCAATATCTCACGTTCTTTTTAAACAATATGCTTATGAGAGACAGCGTAGCACGTGACAAGTGGAGGGGAGGGGGTAAGTTAAAGTGCAACGCTTCGTGACAATGGTGGAGGGGGGTTCAGGGTACAATTTGTTGAAAAAAGTTTGACGCAATTTATATGGACAACCCTTCAATGAAATAATCTTCTAATTTAAATAAAATTTACCGTTATCAATATTACCCATTAACTTTTCAGGAAAACCATTACTATCACTTTTCATACACATTTTATTCGGTGTAAAGGATAGAATCAAATAAGACGCATTCACATTCTGTTTAGACACAAACTCCAGGAACTCGTTTCTTACTCATTTTTCTGCATTGGTATTAAAGTAGCATTAAAATGTGTAGTTAATTTAAGTCGTAGAACTCTTTTGGCGAATTCTCCAAAGCATCTATTTCTGAGTCTAAGAAAGTGCTGTTTGGAGGATTGTAAAACTTCCCAGAATTTTTATTGGAATTAATTTAGTAGTGCTCCTTACATGTTTCGCAAAAGATATTACATAACTCCATTGATGTGTCAATAGGGCAAGGATTGGCCTATTTTCTAAAAGTATAGTCCTTTGTTGCAAAATTAAAAATAATAGGATCCAGCTGTTCTTTTGGAAAATTTCACTGATTCCAATATTGTTAAAATACTTCACACACAGTTCAACTTTTCATCAAGAAATGGTGCTTATCAGCTGCACTCATTACTTAGTTCTAATTTGAACGGTTGTAAAATGCATAAACACTATCTGTAGCTGAAAATATCAATGTTCGAAAATTTTTATCATTTTTTGGTATTTACACTTTCTAACTCTTTTTTTCACTTGACATTATAATTAAAACTTTTTCACCAGATAGATACACTAACCCATATTGTTACTCTCACGCTCTGAAGTCAAAATAAAACAACAAAGTAAAAACACTCGATACATTTCAATGCTCGTGATAACTAGGTTATTTTTACCGCGTTTGCGAGACAAAAAAAAATAATAATAATAATAATGAAAAACAAAATACAAAGGTATCATGCGTGCCATCCTCCCCCCCCCCTTCTCCAAACTCTTCATAACCCACATCAGCTTACACTATAAAACAAAATTATTTTACACTTGCTCCAATTCAAAAAATAAAACCAAATTTCAAAGGATATCTTTCTATTTTGATCGCTTTACTTTGGACATCGTGTTCCAGATAGCCCCATTTTCTGTCTGAATTCACTATCTCTTACTTTCAGGTATATTTTATCATCCGACATGAGCAACTCGGATGAGTTCAAGTCCCTTCGGCTTTTCGTGAAGTCAGCCAGAAAGATAGCATCACGAGCTTCAAAAAAGAACTTCGGATTCAGAGGGGCCGTTAAGTGACAAATGAAATGCGAACAAGGTTTCATCTGATAACAAGGTTATCTCATTTTGCAACAATGAATCAAGTCCCTAATGTCCTGGCTACGAAGCATATGAAGCAACTAAGTCAGGCAAAAGAAGCCGAAAACATCGTGAATATGAATGAACATGCTCGTAACATGCTCTTCTTTTTTTCTTGGATAGGGTTTTTTGGGTGGGACACTGTTGCGGTAATATTCTCTGCAATTGCCCTTCGGCGCCATATTATTTTAACCACTTTACAGGTCTACATATATCCTTCGAAAAGAATCATCACATGAGATCTTTGTGGCATCAGGGGCGATCCAATGGAAGGTCACGGGAGGTCAGTGTGACCTCCCAAAAATGTCCTTATTCGGCAAATTTTGCCAGAGTTTGTTGATTTTGATCAGCTTTATTTAAATCGTGATTAAAATCATGATTTAAATCAACCGATTTGGATCAAGTGATTTTTTTAAACAAAATCTTCAATTAAAATCGGTTGATTTCATTTTTAGAATATTGCTCTAAATTTAACTACACTGCATTATACTATCTTAACTTCAACAAGCAAAACTACATAGATCCCTTTTTATGTGTGTGTAACAGATTTTCACTCTTGCAATATTGCTTTTACTCTAAAATTACAGTTTAGAACAAAATAAAAATATGCAGATTTTCTTATACACCATGGCTACTCTAGTTATGAAAGCATTTGTTCAACATATTATTTTATACTAAAGACGTACATGATGACAGAAACCTTATCTTCAAGCAAAGCATAAAACAAAATCACATCTTATCTAAGCACTATAACGTATTTATAAATCTTTAAAAATGTATTGAATAGTTAGAGAACGTATCTTAATTTTAAAAGTAAGCTGAATCGATTCATTTATTGTATGAAATATGTTATTTTTATAAACGTCAAATAATAAGAGCTACACATTTTTGAAGACTTAAAAAACGGTCAAAAAGATCTGATTTAAATTTAAAAAATCCGATTTAAATAAAAAATAATCCAACATTTTTATTTAGAAAAAAAATATATAAAAACAAATCACGAACTCTGAATTTTACCTGACGATTCGACAAATTATGATCATTCGGTAAAACTTGGAGTTCCATTCAGCAAAATTATCATCATACTGCAAAATGTGGAATTCCATTCGGCAAAATTATCATCATTCGGCAAAATTTCGAGTTTCGTTCGGCAAATTGAGAACTTCCTCCCTCCTAAAAATTTAAGTTCGGGCTTCCCTGTTGACAATGTTTTCTTTACTGAGACAGGGTGATGCTAACAGATTTGCGTCATACACCTGACTCATCTTCTTTCACTAAACACTAAGCAACAATGAGACGAATAACGTGATTTAATGTTGTCCTGGAAAATATTTATGTGCAGAACTGGATAGGGTATTGTTTTTACGCTTTGTTGCCGGGGGGGGCCCCGCCAAGGAAACCAAACGTCAGCAGCCAACAGAAGCTAATCCACCGCCAAAGACGAAACAAAATAAAAGCGACCAAGAACAAGATTACACGACAGAACGAATTGAGGTTTTCTGGGTTTTTCACCCCTCTGTATCTCAGCCCCATGAAGACCCCCCGGAGTCGATTTTTGGTACACTCAATCTCTAGTGGCCCCTGACGCCGTAAACCTAAATACAATCCCCTGGACCATCAGGGGGAGGAGGTATCAAAGTTATAAAATCGCTGTTCAAAAAAGTTTTCGCTTTCTTTGACAGGGCTGCAGCCCAGACGAAAAAAGGAATCAAGCTGATATTTCGCACACACATTCCTTGTGCCCTACTGATGTGCCATTTGTGCCATTTGACCAACCTCCCCTTCCCCCTCGTTTTTACCCCCCAAATTTTACCTTCTCGGGGTTCTATCACAGCCCCCCGGGGGGCTACGGTGATGATTTTTTGTATACATATTTTTGGGGGGTCATTGAGTACATATACAAAAATTCAACCCCCAGGGACATCATGGGCCGGAGTAATTGAAGTTTGAAAATCACTAATTTTCCCTACATTCTTATGTACTTGCTCTCAGCTCATAGGGTTTGTTTATCTCGGACTGCAATTGCAAGGTTAGAACAGATCTAACAGTTATTCCAAAGTTGTCTTAGGAAATGAAATTCAATCAAGACTAAAACATATCCAACAGTTGCAACTAGACGTTAAATCGCGGATATGACAAATTTGCCACAGCGACTGCGTATGCGCGCAGACTTAGCTCATTGGGCTTTCTGTTTTCAGAATCTATGTTGTTTGTTTATACTTAAGCAGAGAAACAAATTAATGAAGAATGCTGTCCTCCCCCCCCCCCACCCGCAAAGTTTTGCCGATACGAAATTTCCTTCCAGCTGTTTTTCAGTTTTGATATATTTATGGAGGGAAGAAGTTTTAAATGTCGACGCGAAACTGGGGTTAAACCATTACAATATTTTACGTGACAAATTATATGAAACTGTACGCATATGAATACGGCACATATAACTTTTTAATTGAAAGCGAAAAATAGCTCTTTTTTATTGGTTTGCTTATTTTCTAAATTAATGGATTTTTCACAAACAACACATAATGAATTAAAAATATATGAAATACGTGTGTGGATATCCGTGCTTTGCAGTAATTTGTTAGCTGAAAAATTTTTGCAATTAATTTAAGCAAGACTTTTAATGAGCTTAGTCCGTGCGCAACATGCGCATTCGCTATGGTAAATTTGGGATATCCGCGATTTGACATCGAATAAAGTTGTACAGATCTTCTGACACATTCAAATTTAAAATATTTAATGGCTTTTTTTATTTATTTATTAATTTTTTTTTTGCTTGGTGATAACATGCGTTATTTCATTTTTTAAATAAACTTTTAAACAAAACTAGGTATTAAACAAGACAAAGACTTCTATCAAGAAAAAGATAAATCAGCAAACAATTAAAATTATCCCATTAAACGTAAAATAATCCACGATTTAAGAAAAAATGTAATTAAACAAAAAATGAAAAGCTAGATTAAAATAGCCCTCAAGCTGTAAAACATTTAAAGAAACCTTCATTAAAATGTTGAATAATCTGTCAAATAAAGAAACTGTAATAGAATTTATTGCGAAGTTGTAAAGTACTCGGAAACAATATAATTTAAAATATAGTATTTTATTATCCAAGAAGTTTTCTTTGCAACAGAGAGGATACACGGATTGCAATAAAATTTAAACCGCCCAATTCTCGCAAAATGAACATAGAATCTTAATAGTCAGAAAATAACTTGACGTAAAATTAGGCTAGCCATTATTGTTCCTTAAAAACACAAAACAGCGTTGTTTCAATTGAAAATTTTCTGACTTGAAGTTCTCAATTCTAAAAATACAGACAAAGTAATAATATCAATGCGAAAAGATGTGATATCTCATCAAAAACAACTCTGTTGTAAAAATTTCCTCGCCAAGAAAACCTTTAACTTTTCCGCACAAAAAAGAAAACCTGCATCCTAAACCCAAAAACCCTCAGTCATAAAAAGTTATGATATCTAGTTTGCCCGCCAACTATCTGCCAAACTATCATCCTCCCTCTTCTCTTTTTTCATCACAGCTACTTCCATCAGAACCTCCTCCCACCTTCAACTCCTCAGAAATATGGATAGATCTTTTAAATTGTTTATATTGTTTGGAGGGAAGCTTTTCAAAGTGAAGTGGGTGCTTGGTGAGCAAAAAGTTTCCCGCCAAACAAGATAAACAATTTAAAAGATCTATCCATATTTCTGAGGAGTTGAAAGTGGGAGGAGGTTCTAATGGAAGTAGCTGTGATGAAAAAGGAGAAGAGGGAGGATGATAGTTTGGCAGATACATGGCGGGTAAACTAGATATCATAACTTTCTATGGATGAGGGTTTTTGGGTTTAGGATGCAGGTTTTCTTTTTTGTGCGGAAAAGTTAAAGGTTTTCTTGGCGGGGAAATTTTTACAACAGGGTTGTTTTTGATGAGATTTATATTACTAAGCATTTTGCTAAATATGGTTGTTTTCCTTTAGGGAACTGACATTATCTCTTGATGGCCGAGGACGGTTTCTTAGTTAGAAATACTTT
This sequence comes from Uloborus diversus, assembly GCF_026930045.1. Classification (NCBI taxonomy): domain Eukaryota; kingdom Metazoa; phylum Arthropoda; class Arachnida; order Araneae; family Uloboridae; genus Uloborus; species Uloborus diversus. The sequence goes on from NC_072732.1 coordinate 136,220,589, forward strand.
TGTACACAAGCGCAATTGTTAGATTATCGTGTAATGCATAAATATGAATATTCAGTTTAACTTAGTTATTTTTTACACTGCTAATAAAACTAACGTACTTAAAAATAGACATAATCACAAGTTTTAACTGTAAAAAGTGACACTTTTCGTTTAAAATCTTCGTAACTGGCAATGATTCCTTGCATGCGTTAAAAATGAATTTTGTACTTGTTTGGCGACTTGGGAGTTGTTATTATTTATTTATTTATTATTATTATTTCATTTATTTATTTATTTATTTATTTTTTGCTGCGAATTTTGTTGACGTAATAATTTTAAAACGAGCTGATGTCTGCATCACATGACTTTCTTTTACTCCAATTTAATGTCACTCCCCATTACTGGCAATTTCAATGTGATTCAATAGTTTACTCTCTAAATATCACCAACAGTGGCCAAATTGAAACATATGTTTAAAAAAATCGCCAAATTTGTCACCAAGTTGGCGACAAAACTTGACGACCAAAAGACTGGCGATATATCGCCAAGTGTCCGCCAAATTCTAACACCACTTGAGTTTATATCGAAATTAACAATGATTTCATCCCAAAAAGAGGCAGAAGACTCCTTTAGAAACACCAGAATGCAAACAAAAGCGGAGGTGCACAACTAGACCCCACTAGGAGTCTACGTATCAAATTTCAACTTTCTAGGACTTATCGTTCTTGAGTTATGCGACATACATACGCACTTCAGCACATGCCCACATCCGCACATACATACATACGTACGTACATACAGACATCACGAGAAAATTCGTTGTAATTAATTCGGGAATGTCATTATGGATATTTCGCGTGTCTATACGTTCTTAGGCACTTATATACGTGTAGTCGAGTCAAAAAAAAAAACTCAATATTCATTTGGGGTGAGTAAAATGGAAATTAAGGTCAATTTTTGAGTGAAATTTTTTTTCACGAATACAATACTTCCTTTTTTGTAAAAGGAAGTAAAAAAAAAAAAAAACGACTAGTAAAAATATTTAGAAAAGGAAAAATCAAAATAGTGAGTCATGTAATCATAAATATCCTAGCATGACGTCAAAAAGGAGTGGTATAATTTTAACAGAAAAAGGTCCTAAAACATTAATAAAATTCAAGCAACTCATTGTTTCGTTTTCTTTTTACAAAATTATTAACCAGACGGAGTTTTAACGCAATAGAGAATGACATAATGTGTGGTACTAAATTCTTCACAACTTTTTGAAGAAGAAGCATAAATAAAAGCATAGTATTCTAAATACACCATGTTTATAGTAATGCATATCGATCGAATAATCATTTAAATTCAAACTCACCAATGAACATTGTTCTTATCATAAATCGAGTAGCCACCATAATTGCATTACTTACCTAGAATAAAAGAAACATATGTAACGTTAATCATCATAATACATTAGTATTAGTACATTTAAATTTTTTAGCACTAATAACTACATAATAATAAACTATATTACAGTGACAAAAGTTATACACAGGTATTATAAAATTGCTTAATGGAATAATTAAGGTTTTTAAAACTATAAATTTTTTTAATGGCATAAACATGCTAATTAAGTGCTTAAATACATAATAAAGTATACCTTGTTAATTATTCGTGAGTATATACTTTAGACAGTTCGTCGTATATTGCAAAAAAAAAAAAAAAAATCGCCTCTCCAACTTTATTGTTGCACTTCAAAACTTATGGTACTTGAGTTTCAAATTAAAATGTAATACTTTTAAAGCACTCATTTTTTTAATGTTTTTTTTTTCATTCTGCACAATAGACAGTTTGATTTATTTGCTTGCTTCAAACGCAGACGATACATTTAAAAAATACAAAAGGATAAAACAATTCAGATATCAATAAAAAGTTGTTTTTCCCAACAAGCTACGTACAGAAGCAATGACTTCATACAGAATTCATCAAAACTTTCTCCGGAGTCATGAAAAGGATGAGAGACCGATTTTTTATTCATTTACTTTTTGCTAAACGGGTATATATTGAAACGATTTTTGATGACAAAGTAAATGCATTCCTTAATAAGTTCTGGGGTTTACCTTGGTCCCGTCTGCCTTGTGGTTTGTAATAGAATGTGGCGCTTGGTAGTCGTAAAGCCCTGAATCTTAGATTAAAGTAGCGACACGTCCGCCATCTTGGGGTTAATCGGAGCTTTCTTTCTATTTCTGCTATAATGAAGTAGCGTGTTTAACTCTACGTTAATCCACAATTAAGAAGCTAAACACTCTACTTCATTATAGCAGAAAAAGAAAAAGAAGAGAGAGAAAGCTCCGATTAACCCCAAGGTGGCGGAAGTGTCGCTACTTAAGCTATGATCTAGCGCATTAGGTAGTTGTCCGCGTGATCTACGTCGGATGTGGTGTGACCAATCTTAGCCGCATTCTTTAATTTTAGCAAAAAATTTCTAGCTTTTTACGTATGTCTTCGTTTCTAATTTTATCGAGAATTGTGCAGAGTTTGACAGATCTCAAAAACCTCATCTCCGCTGCTTTTATTCTGCTTAAATCCAGGGCACTCAGAAAGGATAATGTTTATCATTAAACAATTTGAGAATTTGTCTTCGTAAACTTCTCGGAGCACGTTGGTACTCTTCACAGAGTTCTGTTACAAATTAATCTAAAAATAAACACATAGTAGAAAATAAAACTGTTCATTTAATTTTTTGATGAGACACAAAATGAAAAGTAGAAAAGTGGACCAACGTGCCCCACTCCATGAAAATGATTTTCAAACTGGTTAAGATCGAAATGTATTACATGTTTAAAAATTCAACTAGTTTATTTTACACAAAGTTCATTAAAAAATAAATATAGTGAAAAGATAGTTTGAATTGTTGACATCTTATTTCTTGTGTAGAATACATTTCAGTTGTTAATGTGACGTCAAAGGCGGAAACTAAACACAGAAAACACGTGCGCGATTAGAGACGCGCGCGCATGTGCGACATCCACTTCGTAATAATTTAAGGCGCCGCCTCACTCAATATTTAAGCTGTCCGCCGTGATTAACAATAATGGCTTTCCTGATAAATGCTGAAGCTGATTTATTCGCACACTGGATATTTATGAAGGCTAGAACGCGCCTTTTACCAGCGCCACCCAGAAACACAGCCGCGTTGCCATCCGACGGAGTTCAAATAAATAAATAAATGCTATAAGGGGATAAAAAACAAACAAAAAAAGAACAGCGGTCGTGATGTGAAATGAAAAGAGGTAGTGGCGGCGGAGCGTTATCTGCAAGTTGTGTAGAAACATCCGGCGGTCGAGCTTCAAGATGGATGACCACTGGTCAGAATAGAGAAAACCGTGGAAAGATGTTTTTCCCCCCATTGAGCTATTTTCGTTTGTCTTTCCTTTCTAGCAATGGCAACGGATCTCTGGTGTTGTTTCGGAATGAAGAAGAGTAAAAGAAATAAAAAATGTTTGCTCACTTCTGGTTCGAGGCGATATTCAACAGTGTTTATTTCGAAATTTAGGCAATATTGAATGTTTTGCTCGATATTTGCCTGAAAAAGTTTAAACGAAAGTGAAAAAAGCTTATTTTTTGAAAAGATTTTAACTGTTTGTTCATTTTAAGAGCCAGAAATTTCGAAAATCCACAATCTGAAAAGACATATTCAAATTCAATGTTCATGCCTGCACAATAAAATCATCTTAAAGAAGGAAAATTAATAAGTAAATAAATAAATATGTAGGAGTCAATTATTTGTGAGAACAACTGTACGACACTTTATTTGAAAGGAAAGTTTTCAATCATTATTGGTTGCTCAATGTGGAACAGAATTTAGGAAAGTTACTTACAAAACACGACGACAGTTTCAAACTAGCTAAAGATGCTTGAAGCACTGGCTGTTCAATCACACAAAAAGAGACCAAAAGGGACTAACATGCGCTCTGAACTTAAAATTTTAGGGAGAGGGAAAATTTCCAACTTATCGAATGAAACTCCGAATTTTACCGAATGATAACTTTAATAAAAGAGTAGCATCATTTTTTTTAAAGTGGATAAAGAAATAAATAAAAATAAACTGCAATTTTGTAATGCTCCAAAATTTGCTGAATAAGGAAAATTTTGGAAGGTCACGTCATATGAACCTCCCATCGGTGTGTCCGTGTTAACGTGGATAAATAACCTGACAAAGTAATGCGGTTGAAATGGAAATAAATCCTTATTTCAAATAACGTAAAGCTGGTCATATCATTTTAAGGAACTTCAAAAGGCCTGAGGTGCTAGTATACTCGTGAGATAAATTGCCTCAGAAAAAGTTCGCAGTCACGTTGGTCAGATAAATTTAGTAATTTCGATGTAGTTGCTGGAAACCAGAACGAAAAGAGCTCAGCATTCGGAAAAGGCAAGGGCAGATTTTGAAATGTAATCCGTAGAAAAACTCTCTAAATTGAAGAAATGTACGCTCTGTCTAAAAATAGATTATTTGATCTAGGAAAAAAAAATCCCACAAAAATGAACAAATTTATTTTTAACCAAACTTATGTATAATTTGCATTATTTTTTCCCTTTCAATGATACATTCATATGACCAAAGATGAAAGTTTTCTAAGTTAAGAAACTTTACTTAAAGTAATTTAATAAAATTTACTTAAAAATAACAAACTACCTTCTCAAACCACTTCTGAAAACTATTTAGTATTTATTTAGAAATGGCGTAAAATCTAAAGGATACACTTTAAAATAGTAAAAACAGTGATCAAGATGCTTTTTTAATCAAAAAATTATAAGTATTAAAATATTTCTGAAGAATCTGGATTTTTTTAAAGAACATTAAAAATCAGAAGGTAAAATGTAAAGGCCAATTTTATGAAAATGAATTTCCATTTATTATATTTTGAGAAAGAGAAGCTTCGTAAATTTTGCAAACTAAATATCTCATTACCGTGCAGCTTTTTGGATATCAAATTACCAACCTTATTATAAAGAACCACTTTAGAAATATAAACGATTAAATACAAACAGTTTAAATCAATTTTAACAAGTATTTAATTCTAAAACGGCTAGGCATATTTAATTTGAACTGCTCAAATTGTAATTAAAAAAAATAATTTCACCATCAAATTGGCTTCTTTATTAAAGGGAAACGCTCTTTGGGAGCATCTAAAGAAATAAATAACTTAATGCAGAAATAAATTACGTAATTGGTACTTAAAAAGTACAAGCTATGTAAACGGCATTCAAGACAAGTTTCAATGCAATGACTTTAAAAACAGCAGCAACAGTAGCTAAGTTATCTTACCGGACTTAAATTCTATTTCAATTCTGGAATAAAGTATAGTCATCGAACAATAATGTATCATGCGAAAACTTCATTCGATATCAAGTTCAAACTCTCCAAACAACATAATGCAGAAATGAATTACGTAGCTTGTACTTAAAAAGTACAAGCTACATAAACGGTATTCAAGGCAAGTTTCAATATAATGACTTCAAGAACAGAAGCAACATCATCCGAGTTATCTTACCGCACTTAAATTCTATTACAATTCTGAAATAAAGCATAGTTATCGGAGCAATATATCATCAGAAAACTTCACGCGATATCAAGTTCAAACTTCTCGTGCACCGCTTATCATTTCAAACGCAGACAGCACTGTAATTAGCAGCAGACCATTGACCAACTCGGACACGCCCAATCTTGGTCTCCTTTGCTCATCTCAGTAAACACAAGGACCTTCCACTTCCGCTACTGAACAATCCAAATCACCGCGGAAAAACAGAGAACGAGAAAAAGAAAAAGTCTTGGGCTTAATGATGCCTTCACTCGAAAACATAAGAATATCTCTTGCCGAGGAATGGCAAAAAAAAAAAAAAGAGTTGTCTGCGGTAGCCCGAGTGCTAGCCGCGGGATATCCATGGATGGTACGTTCTTTTGGAACTTTTCTTTCTTTTTTTATCTTTGTATATGTCAATAACAAAACAAGAGATTTCAGTTTCGCAATGTTGAAGAATTTGTTTACCGATAAGGGGAAAAGTTCTCAGAGCTTTAACAGAAAAATGGGCATTGTCTTTCAAGAGCGCCATTCAGGAGAGTAAACACATCTTTCGGGTTTCTTCAAATTGAAATCAATAAAAGATGACAGAGGAAATATAACGTATATTTTTAGAGAAAAGTGCATTGCTTTATTTATTATACTGATGCTATGAACCAGCGGTTCAAAAAAGGATCAATATCCGCTTATTTGGGGAGAAGAATTTCAAATAGGGCAATATTGCTTTTAAAAGGGCAATCAGACATAGCAAAAGTACTTAAGAAACTGATTGATAGACTCAGTTCATAGTTCTGTAAATAACGGTGCATTTCAACGTGTATATGATAAAAGTTTCTACGACATTACTTATTTTAAAATCGTTAACTCTCCACTTTCGTGGAAGAATCGTTTTTCTCAAAAATAATAATAATAAAATAAATAACCAAATAAGAGCTTAGTAGAGCAAATACAACATACTTAATCGTAAATTTGCTGCAGATAATTTCCTAAACAAATTTGCCCTATAATATATGCTTGATTCTGAAAATATGCTGTAAAGTTTAGCAACCTACCTGTGTTTGCTTTGATTCACCAATAATGCATCAAAAATGCAGAATAAAGAATTTTTTTCCAATATGGTCTTAGTTTTCGAATGATTCGCAATTGAATCAAATTGTTACTAAATCAGGAAAAGAAGCACAATTTTCAGTCATATTGCGAAGGTATAATTTTAAAAAAGGACTAATCCACGAATAATGAACGTTCTTCAGTAAAAGAATCGTTTTAATAGTTATAGGGCTTTGTTTACACGCATAATTTACACAGTCAAAACTAAGGATTAACGACGAAAACTTTAAGAATTAAAAACGTTCATATAATTTTTATGCAGTAGACATTTATCTTTCATACAGTGGATGAAATTATGTTGCAGGATATCATATTTTCAATAATTAAAACTTTACTATTATTTTTCTTTAATTTTTGATCATTGATGAAATTTTATTTTTATGAAGTGCTTCTAAAAACAGCCTTCGACGTCGAAAAGTTCAGGAGAAAACTTCATAAGAGCTAATATGTGTCATAGCTTCTTGGGATGCAGAAATCGAAGGAAAAGTTATTTGCCAAAACTTTAATCAAATTTTGCTCTTTCGCGAAGATATACTCAACAATAAGTTTTAGGACATAAGCTGTTACAGTTCATTTTAAATGACAATGCAGCGGAGGTATTTTTAGCGATTCTATATAGCCGCCAAATTATGACAGCTAAAACAAATCGGTCGGTTTGATGTTGCTTGTTCCTTCATTAAAAGTGATATATAAGTTTACGACAACTCATCATAACATTTATCATGCTAATGTGATTGCCCATCTCTCGTCTTTTTTCCTTCTTTTTTTTTCTTTAAATGATAGAAGTAAAATTACTACATTTTTCAATAGATACTGGAATCCTGGAAGTTCATCTTAGACTGTAATGATTAAAGCATATTTGATTGCTAATTGCTGAGCGGATGTAGACGGATTGTTAACAGGAGTTTAAAAAGTTCAGTTTTAAACTTGGAAAACAGTTACAAAACTAATATTCCCAAACCTGTTTGTTCATTCGAATAGATATTTTACTCATTTAAAAATTGTTAAAACTTTAGTGATGCTTCTTCTCATCGTTCCATCAAGTATGGAATTTTTTTCTAGAATATTCAAACCGAAAAACTTGCTGATTACTAGTTATGACATAGATATAGGCAGGTAAGATAATTGACACAACTTGCAAAACATTTCAGGCTTTAACTTAGTAAACAGCTACACAAATAATCATTCAAACTGAGATGCTGAGATATGGTTCTAAGTAGTAATATATGAAATCTAGACAATGCGTTCGTACCAATTACATGACGTCAAGTGCCAATTCACAAAAGTTCAGCTCCTATTCACGTCAGCAACATTCACAGACCAAGAAAAAGCTCTTGACTTGATTTGAGTAACTACATCCGTTGACATGGTGAGACCTCTTCTAATATCTTTTTAATCACCAAAGAGCTCCAATCACCATCTATTAATCAACACAAGCTATTGCAAATGTGGCATCTATAAGCAATGATGAAAAGCATAAAGCCGCCATAAATAAAGCTATGCATTCGTGAACATTGCCATAGTGGCAGATATGAATCGGCGCGCAAGCTCCACTCTTCATCAGGATGAATAGCAACTGGTTCACTGATGAATCTTCGGAATAAAGGATTGCAAGCAGCTGTCAGTAAACGGGAAGAGGGATCGGAAATCATCGTTGACATCTTTCGTGGCGAGAATGGGTTTTGTTGTGTAAAAGGAAAACAATGAACTCGGAGAGGGATCTAAACTCGGGATCATCTTAGAATCTTTGTTCCTCCGATTTTGTGTCTTTGTCTGGTTTTACTAAATGCCTACAACGGACATTCATTCAAGGTGGTTTTGCTGAATTGTGATAAAACGCATTGAGAAAAGGGATTAGATGCCAAAAGAGAGAAAGAAAATGTTTAAAGTGTTGGAAAATCAACTAAAGACTGCTAATTTAACATGTAAAAGTACTTGCATTAAAAATTGTTTTCACGTATACCAATGAAAGTGAAATTAACTTTCGTGTTATCTGTGAGAAGGTAATGACGAAACACTGTTGAGTCTGTTCAATGTAAATATTCTCATACTTTTGGTTTAACTCAAACCATGTTTGAACCCAAACAGCAAAATATAATATTACTTTATTAGTCACTCATTTATTACTGTTCCATTATAGGTGCATAACATAATAATGAAAGAAGGGTTTTTTATAATCATGTAAAATTTAGTATTCTTAAAATAAAGTTCTATAAAAATACTAACTACAGTCGTGCCCGCTTAATGAAATAGCCGATTTACCTTAAAAATGTATTCTAATAGGCAGGATATTTCATTAACATGGATTAAAATAAAACATTACGCTGGTTCGGTAAACTGAAAATTTATTATATTATGCAGGATATTATTTTAACCGATATTCTAACAAGCGGGCACGACTTTAATTTTCAATATGAATTTATATTTTATATGCTCGTTCTTGTCTAGTATTAAAACTGCAAGCTATTTGACTCAAAACCATGAGGTCTAAGTTCCGATTTCAATTTTTTAGACCTTTTTAACAACACTGTAGATGCAATAGTTTGTATTGTAACGTTTAGCTCAGTTTGGCAATTCTTAAAAAAGAGTTTTGTGGTTTATCCTAACAAATACGCCGCGAAGTTTCTCTGGAAATGCAGTTATCTTCTAAGATCTAAGGAACCCTGCTTCAGAGTGAACTACGTTAAATTCAATTACTATTTAAATTTTTATGAAAAAATGCACATAACAGTCATGAAATGAAGACAGTCAAACTGAAGAAGAGAAAAAAAAGTTTGCACTGAAGGAGCATGAAATTCTCAAGTAATCATTATAGAGGGTGTCCGAAAAGTCCTTGACACATTTAAAAAATTATAGAAAACCAACAAATTGTCGTATCAATTTGCGGTTTGCACCATAATACTTCACAGTTTCAAGAGTTTTTGTGACATCGGGAAAAAAAATGAAAAAGGGGGGGGGGAGGAGAAGAAAAAAGGCATTTCGCAGCCAGGGTGTCAGAATGTGCTATGCTTGCAATTCTTCGTTTATTAATTTTCATTCCTTTTTGCGTTTTCCCATGTCAACAAAATAATTTTAAATCGTTTTTGTTGACGTGGAAAAACGCAAAAAGGAATGAAAATTAATAAACGAATAATTACAAGCATAGTATATACTCATTCCTTTTTGAGTTTTCCCATGTCAACAAAATAATTTTAAATCGTTTTTGTTGACATGGGAAAACACAAAAAGGAATGAAAATTAATAAACGAATAATTACAAGCATAGCATATACTGACACCTTGGCTGCGAAATGCTTTTTTTTTTCTTCTTTTTTCCCCCTTTTCATTTATTTATTTATCTTTTTTTTTTCAATGTCATAAAAACTCTTGAACCTGTGAAGTATTATGGTGCAAATCGCAATTTCATACAACAATTTGTAGGTTTTCTATGAATTTTGTAAATGTGTCAAGGACTTTTCAGACACCCTGTATTATATTTGGGTTTAAAATTATATAAAGTATGATTATCTTCAAGCGAAATTAAGCTGCTTATTGGAAAGCTTATTTGGAATTAAGCTGCTGTTTTGTAGGCTAATCAATCAAGGATATTTTACACGTGAAGAAAATATATTATTAAAAAATTGAATTCTTAAGATAAATCATTTTTGTATTTATAAAGAGAATTTTTTTCTTCCTAATAACACGATGGCGAATTTCAGTCATGAAATTCCAACAAGCAGTGTTTTCTAGTCTTGGGCATAGTAGGTCACATCAAGTCCTTCAAATAATTCAATGCAGTAACGCTGGTATAAAATTATTGGGGAAGAAACGCACACGAACTTTTTGGGAACCCAGTCACGTGGCCGGGGGTTCCACCCCCAACTAGACACGCAACATCTCGATGTCACGAGATATGAATTTGTAAACAAGAGGCATTTTCTCAGATTTAGAAGCATGTTTTCCAGAGAAATTCCAAGGCTGCATTTGACTTTCTCCTCCATTTCATTTTACTTTTTTCTTCTCTCCTCCCAAAGTCTTGGGCAGAAACGTGTATAACAATAGTCAAGAACGGGTGAGAGAGAGAAGAGGAACCCGTTTGTGGCATATAGACAGGTCCATGTTTTAAAATAACGGGACTAACAATACCCGCCTCTTATTATAGTGCAAGTCACTTAGTTTCGAGATAAATTTTCTTTAGTAGAAAATTTCGCTGAGATTTTTTATACAGACCTTTATTTTATCTATTCCATCTTTGTCTTTAAGAAAACGATATGAATTGTATAAAATTTATTTTCTTTGACGAACTTTCTATTCTTCATATTTAGATGAGCAAGCATAAAACCGTAGAAAACATTGTTATGATAAGTAATCAACTATGTTAAAATTCTTTAACTATTTTCTAATTATGTGATAATGAATCGTTTTTTCAATAGTAATTTTAGGGACTGTGAATTTTGCAAGAAGTCTGTTATTTTGCATTTAAACTCTCAATGATCCATTTTTGTATTAAAAAAAAGTTTCTGAAACAGGCTCTCTGGAGGGGTTTTCTCACTGTGGAAAAATGTAAGAGCTTAGAGCCTTATTTAAGTGAGGACGAAATTCGATTTATCAAACTATCTGTGGTAGAAATCAACAATATAGTTTGACTGTTATGAACTTTTAAACAGCATTGCAGTACGTGATTTATAATGACAGACAGTTTTTAAAGTTGAGCATTTAAACACGAAACCTTTTAGTTAAATCATCTGCAGCCTTTGATAATATCAGAAAACTAATAAACCCATTCCGTTCAGTTGAATTTAAACCCCCCTCTCCGCATTCTCGAATTTCGAAAGCATTCTATACAAATCCCTGCGCATTCTATTCATGGAAGCTGAGACGATATTGTCCGTAACCCCTTTGGCTGTCGGTTGAAAGTGTCACGTTGGGGTGACGCAGCACGTCAAATTTCCAATGCTAGAAAATATCCAGCGTTGGGAAAAGTTGGCCCAGATGGAATTTAATAAAGGGTATGTGAACATGACACCTATCCCATGGTGCTCTGATATAAATGTCAAGAGGGTACTCCAAGAGGAGAGGCCATTTCGAAGCTACTTATGTTCGAAGATGGGATCGAGCTGCATGAATGGAATTTGACGTATTGAATGAAATTGACATAAGAGAGGATTTCGGTTTCAACTGCTAGTATCTATAGGATTTGTGACTTGATTGCGATGTTCCTACAGACCGTTGCATCAACATTTCAATTTATGAATGCATGCACAAAGATAATTATTAATGGGCAATATTAGTTATTGGAGACTTTTAAGTTAAATAATAATGGGAGAAATACCATAATTTCCGAACTTTGAAAAACGAATCATTGCTACGTTTTATTTCATGAGCAAATATTTAGAAAAGTTTAAAACGTGGTAGTATTAGGAAATCTAGCTCAATGGAAGTCATTTTCTTTGTTTTAATATTATTATGGAAATTTATTAAAAGCAAGACTTTCTTTAATTGTTTAGGGTTTTGGTTGGGAGAAGTAGGTCACCCCCTAAACTTGAAATATGGACAAAGTTTTCAAACTTTTTAGCACAGATCATGTTAAATTTCATCAAAATGATTGGTTTTGCACATATTTGGATTCACGAAATTTTTTTCTAGGTCATAGCACTTAGTTTAAAAAAAGTCTGATTTTTTTTTTTTTTTTTTTTTTGCGAGTTTAAGCAACATTTTTCAAACAAGTGTTTCCAGGTTAGTTTTTATGGGAATTAATTTTTCACGTATAGTTTAACTTAAAGTTCATACAAGTTCAACAAGAATTTTTGCATAAAATATTATTAATAAGGATTTAAGAGGAGGGGACCCACTTACCCCGTACATTTTTGCTATACAGGGTAAGTGGATCACTTCACTATGGGGTAAGTGGATCCCCCTATAATAATGAGGATTTCAAAATCAAAAGCAACTCTGATTAAATATTTGTATTGGTGAAATACAAGACAACTATGATGACTTAGTAGGGTAGGAATTCATAGTTCAGCTACAAAAACCTGCTAAAGCTGGTGATTATGTATTTGTGAAATATACATAAAAGAAAATCATTAAGATTTAAGTAGGTCAAATGTTGGAAGTTGATGATTGTATAAATTAAAAAATACTGTTGAATTTTCAAGAACAAATAGAAATAGGGGGCTTTTATTGGCACTTTTATTGGCATGGTGCAGATGATGTTGGAATAATTACTGAGGATGAAGCGATAATGGTTCTTCCTTAGCCAACTTTACATAGACGCAGTCATTTAGTGTTCCTAATTTCTCTTTCAACTTATAGTTTTGGCAAATTTACTCCAATTGATCTTATCCATTGTATTACGTTCATTAAACACATCTTTATATGCAAAAGTAAAATATATCCCTTAAGGCTTTCAATAATTTTCACAAATGAAATTGTTTTGTTTTTCGTTTTAAAATTTTTCGTGATACAGATTAAAAAGACAGTAAATATCTCATAAATGGATGCATTTACAAAAAAATAATTCACACTAAAATTTTACATACTTTATCATGTAAGACCCTTTACCCCGCTTTTAGATATGCTTCATTTAAATTTAAATAAAACGGGGGTGACCCACTTACCCCTTACTATGGGGTAAGTGGGACAGTCATCCGATTTTTTAAAAAATATAATCATTAAGAACATTTAAAGCATTTTTTTAGAAAATAATGATGAACTCTTGTTTATCAATAATGTCCAAGATAAAGTAAGACAATAAGTTTAAATTTTTTTGTTTCAAAATTTTTGTATAAGGTTTCAAAAACGAACTATTCTTAAAAGGAACCCACTTACCCCAACCAACCCTTTTTTGCAGCTTAAAGTAGGGCAGACTACATAGAAGTAAATAATTTTCACTCAATACGAGTTTCTTAAACATTCCTATTTAACGAGCTGATGTGGGCATCACATGATTTCCTTTTACTCCAATTTAATGTCATTTCCCCATTATTGGCAATTTAAATGTGATTCAATTGTTTACTGTCTAAACATCAACAACAGTGGCCAAATTAAAACCAAATGTCAAAAAATCGCCAAATTTGTCGCCAAGTTAGCAACAAAACTTCGCGACCAAAAGACTGGCGATATATCGCCAAGTGTCCGACAAATTATAATACCACTTGCGTTTACATCGAAATTAACAATGATTTCCCCCAAAAAGGGGCAAAAGACCCCCTTAGGAACATCCGAATGCAACCAAAAGAGAAAGTGCTCAACTAGACACCACTAGGAGTCTACGGTCCAAATTTCAACTTACTAGGACATACCGTTTTTGAGTTGTGCGAGATATATACACACATATACACACACACGCATATACGCACATACATACGTTCGTCCGGACGTCACGAGAAAATTCGTTGTAATTAACTCGGGGGTCGTTAAAATGGATATTTCGGGTGTCTGTACGTTTCTAGGCGCTTATCTACGTGTGGTCGGGTCGAAAAAAAAACTCAACATTCATTCGGGAGTGAGAAAAATGGAAATTAAGGTCGATTTCTGAGACAAATTTTTTTTCGCGAATACAATACTTCCTTTTTTGTAAAAGGAAGTAAAAAAAGTACATACAGATGCAGTGAGAATGAAAGGAATGTTAGTGATTGTTTTAAATTGTGAGTAAAAGGTTTTGAACTCATCTTTCATTCTACACTATCTGTTTACTTGTCTTCTTTTGCCATCAGTGCTTTCTGGTCCCCATTCCCCTCATTTTAGTTTTGTTTTTTATCTTTTCCAAATTCATGTTCCTTTATTGATTCATTTTTGCTTTTAATTCTATAAATGGAAGTTACTGTTGCTAATTCATAGAAAAAATTTTGTAGCTTACTATTTGAAAAAAAAAAAATATATATATATATATATATATATACAGACAACGGCTCATTCACTAGAAAGTGCTGATTATGTAATTGGACTTTCGTATTCAGGAATAAAAATGTTACTAAGATTGCGAACCACTAATTTTTATCCTATTAATTTAACTCAAAACGTCCACAATCGACTCTTGAAAACACATCAGTTTCCGGTTATTCATTTGTCTCTATTTGATTGTCAGTTGCTGAACGCAGACGCATTCACTGACTAAACTGGCATCGACCGAAAGACGTGACAGAGCGTAAAACAGAAATTATTCGACCGAATATTAATCGATCTAATGGACACCATAAAGAAAGAAGAGACTTAGAGACATCCATTCAAGAACGCTAGAATGGAGTTTAATTGAAGACCTTACAAGAATGTACAACACTTCCGTTCCAAGTATGAAGTGCCTCGTCCCCTTCTCAAATTTCGCGAAATTTGCCACCAATTTCACTCTGTCCCTCTGCAGTCAGTTTGTCTCGACAGGCTGTAAACGCCTAATATTGCTACCGGTAACGGAATGGAATAGACTTATGAATATTCATCAAGCCCTTTTAAATTCCACATGGGATACGCGCATGTCAGTTATCGTTTGCGAATGAGAACCCCCATTTAGAGTTTAAAAAGAATATTATGAGTCTTTTTACAAGTTGAACGAAGTATACATTCGAAAGTGAAGGAATTTTTTTTTTCCTCCCTGTTTTTTTTTCTCCTGTTCCCTCCTTTCAAAGACAGACCTAGAAGAATGTCATTTTGAATTACGCTTCGTTTGAGCAGAGTGGAGCTGTCTCCTGCCTGCTCAGTTATGACATGAAAACTTTTTTTTACTTCATTGATTGAAAATATAAAGGCGAAAAAAAAAAAGAATTTATTAAAATACTGTTTTGTAAATGTTCAAGCATGGAAGCTGAAATGTAAAGTACAGAAAAATATGACTATGTTCTCCCGAATAAACACGATGAAACAAGATAATTCCATCATGCTATAAAATTTGAGATAGGTATTTAGGTTGAAAAAACAAAGAAATACTGAATAAAAAGAAAATACTTAACTTAATATAAAATCTGAAACTAAAAGAAAATAAGGGTTTTGAGCTGATGACAACAGTATTAAGACAGTTTAGTATTTTGCGAGAATTTTTGAAAAAACAGATATAATACTCTTTAAAGAAAATTTAACCTGCTAAAAGATATGATTTTAATAAACATCATTTTTCCCCTATAAATAATGTCTGTACATCATTTGTTCGTATTGCTTCAAAGTATACATGTAATGAAGTGCTTCATATTGTAAATATCTGAGTTGGTTTATTAAAATGTGGGAAAATATGACGCTTCATTTAAAATTATAATATTATAATTAAGGTCCTTTCAGTTGAATGTAGAAAACGTGACGCTGCATAAAATATATAAATTTTATTTTGATGGTTACTTTAATTAAGTGTTGAATGATTTGAAGCAACATATGGAACCATAAAATCATGCATACGTTTACTTAAATTAAGTGTTGAAAATAAATTGCTACATCGTTCATGATCGTTTCAACCATTCACATTTCAAATGCCAAGCTTCATGATGTCCCTATATATTGTGCTCATGATAGTTCTAAAACAGTACTGAAAGATGTGATGCTACATTCGTGATCCTAATACAACATTCAGCCTCTTATATGATTTATAGAGAACGTGATCTCACATTCATGAACCAGGAGACTGAAAAAGCAAAACTGATTCGAATGCATACGTAACTTGTTGAAACTCTAAATGGTTTTAAAATGATCCTGTCTACTTAGCAAACCTAATTTTTGCTCGACACGTGTTCTTCAAAAATTAAATAAGTCTTTCCGCAAACAATGTCACCCCTTCATAACAAAGCTTTCAAACTGGAAAAAGAAAAATCCTTCATATAAGCCCCGGAGCATGATAGGATATATGTCCATCCCATGCGCAGTTTGACAATGCAAATTTCGCCACATCCATCTTAGAACGTCAAGCATCATTTGCATATCGAAAATCCCCTAAAGGGTTCCACACCATCCCAAACTACCAGACTGCACAGCAACCTTTTTATTTCAAACCTGGAAACATCGAGGAACAAAATTGATATTTTTATCAGATTTTGACAGATTTTCTATCGCCCCGGGCGGTCTTTTTAATTAATATCCTAATCTTAAATCTCTGTGTTTCGAGGCTTAGTTTGATGTCTTCTTCCTATTTTTAAAGAGGTAACTATGTAAGAATTGTTGATTTTAGTTTTGCTTCTCCTCGAATCTTTTTTCCCCCTCTCGACGTCATCGAACTTCTTCCAAAGACTCTTGGTTCTAGTATTAATGATTATCATTATCCGTTGTTGTTGTTAGTGTCCTCGGCAGACTCTCTACCCCCACGAAATTCCTTCCCCCCCCAGTTTGGCTTCCTTGGCAAATGGGTTCTTTCACTTGGTTAGGCATCTCATTAAAATTTAAATCGGAGCCCTTGGTGTATGCGCTCGTGATTTTAATCATTTCGCGTGGGCACTTCTTGTTTTTTAAGATAAAAATGAAGTTTGAAATAAAGAGATGGCAGCGGTGTACTGTCAAAACCGTAAGATTCTCTTTGTTATAAAAATACTATGTTTAATTTTAAAATTCTTTACTAGCGGTACGTAGCGAAAAACGAATGACAAATAAATTCCCTTGTGCTTGAAAATTAAATGAATCAATTTACAACGTTTTGATGCACAAAAATTGACGTGTTTTGGTGTTACAAGGAACACCTTTTTCAATGCATCGATTTAACGTAGTTATCATAAATGGGCAATTAAATGTAACTGACTGACATTTTCTGATTGATTTCAAAAATGTAACTGACTGACAACTTTGAAGCGAAACAATACGTATTTTGTACTATTCAACGCAAGTTATACATTATAAAAACGATATTTTCCAGTGAAATATTGTATTTTTTAGGCTGAATTCAATGGTATAACTAAATTCTTAAAATATATTGAGGACAATTTAAAAAAAAAGTGTTAAAAGCATGTTAATTGACAGACATACTTCTTTTTAAAGTGTCTGTCTGTTACCTTGTTTTTTAATAAATATTTAAATGTCTCCCTCAAATACAATTATATCATTAAATTTAGCTTAAAAAATACAATATTCAACGAAAAAAAAGATTGTTTGCACAACATATATTTTGCGTTGAATGCTACAAAATACGTATTGTTTGGCTTCAAAAATGCCATTCAGTAACCCGTGGCATTGCCCAAATGTATGTAAACTACTATGCGTAACAGCGGTTTTAATGCATATTTGAGATGAGTTTTTCAGAGTATTTCAAATCTCTTGCGCTGTTAGAAAAACGGTAAATTGTCAATATACATAAACTAGGTCAGTATGTAGTGCCTTTATACTTTGTGCCTTTTCGGATTAAAGTTGCCTTTTCAAGTACGGTAAAACTACTTAATCTATTTTTGGGTTTCGATTTCTAACTTAACGTTTGCCAAACTAGTATTTAAATATCCTTCTTTGACCTAAACGAGTTTGTAAATAAAATGAATCGTCATTTAAAGACACAAAGATAGCAACGAAATATTGCGGTCAGAGCTGTATACACCGATCGATATATAAAGTTTCTGATTAAAACTACACCAGTTCTTACTCTTTGTCCCTTTTCTTATGAAAGTTGCTTTTTAAGTATATCAAAACTACATGCTTGAGTATAGATTTCTAACTTAACATTTGCCGAACTAATACCAAAACATCATTTTATGACCTAGACATGGTTGTAAATAAAAGAAACCGTAACTTAATGACACCAGCTTAGAAACAAAACACTGCGATTAGAAATTCACAAGATTTACACATTAAGTTTCGTATTGAAGTTGCCACTTTTTAACGTCGTAAAATTGTGTGTTACATCTTTTAGTTAAGATTTAAATTATAAGTAATTACCAAAACAAGTACATAACGAAATAGTCTGTCGTAAAATTCGATAAATTCTTGGAAAAAAGCTGTTGGTACATGATTCACTACAAACTACTGCAGTCAGATTTACCTTTCATACTACACTTTTATTAACCAGCACTGATCCTCATTGTGTAAAATTATTCACAAAAATGCCTTATTAATTCCTCGCTCGGTGACTATAAGTTTTATTTACTTCTATGCTCCCTTAGTTACAAGAGTAGCATATATTGCAGCTAACTGAGTGAAAAGCAATGTCTTAATTTCAAAATATGAAATGTAAAAGTGCTTCGGAGTTTAATGGCGCCTGTTCTTCAATGTTTGTAAATAAAACTATGAGGTAAAACCATACCATGCAGCATTAAAGTTGATTATTTTGTAATTGAAAAGTATGTCTGCAAAAGTAAAAAAAAAAAAACCTTTTCAAGAAAAAATCACATATCTGTCGCTACAAAAAAATAGGAGTTACAATATAACCTCCTATTTCATTAAAACCATTTCTAAACTCTCTATCTCAATTTGTTGGCCTATCTAAGTATTAAAATGTCTGTGGAAAAAAAAAGAAAAAGAAAACGCATTTGGAAAAAAAATGGAGATGCCTACTTTTCCAGCTGCACTCGTAAACTCATGTGCGTATGTACCTGTGTACATATACTTATTACTAATAATATGGGACTTAAATAGTTTTTGCCAGTCAATGGTGAAACGACTTTCATTTCAAATTTGTACCGTGTTAATGTAAGGAAAAAGAATTAAAACGTGTAAGTAAATGTACGCATTGCATCTCATACACACTAAAATTGCCTTGGATCGCAATGTGTTTGCTTATGTTTTCCGAACTCCTCCATACTTATTAAAAATAAAAAAAAAAAAAAAAAGCTTGCTTTATGTACTAATGCATCAGTTTCAGTATTTTTAAATTTGTAGTGTATTCAAAGGATATACGAAATTTGTTAGTGTTTTATGAAAATTGCTATATTGTACAGCGACGTAAATCAATGCTTGTAGTTGGGACAATGTTAGTGGACGTAACATTGTCTGAAGAACCAATGTTGCGTTTTTGAATAAAATATATGTACAAGGAATCTTTCACTTTACTTTAAATTAAAATTAAGAAAGTTGTATTTTAATTAAGTCACTGGTAGCTCTAAACATTTCTAATTGCTGGAGTAACTAAAGGGTTTCCCAAAATTAACGCAAGATTTGAATTTGCCGCCATTTTTGCAATAAATTGTGGGCAATCTTGAAAAAAGAACAATTTGACAGCTGAGGGTCTAGGGTTATTACAAATGGAGCGTTTTCGATTCTATAATGCGTTTTCATTATCGAACAGTTATTTGAAAAATAATGAAAGTTTGGGCTGGTCAAGCAGTTTTACTGTTATTGGCGCTCGATTATAGCAATTAGGTAATGCGCAGGTGGTTATGGGATTGCTGACATAGACGTTTGACCTTCAAATAACCCCATAGGGAGAAGTCTAAGGATGTAAAATCACACGATCTAGGGCACAATTCATATCACCGAAACGAGAGAGTACACGAACAGGAAATTCCTTATGCAGTGATTGAATTGTTTCGCTGACTGTACATTAGCATAACACACTCCATTTTTACTAACCCTAAACTCCCAGCTGTCAAATTGTTCTTTTTCCGTGGCTGCCAACAATTCACAGCAAAAATTGTGGCAAATTCAAATCTTGCGTTAATTTTGGGACTCCCTTTAGAAATATTTAGTTTCTGGAAGCTCTAAATATTTCTATGTGAATCTTTCTACGTAATCCAGAATTGTATTTGAATAAAAACCAGAAAGTCGCCCGTCAAGGTATGACGGTTGAAAATTGCTTCTCCATTTGAAGGAAGTCATTGCCTGTTTGGTGATATTTTGATAGTTGAAATTTTAACCCTAACTCCAGTAGATTAACCCTAAATTTTAGTAGAGACCGTTTACTTACGCGTGCGTAAGAGAGCGTTCTTCACTCTCCTAACATGACAGTGTTAGGAGTAAACCTGTTAAGTGACCGGATTCAGTTCAGCTTTGTCAAAATAAAGTATTTCCATACATATCAAACAGTGCCAGAAGATATTATCAAATTATCGTGCCGTGGCGTGAGTTTCATTATTGATGACGTCAGGAGCGTTACTCGATCATTTGCTATTATATATATGGGGATGATAGCAGATATGAAAACAAGTTAAACATACCGCAACGAAAACACAAACGAATACACCCGATTGTTCATTTTACCTAAGGAAATTTAAGCATAGCGAGAAAGACTTTATTGAAAATTTAAAAATTCATTTTTAACAAAATTTTTAATTTTCTTGAAACATTTATTATAATTCAACAGTTTATTAACTAATTGCGAACTATAAAAATAGGTTACATTTACTAAAAAGAATTTCCCACAATAATGTATATGTTAATAATTGCATTATTAAAGAAAATTATGTTAAACATGCAAAACATGGCGAATGAGTCATTAAATATCAGTTTAACTAATACATTTTGACGCTTTATTATTCATTGCTTCTAAAATTTCAATTCTTAAAAGAGTTGTTTTTTGTACAAAAATAAATAACTAAATAAAAGAAAGAGATGATTATTCTCTACTGAATTTTTAAAAGCCTTCAGTAATGTAAGTGTCAACATAAAAATAAAAAATATGTTTAAGAAATTGTTCTGCGATGAGTTTTTTCTTCAGAAAATAAAATAACATGAACTATAACTATTAGTAATTTGGATGAATAAATGCATTTTTCAGTTTTATGAGCATATATGATTTCTTCTTTTATCAGTCGAAATAAACGTGAAATTGTGGAAATGATAGTTTTTCTTTATGTAAATGTATAAAATGAATTATTAAGAAAGCTCTTTTCAAAAGACATAGATTAATTTTTAAGAGGTACAACCGTAAGTCATGGGAGAATTCTATTATTATTTTGCGAAAATCATTTAACTCAAACATAAGAATATCATGTCTTTACTTTCGTAAATGTATCGCATTTTCCATTTCTAACAGAAATTTTTAGTTTATGCAATCGGCAAAGTTTGTATTATTTATTTTTCACTGTCTTCCTTAAAAAAAAACTAAAATTTAGTTCACACATAATATAGTTAACCGAAAATGCAAATATGTATAAAGATAAAAGCTTTTTCGACCGTGAATAGTTTATTATAGAAGTAATCTGATTTTGCGTATTGAAACAATTTATGAGTTTATATCTAAAAAGACTTTCATAAAAAGTTCAATTACATTTATGTAAATCCCATATTTTTCACAATATCGCACACATTTATCTGAGTTTCGAACTCGAGAAAAATGTTTAAATCAAACCATCCTATTTTATACTATTTGTCAATATTTTTGATCTAAGTCCCATGTTACTATTGTTAATTATTATGTTATATTTCTTAATCTTTTTATAACTTTGGAATTAAAAGACAAACTAAACAAATATTTTTAAAAAACAAAAATTTAAAACTTTGAGCATTTAATAACACATTGTTCCACGCATGTCTTTTACTTATCCTGAAATACTTTTACACGAGGAGTCTATCAAAAGTTTACAATGACGCATACTTTTTCAGTTATTATAATGTAAATATTCAATTTTGACGTTTTTTCGATATTGATTTTGATTATTTAACACGATTTTTAATCAGAAAAATAGCAAAAAAAAAAAAAAAAAAACCTCGTCCGCCAGATCATAAATTAATGCTCATTTTAGTTTGTCATAAAAAAGGTTACGTAAAGTATCGTAAACAGCTCCGACGGCTATTTTCCATGCTTGACCACTAACCCCGCTGAATGGAAGTAACTAACAGGTTACCGCAGTGGGTAAGTTCTGCGACCAATATGAAGGAAATTTACAAATATACGAAGAGCTCCAGACAAGTCACAGTAAGAAAATTTCATGCTGAAAATGTACTCTGAAAATAAAACTGGGTTTAAGAAGAAAAAAAATTGTGAAGACTACGCGAGAAAATTTTAATGTTTCTTGTACTTAAATGAAAACTTTCCCAAATTTTATGATGCGAAAATTAAAGAAGGCTTTTTCGTAGGACCACAAATTAACATATAGTGTTTTTAAAAGAACACGGATTCAGTATAACATGAATGTGTTTCTTTCAAGGGTGTAGCAGAAAACTAGAAATCTGAAAGTTGCAGAGATGTTGTGAATGCAGTGGCGCAGCAAGGGGTGATGGGTTAAGGGGTAAAAACACAACGCAGATGCATTGGTTTTAGCATAAATTCGTATTATAATTCAGTAGTTTAAACATATGTTTTGATCAAGAAACCCCACCCTCTCCAGAAGGCGGTTTTAATTAAAAAACAATAATAAATAAAAAAAAAAAAACCCTCCACATTTAATTTTTTCAAAAAAAAAGAAAAAACCTTTTTAGAAGGTATTTTTGATCAAGAAAACCCCTCCAGAAGGTTTTTCAGGCTGCGCTAGTGGGGAATGATATGCTCATTTGAAGGGTTAAGCAGCAATGTATCCCACATGACTAAAAATACACTTTTTGTTCTCCCTCACTTGTACTTCTTCCCCAAAATTTTGGGCCCCGGTAGAGAAGAAAATAATGGGTGATTCTATCAGGACATTTTCAGCAATAAAAAGATATTATATCAAGAAAAGTAGCGGACAAATTTGCTTGCAGATTACTTCTGGACTTCTTTCAGAGGCAAAAAATGTCGAACAATTGAAATCAGACCTTAAAGGGTGAATATTACCTGTATTTCTTAGTGTTGAAGACTTTCCTCATTACGAGTGAACGCTGTGCGAAAGTATGAAAAAAAAAAAAAAAAAAACAATGTGTTTTTTTTTTTTTTTTAATTTCACAACTGCTTTATCTCTTGTGTTACCATATTAAAGACATGTAAATTTTGAAATAATTTTTTGAATATAATTAGGAAAAAAAGTTAAGAAAATGATTTATTAATATTTATTTGCCAAATTACTTTAAAAATTGAAAAATTCAAAGAGCATAATATTATACACAGATAGTTTCTAATTTTAAGTCTTTTAAAGCCAAACAACTGCAATTTGAAAAGAAATTCGTGCAGCGAAAAGATCATTTTCTCATTTTCTTCAAAATAAGCTAAAAATTTCACTTTACAAAAACGTATTTCAAAGAATTAAAACATTCTTCTGCGAGCAGGATCCTATTTATGGGAGCTTTCATAATATCTTTATATTTCCCAAAAGAAGTCCCAACTCTTTCGAAGCTTAATCTCTTTCAAAAGGAATAGAAAAATTACATATTCTTTCAACAGTTTTTTATCATTTTAAAACGGAAATTCTATACACGCTATTCTTTTAATTGGATTCTTTAAAATATATCGTTTCTTTAAAAATCAATGCTAATAAGGAAAAGATTAAAAAATTACAAAGACGGTATTGATGATGGATCGTTTTAATACCAAAGAAGGAAATTTTTAATAATAAAAATTGGCAACAGCGTCTAACCGCCGTTCCGGCGTTCTTTTGACGTTCAAGCTTGTTTTGTAAGAATTTCTTTCTTCATTAGTTTAGACAAGCTTTTCTAAAATTTAGTGCTAATTATTACAGAATTTAAAAAAAAAATGGCGAGTATTCAAAAGCTTATCTATTTAATAAGGTAAAATTAGAAATTAATCGCACTTTTAATCCGAGATGTTGTACTTAGTTTTAAGCATATTTTTCTTTTCTAAAATTAAGCCATTTTACAGCGTTGATTTTTACGAAGACGCCAAACAGTTTTAGATAGCAAATACTTACATTTTTCACAAAATTAAAATAAAAGAAGGATTTTTTTTTAATGAAGCTTTTGTTTATATTTCATGGTTGTAAAGAAGGCTAGATGAGTTAGATTTTAATTCGAAAGTTTGGCAACTTGTAGTATCAGATCTGCAGCATCTCCCTTAGACTTGGAATTTAACTTTGAAATACCTTTTAGCTGTAGCATGCAATTTAATGAAGGCTTGAGGTTGACTTTAGTTGTTGCAGGTAGATTATCTTCGTCTTTCCGCTTTAAAATGTTTCATCACCGTGTCACTAGATCGAAAGTCACAATCGCTTTTCCGCTTCAGCCATACCAACACTTTTTGATGAAAAAACCATTCAGAACGCATATATGAACCTAAGGTGTTCTACTCTCTCCGGGACCAGGCTTATGGCAAAGTAATCGCTTTAAAAATTAATGTATGTTGGCAATGAGTTTTCAGAAAAACAGAAAGGAAATTATGTTTCAAAATTAATTTCAGTTAACGAAGAGCTTCAGATGCTCATGGTTATATTGAAATCTCAAGTATGTCTTCCTACCATAAACATCTGCAGCTGTACTCCCTATTGGCACAGTGATGAAATTGAAACATTTATGGGAAAGCAGTAGGACTGTCACATTAGGATTTTTGTCGCGTAATTCGTTGTAGAGTCCTTAATAGGCTGTAGCAACTTACGAATGGCTGTCAGCGAGGTCGTAACAAACTGACGTTGCAGTAACATCTTTGTCTTGCCACAAAGTGACTGGTCACAATAAAGTCGTACGAAACAACGAAACACTTCGCTAAAATGTACCACACATTGTGAGACTTCAATATTCTGTCACTTTGTAACTATGACCATTCTTACTCGTAGTGACACACCTGCATCTTTTTCGTGTGATATTGTGCTGTCAAGGATGTAATAAAAAGCATATATAAACCAGCTGCGCAAAAAAGTACACAAAACGTTTGTCTTGGAACCAAAAAGTCCCAGGTTTTAATTCGGCAGTTCTCATAAAGGACTAGATAAAAGTTTGTCTGCATTTCACTTATTCAATATGCAATGCCAAAACAGCGGCCCTTCTTTGAAATCTTTCAAGAAGATTTTTTTTTTTTTTTTTTTTGTGCTGAGTGTTCTGGCAGATATTTCAAAAAAAAGAAAAGATAGGAAAAAAATACTTCTCATGCGTCATTTTGTGCAGGGGTTCTAAATCACTCTTCCGGGGGAGCGTCACCGGTCCTCCGAGAAAACATTCTCTGTTCAAAAAATAAAAGTAATAACATTTTATACTTTTACACGTTTATTTCGAGACTGCTTTTCATAACATTCTGATGTAATTACTTAAATTTAAAATTAAATACTATTGTAAGTAAATAACACAGTCAACTTTGTAGCTGCTCTTTCCTCATACATTGTTCTTTTTCTTTTGGTAAAAAATACCGCATCGGTCCACGAAATGTTGTCACTCATTTCTACTAAAGCCCTGGATCCTTCTCTTAAGTGGCGATACACTTTGATCCATGCACTGCGCGCCGCTTTCGACTGCGATTGGAGGCGGGCAGTCACGTGGGTTCAGTCCGCCATTTTGTGTCGTTGCCTGTGTGATTTCACTGTGCGGAATACTAGATATTTTCTCTTTGCTATTCGTATTTTTCATCAAACGCTATCTCTAATGTGAAGATGCCTTGGTGTAGTGCATTTAGATGTTCTAACAACCTAAAATTACTATATCGAAATACATTGAAAGATTATTTATGCATTTTAAATGTTTTCATCAATACTGCTGTGCAATTTCAGATACTTTTTGAAACTCTTGTTGAAATTGTAATATTTTTTACTTTTCATGAAACTGTCTGATGTTTTGTTAATTTTCATGGGATAATAAGGACATTCACTAAAATCATCATAAATAGTTCCTTCAAATATTGTAAAGCTCAACTATGTAACGGCACCTAATAAATTGCTAGCAGTAGTAAAATATTTGCCCTGTTTTTAAAACTGATTTTTCTGAGTTTAAGATAACAAAGCTGTCAAAATTTAAATATACTAATTATTTTATTTATTTTTAATGTAAATTTTCTATTGTTTAGTTAGTTTCAAAATGTCTCAATAACTGTAGCAAAATTATTTTAAGAACACGTCGTTTTGCTTTTAATTGTGACATAGCCATGAGTTTCAGTGTGTTGCCTAGTTAATTTTTTATCTATTTTGCGCATAAAAATTAAGATGTTAAAAGTATGAAATTATTCATTAAAAAAAAAAATTAAGCTTCTTTGAGATTATAGTAACATGTAACTCAAGCCAAGTTATATAATTACGTAAAAAAAATTTTTCCTCAGAAAAAATCTGTTTTCGTTTAATTTTTATTTTGATGTGTAAAAATTTTTAATAATAATAATAATATATATATATATATATATATATATATATATATATATATATATATATATATATATATATATATATATATAGATATAGATATAGATATATATATGTATATATATATATAATTTATCCCAGTATCTGTTAATTTATAAACCCATTATTACTATTTAAAACAGTTCGTCACAGATGTAATCTGCACTCTTTTATTTGAATTCCTATTGGTATCAAATAATTCAATTATTATTATTTTTTTAATATTGATTTAAAACTGGTTGCATTTTATTATCAGTTCGATGAATTTTTAAGAACTAGTAGTATCCTTAAAAATCAGGTTTAAATTAAAGGCATTTTTTAATGTAAAATCGTCATGAGAAACAAGTTGGTAAAATGTAAAAACATGGAAGAGTCCTGCTGAAAATAAAACCTTATTAGTTAAAACAAAAAGAAATTTTGCAATTTTTTAGAAGTGAATAATTTTCTATGAGAAAACTACACACATTAGTAATATAAATGATACTGCTTTGCATGAATAAGTTCAAACTGTTGCCCACAAATAATTTATGACATAATTAATTTAGCTCACTACTGTTCTACTCAGTAGTGGATTTAGGGGGGGGGGGGGGGAAGGATGAATTTATTTAACTATTTTATTCACTTTTTTTTAATTGACTTCTCCATAGCATTTTTTAAATATAGTTAATTAAACAGAACACAAAACAAACATGGAGCATATTTTGAATAATAGCATTTTTATTTGCTAAAGAAGTCATACTGGAGTCCTAAAGTGGCAGAATACATTTATACATTTAACTCGCAGGTTTTGAATTCACGGGAACGTAATATCGCGATTCTTCCATTAATTTTTCTTTGATAGAATCAATAACTAACATTCTTCAAAAAATGGGCAGGCGTGCCTAAAAGAATTATTTTGATCCAGGAAGCTATTTGCGAAATAATAGCTTTTAAAATGAAAAAAATCATATCGTAGTTTCTTGAGAAAACCATGGTATTAATGGAGACGGCATGTAATATGAATATGTTATCTCAACTGTATCATGGCTTCAAGAACAATCAGCAACTACTTTGAAATCCACACAGAAATTGTCCTGAATTTTTTAGTAAAACTTATAAGTTTAATAGCTATGATTTTCTTAATTAAATAATATTTTATAGTTAAAATACTATAAAATAATATTAAAACCTCAAATGAGGTATCGGTAAATTTTTTTATTGAATAACCCTGCCCTCGTATTATAATTAATACGACATTGTTCGTAAAATTAAAACCGCTAATTGTATAGCATTTCGGTAACATTATTATGGTTTGGTATTTAATTGGCTTGAAACGTTATAGATGTTTTGCGTCCACATTCAAAGTATATTGGTACATAATATGTATGTACTTAGAAATAGATCATTATTTTAAGGGATCCTACAAAAATTTAAAAAAAAAAAGACATTTTATAATAAAGTAATGAAAACTTTGTTATGAAACATCGTATGTGGCAGGGGGAAGGAGGAGGTGCTATTCAATTTCCCGGGTTCCCTCCGAGAGATCTTTCTGTATCCGCCCCTGGTTCTACTACACCAGTTTTCTAATAATAAAACACATACTTAAAACACTTCAAGTAATTTGTAACTCAGAAGGTCTATAAGGGGGAAAAAAAGAAATTACTCTTAAAAATGGTCGAAAATTTCTTCAAAACACCTTTTTACTAATATTCTGCTTAAAATTAAACAAAATATTTTACTAAGGTAAAATTCAACATTTTTGTATGTATACTATCAGTTACATAAGTCACGATTGAAAATCTGTAAACATTCGTTGATAAAAAGATACTTTTCAATAAGCGAAACTCTGTATTTTTCTACTGTTGAGATAGGGAGAAAGTTGAGGAACGACACAAAATGGCGGACGCTGGAGCGTGTCGCCACTTAAGAGACGGATCGAGGGCTTTAATTTCTACCGGTCCATGGGTCTTAAAAGGTTGAGAAACTCTGCTTCAGTGTAGTGGCGCAGTTTAGGACCTTTGACCATTGAATGAACAAAATATACAACAGACAAACTTTGTTGTTGTTATTATTCCTCAAAACTTTTGAAACTGGATCCATAACATTTGCATTCTCACCAAACGATATCTCAAAGAATTTAAGCAAAACTCGGAAAAAAGAAAAAAGGAACAGATTCATATAACACAAAAAAACTTGCAATGCGCTCCCACTATGCGACATTACTGGGCGCATGTGAGTGGGTGTTCACAATGGCAACTTCCAAAACCTACAAAAGTGATTCCGTATCCACAAATCCCATCTTGAAATAATTTCCAGAATTCATACCTTGCACGACACAGCCATGATTTCAATTTCATTTCGCAGAAATTCCCTCCGCCACCCTTTCTCTCGGCACCGATTTTACTTTTCCTGATACCCCGTTTAGCTCCTCTTTGAGAAAGGAAACCATTTCTGCGGGACCCCCCCCCCCCAACATCCATGCCCCCCTTTTAAAAACCTCCTCCCCCCTCTTCATTCGGCTTTATTCACACGACACACGCTTCGCTGGTTCCGAAGATTAAAGTCGGCCTACCCCGAGCAAATATTCGCAGTTCCATCTTCACCCCCCCCCCTCCTCCCACGCCTGGAATCTTTGCCATAGTCTTTGAATCGGTCTCTGAAACGTCGTTTAAGGGGTGGGTGGAAGGGCGGAAAATAAAACGAAGGGGGTGCATCTTTTTGAATTGGTAAGAGATATTTTCGCATTAGAGCAACAAATCAAAATTAGTTCTCAATGCATCTCTTTTTCAGAAAGCAGCTTGTTAGCAGTGGAAATTTATATTTGTTATTCGATTCACCTCCCATACTTCAATCGCCGTCTTGTGTATTCAGGCCAAAAAGAAAACCATCCAACTGAAGCCAAACGGTTCATTTGTTCTGTTTAACTTGATTTCAAATATCATTTGTGTAGGTACTTTTATTTCAATAACAAAATCTAATGTCAGACTTTTAAATAGCCGCCAGTCAAACAAAATTATTAATATATTTATTCCCAGTAAGCTATTTTTCATTTCATTCAATAAAGCAAATTTTCGGTTACTTTATTTTCATTCATAAGATATTCATTCAAATACTTCGCAAAATCATAAATATAACATGTTTTCGTTTGCGAATTAATATTGCAGAGTTATTTCTTTCGTTTAATGAAAGATGCTTTCACAATCCTTAATAACTCGATATTAATGCATTTATTATGTTATACATCACGATTCTTAATGATTAATTTAATAGTAGTTATTCCCGAAAGATTTTTTAAGACTTCATTGATAACTAAGTCTTTTTTAATATGAGAATGACTCTTCGTTATTTATCTGTTATTACTTTCCAAATTCTTGATATTCGCTAATCTTTTCCATTACTTTACCTTTATTTGTGCATGCCCTTCTATTTCAAATTTATGATTTCTTGTATCAACTGAAAAAAAAAATTCAATTGCATTTTTTTTTCGTGTTGTTTTAACTTTAAGCGTTTTTTGGAGTTTTTCCTTTTACTAATGTAAAATTACAACAATATTCTGTCGGCCCATCTCTCTAAACTTCCATACTAGTTAACTGAAATGAATGTTCCATACCATCAGTTGCAAGAGAGAATAACTTATACAGGAAACATAAATGAATGTGTAATAAAGCAGTCGAAAAACTTTGTACTACGAAATAAGCAAAATATGTCAACGTGCATAACAGTACAAATAAAAGCATAAAAAAAGGTAAAAACTCAGCAAACAGCTGTTTAAAAGTTATGAAAAAAAAAGTGGCTTCGTCAGTTTATTAAAAAAAGAAAAAAAGATTTTTTTCATCTTCTTTCTTTTGTGCACTGATGAAGGGGGCTTTTTTTTATATCAGCCTCGAAACAGCTGTTTGCCGAGTTTTTAACGATTTTATGTGTACTGTTATACACGTTGACTTATTTTACTCAAACATAAATGAGCTAGTCAGAGTCATAGAGGAAAAACCTTTAGTCGGAAATTTCTGTTTGGATAAGTTAGATAAATATAAGATCTCAATAAAACTGATTATGTTCCTAGCAGATACAATTTCGCATTGCATACAACGAAGAACGAAAAACCAAGAGATTCAATTTTGCTAAGATGATAATTGAAGCCAAATCTAACATATATTGCAGCTAATGACGCTAAAAGCAGCTATGACGCGCTAGTTCATATTTTTATTTCAACAGACGCCTTTGGCACATGAGCAAGTGTTTGAAAATCTAAGCCATACTTTGCATGTGAACGTTTAAACACAAAATTTACAAGACATTCTAACTCGTTGTAGGAATATCCATTATCGTGACGATTGCCATTGAATTTATTTTCCAACAAGCTCACATTTCAGTGCATTCGGTTTGAAATAATCACTTTTGTGGGTTTAGGTATAAATACGGAAGTTGTTCTGAAACAGGACATGCACAAGTAATCAATTCATAAACCACCAACCCTCCAAAAAAAATTTTTTGCAGCCATTATTAGACAGTCCTTACTGTATCTTAGTGAATTTTCTGATCTATTGCTCAGCAGTCCTTTCCAATATAGACAAGCTTAAATTATTCTAACAATTGTTTGATATACCATGCATGAAAATAAAACGAAAAAAATAATAATAGTGTCTGCTTTTGCTCAGTACTGAAACTACAAGCTACAAGAAAAAATTGAAGGGTTTGTAGCAACAAAAAGTTAACTCCATTTTTTTAACGTTGGAAAATCTCCTAGAGTCAACTCCATGTGGCCTCAAATGAATGAAGCAGCTAACTCATATTAGCGAATAACTTGAGAACTATTAACCGGAGCTAACTCCTTGTTGAACCAAACGACGAAAAAATGGAGTAGATTCTTTGTTGCTGCAAACCCTTCAATTTATGAATTTATCTGAAACAATTCATACGCTGTACCTTTACATCGTCGTCTCTGAACAACAGTAAGACATCTAATCCCAGGAATGACAGTAACATATCCTACTGTTTCTCTGAGGCGACGATATGAGCTAAAGCCTATGCAACAATAAATATGATTTACCTGTAGATATGCTAAAGCGTACATTTAAACAATCATGGAAAACATCAATTTGACATTCTGATTCGTAATTGACTCAGCAACTCAAAGAAACGGATCAACGAAATGCCAGCCAGCGAACTTGTTAGCTGAAGGAGATTCTTTTTCTTCGTCCTAACATTTTATAATACGAAAAACCTTAATTTACTCTTATGTGTACATAATGGAAAGCCGGACGTTTGAAACGCCAGGTGATTATTTCAGTACAGTTCACTAATTTAGCTTATTTGAGTACTTTTTTCCAGTAGTAGCTTCTGATAAGATTTTGCTACGTTCCCTGAATTTCATAAAAATCCAAGAAGCGAAGTTCTAACCATCTAGTATGTATGCAAGTTTAAATGTACGGATAATCCAGCTAGCCCAATATCATACGATATATTGATCTGACAGCGATGTCAAGCCATATTAAAGAAAAGGAAGAAGAAAAAAAAGTTCTGTAAATGTATGAAAAGTAAACATCGATTCGCTTTCTCGCAGAAGAAGCTATTCCCTTCGTATGCCTCGAGTTCTATCTTTTCATCTCCCGAAGGAAAGAAGACACAGAACATATATGTCAACTAAAGCCCTTCCAAAGACTCAACAGAGCGTGGGGGAGGGCAAAAGGTATCCGGGAGAAAGATCTGTATCCCTCAAACAGAACTCCCTGAGGGGAAAGTGCCACTGCACGGGGGATTTTTAGCCCCTGTCTTTGTTTGGTTTCTTAGTCGGAGGCTGCACAGTGATTCCCGCGTTGTAATTAATTTCTTTTAAAGCTCTTACTTGGGATCATTTTCGGAAGGATACTGTCTTTCGGTGAAGACAACTAACTGATAAAGAATTGTTGCCGCAACAATTTGAGCCAATGTTTAGGACAGGTATTTTTTTCTTTTTGTTTCGCTTTTAACAAAATAATGGTTGTCAAAAACAATAATGAACAGAAAATTTAACACGCGTTGTCATCAACAATCAGCAAAATTCAATCTTGCTAACTGATTTCTTTGCAGTATTTTTTTCAAAATGTTTGTTTTCATAAATAGACACATGGAACAGCTTTTCTACAGTCTTTTTCTCCGCACTAAACATTAGTCGTTTTAATGCAAAATTGTTCCAGGAGGAAAGACAGCCTTTTAACAGCCAGCTGATTGCATTGCCTGAGAAACTCTGTTTTGCAAGTAACCACAACTGCAACTGAGAAAAAAAAACTTCA
Source organism: Uloborus diversus (assembly GCF_026930045.1). Taxonomy (NCBI): domain Eukaryota; kingdom Metazoa; phylum Arthropoda; class Arachnida; order Araneae; family Uloboridae; genus Uloborus; species Uloborus diversus. The sequence goes on from NC_072732.1 coordinate 136,253,471, forward strand.
TTTTTCCAAATGTGAAATTGACGATTGAAAATATAGTAATAAGAAGGCATAGGAACATAGAAACATAAACCCCCTTTATAAACTCTGGAGGAGGGGAAGGGATACAAGTTATTAACTATTTTCCCTTCGTCCAAACTGATGATACTGTACTACACGTTCTTCATCATTTGTGAAACACAGAAGATACACTATTTCTTTAAATATTATGTTCATTCTCTTGCAAAACTATAGAAAAAAAAAGTATTTTCATTGCTTTATTAAAATATTTAGAAGAAACTACTTCTCATTTCCTCGAATTTCACAATCCAAACTCCCGCTAGAGAGGCTCCAAGTAAAAACTTTCCAAACAGAACAAAAAAGTTTTCAACTCATGCTTCCTCCAAGAAGAGACTTATTCTGTAGAAAAATACTTGAAAAATGATCTTTAGAGAATAACAAAAACAATTTTCATAAGATATAGTGATCTTTACCACTTGACCAAGCTTTGCATTATATATTAAATAATCAGCACGAAAATAATCAGCAACAACTGTGTTTCGAGTAATTTCTGCGCTTTAGATACATTATTCAAGCAGAGATGGTAATATTAACAATTTAATAAAGAATCTACATTTTACAAAGTATCTTCTTAAAACCAAAATAAAGCCGTTTCAATCAACTCCTCAAATCAATTCGCATTTCGTCCCATACAAAAGACCGATACAAAAGATATAGCGATATAAATGCGTCTTTAAACTCTTACTTAATATGTCTTTGATGAGATAAGTGTTTAAAATCGCAATTGACTTTCGCCGTGACATCAAATGAAAATCATTTAAAACTGAAGTGCAAAAACAATATAAAAAATTGCATTAAAAAATGTGCTATCTCTTTCTGATAACAATTAAGCAGTGTAACTGCGTTGTTGAGAGGTCCTGCGTTAAACCTCTAGTAGCATGCTAAAATACTTATATATATAATAAAACTGAAGAATTAAATTTTGATTCAAGAAACATTATCCCAGGTAAAAAAATGTTTTGCTCCCGCAGCTTACAAATATCTTGTTAAATAGTTTATCTTCATCTTAAAGTTTTGGACAATTCTTCCAAAGCTATATTCAAATAAATAAAGATGAGCTTGAGAAGAATAAGGAAAAATCAACACGCGAACAAGCAAATTTGTCTTTCATTTTCAGCTGAAAGATTCTAGTCATCTATATTAAATGGAAGAATGAATCTCATCCATTTTCACTGCAAAGATGAAAGCTTTATTTCGCGAATAGCTATCATCCTTTTTCAGCATAAACAGGGAGTTTTTCGTTTTTACGAGTGGACTGACTACAAAGCAATATTTTTTGTAATTTTTGTGAGAATGCTACGGGCCGGAAGAACTTGAAGTAAAATTATTATTTAGACGATTCATCGCGTCCTCTATTGTTTCCTTAAAAATATCATTTTATCTGAAAATTCCATTAAAATTATTTATTCGCCTTTTTATTAACTCCCAAAAAGTGATTGATGCCACCAAATGTTCAGAATAGTTTTAAAAAATATTAAACTTGGTAAAGATTACATTATTATAGTAAAGGTTTCCTGCAGTAATTTCGACGTCTGACTGCTCTTACATCAATGCGTAAAATTGAGGCATGGCAGTTTAAAGAACTAAAACATAGTTATATGTAACTAAAACGATTAAACCTTTTTAATAGAATTTTTATCTTGGTATTGTATCTTTGGGGTATTAAGTGCGCAGGGAAAAGAAGTACTTGATGTCAATTCTTAAAATAACTTATCAATTCCGATCCGAAACAGAAGGAATTTTTGTAAATCGGCAAAAACTTCTTCATTCATTGCTACTATTATTTGTTTCAAAATTTTTAATTAAACAAAGAATTAATGCGGTATAGGGTCTTTATTTATTCAACATGGAATTATACATAACACTTGATAACGGTCCTATGAGTTAACTAGTAAGTCTGAGTTAAGGGAAACATGTAGCAGGAAATTTTTGAGAGAAAAAAAAGCTGAAATAGTTGAATTAGCAATGACATCTTATCAGACGAACAGACACTTTTATGCCTTTCAAGCAATGTCAGTGTGTTCTAAAGTCATGTTCAGAGCTGCATAGTTATAAATAGTATTTAGGAAGCCCCAGTCGATATTTATTTCATCATTTTCAAGAGTCAACTCAAAATAAAGTCAAAAATTCTTTTAAAAATTCTGCTTTAAAAAATATGTCACCAAAAGTTTATCATAAAGAGTCATGTTGCAAGAACACCCAATCTCAGTGTGAAATACAAACATAAAAAAGCATATTAGATTTGAATGTAAACAAAATATATGTGCATACTTTATCAATACTTTATCACAAAGCTTCGAAAACATTTCATTTTATAAATATCAATAAACGTTTGATGTCGTGTAACAAATCTGGCTAGTATGGAAATGAAAAAAAAAAAAAAAAAATACACACACGCACACATACGTCATATTTTACCGAACATCAAAGATAGATACATAAAATACGGCCTAAATTATTCACCAGATTTATATCTTCAAAAAAAAAAAAAAAAAAAAAAACAATATCTTGTTTGTCCGCAAATACGAACGTTAACGACTTGGGGGAAATAACCATGCATACATCAGTGACAACATTTCCAATTAAAAAAGCAAAGCTAATAAATGCCGCTCTGTCGATGCAACTTCTTCATAAGATATTAGAAGACAGGCAACTATTTGACGTTAATTTCTTCTTCAGAATAAAGACATGGCCAAAAAGAACTGCTATGCTTCGAGGTAACTAATTCGAAAGGAAAACCTACACATAAATCAGAACATCGGAGGCAAGCGGAATGAAGAGATCAAACGTCGACCACTACGCTAAATCCAGTTTGTTTCACGACTTTAAAAAAAATCGTTTGGTCTGGTATCTGTGACCGATAGTACATCAAAGTCGGGGATCCCCCCCCCCTCCCCCCCTTTAGCAATGCCTCGACACAGGAGACAGTGTCTTTCTTTTCATATTTTTATTTTATCTTTTTTTATTTCTGCGTTGGAAGCGATATTATATCTCACTGAAGAATTTCGTTATGATGCCGCTGCTTGTAAGATGTGTTAGCACACTGCTCTGGTCTGTTTCAAAAGCCAATAAACGAGGTCAGAATTCTTTCTTTCATTTCGCGTTCTTTAATTTTCATTCCTAGAATTTTCATCTGCAGTTTTTATTTGTAATGTCATTATCGCACTCATTTAGTTAATTCTTCTTTTAATTTGACTTTACTTTAGTAATGCTATGTTCATACTTTCTTATTAGTATTTTATTTCATAAAATGATTGTTTTTTTTTTTGAATTAAACGTAGAAAGAAATAATATATTTAGCAAAATCTATATTTGAAGAAGTAAAACAAAAAGGGATGAACACGGGTTTTATGAACCATTAAAACTACTTAGTTTTTCCGTTAAAAAAAGGTTTGCTTTGAAAATTCATGGTTTCTGTTAAAAGACGTGCACTAAATCATGTGAATTGGAGAATATGGTTATATATTCTAAAATCCATTACGAAAGTTTTTTCTTTTTTTTTTTTTTAATGTGGGAAAACATGTCCGTAGTATTTGTATCATTGATGAAGTTCGAAAGAAACTAGCAATTAAACGTCAATTTAATTACTTGAAAAAATTTCGACAAAAAAAAAAAAACCTTTTTCTAACTGCAAATTGAACAAAAACGAAACTTTGTAACTATCGTTCTATTTAATAACACCACAACAAATGTAATTCCTGCTTTGGTTAGCAATTATACGGTTATTTTCAATAATTCAAGAGAAAATATGATAGACAAATAGTAATTTACTAGCGAATAAGCATCTTTCCGAACTAAAAACTTTCTAAAACATTAAGGTCGAGAGTCGAGGAATATGTATTGTTACTTTACTGACCACATAACTATTACAGTAATCCCTAGTTATGAATTTTTTTTTAAATCCTCTCTTAGATATATCGCACTTTTTCCCTGACTTCCGGAAAATTAAAAGTGAAAAAGCCTTTCTTTAAACTTGAGACCGCTTGAAGTAGTAAAATCATAATATAATTGTTAGAAATATGATCTTTCTTTTCTGACAATCAATGAAGCAAGGATGTATTTTTAACTCACCTGAATTGGTTGTAAATTAAGTTATAGTTATTTAAACTCTTATTCACCAGAAACATTTGAAAAAAATTTTCATTTAAAGAAAATTGATAAAATAATTTTCTTTTGTTTGATAAGGTTTTGTTTGTCATTTAAAATCCACAACTTTTCGATTATTATTACAAGGTAGGTGCTGTTTGATATTATCGTCTTACTGAGTAAAACAGGTCATTTGATATGTTAGATATTCTTATTTATTTAGCTCTATTGAAATCCTCTGTTGCTTTCACATTAATTTTAAAAAAAAGTTTAAAAAACTGGAAACCCGACTACGGCAAAAACATTAAAAGTTAAGAAACAAGGTAGGTGCTGTTTGATATCATCCTCTTATTGAGTAAAACAAGTCATTTGATACGTTAGATAATACTATTTTTTTTAGTGCTATTGAAATCATCTGCCAATTTCAAATTAATAACATTATAATTCAATTCAATTACCGTTGTCGTGCGTCGTCAACTACAGGTTTTTTTAGCCTTTTAATAAGTCTTTTATCAGCACACAACTCTGGCATTTGAATTGAATTATAATGTTATTAATTTGAAAGTGGCAGAGGATTTCAATAGCACTAAAAAAAATAGTATTATCTAACGTATCAAATGACTTGTTTTACTCAATAAGAGGATGATATCAAACAGCACCTACCTTGTTTCTTAACTTTTAATGTTTCTTAACTTTTTGCCAGAGTCGGGTTTCCAGTTTTTAAAACTTTTTTTTTTATTTTGATATTTTCTATTTCAACCTGTGATGAACAACCAAATAATAGCTTGAGTAATGCACACTTAACAAGCATGCATTTTAGTGTGATATACAAGAATGGTAAATTTAATTTATTGCTATTACACCAAACTGATAGAAAATTTTAATCATAAAAAATTGACCCGCACTAAAAAAAAACCGGTTAAAATCGAGATTTACAAAGCAAAATCGACTTATATTGTTGAAGTCGGTTCAAATGTAGGCTATGTTATTCGGGCCATAATAACAAAACGATTGACATCTTATTCATAAAAATCAGGTAAATAGTTAAGGCGCTACGGTGGAACATACTTAAATAAAAAGACTGCTAAAATAAAAAAATAAAAAAAAAATCGTCTCCTGCGATTGTTGAAGTCGGTTAAAATGTAGCCTATGTTAACTGGGACATAATAACGAATCGATAGACCTTATTCATCAAAATTTGAGGAATAGTGTAGGAGCTGCGGTGGAACATAAGTAAATACAAACATACATAGACTGCTAAAATCATAACCCTTGCTTTTGGATTCGCCATAGTCGGGTAAAAATGAAACTCATTGTAGATACGCAAGCACATTGCTTCAAGAAGAATTACTATAGAAGATCTTGGTTATAACGCGGCTTCGAATATATCGCACTCTTTTGTTTTCTCCAAGCAAACGCGATGCAACGATGGGTTAGTACTATTGCTTTGACCGTATTTATACGTCATTGAAATTTATTTCTTAATCCTCTTCAGAGTGATGTGTCTCTTTGGAAATGTCCTCATCTACTTGCAAAACACTCCACCCCTTAAGGATCTGGCCAAGTAATCCCAGCTCAAGAGTAAGACATCCGAACAGTAGGCGTGGAGTCTTGGAGGACGTCCTCATCTCTCGGTGAAGCAACTGACCGTGAAGTGCTTTGGCCGCGAGGCTTCCATTACGGATGCTAATGGCTCCAGAGGTGTCTCTGAAAGGAAGATGGTCATCTTCGCACCTGCCGCCCTTCTCACGCATAGTGTGACAAAGGAGACGAGGATCCTCACAGACAAGGCTTCTGAGGATGGATTAAGGGGCATGTAAACGACTTAATCTGGGTCTTTATATGGTCAGAGCAGTGCTGGAGCGTTAAAATGCAGAATCTCGTCCTATTGCGGAGGAACGAAAAATTTACCATAATGTGTCCTCAGGAGTCGTGAATAGGATAGTTCCCAACAATGTCATTCCGTCACAAATCAATAAGCAAGGAAAATATTTTTGAAACGTAAATAAATAATTTCCTTGTAAAACTAATGTCTAGATTTTCAAAATTAAATTTAACTGATGTAAATTTAAAAAAAAAGAAAGAAAAAAGTTGCAAAAGAACTAAAAATTGCCTTTCTAAACATAGAGTAAAGTAAATGAAGAACTTTGAAAAAATATTTTTGGGACACAAATGTTTCCCAGCTGCATGCTGCATGTTTTTATTCATTATTCCGTTCTAGAAAATAATTTTGTTTGGTTAGTTCAATACATCACTTAAGGAAGAAAAAATTGTTTAATACATCATTGCCTCATCAATGTAAACATTCCTTTGGTCTCGACATTATTATTTATAATGAGTGTAACAAACGACAGAGGCTTTTCTACTTTCAATACACGTAAAAGAAGAAATAAATAGATAAAGTTCTTTCCTCAACAGCAAAATTCTTCAAAAAATTTCTAAAATCCTTTTAAAAATTTAAAAAGAAGACTCAAATTTCAAGTTATATCTTTCGACACAAAGAAACCTTCCATCCAAAATTTCTTTTCTTTCTCTTTTTTCCTGCCAAGCAAATAGATTAATTTAATGCAAGGATAAAATAACGCTCTAAAAAAATAGAAAACTCAACAAAAAGAAACAAAAGAAGCAAATTTACATTACGCCGATCAAGTTACAAGATGCTTTCAAACATTGAGTTTCTTTTTACAAAACCTTTCATTAAGTTTAACGCACTACCTAAGAAAATGTAAAAGAGCTTAAAAGGATAGAATAAAGGAAAAGCAAAGTATTCAAAAGAAAACATCAGGAAGTTCGGGCAATAATTGAGGCATAAAATCAGAAAAATGAGTTTTTAATAGAAACGTAAATTTTCTCTTTATACAATACAAATTTTCGACAGCATAAAATAGCTCCAATACAGAGATTCAGTTTTATGTTTATTCTTCTTCCATTCTTCAGGAGCCATAAACCCCGAAATGAGATGTTTAAAATTTCAAATCTTTTGAGATCGAATGCACTCACTCCAGTGACCTCTGTCCTCTTCACGTCATTTGCTCTGTCCCGTTTGGAACATTCAAAAAGCATTTTCTATACAGAAAAGAATCTCTAGGGATCGTTAGAGAAAATACTTATAGACATCTATAAAATGATTTTCTAAAGCTGAATCAGCAATTATGGAGCCGGACTTCTTCCGGGAGTACATTTTAAAAAGGATTCTTTCATCCGCGTCCGGCTCCATCACCAGCCAGCCCCCGGCGGATGGATCCACTCCCTTTAGAGCCTTCAATAATGAACGACAGCGGAGGGGGGAGGGCAGATAATAAAAATGGAATTTCCGGAGAATTGGGGCTGCGTGAGTGAAAGGAGAAGCGTAACTTCTTTCATCATCTTAAGTGATCCTCGCAGTGGGCGGCACCCAAACCGAGATGTCCCATCTTCCGGAAGACCCTTTCGCGTGATTATGACGTCATCAGCAGTGGTCACGGATGTCACGGAACCTTGGAATTCGTTAATAATAGATTGCTTGCCACGCCGAAACCGTCATTAAGGTTTCCGGGCGTTTAGCACTCTGGCAAACTTAACTTTCAGACCTCAACTTTTACGGCCAAAGTGAGAAATATTTTTCTTTTCAGCTTTGAGCGAATGCTTAAGAACTTGAATTTTTAATAAGCTATTACTTTTTTACGGGCTGACATCTTTTTGAGAAGAACCATCGAAGTAGTGTGAAATGATCTTCAGCTAAAATAAAACTTTTGGTTGAGTTGCAAGCGCACTTTACACATTTTTAATGCTGCTCACAGATGATTTGTGGCAGTTTCTCTCAAAGAAGCACGTTAAATTATTTGGAAGAGAAGTTTGCAAGATCAGTTAAAATATTTAGACCATGCTTACAAAGATAGTGGAGGAGTGTTCCTTCCATTAAGAAAGGGAAAGCAGCAGATGGTGCTCCAAAGAGATGGAGTACATTAAATGAAGTTTCTAAGTACTGTTAAGAAATTTTGAATGAAGTAATATCAGAGCAAATCATTTATACAGTCAAAATGATGCAGATTAAAAAACCAAATTCATTTAGTATTAATTATATCTGTTGAATCAGGACGGAGTAAAAAGTTATAGAATACTTTAAGAACATCTTTGAAACGTAAAATAGCGCCAGATCAAATGTTTGATTTTAATGAATTCTAAACCTCATGCACAAAACTAGAAAAAACTTTCAAATAATGCCATAATATTTTGAAAACACGGATGCATGAGATGAAGATTGTTCATTTAAAGTTGCACTAATATGTCAACCACAAAAATCTAATTTTGTAACACTAGAAGTCTCCTAAAAGTATAATTTTAATTACTATAATAATTGTGCTCCATTTGTTTTCGAAAGTACGTTCTCTCCCTAATAACATATGACGTTTTAGGTTTGAAATAATGATGGGAAAGTAGTATTGTCGAAGTTTCCGTGCCGGAAAATGAGCAATTACTAAATAATGAAAATAATTCGATATTAAGAGGCTAAAAAGGCTCTAACATATTACTGTACTACTTGAAAAGGGTTAAAAGAATATATTTCTCGAAAGTGGTGGAGGGCAAATAGGATTATTGAAAAGTGGCAAAAAAAAAAAAAAAACAATCCGGTGGGTCAAAACGGATGATTATGAAATTTAATCATGTGGTGAGAAGAAACTTTCTTCACGTAATTTATAAAGTTTAATTCCTGAAAAAAAAAACAATCAATCAATCAATCAATCAATCTATCTATCTATCTATCTATCTATCTATCTATCTATCTATCTATCTATCTATATCTATATCTATATATATATATATATATATGCGCCTAAAAATTAAAACAGTGTTGGTTTTTAAAATGCCTGGTTCCTGGGCAGATGATTAAGAGGTTTAATTTTTGAAAGCAGTTCAACAGTAAATTGAGACGTTCTGCTCCTCGGAGTCAACGATAATGCATAATAACCTAGGTCAAATAGTTTTTCGAGAACACCCTGTAGTCAAACCTTACAAATTTAGCCTTTATATTAAACTAGTTTTGCCATTTGAGACCCCTAAAAAGCGAGGGCTCTAGACTAGTTGGCCTATTTAGTAATCAGGCAGAGCACACAAGTAGCTCATTAGTCCTTTCCACTACGGCATACACTTTTGGAATCTTCTGCACTGTGGTAGCATAGTTCTGCTAAAACATATTAGTTAAATCCCGATTTTTACAACATTCTGTTTCAAATAATAGTACATGCCAAAAAATATCCCAATATTGCTTTAGGAATAAGATACCAGTGTGATGGGAAAACTATCGATTTTTCTTTACACAACACTTGTACCAGAGTGATCAAGAAAAACTTTGAATGATTTGCTTAAAATATAAACTGTACAGATAAGACTAAAAATCGAAAACAATCTTGTTTCTGGAAAAATACCAGCATCAAAGAGCTACAAATTATCCAAGAATTGCAGTAAATAGCTATTTCACCGTTACAATAAAGATTCTTCATCAATGCGCAAACAATCCACAGCCAACAGCAGGGGCGGCATTTCAACATTTCATTTGGGGGGTCGAGTTTTTCAAACATGAATTTTCTCAGTGTGGAATAAAATGCGAGTACATTTTTTTTTTAAAGTAAGGTTATTAAAGAAATTCAAATTTTAATATCCACACTTTTAATAGTCAGCTATAACAGAAAAGATCTTGATACTACCGTTCATGATTGCCAGGATTAAGAACAGTAAATACGGGACAGGCTTCTAGGAGTGAAAGGGGGGGGGGGTGAGACGTCTATTCATGATAAATCTGAAAAATTCAATCGCAACAAAGCATTGAACCTCAGAAAATGTCGCATATCTCTTATATAATTAAAAACTGAGCGTATCTATGTATGTCCAAGCTTCTTCTCCAGAACGACAGTGAACTGACTATCGAACCAGGTATCGATGGATTCGTAATCTTCCCGTCTTCATGTTTGGCTATTTAACATAATCCTCTGATAATAATTAGCGGAGATATCAATCAAAAACTATCAATTAGGACACTTAAATTTCGACATAAAATCCCTATTTTTCGAAGGCTTTCCTATATTTAAATTACTTTTCCGTGCTTCATCTCAACTTTCCGCAGCAATGCTTTTATTAAAATTTATAGCGGTGAAGAAAATCATTGAGACGAAAGATATTCTGCCATTTTCTTTCTCGAATACGAAGAAGTAAAATTCTTCACTTTGTTTTAAAGGCTTTTCCTGTAATCGGGGGATTTAAAATGTTTACTTTTTGGTTGTTTTTCCGCAAACTGCCGCAAAACTTTGCTGATTTTTTTTTCTTTTCTTTTTGTTCAAGCCTGAGGGTTGAACAGGCGTCACTTGACATAACTTTTATTTTCCAGGTAGACCGTGCAAAGCCGGGCGACGCAACTAGTCAAAGTATAAAAATCATTTTCCTTGCGATTGACGACACATGCGCAGAGATATATTTCCAACATTAGTCAATGAGCAAAGAAGAAGCAACCATTCGGTTCCTCACGCTCTTCCGCCAAAACAAAAACATACAAACCAAATCAAAAGAAAATAATTTTTTCGTTTGCTGCCACATGATTTTCTTATTGCTCATTATTTCACATTTTTTGTTTTACTCTATTTTTTCCCCTTAAAATAATGTCTCGTTTTGTAAAATATTGTTATCAGCCAGAATACGGGACTTGAGCCGTCCCGTATGGAAGTTCCCTGGGACGCGGGACAATTTTTCAAAGTACGGGACTCTCCTTTGAAATCCGGGACGTCTGGAAACCCTGCTACCGTTTCTAAAGTAAATTTTTAATGCACGATTTTTGGAATCCAGAAGAAGAGGAAATCTTGGCACTATATTCCGTCAATATCCAGCGGGCAGTATAGCTGGGCAGTATCTCTTGGCAGTATAGCTGAAGATGAGAGTCTCGCTTGTCCCATCATGCACCAAAAAGAAAAAGAAAAAAAAAATCTCTAACCTTCTGAGACACGAAAAGGATTTTCACAGTTAGCTGAGTTAATTGGAATTGGTGAAAATATAATTGAAGCTACAAAGTTATGTTAGAAAACGCATCTTTAAAATTTTTATCTTTAAAAAAAACCATGCAAGAATAAAATATTATATATAGTCTTCATTTTTCATCATTGAAGTACACTGGCTTCTGGCTCTTCGCAAAACAATTCTTTTTGCTTCGTTCAACAACTTTTACTTGTAACTGAAATATTTTATTTATCTTGTTCAATAACCTGCACATATAATATTGAACTTAGATTTATCACTAAATCTTGTGTTAATTTCATTAGAAACTGAATGAATCTATTATTTGATACAAAATATTGAGTCAATAATTTGACTTTGCATCATCATGTGGATTTTTGTCACTTTTTCATTTATTTATTTTTTAATATGTCCAATAAATCCAAATTAACAAGAAGCTCTTAGTAGGAGCTCGATCAAGAGTTCTAGCTTTAACTTTTGAAGACCATTTTGTACCTCATCCAGTAAAAGTATCTGTTGATGCACGAATTTTTTTTCAAAAATAGCGTGTCTTTTGTAAGAAGTTTCCATGAAAGTATACAATGTATTGAACTGCTCAAATATGCCTCTTAACAGGAGGAATCAATGTTCACTCACTAACTGAACGTATATTTAAAATATGAGCGCAACAATGAACTCAAAATACCAAGAAACTTCTCGTAAAAACCGGGCCAGTCATATTGCACTGCCCTTTCACATTGGAAGCAGAAGCATCATCTTAACACTGCACTTACAAGTATGAGGCATTTAAACCATATGAGGAAATTTCTTCTTTAGTTGAAATAAACTTCTCCATCTATTTTTTTATTATGAAAGTTCTGAAAATGATTCATGAATTTCAAAGTTTTTATCCAAATAGCGAAAAACACTTGCTCGTGACTGGACAGGTCTCGAGTTTCATCAACTTTTACTAAAGATCATCTGAAGATTTTTTTTTTTTTTTTTAACTTCCTATTGCATATGATCACTGATTTGCGCGTTAGGTAAATTGAATTTCCTGATTTCCCAATATTCTGCGCAAAATATTTGGGGGTGCAACCGCCCCCTCTTGGTCTCCCTATTTGCCGCCCCTGGCCAACAGCAATATTTGCAATACAAGGAACTTGACTTTCGTTTAATTTCAGCCACTTTTATTAATTACCTTGATAAACGACGCCAAGTCCGCCAGAACCGCCCCTAAATTGCCAGATCTTTCTTTTTATCACTTCCTTTAACTCATAACAATGCGTATTCCACAGGACTAATCTGAGCTGCAGCTCATCTACATCCTTCGCAATCGAGGCAAGAACGCCGCTTCTTCTAAACGATGGGCATCAATATTCTTCGAAACCTCCCCCAGAAACCGACCCCTCATTACGAACATTATACCGGGGATTAATTAACTCGGTAACTTTTCCAGGCGTCCTAGATGGCCGTTTTACTCCAGAGGAAGCAAACACATTTTTGCAGCTATCCGCAATTTATCCCATAAGAGCGGATTTGCGCACCGAATCCGCAAATGGAAAACGATCTCCTTTGGAACATCTGAGTCATCCCCGATGTGTTTGTAATGCTCACGTATATTTATCTGATTCGAGGAGCCTTGGATGTATGTATACAGAAGAAAAGGGATGCGGTAGAAGATTAGGAATGGTGTGCTTTTCGATCGAGATTTCATGCAAATTTGGATTTAGTTTTTGGAGTTAGCGTTTCGTTACATTTTTTCCTGGATTTGCAGACGTGAAGATAAAGCACATTCATCAAAAAGGTCCTATATTTCTTGCTCGATTGATGTTTGAAAATACTCCATTTGTGGAGTAGAAAATGTAGAAACCTATTTTTTCCCCCTTTAAAGAAGCTTATACTCCCTTTTTATTGAAAAGTTTGTTTATTGCAAGTAGGCTGTGAAGGTATAATTTAGTACAAAACAACGTATATTAAAATTCAACTGATGACATTTTCTGGTTAAACACTGAAAGATACTAGCATTAAGTGCTCTATTCTGAAAATACCAAATGCTTTTAATCCTTTGCATTGTAGAGAAGAATGCATGCCATTTGGGATTTTTATTTTTCAAATGTGCAACAAGATAGCTCCATTTTGTCTAATTTGTACAAAAGCCGTTACAAAGTAAATAAAGAGACATTTTAAGAAATACAAAGAAAATGAGCTGAAAATGCTCAAAAAATGGTCTTATTGTGAAACTAGATCCTTCAATAATGTACATTCCAATTGCATTGCCCAATTTTACAGGTAACTAGACAGCAGAGGACTCGAAAATAATGTTGCTTTTGAAACTGTGTGAAATATTAAGCGTAATTTTAAATAAGAAATAAAAGGATGCTTTTAATGAATATGTACGACACAGACACCAGTGATGCGAAATAGCTTCCAGAAAGGAAGAATTTCCTGATTCTAATTTTAAGTTAACTGTTCGTGACCGACGGATTCGAGAAAATATTCAGTACAAATACAGTCACTACTTGCTGTGGTTAAAATTTGAATTAGATATAAAGCATGAAAACGTAGACGCAAATGTAATATAAAACGCTACATCGTTTCTTCACCTTCGAAAAGAAGTACTACCACTTTTTAATTAAAAAGGTAGTGCTCCATAACGTATTTACAGGTAAGGGAAATTGCTATCCCCTTCACGTGCGAAAACTCAATATCACAACACTCTCACTACAACTCGTTCACTGAATGTTTAAACCCACAATCGCCATCAGATATATTTTCTTGGGCAGCAAGGCACGCACGTTCTTTCCTCTAGCCAAAGCAAAACACAAACCAATGAAACTCAATCCCAAGCAACAAACCATGCTGCTTAACAGCAAAGACAACATCGGAAGTCTTTTTGTGAAAATAGCGTGGTGGATCCAATAAACAAAAGTAAGAAAAAAAAGCTTAAAACAAAACGAAAACAAAATCGGAACAATTGAACAAAAGCAGGCTGGTACACAGTGATCTTGGGTTGGTTGTTTACTCTCGACAAACAGGGAGTTCTCCTTCTCCACTATATCCAAAGAAGCACCCTTGAAATCGATTGCTGTGATTTAACGTAATTATCTTCGGACCTTTTCAAAAGACGTCGCTGCCTGACGGTTTAAAGACTCTCCCTGGAGCCTTAGAGTACTTTGCCCCAGAGGTCAAGAACCGGACATGTTTGGTCACACCGACAAACTTGAATACGGCAGAAAAGAAACACGCTGCAATATATATATATGCAAGAAATTTTGTTATAACTATTATTTTTTCATGCTCCTACTAAATGAATGGATAACTGGATGTAATATATTTACAGAAACTCTGAGAAATCGGTCCCTTAATCAGGCACGGATACAGAGGGGGGTCAAACCCCCAACCCTGAAGCGACCAAATATTGCCTAAAACATTTTGGATAGTGACCCCCTCCAAAACTAGAAGCTGTATCCATGGGCGCCTATATGAAAAATTTTAAGGTGGGCTCAGATATTTTACCTATGATTTAGCAGGATGTTTTCCCCATAGAACACGATTTCAATACAGATTAGAATTATTAAAATTTGATATTTTTAATAACTTATTCACTATACACTGGGAAAAAAATATTTTTTCATTTTTGCAAAGAAAAAAGAACTAAAAGCGAGGAAGTTCTAATTTTAAAGGGGGGCTTGGGCCCCCACTTGCCCCCCTATATGGGCGCCCTGGGTTGTATCCGATCTTGCCCTTAATAGAATTACATGATAAAAAGAATAGAGAGGCATTTCAGTCATTACCAGTTAGGTTTCGTATTTCTTGACGTTAACTGAGTGAGTGTCGAGAGCATTCATTTGAATGTGCTTATATATGCAGACACCATTTTGAGCTCATTGCGTGGTACATTTTATGTTTCCGGGAAGGTAGGGGGTGTATATACTTATTACATACTATACCAAAAAGCAGCAAAATATATGCACAAATGAAAAAATTAAGTTGATGTTTATAGTATTCAGGGACCTCCCCTCTCCTTGTCCGCCCAAACAACTGACTTGCTTTTCATACAGGAAATTGAAATTTTTAAAAAATAAGTCAAAACGAACAGTGTTTCAACATGTTTTGATTAAAAAGCATAGCCAGCAAAAAACGAGAAAATATATGTAAAATTCAGTAAAATTAATCTGACTCCAATATACATTGTGGAGTAAAAAAACTGTACACGAGTTTGAGACAGAAACAACAGAAGTAGCACAGAGTCAAAAAAAAATAATTAATTAACCATTTGAAATAGCTATTAGGTATTTATCATTGAATTCCAGTTCATAAAATTTTATTTTCAAAAGTGGTAAGATTGTGAGGATACTTCCTTGTTACGCAAAGTACTCAAATAAAACAAGGAATGAATTTAGTCTGAAAGATTAACAATGTAGTACGAAATGTATTTATTTTGATAAACTAAACACCTTTGTTACGTAAAAATTGCAATAACACCGGGACACACACACACGTACTAGGATTCTGGTTAGCGTATGTGCAGAGATTTTGTCCTGCCAAAAGAAGAGCGAAAACCCTATATTCTTCATTGCCTATTTTCGCTTGCGAATAAAACGAATTCAGTCTAATGTGTAAAAATCATGTAAGTTTTAACAGAAGAACAGGAATTGAGCTGCCTTGAACTCCCATTTGAATTAAACTCTGTACATATAGATACATTTACAGCATGAAGAGACAGTGGGGAAGAGATGCACGAGCTAAACTGAATGTTTTTCAACAACTCATCTTTTTTTTTTATCTTTACCAAAATTTTAAAAAGAAAACAACAACACACTGAAGATGCTTGCTCTCATTAGCAAAGCTGACAATAAAATCGGTTTTCTACTTTAAAACAATTTTAGCAGGGGTACATATCAAGGGAAGAGGGTCATGGTGCAAACTCTGGGGGAACTTTTTCGGGGATGTTTTGAGGGTTTTTCTGTTTTGGGGTGTGTTTCTACTATCTGACAAGATGATGAAAAAAATTAATATTACATTGAACAAAAACGAATATAACGCACAATGGACGTACAAGAAAACAGTGGAGTGGAGTCTGAGTCGGACTGATTTTGGGGTGAAGGAGTCGAAGTCGAAGATTTAAAGTTCCAAAAGTCGGAGTCCTACTGACTTTGGAGTAACAGAGTCGTAGTCGGAGGCAAAAGTTGTAAAATTTCTAAAGTCTGACTCAGAGCCGAAGTCCATAATTTTCCCTCCGACCATTGCGCAGCCTTGCAAGAAAGTCCACTCATACGGTAAAACTACAATTCCAAAATGGCGGATTTCAGTGCCTCGCGCCAGTCCATTAGTTAGCAGTTCTTTTTTCTCCTCGGCACAGGAATTGTTGCTTGTTGTTTATTTCGGTAGCGTGACTCTTGGATTTTTAAGAGCGTCAGCAGCTGCTTCCACGTCGAATTATTCCCTTGTGGACACCTCTCTGGTCTCCAATTGTCTTTTTTGGAATAATGTCCTTACCGAAGTATCCTGGAGGATAATGCGATTTACAAGTTAACACGCAAGAGTTCTTAGCAATATTCCGCCAGTGATAAAACTTCATCCACATAATCGGTATTGGAAATTTGCAAATATTTTTACCTTGTAAAGTAACCTGGAGTATTAGTACCAAAAAGACTTATAAAATGAGAAAAAGTTTTATGAAGGAAAAAAAATGTTCCTTAAACAATTCACTTTTTGCATTTACTTATTTACCATATCGTGAGTTGCTTTCTATCTCCTGGAATTTGATCAACTTTGTCGTTGTTTCAAAAGGCTTACTTTTGATGAACCGAACCTATCATGCATCTAAATTCATGCCACATGTAGTCAGGGGCGTTCATAAAAATTTTGGAGCCTGCCACAAATGACTTTTACGGGCACCCCTCCCTCCATATTGTTTACTCCTACGTCCCTATATATATTTCACCTTCATTAAATAATCTCGGATCCCCCCCCCGGCCCGGGCCAACAGGTCCCCCCCCCCCCTAACCCCTTTCCCCGTACACGCCCTTGCATGTAGTTACTTAAATAAAATTGATATTCATTAGAATTATTGCTTAGTTTTTCAACTATACATTATAGAATAAATCCCAAAAATAAAATGTTTTGTCAAAAAAAGTTACCAAACAAAAAGTCGATTCGACATAGTATAACTTTTCTTTGCGAACTTTTAAAGACTGTAACAAAGAAACACAAAGAACAGTTTCTGCGTGAAATGCACGGTTATAAGTATTTCGTCTAGTATTATTTTAACATCGTTACTCAGTGTATAAACAAAGTAAACACATACATTTTAAAATAATTTTGCGTGTGAATGCATGTCCATTTGTTTTGAATTCTGGTCGATGCAAATCATTAAAGAAACAAAGTTACTCTGGAAAAAAATATTTCTGCCATAGGAAATTTATAAAAATTCTCAACTCTTTCTCTTTTGAAAAATGTCTGGAGTATTTATGAAAAAAAAAAGAGTCTACAGAAAGATTGATATGCTTCTTAGACACACGCATAGACTTGGAACATAAGCAGTTAATTAAAGGTTACTTTAAGGGTGCAAAAATCTGTTTAGTGTACTTTTGGCATAATTATAAGCAACCTCATGATCAAAACTGGCAATTTAAAACATTTTTAATAACGTAAGCCGTTTATGCGTTAATAATTGAGAAAAAATGGATGAACATCTAATTTATTTCAGAAGTTCTTTATACACACAATCTTTCGCTTAAGGAAAATACTTATTAAATTGGAATTGAAACGGTAGAAAGCATTCTTTAGGTTTCTTCGAGGAATAAAAGAAATTTGTTAAAAGTCGCAGATTCAGTAATCAGGCCCTGCCCAGGATCACAAAAGCAGACACTTTGAACAATTTCGTCAAATGGCTGGTTTCCACATTATTTTGATTTTTGAAAATTTTCTGTACCATAATAATTGCTGTAGTCATTCAAAAAGTGTTATATATTTTATTGGGACACTTTGTATAGCAAGAGAATATTTAATGTGTATACTTGATCAATCAGGATTTTTTAATTCCATGAGACTTTTTAAGTTTTTTAACTGATTTGTTCACTGAGATATTTTTTCCCTTTACTGATTCCTGCGTTGTGGTTACATTATTGAAAATGAGAAGGAAAAGGAAAGGTGATAAATCGTTTTTCATAGTGTTTCAGAACGTTAAATCCAGAACTCAGTGCCTGTTTTTTTTTTTTTTTTTTCATTTTATGATTTTTCCGCCTAATATGCTTTAGTGTTATGCACTAGGCAACGGAAATTGACAGGACCAAATTTGTAACACAAAATTAAAATTTTCCCATTTGAATCAAAGAGTTCACAAAAACCTTCGCAGCTCTATTGGTCTATAAATCTAGATCTACGGTTATAAGTTATCAAATACAGGAAAATTCCTAACATATCGTGACAATGAAAATAATGAAACAAATTCATGTTTAAATATTAACACGGGTGATTTCTTGCAGTCCTCCATTTTAATGAACAAACAGAAACTCTCATTCAGATCTGAAGAAAATTCTCGGGAATTCAAACAATCTCATAGCATCCTCATCAAGAACAGGAATGAATGGAAAAAAAAAAGCTCAAGGAATGAAAAACGCGAAAAGAAAACTCGGTGATACCATAATAAATTGTTTCTTTGCGTGCTAAGAGGCGTCAGGCTTTTCGAGTAATTCGACAGTTATAAATCAAGCAGACATCGCAGAGATTTTTTTTTTTTTTTTTTTTTTCCAAGATGGTGATATGCGTTCTAGGGAATTTTGACTAGAAGCACGCTCAGAAAACGTTTTTCCCGACAGATGTAAAAATTAAAGATTCGTAAGATAGAAGAAGAATCGGTAATAGCCTAAAATTAGGAACTCAAAAAAATCAGTTGATGGCTTCAGGAGGTGCCAAACCTACGACCCGCGTACCACATGACGCTGATCTGTGTTGCTCGTTGATTTGTTCAATGTTACAAATTGAAAAACCCGATTGGGGACAATGTCACAAATTTGAAGCCAAACATTCATAAATTGGTTTCGAAAACCATGCATTTGATAAAATAATCATCAAGTATCTGATAACGACAATTGTTATTTTGTCATTTTCTTTCATTTTCAAAATTATTCTTTGTTATTGAAAAGAATTAACTATTTTGAAATTTTATATACGTTCTCGCCCACGAGTATGATTTTAATATGAGGTTAGGCCTTCGGGCCAAAAAAGTTGGGCATTACTGGTGTAAAAGACATAGGCAAAACTCCAAATTGCAGTGAGTGGCAAGTACTGTTTGAGGTTGATACGCTGCAGCATTGTTAGAAAACTATAAATGTATTTTTTTTTTCTAGCAGATTGTTGCATATTTTATTCAGTTTTTGACAAAATGCTACAGCTGTGATGAGTCATCTAAAGAAGGAGTTACAGTTTATTTGAAAATTTTTGCGCCTAAGGAAGGACATTTACTCCACATCAGGGTGTATCGAAAAAGAACTTTTTTTTTTTTGAAATTCAGTTTGTCCAGTTGATAAAAAGTTGCCTATACCGACCCACATGGTACACAAAAATTTCTATCTGAATCTAAAACTATTTAGGTGTCCCGCACGAGGCCTAAAGAGAGAGTTCATAGTTTTCTGCAAAAAATCAATTTTTTCCTAAAATATTTTTTCAATAACAGAAAAAATGTTAAATTTTTTCAAGTTGAAAAATGAACACATTAAAGTCGGAGAAAACAATAAGGGAAAAAAACTATCATAAACGATATATAGGTCTCCCGCATTTATTTTAAACTTCCGTAATTTTCACAAAAAAAGAAAAAAAAAGCGTTTTAGACTGCCCATGTGACTTGGCCAGAATCAGGGTTTCCAATCCCAATCACGAATCCTGCGGGATCTCACATAACATTTTGCAGGCTTAATTCCGCGGGATTAAAAGCAAAATTCCGCAAAATTTCCAATTCCTCAGAGATTTTCTTTGCAAATCTTTTCCAACTTTTGCCGCTCATAAAACGGATACTTTTGCAGGCATCATTTGAACTTTGAATCACCTTCCTCGTATTTCTGCAAGAAGAGCAATAAAAACTTGGTGTCTGGTGTAATGAACGATGAAAATTAATTTGTACTCTCATTTAAGGTTTCAGCTTCACACTGTCAGCAATTGAGAAAATACGTAAAAATTATAAACGTTTTCGAAAATCGTCAATAAAACTTTTTAAAACACAGAAATTAGAAAAAAATTGAGAAAGTGCAGTACAGATCGCTGGAGTAGCCAGAATACAATGTTGGAACGCTTCAGTAAGCCTAAGGAAAACACTCAAAGCCTTTAACTTACTAAAAGTGCCCAATAGTTTTCTCCGAAGAAGAAAGCAATGAAAAACCTATCATTATTTATGCTCTCTAGCCTGTAAAAATTGCTTGTCTGTGTCTTCGTCACCGTGAAGCTGATATTATAAATGTGGGTGGTACCTTGAAAATTATTTCGCATGAATTAGCTGACTAATCCGCAATATTCTCCAAAGAGGCGCCAGAAACTTGGATGAAACACAGTACGCTAAGCGGCTCAAGTTTCTTAATGTCTCTTTTAAGTGAGAGGTAAAATTAGCGAAGTTATATAAAATCTTTTACTGAGACTGTGACTTGGTGAAACCTATCCCTGCTGTAATGAGTCAAATATACTGATACAGTGACCAAAGTTAATATAGTTGAATTGGATACAGCAGTACACAAATCGAAGACATCGCATTTGTAGAAATTTGTCGTTCTTGAGCAAAAGCCAAGCATAACTCCCATAAGAAAAGAAAAATGTTTTAAAAACTTTTAGAAGGTCATGAGGTTTGTGAAGATCTTTTGCTAAATTTCCACAATTATTTAAACTCTTAAAACTAACTGCTGTAGAGCCATAGCCC
Source organism: Uloborus diversus (assembly GCF_026930045.1). Classification (NCBI taxonomy): domain Eukaryota; kingdom Metazoa; phylum Arthropoda; class Arachnida; order Araneae; family Uloboridae; genus Uloborus; species Uloborus diversus. Next base: position 136,274,481 of record NC_072732.1, read on the forward strand.
ACGCTTTCATCAATCGCATTACTTTTGGGCAAAAATCCCTTCCCATCCCATACGAATCGAAGGGCACACTTTTGTGTACAAAACGATAGTTTCTTATTATCATGTGACTTTTAAGTACTCAACAAATGGTGTGCTGAAAAAGCCCCCAGAAAAATTCAGGGACTCACGCGTCCTTGTAGAGCTGTTGAAAAACAGTAGTATGGAAAAGCTTGATATAATATGATAATACACATAATATTCGAATGATCTTTTGGTGTTTAGTTTTTTTTACACTTAATTCTTGTAATACCGTAGTTCTAGTAGTTAACATGAAAACGATGTTTGCAACGTTATTTTATAACCTTTATTACTATTATCTTTTTACACTTCATAACACTAATCGTACAATATTATCAGAAAATACATTAAAACATCGAAAATTCTTTACTAGCAAAAAAATCTTTTAACCAACATTTGAAAAAAAAATTTTTTGAAAGCTAATACAATTATATTGAAAATACTTTTAAAAAATCCTTATTTTTGTGCATTATGCGGGAACCTAAATGCGCATGAGTGCAAAACCTTTTATTTGACGATCATTCTCGGCTTTATAACTCACAATTTTCAACTTGAAAAATTTTTAACATTTTTTTTTTTGTTATTCAAAAATGTTTTTAGAAAAAGTGGATTTTTTGAAGAAAGGATTTTTTATAAACTTAAGGCCTCGTGCGGAATACCTAAATATTTTTTTGATTCGGATAAATTTTTTAATGTAAGATGTGGGTCAGTAGGAGCAACTTTTTATCAACTTGAAAAACTGAATTTCGAAAAAAAGTTTTTTTCGATACGCCCTACTGCTACTCCACATTCTATGTTATGATTTTTTAATAACTTTAACTTTGGTTCTACATTTAACTATCATAGGCACATTCATCCAAAGCCGTGTTCACATAGAGCTCTTGTTTTCTGCTTTTTTCTGCTGCCGCATTCTTTAACTTCTATTATTATTTTATTTTTTTACCGGCAGTATGTGGAACTGCTTTTAAATGGGGTTCCTATCCAGAACGATACTTTTCGAACTTGTTTACGTCATTGGTTAAATTTAATCTCTGAGACAGAACCTCCTTTACATGCAGAATAGGAATTTACCCAACTATTGGTTTTTTTTTTTTTAGTTAAAAACGGAATTTGCAGGACATAAAAGTGCTTCTGATTGAAGTTACTACTGAGTATTATGTAGAGCTCACTTGATTTAGCATGAAAGTGTTCCTGAAAAGTAAATTTAATTACAGTATACTCCAGATTATCCGGTTTGCGGATTATCCGTACATCATTTCGGAATCGCACTTTTCTATAGCTTCGATGATGCTATCGATATATAGAGGAAGTTAAAGAAATTGAAGGTTCGAATCAGTTGACACTGAAAATGTCGAAGAGTGGTTTAAAAGCGACGAATGTGAATCAGGATTTCAATGTCTAACTGACGAAAATATCATTGAACTTGTTACTGAATCAAACGCAAGTAATGATACCGAAAATGAAGATGAAGAACATGAAGAAAATACAATTTCACATTCTACTGCTCTACAATCTGTGGAACATTTATTGGATTGCATGAGTGAATGAAGTTACGATTACGGAGAAATAATTGCAGTAAGAAAAATTCGTACGAACATGCGCAACAATTTAAACAAACAAAGAAAAAAAAAATTATTACCGATTTTTTTTAAGCAATAAATTTTGAAGAAAAGTTCCTGGTTTGTGTGAGTATATACATTGTTTTTTCAAATTTCCCCTTAAATAGTTACCCTGCATATTCCTTAAATGATTTTTCGGATTATCCGTGTTTTTCGATTATCCGTGCTACTCCGCCCGGTGATTAGCACGGATAGTCGGGAGTATACGTATAAGTTTATTTTAGCTATCAAAGTTTAAAACATAACCGCTGCTACTAAATTTTATTTATTTCTCAAAATGAAACTGAGTAATACTGAGCACACGCTACAAATTTATGTGGGTTTGTGTTTAGATCACGAATAAAAACTGTCTTATAAATGACGTAATGTATGAATTTTAGAACGCAATATGCCATTTGGTTTCGCTGAAGCACAGTGTTGCCTAAATTTCAACGCTTTATGTGGCTTTTCAAAAGTTTCACGTACATTAAACAAAGGGAACGCATAACAATAAGGACGACTCATCGTTTCGTAAGTGCGATGAGTCATGCGTCTCAAACCCATTTTTTCAATCAGTTGCCAAAATATATTATTGGAAACTTTCTTCAGTATCATTTCGGTTGACTTTGATGGACTGGACACAGTCGTCCAGGATACGAGGGACCGGGTAAAACTTTGATGGAACCCAAAAATGCATTAGACATCGCTCCAGAGACAAAATGCAACACACACTCACGAAAATCTAAAGTTCGCGTGTCGGCTGGATACGCAGTAGCGGGACACTAATGGCTGTACCACACATCCCCCCATTTTAAAACCAGGGAACCATCTCTACTGCACGATATCAGTTTGCAGCTAAGAAATGCGTTTTTTATTACATCTCGTTTTGTTTTTCTTTTATTGAAAGGCCCATTGGCAAGAGACAACCGGTAGCGTGTGTGGTTGTTGTTTGTTCAAGTAACGACTTAAGGGCGCCAGAAAATGAACTGGTAAGCAACTTGAGAGGCTAAATGGAAAAATTTACATTGTTATTTTATCCTGCGTGATTAAAATTTCCATTTTGTAAACATTAAAGAGCCTTGTTGGTAATGGGTTTACCACAAACGAAACATTCTTTCTTGATTAAAAGTAAGCAAGATTAAACGGAAAATAAGTTTGCGTGGAATTTCGGAAAGAATAACTGAAAACCAATTTTATTTTGTTCGATCTCATAATTAAGTTTTCGGAGATGAAAAAAAAAAAAAAAAAAAAACATTAAATTTAGTTGGACTAAAGAAAATAAAATGGAAATGGAAAGTGTTATTGTGTGCTGTGGTAACATTACTTTATGCAAGTCTTACATCTTAATGTACTTGTGTATCCAGATGCATTAACAGTTTTAGATTTATTCTCCAGTGCTTCACGCATATTAATATGAAATGATCATAAACTTACTTAGCATTGAAACATAGTTGTAGTTGCAAAGGCATGCCTTCTATCTCTTTCTCTGTTACCCCCCCCCCTTTTTTTCCATTTTTAGTTTTAAACTTAAGGCAATATTTTATAAATCGACATTACTTTTTATAAAAATAAAAACATTCCATACCGTTCAAGTATCTCTTTATAAATATCTCTTCTTTGCAATCTATAACATTACAGTTAACTTGTTCATACTCTTCGCTATTCTGGATTCAAAAAGTAAGCACTTCGGTCACTTTATGCTATCAGATTTCAATTGACTGATAATTTTCACTTGGAATTCTCATCACTGACATAAAAAAGGAAATATTTTTTTTAAAATCCATCCTTGTTGCTCGTGTCAAAAAAATAAATCCCCTCTACCTATTCGCCGGTTCTGAACCTTATCCAATATATTTCACTAACCGTATCTTTAGGATCCCCTAAAGTTACTTTTAATGCGTTTTCGATCACGAATTGCAATTCAAATGTGAGCGTCGGGTGAGAGAGGCCAACACATGTAGTTGAACCAAACTTATAATTACAGTTAATAAACAAGCAAAAGTTTTTTTTTTCCAGTTTTAAAACGAACTTTTGATTGAGGAGAAAATGCAGGTCTGCGAATTACTCTTCACCTTTCAATCGCAGCTAACTTTTACTTTGCATTTTATTCAACTAAGACAGACATATGAATAATGCAAAAGGGCCATCAGAAAAAGCTCTAAAAGTGATTATCACTTTTGAAAATTGTTTTAATGGTTCGTGTGGAAACCTTCACATCAGCAATATTTTGGAGAGTACGATAATTTGGAAACGAGTTATTCAACCGAGGGGAATAACTACTTTAAATTTTCACCCACATATCTGAATCACCAAATATTTCCATTCGTGTAATCGATTTTAAAATTCCCATCTATTTGAATCGCCGCTTTCTACTGGACTGCAAATTAATCTTCGTTTTTAAATTGAGAATTTTTTTCAAAAGCTAATTGCTGAAAATAACTCTAATCAGATTTTTATTTTAAAAATAAAGTTTTATATATGTAGTGGTGATAAAAACTAAAAAATGATTACTTTTTAGTTGCTTTTAACCGTTGAAAAATGAAATAAATACATAAAATGATTTGTTAAGTTTTATAAAGTTCTATACTCAAATGTCGTAATATTGCAAAAGCACGCCGCAATGTAGCGAATGTCGATCAATGACGATTTTGCTTTCAACATTAAAGGGTGTACCCTGTTTAGGCATAATGTTAAATTACTAATCTTTATGTACCTTTTTCTTAAAACGGTTTAATGATCGAAACTTAAAATTTTCAGTGTTTTCAAGTGATATCATACAGTCCATTAAAGTGAAATTTTAATTTTTTTTTTAATTTTTTTTCCATAATTTATCATGTTTTAACCAATAGTGACTTTAAAAACAAATATCACCGTTTAGAACATAAAAAACAGCTGCTTAGAAAAAAGTAAGATCCCTAAAAAAATTCACTTCAGTATAATTATGAACATAATATGGTGAAAATATGTAAGTAATATGTAAAGTAAATTTCTCGAAAAAGGAGCTTTGAATTTTCAGAGTTGAAGATTTTGGAAAATCGTGTGCAAAAGCTCGAATCCTGCTCCATTAATATTGAAATTGAGTAACTTGTAATATACACTGAAACATGCATTTGGTGTCGTTTGTGACAAGTTAGGGTACCAACTCCTCTTAATGATCAATTGAATTTGTGTTATTCGATCATATAAAAAGCTCTCGTTTCTGTGAATCTTATTAGAAAAGAATATGAGGTATTGCCAAGTAATTTATCTTTTTTTTCAGTTTACCTATCAATTTCTAAATTCCATTTCTTTTAGTTACTTTAAAAAGCAATTATCAGAATAACGGGAAAAAAAAGATCAAACTCATGTTGTTGATTTTCTGATTCGTAATATTGACAATCAATTGACTACCGTCAATATGTAATCAACTCCCGATCTAACAAAGCTTACGCAATATGCATACGACTAAAGTCCTAAAGTTTATACGCGTACAGGATATAATGTCACGGGAGCACGTTTTTGTAGTTAAATCTAAGAAGAATTCGTTTTTGCCAGTTAAGAGACCTTCCGGAATTTTTCAACTGAATTCCTAACTCATTCGTATAACTCGCTAACTTGTTATCAGTAGGAAAAAAATATTAAGTTCTGAACCACCACGGATAAATGATTTACAATATTTCAATAACATCAGACTGGAAGTCATACATAAAACTCTGGAGGAACTATTTTTAAACCTTTACAGGTAGGGGTGTGAGGCAAAGTGAAATAGCGGGGCAAAGTGAAATAGCGGGGCAAAGTAAAATGGTAAAATATTTACTCTGTATTTAGCGCCACCCATCAGGTACTATTTTAACTATGTAGCTGCACATGTAGTCTATTCCAGTCAAGAAAAAAATACCGCCGAAGATTAAAGCAAATGAAAAAACAGGCAATTTTCAAAAATTGATACTCCTATTGTAATATTTGTTGTAAGTTAAAAATTATTTTTGGTATTATAAAATGATAACGTTCTTGTTATTTACATTTTAACTATTAATTGATCTTTTCTAATCTTCGGTGCTGTATTATTTTAGTAAATATTAAACTCATTCGTATTTTAAATATTTTGTGCAATTAGTCAAGTGCCTAAGGGGCAAAAGTGAAATAGCTTATTTCGTTTGATCACTCAAACATTTTCTAAATAACTTACGTATTTATTTATTAACTGATTCATTTACATTCCTTCATTTTATAATTCACTTATTTATTCAATCATTCGCTTATTTTCTTTTCATTCCACTCTTTTTCTCACAAATTTATTTTTTCATGTAGTAATAAATTTATTCATTTAATTATTCGTTTATTGTTTCATTATCGTTTCCGTTTGTCATTCAACCTTTTATTTACTGATTCATTTGGTTAAAAATATTTTTTAATCAAATAGAAAATATTTAATTAAAGAAATAGTTTATTTCACACTTTGCCTCACGGGAAAAAAAGGCAATTTTTCCACTAGTTTTTTAAAGTGCAAATTTACTGCCAAAAATTAAAAGTAAAAGTTTTACTACAAAATACAATGTTTCTTCTTTATGTACTGTAATTGTTAAAATGAATTTCCAGTTAGTTCACTTAGAAAAAGCTCAGAAATCTTAACTATTTCACTTTGTCCCACAATCCCCTACTTTAAAAATTGGATAAACATATGTTGTGCAATCGGCTCACTGACATTACTTTCCTGATAAGCCATGTGTGATTAATTTTTCGCATAATTTCTACTCATGGAATTCATTAACTGTGTTCTGATTTAGTTGATGTTTGTCAGATTACTATAATTTATTATGCGATGTATACAAAAGCTAAACATTTAGCAAAATGAAAAGCGAATGGCGTACTTATAGTTACGTTCTTGCTGTTACGTTGAGATCCGTATTATCCAGAGAATAGAATCAACAATGGGAGGCTGGACAAATGAGATTCTAGTGCATCGTTTCTTAAAATGTGTCTCGCGGAACCTAAGGGTCACATGGATATCAATCAAGGGTTCCACGTTATATATATATATTTTTTCAAGTCAAAAATAGTCACATAAAAAACCGATAAAAATGGATTCTAAGCGAATCAGGTTATCAGTATTTTCTGAATGACTAGCAGAGAAAACATCAAAATAAATTGTGGATTAAAAATCTGCGGCAACGACTGTACAAGAATATAAAATTATTTGGAACGACTTTTTTTTTTTTTAAATTGTTGGTTTTTGATGTTTGATGGCACTAAGTAGTATTGGAATATATTTCATTTTTATCGCAAGTAATAAGCTATTTGTGAACGTTTAATTCAAACTAGACTTTCGAACATAAACCAGCGGTTCCGTAAAACACTGTTTACTGCATACAACTTTATCACAAAAAAAAAAAAAAAAAAAAATCCCGTGGGAATTTCCCAGTGATTTATCAGTTTTTCACTTCAGTTAAATGGTGATTTCTTTTCCTAATTCATAAACACGCTAGCTTTATTCAATTTCTTTATCACAAATTAAAGACAAAATTAGTCAATAAGCTAAATAACGTCAACTGTAAAACTGAAATGCACATGACTGCGATTTCCTTCATATTATGATTTTCCAATGAAACGGATTCACCATCATTGTATAACAAAAGCAATTATTATTTTTAAAGTGCCAAATTCAATAAAGAAAAGATTGTTCCTCTAGTGGAAGCAAACTTGACCAGGATACTAATTTCTTAAGTCCACACGATCTGGCACCACTGTTCAAGTGTTTCTACAACAGAGATCGACCGTCAAGGAGGTTTGAAAAAGCTCCATCACGAACAAAAACAGAAGTGAATGTTTGGCTAAGGGATGGAGCGAGTGAGAAGATGCCCTGAAGCAACCGGTAACTATGGAGACGCTGGATGGGGGGGGGGATGAAGGATCTTCCGCATCCTTTTAGATCGCCAAATGGCGTTTGCGTGAAACGCTTCGTGCCATATGAGTCATTATTCTGCTATGAAAATCAGCATTTGTTTTCCCTCCGCTTTACAGAGAGGAGAAAATAAGTTAGGCGATCAAGTTTTTGACTTTTAGAAGAATGAATTTGTATAAGCATTATAAAACGGGTGCGAAATTTACTCGCGTATTTTGTTGAAAGGCACTATTTTTTAAATTTTAAAATAACCGGTTTTTGTAACGAAAACTGGTATAAATTTAAGAACGTTTTACAGTTTCTGACAATGTTAGAAGGAAAAGGAATGGTAGAATGCTTACTTTTGAAAATTGATTCCATTTCTTACGTTAATAAACTGATGTTCTTTCTCTAACATAATGCGATTGACATGCTCACGCGTACTCTTTGTCTGACAATACATTACTTTTTAAGATGAGTTATTTTTTCATGCCATTTGTGTTTTTAAAAAATACATTTTTTTAAACTCTTGAACTCTAGCATTGAATAAAATTTAAGCTAGGTAATGTTTTATACAATACAGTATGCTTTCGATTATCCGCGGAATTGAGTGACACAAGTGGCGCGAATAATAAAAATCGCGGATAAACCGGAAAAAGGTTAAAAATAGGGACAAATAAGAAAAAAACTGTCATTTCACAAAAATTTTAGCTGTATTTACATAATACTTTCTTTAAACAGTAAAAATATAAACAGTACAGTAAAAATGTTTAGTATTTTTGCACAGCAAAACTTAATATCAAGCGTATGTATGGTGAAGAAAGCACAAAAAAATTAACCAAATAAAACAAAAACACTCTAAGTAAAATTTACATTCTTCGACAAAAAAAAAAAAACAGCCATTGATATTTCCTTTTTACTGCTAAAATACACGTTCTTGATTGTTGATTCACTCGCGGATAATCCACCCCGCGGATAATCCGCTCGCGGATAATCGGGAGTTTACTGTACTTCAGTTATGTTGATCACTATGTCCTAGAAGTATTTCTAAAATACATCAAAATGCAGCTGTTGCTTTGTATTGTTTACTGCAGTATTGTAGTTAGCAATTTGCAATTAATACAAGGACTATTTTACGTACATGGTGCAGTAAGGATTATTATATATAAACATTTTTTAAAGAATTTTTACGAGTATTTTAAATTTTTCTAAAAGCAATTTCGTGACTGTTTTCCTTAGAAACAAGAATATAGTAAGAAGATTGAGAATAATGAAATTATCTCAATTTTGAATAATAATGAATTTAGCTAAACTTTTTGCGTTTCTTTACAAAAGTAGATGTTTTAACTGTTCACAGCAACATTTTTGGTCTTTATACCTAAACATTGTTTGCTATGTTATTTAAGGAATATGGTACTTTGTTCAAGAACAGTGTTGTTTTAACAAGTTTTCGATTTATCGATTATTTATTAAATACGAGCAGAAATCTACAACCGGTGGTCTATGGTCCAGTGTTTTTTGATTGCCCCCAGAGGAGGGATATTATATATATATATATACATAATTCTTTTATTTTCAAGTTTAGGCTCACATTTTGAAGAAACAAACCACGAACCATCTTTTTTCTTTTTTTTTTTTTTTTTTGACTGCTGCTGGTATCACTGTTATTGTTTTTTTAAAAGTGCCAACACTACCTGTCTGCGTCATTTTACAAATATTTGAGGTTATTCCAGTTTTAGTCTCTAGTGAGAAAAAATTGCTGTGTTGTCGTGAGGTTATATTAAGTAATCTCGAATTATTTCTTCGAAAGTTTTGGTGTCTGCAATAGTTAATACGTAATTAATACTTTATTATAAAGTAATGTTACTAAGTTTGCAATTAAATTTCAATATTTGCTTTATACTCTTGCTTGATACTGTCAAAAATTGTTTTTTCAAGGACGGACAAGGCTTCAAAACATGTCTCCTAGAAAATGCAGGGAAATACAAGCATCGCTAATTCCCTTCACACGTATCCAGACAGTTATTGTATGTATAACAGGTGTTTTTAGGCAAGTATTTTAATATATTAAAATTGTCCAAAACATGCCACTGAAAGTGGACCACTTAGGAAAATGTGACAGAAAACACATCATCAATGCTCGTACTGATCACAGAGAGTGATATTTCCCTCAAAAATTGGAAAAGGAGTGCAATCCGTCTTACTTATGATTGAACAGGGCATTGGAGTTTCCACCAAAAACTGGCCGGATGCGATAGGTCAAAGAGTAAAAAATACCACCCCTGGCTGAGAAAAAGCTTATATAGTGGGCAAAAACAACCAAAAAAAAAAAAATACTGTTGAGGACTTGAATCATGTAAGTACTATTTGTAAGTAGTGTTATTAACAAATAATGTTATTATTTTGTTTAGTTTAATGTTTTATAGGCTGCTTCTCTGACGATTCTACTTTTAGCATTTTGGTCGAAAAAACGTTTATTTTACCAGTGCCCCAGGTGGCATGCGACTCATCCTAGGGGAGCTATTCTGTCAAGATTGTTGAGTGTTAAATAGCCGCAAAAACACATATCCCTGATTCAACGGTCGGTACAAGGGACAGTGATGCGTGTTTTCACATTTGTCTACGCGATCTGCTTTTAGTGGCTTGTTTCGGTCAACTTTTTAGCTTTTGATGGGTGCAACTACTGACTTAGAAACTCCTGTTAAATTTGCAATAGCTTTCTAGAAATGTAAGGAGTAGAGTAGTAATGCTTTTATTTCCCCACATTTTCTAGGGAACGAGTCTGAAGCCTTGCCCATTCTTAAAAAAACAGTTTTGACAATATCAAACCATAATATAAATCAAGTATTGAAATTTAATTGCAAAATGCAGCAATATTGCCTTAATAATAAGTGTTACTTACGTATTAACTATAGCAGACACCAAAAGTTTCAAAGAAATAATTCTAGAATACTATATAAACCTCACAACGGCAGTTTTTTTTCACTAGAGACTAAAACTATAATAACCTCAAGTATTTGTAAACTTGCACAGTGTGGTATTGTTGCCACTTCCAAAAAACAATTAAAATGATGCCAACTGCTAAACAGAGTTAAAAATAAAAATAAAATGTGGTTCGGAGTTTATTTCTTAAAAAATGAGTAATAATTTGAACATACGAGAACTTGAGTAGTGTCTCTAATAATTTGGCCACCCACTGTGTGTATGTATATATACAGGGCCGAATTTAGCTTCATTGTGCCCCAAGGCAGATTTGAAATCTGCCGTCCCCTCCCCCCATAACAGAAGCAAAAACTCAAAAACACGCCAAAAAGTGCTCCCTAAATTTAAACTGTCAAGCTTACGAAGAAAAGATGTCATTTCACATTCTGGGGTGCACCGATTGAAAGTCACTGCAAGCTCCCAAAAAATTCTTTATTCTGCAAATTTTGCTGATGATTCGGAAAATTTGGAGATAATATTGCAACATATTCTTTTTCCTTTTTTTAAATTTGCGTGTAAGCTCGTATTTTATAATTCGGAAAATGTAGAATTTTCCTACTCCGAAAAATTTTAGTTCGATACATACGCCTCTGTTTATATTTACGTTCATCAGTTGCCATGATTGAAAAGCATTTGATTTTCACCAACATTTGATTCATTGAGCCGCCCTAGGCAGCTGCGTACTTTGCCTATATATATATATATATATATATATATATATATATATATATATATATATATATATATATATATATATATATATATATATATATATATATATATATATATATATATATATATGCGAGTGAAAGTTTAGCTACTTTTAGCGAGATTCCTTCTGAATTGACTTTTTAACTGATTTCGCCACCGAGCTCAAATGAAACATGAAATGAGTCTCCCCCCTTCTTCAACAGCCAACCAACTTGGGAACCGCGGGCCGCCTTTTGCCTCATAAGCTTTTTGGGAAACTTTTTGAAGCACTAAATTTTACATTTGTGTGCAATAAAAAGAGTTTTAGAGAAAATTCACATCTATTCCAAATGCTGTTCATTAATAAATACCATATTTATGGAATATACAACGCAACGGCACTCGAATACTAAGAAGTTGGAGAATCCTTATTTTAAAGGCTGACCGCTGATACAGAGTATCTTAATATGTGATTTGTATTAAGAGGAAGCTTGCAGGTTAGACGTCTCTTATCAATTCGACATATTTTTTTTTTTACGAAATGGGGCATCGTGATATAGCTCTTATTAATAATTCATACAAGAAGAGTAACAGATAATCTGTGTTTTACACTGAATGTACTGCGTATTTATACAACACGCATAGACACAGGAATATAAAGCGAAAATATAGCGAAATAATAGCAGTTTACATACTTGGGTACCTCTTCTCACATCCCTAAAAAACTTCAATAGCTTTTAATAGAATTTCCATCCACCCTTTAAAAAGGGGATGAAATGGAATCAAAGGTGAACTCTACCGGGGAGATGCTTCATTTAAGGGGTTCCTTCAAGCGAAAAGCTGGAACCTCAAATGGTTTTGGAATCTGTTCTGAATCACTGGACCATGGTCAGTGGCTCGTTGCTATGGTAACAATGGAAACCGTTAGACAGGCTTGTGAGGAATAGAAGCTTCTCTTGCCGAAATAAATGAACTCAATACCATTGCTGAAAGCACCTGTTCGATCCAGACGGAAATGCGTAATAGGATCACGAAACTTTAACTGCAACAAAATGTGTGCATAGCGGTAAATGTAGAGTGTAAGATACACACTATAGATCTATTGCCAGTTTTCGAGAGTGGCAAGATAAGTAAAAGAGTATTCCAGATGCAAAAGCGAAGTATATTTTTAAGCTGCTCATTGCTAGATTTAAAAAAATAAAAAAAAAAAAAAAATAAATAAAATTAAAAAAAAAAAAAAAAAACAGAAACTTGGAATATTAACATCTAAGAGAAATCGTTATTGTTCTTAAAGAAAAACGCAATACGCACGTAAACCTATACGTGAGTTCAAGTGCAATGCAAAAAAAAAAAAAAAAAAAAACTGCTCAAAAGTGTCATAAAGGGAGGAGAAGGTAGAAAAAATAATAAAGGAATTCACATTTTATAAAATTTAATTTACAGATAAACTTTTGAATTAATAACATAATAGGGAAGTTGAAACCTATTAAATGTTCATATTTTGTCTATTGGACATTGTTAATTGACCCTCAAAACTAAAAAATTCACCATCGCCGAATTTTAAAACACCGTGATTGATTTTTAATGAATTTTTAAAAATCCACGCGCAAAAGTGCGCGCTTCTGAAACGTCACGAGCCTACGTCACAGGGCGCGAATGGGCAGCCTTCCGCCGAAGATCTCTTGTTTTCGCTAGGGACATTTTGAGCGCGCTGATGATTTTATTTTTTAGAAATTCAATAATCCTTTTGAACACACTATGGAGACCGGATTCGTTAAAGCACAATCTGAATAATCTTCCTCATGTAACATCAATGATGATATTCGAATATTTCCGAGAGGATGAGAGGTTTAATGTTCCAGAAACGCGAGGAGTTAAATGCGAGGAAATAAGCCTTTTACGTTTCGTCTTCGAAGTCGAATGCGTGACCTTCGGCTTCTCCGCTATCGGAAGAGCGCATGACGTCACTTCCTATGCCATTTGACGTCACAAGCGCTTGAACTTTAAAAAATAATTAAAAAAAAAAAAAAACTACTTATCGCATCGCAAAAATTTTTTCACCTATGATGTTCATACATGTTACTATATCATATAAAAATAAAATTGAAAAATCGAAAACTTCCCTATTACACTGTAGAAAACTTAAATACAAAGAGTGCAATGAACATACAGATCCCACCCAACCCGCAAAAATGAGACCTCATTAGCGGATACTATACCGGGCAGAGCAACAAGCATAAGATGTTTTCTGGGCTAGGCACCAATAAATGTAACGCCGGTCACCTAATATGTTTTAACATTTACATGGAAACCCTAAGTCCAAATGGAAACAAAAACTGTTACAATTACTAATGAGGGAGGGGGGAAGAAGAATGAAATAATAAAAGAAAATAACTGCTACAACTAACAGGTGGCTCCAACATCAGTTTTCCAACAGATTTTGCTGACAGTTCGAACAGTTTAAATCATGAGCAAAATCAAGAAGCAGTCATTATCTTCTTGATCTTTGTCCTCAAATTTAAATTTTGGTCGTTATTCGCAGGACCTGATTACCGCACGGGCCAATTAGGCATTACCGCCAGGACAAGCCCTCAGAGGCACCTTTTTTAAAAAAATAATTATGCATAGCCATTTTTTCCCGGAAATAAACTGAATAATGAAACTTAAACGACTCTGAAAAAAGAATAGTTTGGTAAATGGTCTATTTATTCCTTTGAATAAATGTCTGTAAGGGGGGGGGAGCTGTGGAGCAATATACTTCTTCCTATTTAATTGTGCTATAAAAATATGAAGTTGTGCAATGGATATAAAAATGCAGGGGTAGTGCTAGGCGTGTGACTTAAAATAGTAGAAAAGGGGCCTCCAAATTATTGTGAGCCTTGGGCCTCCCTTTTAGTTAGTCGGTCCCTGGTTATTCGTTATAGGAGCATGTATTAATAGGACTGGTAACATGTTTGATTACTGCACAACAATACCTGCACATGGTGCAAATATTCTCCATCTAAATGTACACGTGTAACCTGAACTATCGCCATGCTCAAGTTTAAGCTATCTTAAACACATTTCAATAAATTATGTATGCTATCCAGTTTTACGTTAAATTCTTTGTTCTAGTATGACTCATTACAGGATCAAAAGCACCTCCTGTCGGCGATTGTTGCAACCATTTTTTATTACTATTATTCCAGTCTTCGTCCCATTTTCTGATTATTAAGTGTACCATTTTAGTTTTACTAAGGATTAATTAATCTATTAGGTGTTTCATTTGGATTATTCCTGACAGCTCCAAATTGGTAAACTTATTTTAAGATATCATAAAATTCATGTACCAATACGCGAAAATTTTCAGAAGTTGAATACTACGTAATGTTAATTCGGACGGCTTAATAGATAGCCATTTGAAGGCGGCAATTCACAGTGCATTAGTAATACTTACAATGCAACACCACAACAAATTCTCGACCACGCAATGGCTAATTGCTCGAAATATGAAGTCGCAACCGAATGAAGTCAATTAAGAACAGCGACATCCCTTCACCTAACAACCGTGTTGCCAGGCGACACATTTTCCCAGAAGGTTCGAACATTTAATTGTGGAAAGAATATTTTAAACAGCATCCTACAAATCCAACCTTCCCTTCCCCAGTGCTCCGACTATCAGCATTTAAAGGGTTTTAATTACAGAAAGATTAATTGGAATTGTCGCGGGTGCTAATTCCCTAGTTTTGAACAGGGGTTCATTCATCTTCTTTGGGTAGGGGAGAAATACCCCTACACAAAACTTCTGAAATATTCCAACAAGTCCCGGTACCATGAGCGATGTCTTTTAAAGCTGGTCTATCCGGGCCTTTTCCAGAACAGAGATTAACCACGTGACAGTTTGCAGGGGCAAAGTGGAAGGGGCCAGTGAAATGGGCGAATTATGCAGGGATTTTGGAGGACGCGGGGGGCTTAAGTATCGCACAATGCGCAGGTGTTGTGGGTACAACAGCGGTGAGCAGAAATTCCAGACACATATAATCATCCCAAGTCAAATTACTTTCTCCTGAGGGCGGCTTTTGAAGTTCAGTAATTTATCAACTCAGTAAAAAGTAGTAAAGGCTTTCTTGAAAAAAATCCATTTTTGGTCTCTCCTCACAGTCATGTTTGGTGCACTGTTAAAATACCATCGTTTTATAGAAACAATTGCTTTTTACCGGCTAATAATCAATATCCTTTCAGTTGTGTAAAAAAGTAGACATACGTTTTAGCCATCATTGCTTTTAGAAACATGTGTGTTTTGAGCGATGAAACAAAATTGAATGATATAAGTTTATTCCAACTACACTGATGCGCAAAACTTGCTGGAATAAAATAAATAGTCTTTTACTAAAATAGAAAAGGCGGTAGAAAAATGCAGTAAGTTTTTGAGGAAACTTCGCAACACATTTCTATATAATCCAGATATACAAACATTGAAAGATACTGCACCAAATAAATAGCGTATAAAGCATTTCAACCAAATATGGGAAAAGTAATTTTTTTCTGACGTCTCGGTAGTATTCAGTTAAAATCAAACCAACTGTGCTTCAAGAAATAAAACATTACCTTTGAGCGAGACCCTGATCTATGTACCTGCTAATATGTGTGTGTGTGGGGGGGGGGTGGCATAAGGGACACAGAACTGAGGGGGCGACGGCCCAAGAAACCAAAAAAATAAATGAGAGGAATCTATCAAATTTTGAAAGATGAAAATTTTTTTGTTATTTTTTACTTTAAGTTTAAGGAAAAATTGAAACTTAACACATTTAACGTAAGAACAACAGCAAATCTTAACTAAGAGAACTTACTATTAGGAACTAGATTTTCTAAAAAACTGGAATTGCATTTATAAGATTGGTTGAATCTCGGGGGAGGGTAACATTAAAGTTATGGGAGTTTTGTTGTCTTGCTAATGTAACTAATAAATAAAATGAGTTTTCAAAACCCGGGATTAAAAACTCACATAACTACCTAGAAGCGTTAAAACAGGCAAGCTGAAAACATTAAAATAATAATATTAAGAAATAAATCAAAAGATTTAAACAAATGAATTTAAAATATAGAAACTAATGAATTCAAAACAGATGGTAGAAAATTTCAAAAGCTGCTAGGTAGTTATGCAGGTTTTTAATCCTGTTTGTTTAAAGCAGTTAAAAACAAACCAACAATCCTTCTTTTAAAAATTTACTATTGGGGGGGGAGAGGGGTTAGGCACTCGAGTAGGCGGTTAGAAGCCCTGCTGATTTTTTGCAGGGAGACCCAAAATTTTTTAAATCTGGGCTTGCTTTGGGATGAAAATAAAAACGATAACTACAAGGTTAATTCCATGTCTTCTGCGATGGAAAAAGAATTTTTTAACGTGAAATACGTGAATGCGTAATTATTTGCAAATTTTGCGCTTTATATATATATATATATATATAAATATATATATATATATATATATATATATATATATATATATATATATATATATATATATATATATATATATATATATATATATATATATATATATATATATATATATATATATATATATATATATATATATATATATATATATATATCATTGGCATTATCATTTTTATTCTCAATCATGTTTTGTAAAGAATCGTGCACTTCAGAATTAATTCCTCAATCTGTGGCCCACGATTTGAAGAGGAAAATGATTTCTCAAAAATGTCAGTTTGAATTTCTTACTTTTTTTTTTAATGTATACGATGTTTTTGTTGGAAAAATTAATATTTTTTTCGTATAGTTGTGAAATAAAACACAAAACCATCTCGAAACAATCGGTATCACGATTTTTCTTCTTGTCCCCAGTGAATGTGTAAATAAATGTATTTATTGTTAATGTGAGGGAATGAAGTTATAATACAACAAAACGGTATTCTCTATCTAGGGATTTGCGGATTTTTCATCATTAGTATTTTAGGATTATCAGGATATAAAATATTTCTTGCTGGTTCATAAATACGTATTTCCTCCTGCAATAAATAATAATCCTTTACTTTGTTTCTTTATTTCATTTATGATTTGATTTCTTAAAAATACATGTAGTACAAGTTTTTGTTAAATAAAAATTGATGCTTAAAGTAATATTAATTTGTTAGTTTTGGTAATTTAATTTTATTGTTTTGAAGTAATGTGGGTATTTTCAATTTTACAACATGCTTCATATGTCAGTACTTTTCTCTACGCCAAGGTGCTTTAAGATTACCTTGTAATTTTCGTAAAGAATAAATCTTGGATTAAGTGGTTGATTATGGGTTACTAGTAACATAAAAGTAATTGCTAAGTTAAAAGCGTATGCGGAGTACAACCAAGTAACTAAATGTGTGAACCTTCCTATGTAGTTAACATAAAGCAACTTTGATAATAATAATATAAAAATTTGTTCACAGAAATTCAATGAAATTTTGGAATATTATTTTGAAAAAAAAAAAAAAAAAACAGTGATGGAAAAATTGTGGAATGAAAAATCATCATGATCATAAATTGGCCTGTTGTCAACAGTTGAATAATCGGTAATCCACTAATCTGCTTATTGACACATCCCTAATTCTAACTGCAAACCAGTTAACAATAATGTATAATTTTTGATAAATATTCAAACAGTTATAATGCATTAAAAAAATATTATCAGAATGCCATAATTGCATGTATCTCCCATCATGTTCAAAGTAAAACCAAAATTTTCATTATTAAAAAAATCAAATAATTATAAACATTAAACGATACAGAAAAATGCAGGAAGAATTTAAGTTCAATGACTTCTCCTGTTTTCACCCAAACAAACGAAATCGGAAAGCAAAACATAAAAGACTGGACCGACTAATCATAGTATCACTTCTGAAAAGACCTACATTGTTAAAAGAACAAAATGTAGCAAGTTGAAGTCCCGGAAAAAATTCTTTCACTGAGGAGGCTTCTTTGCCTAGACCGGGCGGAGACAGGCTTGTTTCAGAAGAAAGACCCGATTGGTTAGCGATCCAAGGTGATCTCCCCCCCCCTTTCTACCTGTGCAGAGTTCTTTAACATGAAGGGGGGGGGCAGATCCGAGGCCACAAAAACCGCAAGAACAGGTCCTCGCCACCCCCCCCCCCCCCCTGAACTGATGGGTTTTACCTCGGGGTGTCGACCGCCGTGACTACGTGTCACTAATTATGGGTGTCGGACCTCTTCCAAGTGCGAAAGTGGCGAGCTCGACTTCAAAGAGAGTTCCGCCCTCTCTACTTCTTTGGAAACACCTCTTCTTTATCTCTCGCTTTAATGATTTCGCTTTTGTTTTGTTTAGAAAAGCGAAAAATAAAAAGAGAAATGGAGAAGAATCTCTTAGCAGAACTGCAATTTGAATTCCACGACTGTGTAATCATGACTGTTTATAATATCCATAAGGCATTTCATTTTTTTTTTTAATTCCATAAAACGCATAACAACAGAATCCACCACTTTAGCCACTCACTTATAGGAATAATCAACTCAGAAGTGTATGACTCTTATTTTCCGTTTAAGAAAACTTTCGTCTACTAGTCAAAACAATTTTTCTAGAGACCACCCATCATAGCAATTGTTCTTTTTTTTAGAAATTCTAGTAAAAAGCTCAGTTTGCCATTTATTCTATGCCACTTTTTCTCCCATTATAACAACGAGCGTCAATTTCAGGTACCGTCCTCAAATTCAGATTTTTTACTCTATGTCCTACCCTATTAAATAAGAAAATATGCTGCTATAGTTGTTGTAAAGTTTGAAATGTTTTTTTTTTTTTTTTTTTTTTTTTTGGTGTGTGTGTGTGAAGTTTACATTGATTTAAGAGTAATTGTGCAATCTAATTGTAAGAATCCTTTCAACTACTTTTGCTTACTGGTTGAATTATAATGCATGAAATGAATATAACTAAGTTTTCTCCGAGCACTGGATCTCAGCGTGAACGCGAGCTTCTCTTCCGTAACACGAGATTTTTCAGAAGTGGGACACACGACGTTGTAAGTACCGTACCAATTTGAACTTCGCTTTAATAGTGAGTGCAAATAACCACTTCGTAATTTCCATTAACTTTTTTGTATTCAAAATGTGAAAACTAATTAAATATAACGGCACCAAACTGCACTGTCTCACATAAAGCTAGTGAAGGTGGGAAGAGAAAGTTTCTTACAATAAAAGAAATGTTTTGTGCAGCGTAATAGTATTTTATGTTAAATAACACAGCTATAATATAAAAAATAAAAAATATAAATAAATAAATAAGTAATAAAAAATAATTAAATAAAAAATTAAAAAAAAAAAAAAAAAAAACAGAAATTTAGTTCTTTTACTTAGGAAACGGCTGTATACAGTTAAAGCACGGTTTAGGACAGTTTGAATGGGGTTGGGGTTTAATAAGTGTCTAAAGTAAAAGTGCATACGTATGTTTACCATAAAGCCGTATGCATTCACGTTTCCAGGTCTTACTGTTTGCTTGCCAGAGAAGCGCACCACACTCAAGCAGAGCCGCAGAAGACAAGGCAGATCCCTAGCCAGTTCTGTCGCCACCCTCCCCCCCCCCCGAAAGAAAAGAAAGAAGAATAAAAGAAAAAGAAAGGAAGAAAAAGAAGGGGGTTGGAGAAAAAAAAATCAAAACTGTTAACTGGAAAACAATTAACTCTATTTTAAGTGCCACAACAGTAAATACCATAAGAGTAAACTTTACTTTAGCTTTACGTTTCCGCTTATTCGGAGTTTTTTCTCCCCTTCTTTCTTCCTTTTTTTTTTCGTCAGTGTCGCCGTCCCTCCCCCCCCCTTAAGGCCCACTCCCCTGGTTTTTGCCTAGGCTGACATGGCCTCTCGTCGAGCTTGCACACAAGCACAGAAACATCTTATTTTATTATATGATATTTATTGGTATTAGTAAATACAAATAAATAAACTCACACACGTGTGTCTGATCTTGAATTTTTTCATCCAGGAAAAAGGGAAACAAACTAATTTTCCTTTTACTCGTTCGTACCACGACTTGTATTGCATGAAGAATAAAAGGCAGAAATGGAAAGCATATCCCGTTTCCCCGACCTAACTATGGAAAAGCAGTGGCTGCTTATTCAAAGGGCGATTCATGGACACAGGCTAATGGCTTGTCTCTCCTTTCTTCTGCCCCTCTGCAAAAAGGGGATCCGATGCTTCATTTCCGATAAAGGACAGCCTTCATGGCGTCCGGTTACAGCAAAACGTGTTCGATCCGGCAGTCCGGAATCATATTCGGAGCAGGAATTATGTACATCATACAGATGGTTTAAAATACGCTCAAAATAAATTAATATCTACAACTGAATTACGGGGTGGGGGGCAACATCTTAACTTAATCTTCTAAAATACTATCATAGCAATTGAGGCTCTGTTGTTGTTTACAGTCAGTAAAATACTCAATGAAGATTCTACGTAATTAATTAAAAACTGATAAATAGCATTACAACCTGATGGGAAATGAAAAGAGATTTTTATTTCCTTTTTTTGTATTTGCAAAAAGAATACATTTTCTTTAATTTTATGCGCTCGAGAAAGACATTTTCTTGTCCTTCTACAATGAAAAATTTTGCTACTTAAATGTCAAGGTATTTTTACAATATTTATCAATATTTTAGGAATTTTGCCTATGAGGTATTTGCTGTTCTTTTAGAGTCAAAGCCAAACGTTGTTAAATGGATTTCTTAAACTATAAATAAAACTTCAATTAAGTTTCGATATTTAAGCAATTTCCCCATCATTTGAACAAAAGTTAAAGTTTAAGAACATAGTTAAAAATGTTTTCAGAAGTCAATATATTTGTGAGTAAAATACCAAAAATGGGGAAATAGTTAGCAGAAGCGTTCTTTGAATCTTAAAGTTTTCTTCAGATTAACTATGGAAAAAAACGGCCACTGAAAGTTATTCACCCAAGTTAACTCAATGTTAACTATGCTCTTCCAACCCTCTACCCAACCCCAAGACGCGAATAAGAAGTTAGCAGATTAGAAGTCCTTACAATTGCGGGATTTTCATCATACTCGAACAGTTCTCTTGATATTTTTCTTCAGAGAATTAATTTACTTCTTCCCGAAATTTCGTAACTAATTTCAAAACAACGAAAATGATTTCGCGAAATTGTGAAGAAATTTTTCTTTATTTATCATGAAGGAACTGATTTTCAGGTACTGCATTATACGCATCAAGCATTATCAAGCGTGCAAACTAAAAAATATATTTTTAGAGTAGTAATAAAACAAAGAATTTAATTTCAGTATGATGTTTTTTAAGCAAAAATATTAAAAGAAAAAAAAAAGGAAAAAAAATACATTTTGGACTGATATTTTATGTAAGGAAGAAAAAATGCGGATGAAAAAGTCGGATCATTTTCTTGTTGTTCCGAAATACTTTTCCCCCTAATATCATAAATAAAAACAGTAAAGCAGTGAGAAAGAATTTTAGTTCTGATTTTTCCTTTTTTATCCTTCAATATATTGCCAGAAGAAAAATAAAATCAGAAGAGGAAGCTTTTTTTCTTTCTTGATTTAAGAATTATGTATTTATAATACACTGGAAAAAAATTAGTAGCAAGGAAAAAATAAATTTTGCATTATTCATTTTTAATATATAACGTTAAATAATCACAACGCAAAAAGTTGAAGACAAAAGTTTCTTATAGGTTCTCTTATACAAAATGTTTTGCAAATTAAACGAGACAGACAAAAACGAAGTTTGGTTTTGAATTTCCGTGTGCATATAACACTCTCGCACTGAGAAAAATAAAAATACATAATGTTTACAGGAGTGTTTGTATTTTAATCTTTTAATTTCACAATTTAATAGCGTCTAAATAAAATCTCGAAAAAGAAAAGTAGTTTTGTATAAAAATGTAATCAAGCTACTCTTAATTGCTGATCTGAAGCTATGGAAATGCCTTACCCTGTATTGTACAGTTAAAAAAAAAAGACGTTCCTGGAAAGTAATGGGCAGCTCATGTGCCTAATTTCCACTAATAAACTATCTGGCGCAAAACAGTGAAGTTTCCCGATAAAAGTCAGGAACCTTTCTGAAGTTAACCAAGAATCTTCCTTAAGAACTCGGAAACCTTCTCAATAAATGCCAGTCACATTTTTAGAACAAATTAGGATCGTTGCAATAAAACATATATGTGAATAGTAATAGCTTGGAACCAGCCTGATTTACCGGGAAAGCTCATAATATGGCCAAAATTTTGCCAGAACTACAAGCAAATACTGAGAACCTTAATTAACTGTAATTCTTGCAAAGCTACAGAATCCAGAGACTGCACTTCGCCCTCATCGGGGACTGGACGGGGATCAGACTGAAAGAGTTTTAATGGAGCTGAAAGCGAAATACCTTGCTCAAACGTTGAGCATATTTTGACAATGGTGGATAAAAATATTTTTCACAACAGTGAGAAGTCTGCAATCATGCAGAATGTAGTAATTCAGTAAAATTTTTAGCCCAATTGCTTGATTTTCACTGGAAACGAGTGGAAACCTGTAAAATCCCGGAATGTTTCTCGGAAATAATCTACGACGTTTCGCAATTTTCCCACAGAGTAATGTTTGAAACGATACAAAAAGAATGGAAATCTTGTGCTGCTGTTGGGAGGAAAATGGAAAGTTTTTAAACGTTTATAATTTATTTTTTCCGGTTCAAAGCTGCACTATTTTTATTAAAACATAGCACTTTAAGTCACTAATTTGGCATTGTTCAACTTTGCGCAAACCAGGTTAATTCTTTTCAAATGGTCTTTGTAATAATAATAATTTCTCAAATTTTGGTAAACCTACACAATATTTTGGGCATTCTTCATCAATTTCATACCAATAAATATAACTATTGAAATATGGCTGGAGCGGTGAAATATGTTGAAATTATGGTTAAAAGTTACTGTGAATGGTCATAAAGCATAAAAATTACCCATTTTCTGTTTCCAACAGTAGCAAGAAAATGCATAAAAAGCAAGACTTGCTGTCCCTCAAAATTTGCCACGCAGTAGACAGCTACCTTACTCTTTACCTATTTAGATATCCGACACTGCTTACTATAGAAATGGAATTGAAGCTCCATATTTGGTCTATAGTTATTCTCTGTCATGGTTCTCTGCATCTAGCCCAGCACTTAGGAGAACAATTAAATATTGCAACCTGACCAGCTCCAATTCAATTTCCCCAAAAGTCGCCACAGGCCAATGATTGTGAGCACTAATTACAGCGTGGAAAGCTTGTCCGAGAATCGATCCATCATCATAGTTGTATCACTTGCACATAATCTGTTTTGTAAAAGGGGAAAGATGTCACCTTCGCAAATTTATAATCTCTCTGTGACATCTAGTGGATCTCCATTAAACATCTGAAATCGGTCGACCATATTGAAATCTATTAACGATTTATGTGCACTGTTAATATAAAAGGAGGAAAATATCGATTGTCGACCGAATTGGATCTTTATTAAATGCAAGGAATCTTTGACTGTCTTGAAACCCGACAAGGAGTTTCTGCTTTGTTTTCTGAAAGCAGATTTCATTTTCAGAACTAGGAACGCGCTGAGACTGTATTTTCTTAAAGATCCGAAATCTTTAATTATTTTGATACTCATGAATAACTTTCTACTCATTTTCTGTTCTCTTTCTGAGCGGAAAAATATAGTTCATTTTCAGATTGCTTATTGTAAAACACGTTAAGAAGAAATACTATGCGCGTGTGTGCATATGTATAAACTCAAGAACAGTATGTCCTAGAAAGTTGAAATTTGGTACGAGTGGGGTCTAGTTGTGCACCTCCCCTTTTGGTTGCATTCGGGTGTTTCTAAAAGGGTCTTTTGCCATTTTTTGGAGGGAACTCATTGTTAATTTCGATGTAAACTCAAGTGGTGTTATAATTTGGCGGACACTTGGCGATATATCGCCAGTCTTTTGGCCGCCAAGTTTTGTCGCCATCTTGGCGTTTTTTTTTTTTTTTTTTTTAAATTTAATTTCAATTTGGCCACTGTTGGTGATATTTAGAGAGTAAATTATTGAATCACATTAAAATTGCCAATAATGGGGAAATGACATTAAAATAGAGTAAAAGGAAGTCATATAACGCACACATCAGCTCGTTTAAAGAATCCATATCTTGATGTAAAAACAACACCCAAGTTCTCACACGAAATTCCATACCGCAATCGAATAAGAAATTCACATGTACACTTCAATCTTTTGTCTAAAAATTGATGACTAAGGCAACATAAATTCTTAAATTTCCATTATTCCAATATTCATTTTTTAAAATAAATATTCATACTAATAAGGGTATAAGGTTGCAATGAGAAACCATTTGCCAGCATTTTCGTTTTAAAAAAGACCTGCATAAAGTGGGCAACAAATGATAAAATAGTGGCTACAAAACGATAAATGTCAACAGACCACTTGTAAATAACTAAAAGTTTTAATTTTTCGACCTATTTCAGAATACAGTCGAAACTGCTTGTCTCAAACTTGCGTATCTTAAAAGTCTCCCTATAGTCTAAAATTTTCAATTTCCCAGCTTTTATGGCACACATTCAATGTTTTCCCCCATATTTATCTCGAAAGAATTTTCCCTAAAACCTCCATGTCCCGAATTCCGACTTCACTCTCATTTGAATTTGGTCCCAGCTGTCTTCATCAATAGTAAAACTTAGGAACAAAAAAAATTTTTTTTTTTTTTTTAAATTATGAAAACCCTTCAAGTCTTGGGAGACATGTAGCCCGAAGAAAATACATGAACAAGGTGCAGGTTTTCTATTAATTGCATCCATTCGGAAATTGAGGAGAGGGAAGCACTGTTGAATTGGGGAAAAGCTTCCCAGTGCTACTTTCAAGTCATTGAGAACAGTCATTTTTGTTTTGTTTATGCCCTTATAATGCTGAAATTATTTTGATTGAGAAAAAAGTAAAAATCTCAGCCTTTCTGAACAGCAATCGCTGAAAGAAATTGCTTATATTTATAACTTTTATCAAAACCTCTGTATCTCGTATTTCTCATCTGTCCTATGAAAATCGAGACAGACCATCCTAACCAAAATACCTCGTGATCATCATGACTATTCTGCTAACCTCCCTCCACCATCTCTGACACTCCAGTCACAAGCCTGCACGTGATCCCCCTGCTTATCACGAACACAAAATTTTTTCCTCTCTGAAGAGCTGTCATTTCTGCCATCGAAGTGTCCTACCCAGAAAAAGGCCCCTATAGGACTTAAGCACGTAGGTACCTTTTTCAAGTAAAAAGAAGCCCTCGCCGTCGAGTCCGAGGGAGAAGGAAAAAAAAAGATTCTAATCTCATTTGATGTGAAGAGCAGATGAGGGGATCATAGGGTCGGATCTTTTCGGATTTTCTCTTCCCTGCCAGAATGTGTCCGGCGTAATCTCATCCACACTTGTATTGTCTGACGAATAGAATGGTGTTCAACCGGTTGTTTTTATCGCGTAGAACTTATTGGTACACCTTCTAGGATGATGTATGAGCTTTGAATTAGCTTTTGTTTCACCTGTTTACGTACTCTGGGGGTAATTTGCAGAGCTTACAAGTAATTTTACGCGTGAAAAAAAAAAAAGGCGTTGTTTTCCTAAACAAGCTTATTATGAACATAATTATTTTTACTGTTTTACTTTTATTTATTAACTTCATCCGAATGTTCACATGCATTTCTATATATATCTAGCTAGGAAAAAAATGGTACGTACATTTACACACTCGTGTGTATGTGTGTGAGAGAGAGATTTTTTTTTCTCTTGAACAATATTTTCCTTCTACAGTACATTATCTATATTCCGAACATTCATGGATCTAACAAAAGGGGTCAAATTAGAGGAGGGAGGGGGGTGTTCAGTGTACAGGGACACTAGATAATGAATATGTATTTGCCGGAACCATCAAAATGTGTTCAGAGTTTCGAGGTTTCCTCGTTTGGGAGGGTTCAGATAGAAATATTCCACTGTGTATGTCAATACCGTTTAATTTTTAAACACAACTTTAACATTAAATCCTTCAGTCCCCCCCCCCCCCCCCCCCCATCCATTACTATGCGAAATACAAGAGGTGATATTTAACAATTTGTCGATACGAAGTGTTAACATTCTAAAATGCATATTACATTACCAGAAGATCAAAACTTTGTTGCCAGAGAAATTAGATTTTTGACGAAATTTTCAATAACGCTAATGATGTTGTAAGCTGAAACTAACTGATGTGTCAGTCGGTTTCATTTTTCACTTTTTGATACATCGCGATCACTGCTCAATATGAATGTTCAAGGTCTCCTGTATCTCTCTCTATGTCCCTCTAAAAATAAAAATAAATTATTAATTTTATTTAAAAAAGTACGGTATTTTTTTTTTTTAAATAATTTTTTTTCTTTGCTACTAAAATGATGTCATCGAGAGGAAACCTGTCGATCTGGGCAAATCATAAGCATCTATTTAGTGATTCATATGCAAAAGGCAAAATGAATGGTCATATGAGATTTAAATAAAAATTTTAATTGTTTTTACCTCAAATGGAAAATATGAGGCAGTAGGAATAGAAAACTGTGATTTTTATCTTGTCCTTAATTCTCAAACTCTTATGTCTTATGCCGCACATGTACGCCCCATTTTCGAAACATTTATCCTTAAGCTAGAACAAAATACAATTTTTAACTAACGCTTACTTTGGATCTTAAATTCTTCCTGTTTTGTTGAAATATTGGTTCATTGACAGAAAGTACTCTCACATTTCGTGCTTTCACTGCCTTAAACGATTCGATGTTTTTAAAATTCATCTTTCAACCTTAATATTAGGGGCAAAACTGAAGGAATGGGTTAACATTAGTGACAGACGAGAAAGCTTCAAAAGCTGAGTATTCCTTGTGCCCGGAGCCAGGCTGTCGTGTCTGACACGGCGCTGCGCAAAAAACTGTGGATTCGAACAGCCGATAACTCGATTTTGATCTTGTTCGGAATATCCGCGAAAAGATCGAAGGTCACCCCCGTCACTGCCATTCGCTTTTGCAGGTTCTTAACCTTTTCGGTGCATCACAAGCGTCATTCTTAACATTTCTCCCCTCGCATCGTCTGCCAAGATTAGTTATTCTTTTCCTGCTAAAGAGAGTCTTCGACAGTTTCGAACAGAGATCTCCAAGACAAAGGAGGCTCGAAACTAAACGGAAAATTTCGAGATCGTCTGCATGAAGGATTGAAATCTGCCATCATTAGGGATTTAATTAGAATTCCAGAGATGTGTGATAAATTATTACTCACAATGTTTTCCCGTTAAACTGCAATTTTGTTTCAGAATATCAAATTTGTTTACACGGGCTGTCTTCTGTCTTGGATGATTTTTTGGAGGGATTTAAAGCACGTCATCACATTGCTTTTTGAGCGTTAGATTTTCCCCGCAAGTTTTCCTTCTTGAGAAAAGTAAAACTTGTATTTATTTGTAGATGTGAGGCAAAATTTTATTTTGTAACAAAAGCAATTGCTTTCTTTACTAATAATAAATCTCAGTCTCTCTGTCTAGATATCGGGATCTGTCTTAGTCTGGATCTCTGTGGCGCCCACAGCGCTTACGCTGTTCGGCCAATTTTCATGAAATTTGGCACAAAATTAGTTTGTAGCATGGGAGTGTGCACCTTGAAGCGTTTTTTTCGAAAATTTGAGTGTGTTCTTTTTATATTCTAATTTTAAGAACATTTTACCGAGCAAATTATCACAACGTGGACGAGTAAATTACCAAATTATCATAACGTGGAACCGTGACATAGGCGAGCAAAGCAAATTGGCGATAAATTCATCATCCATTATTTGAAAATATACAGGCGAACCAAATGACCTTTTAATTTTCTACTATAGGCAAAGCCGTGCGGGTACCACTAGTATAGTATAAAAGTCTGCTGCACAGACAATTTTGCTAGCACGTATTTAATTTTCTTTTTTTTTTAAACTTTTTTAAAGAATTTATTAATTTATGTAAACACACTTATTATATAGAAACCTGACGATTTTGATAAGTATTTTATCGTGATTACGATATAAAGGCTGAAGAACAACACGCTCAGAGGAAAACATGCTTAAAGCATGAAGTTGGACCAACTACAGAATTTAAGTCAAAATGAGATATCCTGAAAACTCCCCCAAGGATTTGAAGTGTGAGAAATTTTCTTGCACCCCTTACTTCGCTCGAAAAAAAATGTAAAAAGTGTTTTTGTTGTAAATATATGCAAAATAACAATACTTGCAAAAACAAATCAAGCTTTTGACGAGACGAAGTAAAACAAAGTTTTTTTTTTATCTTGTTGTGAGTATTTTGTTCACGGCGCAAGTGCTATAGGGTTTAAAAAAATGGGTATGTACCGTAGAATTTTAAAATATTTGCATCCCACGAAGATTAATCCGGAGAACAAAAAGAACGGTGATCGGGAATCGAGTTTCCTGTGAGGAAGGGAAGGGGTGGATGGAACCACGTGACTGGGATTTGCTTTCGCGGTGGGGCGAACGTTTTTATAGAATGGGGCAACGACGTCAGATTAGCGTGAATTTACGGTAATGAGTTGGTGTTTAGGCGGCACGGTTTTCCTTCAGTTTGGATCTTTATTTTGATGTCGGCTCGTTTTACAGGTCGTTAAGGGCTCCTGAACGGAAAATGGGGAAAAACGTTCCCGCGTAACTGGAGAACACTAAGCATGGGCTTTAAAGTTGGAATATTTTTTTCCCTGCTTAGAATATTCTTCCCGCTCTTTATAATCCCGACGATATCAATCTTTTGTTCGTAATTTTGCTGAATATGTCTTTTTAAATGACATGCAGTTTGAGAAGGTGATCTAGAGTGACGAGGGCTTTGAATCAAATCCGAGTTTAGTCGAGAGTCGGAGCGTGTTGTGCCAAATATAAACTGCAGCGGCCTTTTCTGTACGAAACTAATGTTCCTAAATTCATGCAGTTTGAGTTTGAACTAATTCCTAATGGCATCCCGATTTATTGTGCCAATAAAATGTGCTCTAAGATTCAATTTCTTAAATTTAATTTTTCATCTTAAATCTTAGACGCAATCGTCTTTCCTCTTGTAAATGATATTCTTCAATCAGAATGTGGACGACTTTTTGGGACACTAATCTTGAAAATGTAACACTCTGGGATGATTTTTTTTCCTGTCTCCAATACATGTAGTTTCTAGCAGCGATAGCATTCTCTCTATATCATACCAAATGTGTAATTAGAATCAGAATTGATCGCAACTGAATGTAAACATTTAACCAAAAAGCAGCAAACTAGTTGTAAACCTCAATATGAAAACAAGCTTTCTAAAATACTGAAAAATAATTATATTTCCGCAATTATATGTCGGCAAATCAACAATGCATTTAACCTACTAGTTGAATAAATATTACACCAGTTTCAGCAGGAGGAGATCGCCTCACTTCTCTTCAGATCCCAGCATCCTTAACGACCTGAAGACATCGCAATATACCTCTTCAGTTCTCTTGCGATGTCGGCAGTCTTCCCATCAAAGTTTTAAAAAAAATTGAAAAAAAAAAAAAACATACTGATGAATTGTTAGTCAGCTTTCCAGCAAGAATGGCGACTATTGAAAATGATAAAACTAGTATTAGTATTACAAAGTCCCTACTTAATCTGTTAATTTAGTTGAGGTTCTGTAATGGGAAAAATCACAATTAAACTAATTTTTTTTTATACCTTTTTAATTTCTTTTATGCTTTTTAAGAAAAAATGTCATTTATTTTGATTCTTAATTATACCACTGGGCGCTTTGAATGTACCGAATGTATTAATAGCAACACTCGTGAATCAAGTTATATAACAGCGGGAAAGAATTTTTTTTAAAAACCATGTTGTTAAGATACAATACACATTCAGATACTTTTGTAGTTTCAATTTTACATATTACTGAGTTGCAAAAGTAAAATAATCCAATCACAGTCAAAATAGAGCAAAAAAAAAAAAAAATCTATAGTTTCGTTTTTATATACAGGATATAGAAAAAAAGAAAATTTAGTAAAGAAAAATAACACATCATTGCCAATGAATCGATAGCATACATTGCTTGACGAATCAAAAAAAAAAAAAAAAAAAAAAAACACACAGACACACACACTACTATAAAAATTATACATGAAGTAAAAAATCCCAACTTTTAACGTCTTTTCAACTTTTATACACAATAAATTTGTATATACACAGTAGCTAAAAGTTCTTTCACCACGCATTTCATTTTTCCTTGATACAACACCAATTTAATCAATTAAAGACCATCTCTCTGCATTGCATTTTTTTTTTGCATTTAATTTATTAATTGAGATAAATCACAGAAGATTAATCACGTACAGTAACTCTTCTACAAACCCTAATTAAGTTTAAGCAAAAGTGCACTCAACGTAATTGAATGCATTGAAAATTATTTAATGCACTAAAAAGCACTATTTAATTCCTCGTACACGCTTCTTTCCTACGTCCAGAATTAGTTTGGTTTTTTGAGTGAGAACGAACGAAGACTGATCGAGATTTAAGCTCTTCCATGAAACAGTATTTTGCTCAAAATTTCTACTTTTGAATAGAGTCGCAACATATTTTAAGAAAATATTCTATTGTAAGGAATTACTGTATTGTAAGGAAATATTGCTTCTGTCTTCCAGTCTCGCGACTACCTTTTTTCTATTTATTTATTTATTTATTTTTTGCAATCTTTACAAATAATGAAGTTGAACGTCTGGATCTCTCTGTGGATGTCTGTGGCGCGTATAGCGCGTAATCGTTCGGCTGATTTATATGAAATTTGGCATAAAACTAGGTAGTAGCATGGGAGTGTGCACCTCGAAACGATTTTTCGAAAATTCCATTATGTTCTTTTTCTATTCCAACTTTAAGAACATTTTACCGAGCAAATTATCATGACATGCACGAGTAAATTACCATAACGTGGACGAGCAAATCATCATAACGTAGACGAGAAAATTATCGTAACATGGGCAAGCAAATTAACGCAGCAAACTGCCGAGAAATTCATCATCCATTAATTGTAAATGTACAGGCGAACCAAATGACCTTTTAATTTTCTACTACGGGCAAAACCGCGCGGGTACCGCTAGTTTTCAATAATACTCAAATTTAAAGTACAAAGCCTGAAAATACGCTTGACTGAATTTTTGAGACGCATTTTCGATTTTCAAGGCGCAATCTTTGCTTGTAGAGGCGTTAAAAAATCTCTAGTAATGATGGTGTGGAAAAATCGCACATTAACGTAATATTAATTAAGTTATCATAGTAGTTTTGTGCCGTATTTTTGATTGAAGAATTTGTAAGAATAAACTTACGATTTAAAATGTCCACTCTAAATTCTAGTTTCCAGAATAGCTTCACAATTATTTCTACTTGCTGAAGAGACAAAGGAAGGAAACGTCCTTCAAGACAATGGCATCAACTGTCTTTAATTGACAAACTACGTCATCACTTCTAAATCCAATGCCTGTCCCAAATCGAATTTTGAATTTTGTTTTAAAGACAAGAACTCCGGTCGAGCACTTTCTCGTCCTCATATTTCAACTTCCAGAACCATTAAAAGACTTTTGCGCTGATATCACTGATTTGATCTGTTTTCTGCTAGATCAGAGCAAAGTTTGAGCTAAAAATCGCTGAGCCAAGTTCCCCGGGGGGCGATTTCTCACCAAATTTCGCGCCGATTTTTCTCCAGGCAAGATCTGAAATATGTTCCCCGTCCGTCTTAAACGAGAAAATGATGTTACCGATTCTGCGAAAAAGGGGATTTTCGAAAACTTTCCACCCAATATCTCTCCCGGGCCCATTCGAAAGGTGTTCGAAAAGGATCCTCGAGAGGCTATCTAAGAAGCTAAATGAAACTGAGACATTCGCTAAAACTAAGTGTTAAATGCGAGCTTTTAGATTTCTAAAAATTATTTTAAGGAATTCTTTTCATAATGACACAAGTGTTTGATTATATTTTCATGTCAAACCATTGCAGTTATTAATTCCATCCATTGAGGTTGCAATTTATGGCTTAAACTCTCCACATCTTTATAAAAAGTGATGATTATTTTTATTTAAAAATGTTTTACGACTATGCTATTGAAGAGGTATTATTAAAATATATTAACTATTGAATTGAATAAATACATTTGTGCAAAACGTAACGATAGTAACCAACGTGCACATTTTTTTTTTGTCGGGATTCCAATCCAGAAATCAATGTAAAATTTTAAAAACTAAAGTTTTTGTTGAGAGTATTTTCACACTTAAGGTACCACGTTGACATAAAAGAAAATACGATGGAATATTAGTCATAAACATAAGTATTTAACGCCTATTGCGTCATTGTTCTCTTAAGTATGAAAGGAATTGTTTTAGTACCAAGCTGCAACACTGCATCATTTCAAGAACAACGTAAAAAAAACAAGAATGCCATATATTATTCGGTAATGAAAACTAAACTAGCAAAGAGAAGATAAATTAGTTATATGTCTTTCTTGAAGATAAAAGAAAATAAATACTAGTTTTAAATAACTTAATTGTAATTTTTTTCTGTTAGCAACACAAATTTAATCCATGGGCAACTACGCAGATCTGAAAGTACTTTGTTGACACTGCTATAAATTTTTAGTGAAGCGACTATTTTTTTAACGGTAATCATTACTTCGCAAAAACAGAGTTTTAGTTGCGTGAAGAAAATAAATTTAGTGGGGCAGAATGTATTTGAAAGCCATTTTGCCGAAATATATATATATATATATATATATATATATATATATATATATATATATATATATATATATATATATATATATATATATATTTTGCTTCATTCGTAGTGGTACCAGCTGGATGAGTGCAGGGCTACCGAGAGACCATGTCAGTCTAGTGAAAAACTAATGGTCTGGGCTCTTGAGAGGACCCGGTCCGGATCAGAATACTATAATTTTCTTGGGGGGAATGTGGGAGGAATTTTTTTTTTATGGGAGAATGTGGGCCCGCTGACCAATTTGAAAAAGGGCCCGACGTGGCGCTCGGTGGCCCTGGATGAGTGAGAGGTCTTTTGAGAATAGCATATTATACTTTTCTTACAGAATTGTCGCATTTTGAGCAGGAAAATTGTAATGTGGAGATGAACATACATATTTCTTTCGCCAAAGAATAAAAAAAATGTGAAACTAAAGTATGTGCGTCTGTGCTGTGTATTTCTCAGTATGTCCGCCATACTGAGAAATACATCCTACATATTTCTTCAAAACTTTGGTAAAATATTTAATAACAAGATGAAGCGAAATTATTCACCACCAAAAATCCTCGCGGTGGATTGTTGTATCTGCTCCGTCAGCAACAAAATCCCCACTTTTCCGGTCGGCCGGAAAACCAAACGGGTCTTCCCTCTCGTTAGAAAGCCCTCTCCGGATTGAATTAAGGAGTCCGCCCCGGGCATTGCGAAGGGGAGGATCGCAGAACAAAAGCCCCGGCGAAACACCCCCTATTAAAGAACCATAGCTTCTCTCCTTCCTTTTCTTCACTTCGTTAGGAAAAGGTGTCTGTCCATCCGTTTAACGAGTCGTACTTATCCGGGAGCGGGCTGGAAAATTACATCTGCGGCCGGATAACGATAGTCGCACTTAAAAACGGAATGTAACGCCACGGGCGGTATTGATGCGCCATTAGGCTGACGGAAACGTCGTTTTGTGCTTTTTTCCACTTTCATATTCAGTTTTGGGAATTAAAATATGGGAATGAAATCTTTCTTTTCTCTCTCCCAAACAAAGCTCAAAACTTTGGTATTACGCTTACTCATTAAAACTCCAGAACTTGCCTCATGTCTGAGGCTTTTACTTGTTAAATGAATACTCTGTCTCCTCCGCTAGATGTTAATTGAAGTACATGATACGGTGGGTTATTTGTAATTCTAGAAGTGGGATATTTATTTGTGATTGGTGCAACTGGATGAAGTGAATACGGAAATTATAAACAGCACAGATGTTCAGAAAGTACGATAAGTTCGGAATGCCGTCAATGACAACGCTAAAAACTGAAATTGAAAAAGTTTTTGTATGTTGAATTTACACCGCTCTAAAAGTTGAAATTGAAAATGTTTTTATAAATTATTTAGAATTTCATGTGAAGAGGACACCTGAGCGTTAATGTTGGCACTGACATCATAAAAAAAGATCAAAAACCAAAAAACTGATCGAAATCAGGAGAGAAAAGCAAATTAAAATTCTAGAAATGTGTACATAATTGCTTTTTAAACAAGTGAAAATGAAAGAACTTTGCAATTGATTCTTTAGTAATCGATTGATAAAAATGTTTTAAAATAATTTTAGAAAAAAGTTAATAATACGTTGGAAAACACAAAATCATTTCTCCTATTTTCTTTTCGTTACATATTTTTTTCTTTTCTTTTGTTTGTAAATATACCCGATGAAATTTTCTAAAACACACTTCTAAACTGTAATAATAAACACTCACGTAAAACGATTGGGAAATGTATTTTTGCAAAACATTGCATACGTTTTGCGTACATTGCTCCAATCAGCGTGTCATTGAGATTTTACTAAATTTAAAACTGCAACATAACGTTTGATATGTTTTTTCTTCAAAGACATCAGTTACATACTAAATGCAAATGTGTCAACAAGTATTTACTCAGAAGGATCTCCTGTACAAGACACAGGTTTATAAAAAACATTAAAAAAGAAAAAAAAAACTGACAACAAGGCACAATACATATTTAAGTTTTAATGACATTAAAGAAAGGTCTTTCCTTTGCATCGACGCATCTACCCCACAATAAAAACTTCTGCTTGCAATCACTATAATTAGGAAACTTAAAAGCTTGATTTTGATTGGAATTTATCATTATTAGGGCTTTGATCATATCCTCTCATATCACGGAGGATAAAACATTTTCCGTTAATGAACTTTTATTATTATTATTATTATTATTGATATTATTATTTTTTTTATTTGTTTTGTGTTTCGTTAGCTTTTATTATTTTTTAGTTATTCGACGTACTGTAATTCTTCTCGAGTTCAGATTTAAGCTAGAACTGATTCTTATTTTGTGTTTTGTATGTATGTAGAGCATTTTTTTTTTTTTTTTTGAAATAGGGATTAAGGTGTCAATACATTGGGAGAAAATGCCTAAAAAGCCCATGCAGTACTCAAACCATGAATGTTAGGTTTATAAAAAACACTAGAAAATGTTTTCGGAAAATTACTAAATGACAAATTGTGTATTTGTCATTTAGTAATTATGTAGTGATCATGTACAAGTTTTAAATTTTTACAGTCAAATCAGACACCATTTCTATTCTATGTCGAACAATAAATTAGCAGTATCAACCTTAACAACGTAGTTGCCCTCTTAACTACTCACGATTTCAACTCTCCCCCCCCCCCCAAAAAAAAAGGACTTTTATTATCCGACTTCGAAAAATGTGTAATGAATGAAAATTTAACTGTTTGGTCTTCGTTCAGTGACCAAGACATTGAAGTGTGTTCTTCCACATTCTCCCTTCCCTCGCCAACTTAATTCCGAAAATAGTAGGATTTGCAGTAGCGATTGTCATAGCAACCAGCTAGAGAGAGTTAAAGAAGGATGCAAGTCACCTTCACAAATGAAAGACGTTAAGTTTTCGGGACAACTTATAAGAAGTTACAGCATTCGCAACAAGTATGTTAAACGTTCCTTTACAAATGGCAGGTTTTTAAAATTATTATTATTATTATTTTGCTTATCTTCAATCGGTAGACCTAAATTCGTTTTAAATACGTTTATGGAACAAAAAGGGGGTGTTGCACAAAATTTATGAATCACATTAAATAACAATACAAAAATATTTTCTTAGAAATCAACAAGTAATGGAAACTATATAACGTAAGTAACAAACAAAGTTAGAATTTTTGATTACATAAAAATTATAAAATTCCTAAAATGATGTATTTACTGACTTAATGACAGTTCTAAAACAAATCTGATATCACATTGGCAATGATGGCCATAAAAAATTAACAGTAACACTTTTTTCTCTCTCGTTCTCTATGTATATATATATATGTGTGTGTGTGTGTGTGTGTGCGTCTGTGTGAGTGTGTGTACATTTATTCATCTATAATGATCACTTTTCCCTTATTGCTCTAAGATTTTCTACAGGCAAACTAAGTGTCTAAAATGCAATGTGTCTTTCAAAATGTAAATTATGTAACTTCAAGTCAAGTCGGAGCAAAACAGTTTTGTTACATTTTGAGGAGCTTTCATTTATGCTACGCATATATAAGAACGCTTATGTAATTTAGTAAAGGGGTATACTTTATTCTGATGTAATGGAAAATCATTAGATTTATAAGATTATTTTCGTACAAGTAATTGTACTATGCATATTACCTCATGTTTAATTCTTTAATAAAGGGGATTAAGTTTGTTTTCGACTGAAGTACACTATAAATAATCACATGGCTACAAACTTCAAGCTCAGTTGTTTTCATTTTTCTCCATCTAAAGATTGGACATTGAAGATAAATAGATAAATAAATAAACTGAACTTTCTCGACATAGCTAACTAAAATACAGTTCCTAAATCCGTTATGAGGTTTTCTTACCAAGACGTTAAAATAGTCAGTTTAAAAAGTTCAAGATAAGCATATTAATAAAAGAAAAAAAAAAGAAGAGAAAGAAAGAAATCTAGGAGCTTACTGTCATACATAAGGTCCAACAAATCCCTGGAGCCAAATCACCCTGGCTACTAAAAAAATTATTTTGGCGACTAGATCTTTCAGAACAAGAATCTTTCAAAAGCCATGATGCGCTGAATTTTCCTATAAACTCTGAGAAACAATTTGCTTGGGTTAAAAAAAATATCCTGGCTCCTAAGATTTCAATTTTTGCTGGTCTCTGCTCATGAACCGTGCACACATGACGAACCAGAAAAAGAAAGAACTACTAACGATTTTATTAAATGCAAAGCAGAAAGCAAAGTTTTCAGGCAACAATTGAAGGGTTCGTAGCAGAAAATGTGACAAGCCACAATGAGTGATTTTTCGATCAAAACTTTTGTTTCTCACAACTAAAATTGAAATAAACATGACAAAGGATTATGTCACTTAGAGAAAAACATATCTCGTTTTAGTATTGGAGAATATAGAGTGCATAATGCCTTTGAAAAATTCTACGAAAAGTTTTTATAAGTTGGAAATTGGCTTACTGAAAAATTCACATCGTGTGGCATATCATTCTTACACCGAGCCTTTCAATTCAAAAAGAAACGAAAATTAAACCAATGTATCTACAGCAGTACCACATGAAAAATAAATAAATACTTTAGCCAGCAGTTTGTATTTTGTATTTAAAAAATAATATGCTTCCGGAAATCACGAGCGGCTTACCGAGAGTATAAATTAAACTGTTTAGTATCTGAATATATTGATACACTTAAAAAGTTGTAGCCAGCAAGTTTGTTATATTCTGAACTTACTAACATAAAAAAATACTTGCACGAATTTTAACAACGATCTTCACTAGGATCGGTAAAGAGAAGCTGAAACATTCTTTCGATTTAATTAAACGAAACATTCCACATCGTGTGATCAACAAAAGAATAATATTGAATATCAACAACGAAAATAATCATTGTGTGTTTCATATTTTCCTTATAATTTAAAAAGTCACGATCATAAGATAAAAAGTAACAGCTTTTAAACAAAAAGAAAAACCTTTGGCTCGCATTGCCAGAGGGTATAATAACAGCTATCTTCAAAGCACGCATTGGAATAGCTTTCGCTTTTCATTTGCAGTTTGAAAATATATGAAAG
Source organism: Uloborus diversus (assembly GCF_026930045.1). Classification (NCBI taxonomy): domain Eukaryota; kingdom Metazoa; phylum Arthropoda; class Arachnida; order Araneae; family Uloboridae; genus Uloborus; species Uloborus diversus. Next base: position 136,312,519 of record NC_072732.1, read on the forward strand.
AACATTTTTCGGAAGTGTTAAATAAATATTTGCCAACTTCCCATCTTTTGATCCTTTAGCGAAAGCATTAGGAAATAACACTGCGTGTTTGATATTATCTTCAGCAGAGGCGAGCGGTAGTTTTTGAATCTCTCGTCCATTTCTTCGCAAGAAATGTTTCAGCTATATAACATAAAAATAATGATACGAAAGGGTGTTGAGTATAAAAGCACTCATCAAATAAATTTTCTTTAAAAGTAACATTGTGAAATTAAAAATCGTTTAAAAGGATGCATTTAACATTAAAGTAAAAAAAATCGTATGTCATCAAATGCTAAACAATTGCTTTCAAAAGGCTCCTCAAAAATATCTGCGTAGCACAGCGCTCAATTTCTAATCAAAGAAGTCTGGGAGCTCAATAGTCTTTAGAACTTATTTTTATGCGTAAATAGCCTGAATTCTATCCAATATTCTCATGAAATTGAAAATAAGTTCAAGAACTTGGTTCCCTTGAGCTGTCTTGTAAATTAAGCCATTATGTAGCTTTATGGATATCAACGCTCAAAAAATGCATGTATATATCTTCGTATTGTATATGTGATCAAAATTGGAAATCGAAGCTGAAATACAATGTTGACTTATAAAAGTCAAGAAATCTCAAAGCAAAACGTTTAAATTTTGTTCCCAATTGTTTGATTAAATCAATGAAGTTCGAACAGATTCTTTTCTGAGGCATAAAAGCCGAATTTTCTTTTCATGTATGAAGTTTCTTCGCTGAGTTAATATATGAACGGGGATAGAATGATAGCATGTCACAAATTTTATAAATTGAGTAAAATATAGAATTGTTTGGGTTTCTCAATTAAGTGTATAAACATACTGCCAACTAGGCAAAGAAAAAAAAAATAATCCCGAATGGGTCTCAGGACTCTTAAAACGCTAACACAACACGAAAAATACCCATTTTTTAAGAGCTTGTAACTAAATTTCTAAGCAAGCAATGATTAAAATTTTAGTTGTAAATGAAACCTGACAATTTGTGTGTGTGTGTGTGAGAGAGAGAAAAATACAAGATCTAACTTACATTTAAACAGCACACTTTTATAAAAGGAAAAGAATGTAATACATTTCAATTTTTTCTTAAGTTCTAAAGAAAGCATTTAACATACATTATCATCATCATCATTCAGTTCTACAGTTATGAATTCTCAAATTTAAATTCTTTTTGCTATAAACACCAGTTCAATAATTTTATAAAGGACTCATACATCAACTTGGATTCATTCAGCTAGGTCTTGTTAAAGTAACGATAATAAATAAATTTTCACTAAAAGTTTTCAAGTTAAATTACATGAATTTTATTCTTTTTAAGAAATGTATCTATATGCAGTTATAGTAGAAGAATAGAATATATGTGCTAGGAAATGAAACAGAACTAAAAGAAAATTGAAGTATTTGAAGAATGAAATGTCAAGTAAAAAGTTTTTCATCTTCTTTTCTTACTGCTGGGAAAGGGAAGAATAATTTTACTTATTGCATTCACTAAACTGGGAAATGCAGCTGATAAAATACAAAGTTCAAACTAAGTTTGAGAAATTCTTTTACTCTGCTACTTGTAACATAATTTTTCTTTTCGAGAGAGTTGTCTTTTAGCAAAGGTTCGATGTCCAAATTTGAAAATAATATTTAACTTACGTGTTATTTGACTGAACATCGGGAAATAGTTTTCTGACTAGATACTTTACAGATCTCTCTCTCCCTCTCTCTCTCTCTCTCTCTCTCTATATATATATATATATATATATATATATATATATATATAAAAGAGGGTAGTTCAAAGCGGGTAGGCCTTCGTATGCCCCACCCCCCGTGGTGTGTAAGCGGCATGGCGCAACCAGACTTAAAATTTAAAAAAAAGAAAAAGGATATGTTTCTTAAAAAAAATGTTGTTTTGTAACTTGTGATTCGTTCGAAGACCAGTTTATTATTATTATTATTATTATTATTATTATTATTATTATTATTATTATTATTATTATTATTATTATTATTATTATTATTTTGATTGTCAATAATATTACGTTATTCTGTCATCATCCACCTACAAACTATGATAGTCATTTCGTTTGTTTCTTTTTTAAATTTAAGGTTATAACTATTGGATTAAAAAACGTGCCTTCGGGCAAAGCGGGAAAAGTATTTAATAATATATTTATTTATAATTTCTTGACTCGTGTGCTGACTTAGATTTTCTATTTCAATAGAATAAGTATAACTTTAAAAAGTTATTTTTAGGATGGCAATTAATTAGTCTATTAATTTAATCAGTTATTTCTTTATGTTTTATAAACAAATGTGCTGACTTTAAATTGGATAAGTACTTTTATATTTTTTATGTAATGGCAGGTAGCTAGTCAACTATTTTAATCGTTTATAACTTCATATTTGATTGGCAAATGTACCAAATCGCAATAAATTACTTTTACCCGCTTTGGGCTCCCTGGTAGGGCATTGCGGGTTTTTCAAATATTGGGTTTGAAATAATACAAAAATGACTTTTTATTTTGAAGTTCAAGAACCCAGCTAGGAAATAAAACCGAAATTGTTGCGATAAAAGTCCAAAAACTACATTCGTCTTGAAATTCATCCACAAATATCAAAATAAAAAATATAAAAATATTTCCCTACTAACTTTTATTAAATTCTTCGCGTCTACTCATTATTAAAATTTCTAATTAACTAGCTAATATATATTCCTTGTGAAATGTATGAAATGTTATTAGTTCTGATCAATAGAAAAAACAAATCAAAACTTTTTTCCACCTACTAACATGTACCTATTTATCTCCTTCGCCTTCTCAAAAAACTCTTTCCATTTCTCCTATTATTGTCTGGTAAATTTTTGTCCGATTTTTTCATGGTCTTTCAACAGACATGTGTTTCTAGACGTGTCGGAAAAAAGCCCCCAAGGCCTTATTTTATTAATTTCTTAATTACTCTTTTTTTCGCCTCTAGCACAACGCAAGCAAAGCCCTCATAATAAAATGTAAACTTGGGCATTTAATCTATGTGATTACAGGAAATGGGATTTAATTAATTTTAATATTTGATCGGGGCTGCCGTATGTCTCCAGATTTCTTCCCTGGAAATGCCAGGCAAATTTGTCTAACGCATTTTCGTTCTCAGCTTTAATTAATTTTTGGAACAGTGATGTTTTTGTGGAATGAATTTCGGATTTCTTGAAACGGGGGCGTCATTTTAGTAAAAATATACCAATATGCCGTCATGATTGCCTTCCCTGAAGGAATTTCGCACATTTTTCCTTCTTATTATGATGCAAATCTTCTATTAAAGTTGATAGAGAAAAACTACCCTCCCTCTCCTGAAAAAAAAAAGAAAAAAAAAAAAACCCCGAAAGCATTCCGTTTTTAATTAAAAATCAAACGGATGGAAATATTTTTGAAATGAATGACCATTATTCCACTGCATTATGTCTTCGAATGTTCAAAAATTATTTAATAGCAATTACTGAAATCTTACTTTGGTAAACGATAGATATTATTAAAAAATTCCAAGATGCTAAAAATAAATTTAAAAAAAATCTCCAGTACAAGTTTGAAATAATAATAGTATAAATTCCTTAAAAATATTTCAAATTTATTATGTTCTTTGAATGATGTTTACCACTGAATATATATCATTCAAAGAGCACAATAATTTTAAAACATTCTAGGGATTTAAATAAGTTTGAAATTTTCAGAGATTAAAAGAGCTTTCTTCGCAAAAAAAAAAAAGGTTTTGAAGTAAAAATGTTTACTTACATTGAAATGCATGCAATTATTATAAAGATATAAATATTCATTAGAGACAAACTAGATACAAAAATCGGCACTTTATCCAAGAAAAGGAAGAAAAAGCAAACAATTATCACATATCCTACGAACTATAAAATGACCAACTAAGGCAAGGCGAAAAGCATGCTTTCAAATCTACAAGCTAAACCCTTTTTCATCACGAAATACCGATTAGTTTTCAAAACAAAGTTCTTTTTTCGTTTTTCCCCAATTTTATATATTTATTTTAAGAAAAATAGAACACCGCAGCAAATTGTGGACGAGTAACTGTTAAACTAGATAGATGCAAAGGAAAATAAACCATGTATTGCACAGCGTTCTCTTTTATTACCATTATTATTATCGGCTGCACTGCTTTTTGTAGGAACTTTTGCGTTAAGTGTGCGGCACAGGGGAGATTAAGCAACGTTTGTAGTACGGAACTTCATTTTCTATTGTTCACTTGACCATTTCAATCCATTTATTGCTGGTCTAGTTTTGCCGAAACTGCTAAGGGTCATCAGCAGATGATTATTACTTTCAAAGCCGTTTCATGCTTTCGAAGCGGGGGAAAGTGTAAACATAGCTCTTTAATTTGAAATGTTTGAAAGAAATTTCTCCGGGGAGTTGTAAATATAAACACATCTGTAGAACATTCTAATTGTTGTTTAGTAGAAAGAAAAAATTCACTGTATTTTGTTTTCTAAGCCTCCTTAAATGTTGGATATTAAAAATGGCGAAAACACCACGATAGTTGAAACATAAAGGAATAAAATAAAATGGTGGTGTTTGCTAAAATATAATAATGTGGAAAAAGTGTTTTTTAGCGAATAATTTTTAAGTCAAAATCGTTATGCGTACAGTATAGATTAAATTTACTTGTAAAAAGTAAAATCTCTATTAGAATGAAACAAATTCTACCAGTATGTAAAAACTCTGCAATTTAAAGGCTTTCAAGTCCAAAATTAGTATTAACCACAGAAAATTTTCTGTATTCGTACACTGGAATTTTTTAAAGTTTTTCGAAGTAGCGATACAATTTTGAATATAAATTTATTCAGAGGCTATTAGATGGTAACATACTTATTTGTTTAAAAGAGCACTATTTGCTTTGAGAATCAGCCAAAACCTAGTAAGTCTATTACAGAAATATCCAGCATTCATTCTTCATATATATGTGCATAATTTAAGCAAAAAACAATCGCTCTCTCATAAGCCGCTTTTGTTATTTTTGTTTGAAAATTGCTTTTTCATACTTTATACCCATCTTGCATACTAATGTTGGGCCAGTGTTTTCGAGGTGTTTTAGATCCAACTAAGCTTTTTTGTGTTATTATATATAACTTATGTTGCAAGTGTTTTAGCAACGAAACAGTAAAACAGTACGCAAAAACTAAGGAAAAATGAACTTTAAAATGTGAAACGTTTCTATAAGGAATTTAAAATTATGATAACGTTCAAAACGTTATTCTTTGTCTCAAATGTCTTTTATCCCAATTTTAGCAAAGACACGGTAGTACGTATTTTTTTTCATGCATTTAAACTTACTATTTCATCAGCTCCACTCCATTTCAAAATTACAACAACTGCGAATAAAATGTCTACACTTTTGTGTACTAAGTTGAAAACATTGTAACAAAGTTACAATTTTACAAATAGCTATAAAAACTGCAGTTATTTGCTTCGGAGTTACACACAACCCCTTTTTAAATGTTCTTTTTATCTTCATGTGTGTAACTTTAATTTTTTAATGATCTTTTAAACAATAAATCCATTTTCAGGAAAAAAAGGGGTTCACTTTGCTGATAATGTTAAACTAAGAAATGAATAACCATTCGAAACAACGTTGCTAATGCACAAATAATACAAGAAATTTGCAACTTCTTGATTTATTTGTACAGTAATTACTTTATTTCTTATGGTTATTGCGCATAGATATTTTTCCTTTCTTAATAAATCATTATTTACATGAGATTACAATAGATCGATTGAATATAATTCCAACTATCTGACATTTGAAGAGTACTTAATTTTCTTTTCTACAAGAGAAAATTATCTGAAAACCAATTATTTTGCATATAATGGTGTTTGACATCATAGGGACGCCGAGTCTAACTACAATCTAGAAATGCGCTAACGGTGTTCCAGAACTAATATAGCATCGTACTTAAATCAACATTTCAGCTCTAATTTAATGATGGTATGATATGATCCGCAATACTATAATATATACATCCAAATAGAGTTAAGGTAAATATACAGATTAGTTAACGGCATGACTTGTTTTGCATGGGTGTTAAGTTTCTGTACTTCATTTCAATTTTATATTAGTTTGAATAGATTGTACAGAATTCAGAATTATGGTCGTATTCAGGGGGTGGGTTTTTAGGGTTCAAACCCCGTTCGAAATTTTGGGGTAAAGTTATGCCGAAATGATGAAAACTGGGACTGACTTGAAAAGTGGGATGAAGTTATGTAATTGCATATCAACTTTTCTTTCTTCATTTGATAGATACAATATATTTTACATTTGCTCACCTTAATACCTTTAAAGTTGCTCCCCTAATTTAACTAACCTTATTGTGACAAAAACCAATTGGATATTGGAATGGAATATAATTTTATCGTCATGCAGATATCATGAGAAATGTTTTCGGTAAAACATTCTCTGAGAAAAAAGTCTGGTTATAGCCCTTTTTAGAATACTTCTGAAAAAGAGTTGTGCAAACTGTAAGAATCCTAAATGTATTTTGCTAGAAATTAGGCTATGGTTGCAATTAAATATCAACAAAGTCAAACTTTCTATCCATGCATGATCAGGGGCGTGCAATTAAATGTTGGGGCCCATCACAAATGACTTTTACGCCCCCCCCCCCCAACATATTGTTTAACCTACACCAATGCATATATTTCAGCCCTCATTTTAAAATTCTCGGGCCCCTGCAGACTCGGGATGGGGCAAACTCGTGTCCTTTCTCACCCCCCCCCCCTCCAACCCCAGTGTACGACCCCGTAAATAACTTTTCTACGAATGTTATTTAGTAAGAACAGAACAAAAGAGAGTATTTTAAATTTGTATCAACTCCCCTCGAATGAGAAATATCTTATTTACAACTGTCCTACTTTTCGCACAGAACCTTTCACCTACGCCTGTTGTGTGTTCGACTCTCCCAAGTTGAGAAAGAAACAAGAACAAGCGTGGAAATAAACCGTGGATCTGAACAGAGATCCTTATCTAGCGCAAAAGAAATATTCGAAAGACTTAAGCTAATGTCTTTTAATTGAGACTAAACATGACAACGGCTTGAACATCGACAAGGATAAATAGGGTTAAGATTTCTGAGCCCGGTTTTTGCAATTTCATTAACTTCGACCCGGTTTCCGAGGGAAGAGTTTCTCAGTATTTATGGCAGATACTCTTTTTCGATTTCGCTCGGAAAGAGATGCTATCTCGGCCGAAGGTGTTAAATGCTGCAGCTCAGATACGTGGCTGTAAGGAAAGAGCCCTTTAAAAGGTTTTAATCGCTGGTGGAGATCTAAAAACCTTATCTTTTAGAAGGTGACGGATGTTGCTCTGAGGCCGCAGAAAAGATTGCAAAACGAAAGTGGCAACGACTGTGGAGTATAAATTTGAAAACGTGTGAAATTTGGGTTAGGTTAGTCCGCTGCTCTTTGGTAAAGGTGTGTTTTAATTTAAAGTCATTATAACAAATGAAAAAATCTCCCTCTTACAGAGATTAATCCTCTGATCAGTTTTTTTTTTTTTTTTTTTTTGATCTGTCGATGAGATACAATCATGTAGAACATTAAGCAAGTAATTAAATTTTAAAATTCAAGCTGCATAGCTGTTTTCTTATGAAACAACTGCAAGAAAAATATGTCTCATTAAATGTGAACACTCGCCTGCACTTTCTTAAGGTACTTTAACTGCTAAGTCAAAATAAATCTATTTCTTTTTTAGTTATAATTGTGTTTCACAAAACCGCAATACTTGCAGGTTTTTTTTATCACAATTTATTTTTAATGTATGAAAAAACTTATTTTTACATTACTATAGAATGCATATTACTATATAAGTTTTTTTTACAGATAAATGCAGTTTTAACAGAGATGAATTTTTATTTCTCAAATTGCGTCACCTAAAAAAAATCATTTTTAATAAAAAGCCACGATTGCTATATGGAATTTTTTTGAGTTTCATAGTATTCACAGCATGTAGGCAGGTTTTGTAAATGCATGATTTATGTTAATAGCATCATATAAATACCATTTTATTTTCAAGAATGAAAAGTATTAAACGAGCTCAACACTAATTTTGCTAAAAGTGGAGTTGCTTCACAACAAACAAATCAAAGAAATTAGGCCAGAGAGGAAGAAAGCACCTTGTACGGGAAGAACGATACTTTAACAAGGTAATGTTTTGAATGTTAATATAACTGAAGTTGTCTTCCAGCCCAGTTGTTATAATGAACACTAGAAAAATAAAAGAGCTTAATGAAGGAAGATGCAATTGTGACAAATGAACAGGAAAATCAGTTTTTAAACATTTAGCATGTGTTTTACCTTCCTTAGATATAATTTAAACTAGAGTTTTCTTGTATGGTAGTTCGATGTAACGATATTTTAATTGCAACTTATAAGTCTTCTTATGTTTATCGTTTCCTTCCGGTGCTAATGATCCTTTGCAGCAAAGTTTCCTGAACTTGAACATGCCTGATTTAAAAACAGTATCTCTTTTTTCCCCCCTCTCTCTCTCTCTTTTCTAAAATGAAAACATAGCAGAAAAGAAAACATTATTGTGTTTTTAAGGGGGTGATTTCATGGTTCAAATAACCATGAAATCACCCCCTTAAAAACCTTCATTTATACAAAAATGTCACTTAACATTCACATCCACTTATCACTTCAATTATGCAGGATCATTTTTAGAAAAAAATATTAATCATCACAGTTTTAAATTACTCGAGCAACTTATCATTCGCAGCCACACGCAATTTAGAAGCACGCAACATTTTACCATTGCGATGGAGTAAAGTGTCTAACGCAAAGATACATCGTAGCTCCGAAACAAGATAAAGAATTCTTTTTTGGAAGAAGTCATCTATTAATAACCGCACATATAATACTTTCCAATTACAAGTAACCTGCAATTCATTAAAGGCCCCAACGAAATCTAGTTCGCGAAACCTCGTCGCACGTTAATTAATCGATTTAAGACAAGAATCGTTTATCTTCAATCGATACTAAACTGAAAGCCGAAATCATTAAACGACTATTCATCATCATAACGACGATATTCTTCAATAACAATAAATATTTAAAACGCCTTGTTGCCAGAAATATGGCAGAAAAAAGGAAAAAGACAGGCCAAATTAATGAGGATTTGTGCATTAATTATTCATGAATTTTCTCTGTGAACATCCGTTATCAAATGGCGCGCGAAAGAGAATTTTTCGAGTGTCGTATTGTGTTACAAGATTATAAAAGATGTTAGTTAGAAATGAAGTGTTTGTTCTTAATTTGATAGTAAGCATTAGTTGCAGTCGAGTGGATTTGTTTGTTCCTGTAATAAAATGTTTGCTTTGCTTACAAAGGCTAAAATCATCGATTTGTTTCGGTAAGAGCTGTAATATCGGAGTAAGGACTCTTCATTCGGAGTCCTACATCTTTAAAGAGCACTGTTGTGTTAAATCCAGTTAACAAGATAATAGTTTTGTTAAGATATGAGAGAATAATGGTATGAAATATCATAGTTAGATTTGAAACTGTATAAAATTAAAACAAATTTCAGAAAATCGGCGATATGACGGCAAAAAAACGTTAAGCAGCAATGATCGGGAATAGGGTGAAAGATTAACAAGAATGTCAACTGTGCCAGTTTAGATTTTAGAAAAAAAATATAAAGAAAGAAAGAGAAAGAAATTTTAAACGCTTAAATGATAGAATACTTGACAAATAAAGTCAAGATACAAATTAACTTCGAACTGTAATTAAATTTTTTAAGCGAAAAAAAATTTCAAACGTGGATCCAACTGCTAGTTTAGGAGAGGGTTAGAGCACACAAATCAGAAAGGGGTTACGGATTCGGAAGAGAGCCACCAAAACGCAATTCGTCCACTACAAAGTTCCCAAAACGCAGTTTTAGTCAATCTTTGCTCGCGACAAGTTTGGATAATGACCGCCATGATATATGCAAGTACCCGTGTTTGAGCATATTGTCGACTCAGAGGGACACTAAGATTTTTAATCCCAGGAATAACACTAAAGATATCTTACTATTCGTCTGAGGCGACGATATTATATTAAGATCTAGTTTCTTGCTTTAACTTCTATCTAACCAATGGATGTAAAATTGCTTTAAAAATACTTATGTTTGTAATTTTTTTTCAACTGTTATGTCAAGAATATTTCCAACGTAACTAACAGGAAACTGCCAAATCACTAAGTAATGCAAAAAATGATGACGCTCTTAAAAGTGATTTATTTGAACTGAATGTATTGAACTTTCCAAACCTTAATACTTCCAGCGTTCGTAATCGTAAGGAATAAATAATACATTTATAACAAAAAATCAAAAGAAGAAAATACTGACTTACATTTTGATCAGTCCTCGTAAAAATAGGTGAATATGTTTTCAGTGATTCTACTTTCAACCGAAGAAGATAGGGTACTTACCTAAAAATAATTTAGAACATTAGAAACATGGAATTAAAAATTAAAATAGCATATTATAACAAAGTATAACTTTGAATCAAAAAACTATTTCAACGCAACAAATACCTATACACAGAGAAATGAAAATAATTACTTAACCTCTACATGACATTCAGACTATTATTAACATTGCAAGCCTAAAACTTATTTAGTACTATTGGAATTTCCGGTTATTATTGCATATGTGAAATTTGTTTATTTTCTAAACAAGTCAACATTACTTTTGGTCATCCATTTGAATTTGGTATACAAATTGTAACTGTGAACCGCAAAGCAAACTGTAAGCAGTTCATTACAGTTGTTTGTCCTAGCCCCAGGTTTGTTTGAGTTACTGGTTGAGTTACTTGGTTGAGTAAATCATGCAGTCCGTTTAAGTAAGAAATCGGGAAATAAGTCCATTTATGTAAATAAGCGTAAGGGAAGTCCGTCTAAGTAAGTAATCGTAGGGTAAGTCCGTCTAAGTAAGTAATCGTAGGGTAAATCCGTCTAAGGAAGTAATTGTGAAACGAATTTGTTCAAAGAAGCCCTCGTATAATAGTGAATTAAGTCAGTTCAAGTAAGTACTCTTACAATTGCGAAGTGATTCCGTTTAAGTAAGGGTAGTTTTGGACACATATATAAGCGCGAGAAATAAGGAAATATTCATTTCTGAAATATTTTTCAAAGACTGGTCATTACTACAGGCGTCTAGAGTAAAAATGAGCAAACCAACATGATTAAATGATGCCCGAAAACCAAGTTTAAATCCGCAAAATATAGCCCCATTTTTTCTTTCGCTCTTTTTCACGCATTTAACGGATAGTATCAATGCAATGGTGATCTCAAATGAGCTAAAAATAAAACAGCAACACAGAATTTCGTTATTTAATGAACAAGCACTAAATTATAAGGTATCATAAATAATGTTTTTTAATCACACAGCTAAAATTCAATTTATTACTCTACATTATCCGCTTATAAACAATACTAGAAAATAATGTAGTCAGAACTGCTATTTATGTTTTTCAAACAGTTCTTGTTTTTGAGCAGTCTAAACGAAAAAAAAGAAAAAGAAACAGCTATAAGAAAAGCAGTCGAAAATTAATTTTTAGTTTCCAAAGTGCCCTAGGGAAATTAATTTCCTCGTTTTCAAAATGTATTTAATTACAGAGCAAAAGTTTGCCTCCCCCTATTTCTCTGAGTGCTCAGTTTTAGATCGATTACTAAGAGCAGAGGAATAACAAAGTTGAGGATCCGATGGGAAAAGTAGCATAAGTATGTATAGTTAATTTAGACAGATTACGCGAGCAAGTAGTTATTATAAATAACGATTTGAATACAAAGGAACCCATTGTTTGCTCAAATTTTAAGCGATGAGATGTTTTAATCCAAAACAGCACACAAAGTAATATGTTTGTCTCAGTATTTTTTAAATTATGAAGTGATTATAATTTTAAAAAATACTAATAATAGTAAGTCTCAAATGTAGATAAGTAATTCATTGTCACTAGAAATTAAAATTTCTACTTAAAATTATGATGCATTATTAAAATAAAGCTCTAAATATAAAGTTAATAGCTTTGCTATCAAATTTTTTTTCCAAGTCTATTAAACTCCCGCGTTCTTATTTTAATGGAAAAAATTGTTCTTAATGAAAAATATGAACTCCGTCTAGAATTAAAAGAACCTGTTTTTCTGTATTGTTAGTTATAAAAACCGTTACTAGACTTCGTTTTCAAATTATCTCAATTAGTAATCCTTTTCACTGCTGAAAACAATATTTTTAAAGCTACATAAATTTATTTTATGTAAAAACAAAACATCCCAATTAGAATAGTGACAAAAGCAAGAGTCTCCATCAAAATTTTAAATAAAATATTGCCTAAATTGATTGTTTGTCAGCAGCAGTAATTTAATATTAAAAAGCGAAAAGGGAGGAATAAAAAGGGAAATTTTCAAAATCCTATGTTCGCCTTAAAAAGCCTCAGAATGCGTGCTAAAAAAATTACCTGCGAAGTTTGTTTGATAATACATCGACATGATAACAAACGTTAAAATTAAAGTCGTTGCACATATTAATTGTAAATATCATAAAACTGGCATTTTCGATGGTCTGCAAAATTGAAATTGTAGCTAATAAGCGTGGAGAGTTAAAATATCCACGATTGCCATAGCGTCATATTCTCCGTTAAAAATAGTTATTACCCCAAGATGCAGTTCTCATAAACGTATACTAGACACTACAAACAAATTTTATCTTTCACAGAAAAAAACCGTTATGCTGAGTGGTATGAAAAGTAATATGTGCGAATATATTTTTATTTCCACATTCACAAAAGAATGTGAATCGCCCTGAAAATTAATATTCATTTTAATTGAAATTCTTATAAAGATGAGACCGCGCTAAATCAGATTCCATGAAAATTCGAAATGTTTAGTATCAGTTTAGGACCTTTAACTTTGGGCCACTCTCAAATGGACGACCAAAAATGTGACATACATAGAAACATAAACGTTATTAAAAGGTTAGGTTTTAAAAATAGGCGCAGCACCTATTAGGGTGTGAGAAAGCATTATAAGCAATCCTTGATTGCTCAATATAGCAATAAATAATTAAAAATTAAGGGTTTTTTTCACTAAAATCAACCTGAAACTACGTTCTTTAGGTTTAAATTTTAGGAGTGGGGATCGGAAGTCATTTGGTTTTGGCAATTACAGAACATCCCTCGTCCTCAAGACCCTTGATTTTCGTGTATATGAAATGAACCCTTCAAAACAAGACACTAGTAGATCCGCCATTGGTCACAATTGATCTTTATTTTTACCTAAATACATTTGGTAGGTATCCAAAAGCTATTACTCGGCAGGATAGTGATATTTTGGGCAACTGTTTAAAGAAAAGATTTTTTTTCTTAGTACATCAATACCCATTTGTAAATATTTTAGAGCAAATGGTTTTGTTCCTTTGGTAAACTGCGATTTTTGATTGATAATGATTAAGATTTAAAAATAAAAAAAACACCTTGAAAACATTTTTTATTAGTTTATAAATATAAGCTAATAAGAAGTTTTGTAAAATGGTATAAAAGGAAATAAAGAGTTAACATCCTTTTGTCTGTATCGTCGCCTCAAACCATCAGTAAAATATCTCACTGCTATTCATGGACTTAAATGTCTTACTGTTGCTCTGAGACGACAATATATATTTTTTAACACATAAGCGTTTTAGACTTTATGCATGGTATTTAAAAAACATTTTACAAAGCTGCTTATTCTTTTTCTTAAACGGTGATTTATGAAAACGTAAATAGATAAAAGCAGGGATTTTAAAAAGCATAAACGAATTTAGATAATATCACAAAATGATAAAACTGGAAAATACATGAAAAAAAAACACACACAAAATCTTCATAAATTTTGTAGATGTTCATGATATATAACTTTTAATTTTACGCTATGGAAGTATAAAAAAGAGAGAGAGAGAGATACAGATATTTGAAGACAGCTTTCCGCAACCTGTTATTAAATTTTTCGGCGCTTATTACATAATAATAGCAGGTAGCTCGCCCAGGAAACGCAAGCTTTGTAATGGGACGTCATTTTACTCTACCCCTCAATCCCTGGAACCACTGCCATCATAATGAAATGAATTTCAAGAGTACGGGAAGGAGAGAGAGAGATTCATCGCATCCCTACACGATGCGCAGAGAGGGATAGGATTCTTGGTTTATCTGGGGTGTGGCATCTGCTTAGACAACGTTCGAGTACCTATCCATCATCTAGGATACCCCCTCTTCACCTTCTCTGCTACACCTCTGGGTTCAGCAGAGAAATTTTCCACAAACAACTGAATGTGTAATGGACGGAAATTTCGCGTGTCGTATAGAGGAAAATTGCACTCCCCTTTAAAGCGTAATGCTACGGGAATTCTCTCTTTTAGAACGAAGGAAAGGGCGAGTAAGAAAGGGTAATAGAATTTTTTGCGATTTTGAGAAGTGTGATTCTAGTTGCTTCGATAATATTAGACGGTAGAGGGTTTTTTTTTTTTTTTGTTAACGCAATAGGGTTAAGAAAAATAATAACAAAACAACGTAAAAAGTCGCAACTTTCGTTGGAAGACTGCGTACACCTGTTTCAGCGCTCCAAGGAATACTTTTTTCTGTGCAAAAAAGTGAGTTTTCGAGTGTAAAGATATCTGATAACATCTAAAACAGCTTTTATCGGATACTTTTACATCCAAAACAGCTTGTATCGGATACATTTATATCCAAAAGTTCATTTTTGCATTGAAAAAGGGGTTCCTTGAAACTCCAAAAAAAAAAAAAAAACATTTATCCTGCGGAAATTGCATTTTTACCTTGCTCCACTTTCTTTTACTTTTCAATCACAAAGGTATTTTATTCAATATTTACGTAAGATTTCGTTTAGCTTTAAAATATTACAATGTATTTTGTGATTTCAGAAGAGTTAAGTTAAAATTTGATTTTTCATTATTTTAGTTTTTATGAAGGCTGATTGGGAAGGTAAAATCCCAGTTCCAAAAATCAGTGGCATATAGCTGCATTCAATCTTAAAGTTTAAGGTGTAAAAGAAATTTAATCCTGTTGAACATATCAAACATTACAGGTCTAAATTTAGACACGTGTTGCTACGTTCTCGAGCACAAGGTGGAAAGAAACAATAAAGGAGCAAAGGCAGTGGAAACAAAGGGATGTAAGTGGATTTTTTAAAATTTTGAGTAAAACTCGCTTAGTTCAAATCCTAAGTACGCTTTGATTGAACTGATTTTCTAAATCATGCTGCGTAGGAGCACTGTTCTGGGCGATTATTACCATCTCTTTCCCCAAAACAAAGGAGAGTTTAGATTCGTACAAATTGCCTCCAAATATTTAACTTTGGTACTTACACCTCACTGCTTCTAAGCGCTTCAATTACTTGTTAAAGAATGCATTGTACTAAATGAATTTAGGTGGGGGTCATACCGCTTCTACAGCAGAAAACTATACCCGAATAAAAACATAATGTATTACGCGTTGAAATTCGTAGTAAGGCGATTTAAAGCTGGAAAGAATTTTAAAAATTGGAGTAAAATCCAATTAATCGATTCATGGCTTAACATATAAAAGTGATATAACTAAGTCTGTGATGTATAAACTTGAAAAATTGCCAACATTCAAAATTAACGAAAATACTTTCAAAACTTGTTTTTAAATTTAAAGAAAGGTGGTTATAATTAAAGTCACCCTGTTCAAATATACTTATAGTTCTTTCTAATAAATGTAAGTCATTGAAAGTTTGTATATACGTTGTGTGGATTCCGTGAAAAAGAAATATTCAGTATGAGACGAAAAGTTCAAACTGTAACCACCAGGTGAGAAAGAGGCGTATGAAGAAAAAAAAAAAAACACTATAGGAAAAAAAACTGAACTTTTCTCACAGAATTTGTTTAATGTTCTTTCCATTCACTCAATGGCATGTTCAAAGCGTGTTTCACGCACTCAGCAGTAAATTAAAAAGGTTCTCGACCAATTGCAGTAACCATAGCGATCAGAATTAGAATTAATAAAGTCATGATGCTTTGTTCAAAGGTAAAAAAGTGGAACTAGTTTTTTCTTACCGAAAATTATTTTTTATTAAATATTTTCTTGCTCGTTTATAACATTCTTATATCGTATATTTGTATAAAACACTCCACTTAACTAACTCCTCCCTCACTTTTTAAAAATTAACTAAATTACAAACAAAATTTCACTATAAATGTGTCAAATGATCTTGTATTATTGTCTAAGGAAATGATCTAATGAGTTTCAAATGAGTTAAACTCTGATGGGTAAATAAAGCTTATAATCAAAGTCTGCGCCAACAAAACTTGTTTTCTGTTTTCCCATTCAAATTCACGAGGATAAAATTTTCTTGCAATGTTCTTATCTTTATGAATTGAAGGTTAGGGATAAAACCATGAAGAAAGTGAATAAATTATCCTGAAAACGAGTACAAAAAGTAATAGAAATAAATGCATTTTCAACTATTCATTTTGAGGTAACATTCAAAAACGTGTTGATAAACAAGCTCTACCAAATTAAATCTGACCATGAAAGCATCTCAAACCTCGCATCCAAGCAAACATTCATCCCCATGCACAGAAGCCAATGTCCGCGTAATCATTGTATTTGCAACGGATACCGAGGCATCAATTCCGGAATCCTGGCCGATTAAAATGAAGGCAAAGCAGCGTTAATATTAGCAGCAAGCAACATCAACTGCGGATGAGAGCCAGTCCAGGTGCGCCCGTTGTTGTGTGGAGCCTGCTCTTTGCGAGGGCATCGCTATTAATTAAATTGTTTTCCCACTTCCGCGAAAATCAGGAACGAAAACTCACTACTCCTGGAAATTTTCCAGAAGTTTTCGCAAAAGGCGGAGAGGCAGGGGCAGTACATATTCATAAACACAAATCCCGGCAAATACTACTAATTTCGGCGTCTAAAGTTCATAATGGACCTAGAAGATTGTGAGGAGTTAGGGGAGGGGGGAGAGGATTGTTCGTGAGGAAGATAGGGCGAGAATTGTTCGGGAAGGAGTGGGCGTTTCGAAATATATTATTTGGTGAAGATGGAACCAGGCACCCGCATAGTTCAAGATGTTCCCCATATCTGCTTGCCTGTCTTTTAATTATTATCTAATTGGTTCGTACGCGACAAACTATTTGCTTGTTCACGTCTTGGACCCTCTTTCATAAAGGGCATTCAGGTGCACATCATAAGGGCAGAGATATGCATATTACGTGAGCTCTATATAATGAAAGTACAAAGGGAAAATGCTATTAAATACGAGGAAGAAAACAAAGGTAGTCATTTTAAAAGTTGAGGTTCTTTTTTAAAAGAATCTAAAAAGATGGACAACTGTCTAAATTTGGAAACAGTATAGATATTAATAAAATACATTGTACACCAGAAACAACGATTTACTCCAAAACTGTATCATACCAAGTCTTTACTCAACAGCTGGTTTACAGCCACCTCGGTACACAATTTTACCTTGTTTCCTCGCAATTTTACTGGAATTTTGATCTGGGTTTTATTAAAACAAAATTTCTTATAATTTCGCATAATATGTGCACGCAAAGCATCCCCCACATAACTGTTATTAGTGGATTTAAGTCCAGCATTTTTTGCTGTTTATATGCTGCAGCAAAGAATGAATAAATGCTGAAAAAAGGGAAGATTATTGAATCACCGCCTCCACGATGTCAATAAGGTCGATTTTCAAAAAAAAAAAAAAAAAAAACTCAAAAGTTGCTTCAATTTTTATAGTCAAATGTTCAAAGTCATTTCTAAAGTTATAATTCGCTTCCTCCGATTAAAGGGATAAAATTTCGTAAAGACTTATTATTCAATTCTCATGTTCAAGGGTTTCTCTTTTTGAATTAACTTATGGGGTCTTCTAAAATACAGTAACAACTTCTTTGAAGCAAATTGGTTGGGAAATTGCTCTCTTAAACCACGGCGCTCAAGAGATCTTTTATAAATCATATTACGCTCGCCTTGGCTTCGTGCAATAATGAAATTTACGGAGTACAAAGAGTTCCTTTTAACCTTCCCTCGAGATACGCCATGAAGTCCCTTTTGCAGTTCATAACAACGTAAACCAAATAATAAAAGTCGTTTGACGAGTATGAAATACGAAACAATATTATACTCAATCACAAGTTTTCACGAGAACAACCAATTTTGTTACTTATTAGGTTTAAATTTCGAAATGTTAATAAGACGGGAATGTATAATTTTCTCCACTAAGCTAAACTGATACATTGATGAAATTCAGGAAAAAAATATCAGTAGTAAACAGCTTTTGGAGCATTTTAGGAAGTTGAAAAATTGATTCGCTGTTGCTGTTTTCTATGCACCAGTTGAAAAACATTTTCAACTTCTAAATGTGCTAAAAGTGCAGAACAGTGCATAATACTTCACGAACTGCAGCACAACCCATCAAAGTGATTGACTGCGCTCTAAGAGTTGAAGTCGTCGTAATTTTGAGGTAGAAAAATTATAATCGCTGAAAAAAATTTTTGACTCCGGCTCTACAATCAGGACAAACCTAACCTGGCAGCATTCTGAAAGCTACGAATATCTTAATGTCAACATTATAAAGCTGCCAGGTTAGGTTTGCTCCAGTTATAGTTTTATTTATTTATTTTTATTTCTAGTTTCATCCATTGCAAGTTTTTTACTTTTGACCACTTGGTTCAATTACTTGTATACATCAGCCCACATATTAAAAAAAAAAAAAAAAAAAAACTAATTATCCGTAGTAAAAAAAAAAACTGGTTTGAATATTTTAATTTTTCCGGTAACTACAGCTATCGGCGTTGAAATGTTAGTTTGTTTATTTTTATACTTCTTGACTTAATAGTACCAGTAAGAAAATATTTGACTCCCGCAACATTTTCTAATCATAGGGGTTATTCATAAGTGATAACACACTTTTTTTACCCCACATCCTCCTCCTGTGTCACAAAGTGTCACACTTCTCCTTACTCTTGCCCCACATTTCTCACATGTTGAGATGTTTTACGTAAGCATATTGTTATAAAAATACTTGATGTCACTCTTCCTGGTACCCTCAATTACCCCTTGTCACAAACAGTCGCACTTTTACCACCCCCTCAAAGTGTAACATCATTTGTGGTCATACCACACAATCTAATACAGTGAAACCTGTGAAGTTGACAATCCTTGTAAGTTGACTACCTGTCTAAGTTGACCGCTATTTTCAGTCACAGAATTAGATCTTATCATATAATTCAACCTCTATAAGTTGACCACCTGCTTAAGTTGACCACTAAAGTAGTGCACCGCAAGTGGTCAACTTACATAGATTTCACTGTACCGCAGAATGTAATAATCCACTTATTTGCATTTATTTCTTGTCGAAAACGTTTACTTACACTATAGAATATTTTATAAACTATGTTTACATTGACGGAAAATGTTTTACAAAAATAATAAGTTTCATTTTCAATAGTATTTCAATGCAGTAATTGACAATTTATTACTTTTAAAATGTATCGAACTTATCAACAAATTTTGAAGTAACTAATGAAAGAGTTTCTTATAAAACAATTTAAATTAAATACACAGAATTGTTTTCGAACATCCTTTGCAATCTGCTGGATTTTTCATTATTTTTTTCCCATGTGAGTGCAAATAAAAAAAAAAAAACTTTTGCCACTAATAGGTATTTTAAGACAAAATATGCTATAAATAAATAAAAAAAATCCTGCACCTTAGTCTTACAGCTTAAGCCACCCAGGTCTTACACCTATAAACTGAAGAAGAAGTATCTCAAACAGCCAATAGTTTTGATTTTCGTTTTGAGACTTCATCGATGTTTTAATATAATTTTAATCAAATTATATCTTACCAGCAGTGCTGTAGTTAGAGGAGAATACAAAGGGAATCGCTCCATGAAATATGTGGTTTTTTTATTGGGAAAACAAATGTGCAACTGTAATGTACATTTGTTGCAATATTTTTTTTTTGGTGAGTCCCTCCACACTCCTAAGTGAATTACCCCATACATTTTTGTCCGATAACAGCACTGCTAGCCTTTAATACGTGGCAAAACTATTGGCAATATGCTTATATTAATAAAACGAAAAAACACCCCACTTTTCCCATTTTTTCACTAACATTTGCTATTTCAAATAACCTCCTTAACCATTTGTACTTCAATCAAAGAGAAATGTGTCGTCATTACACTTTTATTTATTTATTCCTCAATTATCATACACAAATAACATGCCTTTATTTTGTTTTTATTATTTCCACCAGAAGCATTGCCATCCTCCTAACATCAGCGCACGCATCACATGCCTTCGAATCGACATTAGACACCCTAATTGCAATTGGAACAAACAAGGTCTTATTACGTTTAGGGGAGACAGCCACCTTCTTTTGATTCTTACTGCCTAAGAAAGGAGACAATGAAAGGTATTGATAGCTATGTCAGAATTTTCTTTTCCCTAATTAAGGAGGAAGACGTATTGTTTCCATAAGATGGACAGTTCGTGTTTGGTAAGATGGTTACAGGACACATGTCTTACCACAAAGATTGGCAAAGGATTATTAACGAACATTTCTGTTTTTCTTCCTATCAAGACATCTACGAGCAAAACAGCGATGAGTTCAATCACAGTTCATAAGAAACCGGTGAGAGGGGAGATGAGAGAGAACATATAATATTTTAGTTTAGGAATACCGAGGATTTCGAGAGGTAGTGGCTCAATGATTTTTTTTTTTCGTCTTTGGTCACAGTATCGATTTTAAAGAAAAAAAAATGGCTAAGCATGTTATGTAATTTGTTTCGGTTTCATGACTAAATTGTATATTTCGTATACTGCTTATCTTTGTAAAGAAAGCTAATCTGAGTGAAAATCAGCATTCAATAAAAAGTGAGAGAATCTCCACAATGTTTGATATTGTTTGCTCGTTAAAAGAACACTTCCTAAGTGAATAGCAGTTTAATGAAACTGAAAATTATGTACTAAACAAAATATTACTCTATTTTTTGTCGCAACTTTTGATACGTGAGAAAAAAAAAATTCTAATGATGCATTTAAGCATGCCCTGTGAAATGTTGAAAAATGCGTTTGTCATAAACATAGCAGCAGCGTACTACAAGTCTAACAGCAAGTATGATTTTGTCTCAAATGATGTCATAGTGCATTCAACCCCTGTCCTCAATAAAGTAATTTTGTAACGATGGAATACAAATACAATAAATCAACACATGGAGATGTTAATTGTATTGTACATATCAAATGATATTCACTAAAAGACTGCACAATATTTTTTTTCGTTCTTTTTGAAAGAGGTGCAAGTGCAAAGGAGCCCTAAAACTTTATCCGAGACAAAAAAAAAGTATTTTGACGCCGCATGCATAACACTTCCAAAGTGTTCACTTAGTTTTTCATCTTTGAGTTTCTAAAGTATAATTACAGTATTTGTGAAGGAAGAATGAGAAACGTAATAGCAGGACAATACTCAGTAAATCTGAACTCAAATTAAAACAAGCGCCAAACACATTGATGAGTATCCTGTTACAACATAAATTTATGTATCACCACGACCTCTATTGACATTTTCTAATGCTCTACAACGGTTTGGGAACTAATAAGACCAATTAGTTCAGAAGCATATGAAGTAATAGTGCCCCTACCATATGCTAATCTTGCCTTCATAAAATAAAATTATTTTTTCACGTTTTTCCCAAGAAGTATACCTTTACACGCACTACAATTTAAAGCGTAATTCTTAACGATTGTAAGCATGTTAAAGGAGAAGTACAGAATCTAGCGCTAAAAAAATGGGTATACACGCACATAAAAAAAAAAACAAACTAGTCATATCGAAAATCTCTCTAGGGCAGCGGGCCTCAAGTGGGCCGCGAACAGCGTGTTACTGAGCCGTGGACCCTGGTCAAGAATCTGAACCGTAATAACTATTTGGGGTTTTAAAATTTCCGTTTTTTTTGCAAGAATTCACTTTTTAGATGTACCGTCACTCAAAAGCTCTCCTTGGCTTATAGCCAAGAAGGAACTTCTAAGATAAAGATTTTTTATCTTTTTCAGGAACTTTCTCGCAAAATTGAAGATGAAATTTAATGAATCAGAAACTTCTTCAAAGAAAATTGCGAAAGAAGATAGTTATAGCTTTAAGCTTCAAGCCTTCAAGTTAAAAATTTTCATCATTTGTGGAACTAGTTATGGCTATAACATATGAACGTATGAGATATGTATATAACATATGAGACACTTGAGGGACTTTTCGACAACCAACCTATTTAAATAAGACTTTTCATTGCAGTTTTTTTATAAAAATTATACAGAAATTAATTGAACGTTGCGAGCTATTTGAGACTAATAAAACTATCCAGTTTCAATCCAGATATCAACTCCCTCATAGACGAAAAACAGCGTCAAAAATCCCATGGAGCTTTTACTTTGATGACGTGTTTTTGAGTTTTCTTACAGCTATGCCAGCTAAGTGATTGAAATAAAGATGTTTTCTTTCTTAAAGACTGTTTTGAAATTGTTTCTTGTACAGTATATCTATATCAGTGGTGCAGCATGAGGGGAGAAACATTGATCCTAATACAATATATTTACACCTAAGCACAGTTATGAGCAAATGTCCCCCCCCCCCAGATAGTAAATTTCGGCTGTGCAAGTAATATACGGTAGTTAGTGGGCCTCAATGGTGGTTTTTACAAAACTGGTGGGCCGCACAACTAAAAAGGTTGGGAACCGTTGGTCTAGGGCAACAATAATAGTATCTACCAACCTCCGGATTTGTTTAAATCACATCAAAGTGTTAATGAAAGTTCTATATTATGATTTTTTTAAAGTGTGGTATGAATAAACTTTCAATTATCAGTAGCATTAACGTTCCATGGTCAACAATGTAGCGACAGCTTTCAGCTGCTAATTTAAGGAACCATAGACATACACCTTATAAAACGCTGCATCACCTTATAAAACGCTTAAAGTCGAAGAATGTGAGGACACGTTAATTGTCGCATAATGCTTAAAGGAAAATCAATTCGCTGGTGATTCAGCGAGTAAGATTCTTACAAATTCTGCATCTAAACGTTACTGAACCAACACTTTTTCAAAATTTTCAAAAGGAAAACCACTTCAAATCACCGTGACACACATACCCTAACCATCAAACGATGGAATTTTTAATATTTCAACGCTGACGCCAAGTGGCAGTCAAATTTCAAAAGTCAAGCCCTCTACAAACAAATAAAAGCCTTCGCTTTCAGAAGTTGCGCCTCTCCTATCCTCGGTTTTGAAAAGCATTTCGACACACACGCACACCTTCCCTCCCAGATCGACAGAGAGTCAATATTGAAGAAGGGTGGAAGAAGTCGTTGGAAAATCATCGCTTTCCCATTCTGGAGGAGGACTGGAGACCGACTTCCTGAGAATTTCCATTAGTGCAATTAGCGCCACTCTGCCCCAGTCCGCAAACTCTGGAAATAAATACAGCTCCAGCACTCTTCTCCGGACGGATGATCAAAGGGTGTCATGGCACGTGGATGGATAGATTGCTAAATAGAAAATGTTTCTTATTTCCGGCTCTGGTGGAACACTTTTAAGCCGAATGTCATACGTACAGCCTATGTTTTGGATGGCTGGTTTGGAAGCAGATAATTCTTACTCATATTGGAGTAGATTTTTGTATGCAGTCCTCAAACACGAAGTTGGAAATTTTCAATTGAAATATACGAAAAATCGTCCACAGTGCACTAGGAAATGTAAACGAAAAACAATTTTGCTACATGAGATATTGTTATTAAGGAATGCGGAATTGATTGAAAAAAATATTTGACAAGTTCTTTTTACAATGATTCATTTTAATAAATAAACTTCTGCCTTTTGAAAAAAATCATTTCACTTGCGTCCGAGCAAGCGCAAACACACATACACACATGTGCATGTGCATTAAAGAAATCAAGTATAATCGTAATAAAAGAAAAGAAACTAAACCAATTCCAGCGTATTATTTTATACGAGAGTTGCGAAGTATTAACACAAAGAAAGTTGTATGTCATGAAATTTATGGAAGTGCGAAAACAAAATTGAAATAGACAAATAACAAAATACGCAAGCGCTTTTTTTTTTTCTAAAACAGGATTTGTTATCAATCGATTAGCAGTCCCAACCAAATACTTTTTTTACTCCTGTAGAATTTCAAGTATGTTTCTAACGTTTTATTTTTTGATTATTCCAGTCTAGTTATAATGACATGAAGGTTTATGGCAGTAACATACGAGATCTGACTAATTATACTCAGTGTTCGTCTTAGTTTAGTTTCCATACAAGTAATGCATGTTGAAGTACTTGATGGTAAGAACTCCAGTTTTGAAAATAAAGTCCTAGGTTTTTTTTTTTTTTCTCACCAAGGTTTTAAAAAAAATAATAGAAAAAATGGCTGAACATTACCAAGTAAAATAGTAAATACTTCTATTTTTCAAATGTTATATAGACTCTCGGAGTATTCTACAAAATATGATACATTACCCTAATTCTGGTTATTGCATGTATTCTTTATCTTCAACTAACATTTGTTACGGCACCCTATAAAACAGAAGCTTTACAACTGATACAAAAAATAACAGTAATAATGACTTTGAAATATTTCTAATAATACTAACGACTATCTAGAGATTTCAATTGTAGTTACGTCGAAGTTGGATAATTTAAATGCCTCCACCGAATTTTCTCAAAGTCACTTAAAATGTAATACATGGTCAAATTCGTAAAAAATGGTGCAGGAATAAAATCTAGTTTAAAACGAAGTATAATTAAGCAGTAAGTTGGCACCCCTAAGCCAGGGCTAAGGCCAGAACTACATGCAATATACCGACACCGCGGTTATCCTATCCAGAGACTGTAGATTCGTCCTTGTTTGAACTCATCAGTCTGGAATAGGGAATAACCGATCTGGCGACAGATGTCATCTCCTCCAAACTGAGAGCGCCAAACAAACTGGTTGATAAATGATATTGATATTTTATGTTTTGCCTTTCATAAGGATTTCTTTTGGGATGCCAAAATTTTATGAGGTTTAGCACACACCCTTGTCTCCACGATGGATCAAACAGAATACACCATTCGATTCAAAACTGGGGAATACGGTTGCCATTCTTGAGCTCCAATGAAGTCTGGAAAATGTGTCTTGCACCAGTCTTGAGTGCCTTTAGCTCTGTGTGCAGGTTTGGAACCTTGTTGGAAGGTCCATCTTTTGTTTCTAAAGAACTTTTGCAACCAAGGTAATTTATCTCAACAGCGAAAGTCCATAGATGTGATTCCATTCATTTCGCAAATTGAAGACAAAGTTTGGGTATTAAGAAACTTAAATTGTTATTAATTTCCCAAATTTTGAACCGTGTCATTTTGCTTGCCGGGGCGTGATATGCTTAAGAAACATAACGTTAGGTATGATAAAAGAGAGGAGGGAGTGTGGCGAAGTGCGACACCGGGGGAGGGAGTCATAAACGTCGGAAAAAAAGCTAGAAATCATTTATGGACAGACCCTTAAGATAACTAAACTTTTAGCAGCGAAAAGAAGAGGGATGTGAGGAATAATTCACAAAAATGCGGTCTATAACATAATCACTACTTTTTTTTTCAAATTTTTACTAGAAAGCTAGACATTATTTACGGACAGCCCCTTAAGCTATTTAAAGTTTTAGTAGTGGAAGGGATGGGGAGGTGGGGAATAGTTCATAAAACTGAAATAAGTAACATATAAAAAGATAGCCTATAACATAATCACTACATTTTTTTAATTTTTACTAAAAAGTTAGACATCATTTATGGACATCCCCTTAAGGTATCTAAAGTTTTAGCAGCAGAAGGGAGGGGGAGATGCGTAATAGTTCGCAAACCGGAAATAAGTATTCAAAAAGTTAGCCTGTAACAGAATTACTACTTTTTTTTATTTTTAAAAATACGCGTCTTTTAATTTGGGAAATTACGTCTCCATTTATATTAAGCGGAAACTTCAATCTGCACCTACACTTGAAAGGGCGGGAGGAAGACTTGACTCACTTACGCTGGACGTGACACGTCGCTACAGAGTCAAAAGTAGCGAATTCAAGTTTGCTCAATTTTTAATGCAGAGCATCTTATTAACGCAGAAAAGCATTCACTCACAGTCAGTTCGTTTTGCAGCCATTTGTCCGAAATAGGAGGGTTTATTCGTTTACATCCCTTCTCAAAAGCACATCCTTTTCGGGGGATTTGGAGTGGCTTTTAATTTGAATTGCGTAACGGAGTTATGAATTATTCAGCAAACTTGCAAACAACCTCCATCAAAATGATTTCGCCTCGTGTCCTGATCTTAGACTTTAAAAGCTTTACTATTGAAAAAGAAGATGGTTTAATTATTTCACGCATTTCGGAGGGAGTGGGAATTGCAAATGAGTTTAAAAATGGTGTTTGAATTATTATTTAGCTTTAAATATGTTTTGGTTTTAGCTTTTGAAAGGCAAAGAAAGAAAGCGCATTTCATTTTAAACATTCGGTAAACTTGGTTAGGAGGAATTTTAGATCCATTTGGCGTGAGAGTTTTCTCAGCGTTTTTCTTCCGCATAGTTTAATCACGGAAGAATAATTAACTGTTCAACATCAACGGCGTTAATTATTCTTCCATGATTAAGTGTTCAGAAAGAATCTTTATTTTGTTTACCTCAGCTGTAAAATACGAGAAAATTCCACTTATCGTTAACGTTAAGAATTGTATTCTGCTTTTTTAGCGCTATTAAAAAGCAATTATATTAAAATAATTGTGTGAGTAGCAATGAAGTACAGCAAATGAAATCATAATATCTACGCTTAAAACTACCACTGAGTGCAGTTATTGAATCACACTACTGGAAATTTCCAAAAACGTGAACTAATTAAAATAGCAAGATGATTTTCAATCCGTAATTTCAACAGAGTAAGACAGTGTAGGAGTAAAAAACTAATAATTTCAAAAGTAGTAAGAGAACCGGTTTCCATTGGATTATAAAACTAGAAGAGTAACAGTCGGCTTTGGATTCAGTCTAGCCGTATAATTGTTTATTTGTTATTTAATTATTATGTATAATTTTCCGGAGATTAAGGACATGTTTAACTTTTAAAATTCTGGTTCAGTTGGAGAGCGTTTTATGTAAAGTATACGAAACAAAAATGTACCCTCTTTTTAGATACATGCACTTGTTTTTATGTTTTATGAATAGGGTACATCTTAGTAAAAACATTAATGAAAAAAGCTATCAAAATCGCAAAATCAGTTTTATTAAAATATTAACATAGGAATGACAGAAATATTGTTTTCAAAAAATCGGAATCATAGTTACCGCAGGCTGATAATGCTTTGTTCTCAAAATAAAAAATGAACTTGATTCTAAAAAATACACGGAGACTAACTTTAGTTTCTGAAAGAAAGGGAAGGGTGTTAATTTTTTTTAGTAATGAAACAAAATTCAAGCTCTCTCAGAAAGTAATGATTTATATTATTCAACAAAACATTTAGTGAACGGTATAAAAACGTCAAAATAAATAAATAAATAAAGGGATAATACTGAAAACAACATCTCCAGAAATAAAAGATCGTCAACAGTATAGTAGACAACAGATGAAGGGTTCTAATATTAAATGTACAAACACGTTCAGCAGTATTATTTTCTGAATTTTCCGACACAAACATTTATTCCAAAATATGTCTAAATAAAAATAGCGCAAATCTTCTTCGACGTTAATAGCCGAAAGGGCGATATAAAAATCGAAAATAAATCTTACGTTTGCCTCTTTTTGAGAGCAATAACCTTAAAATTTCATTTTACAGCTACCAAGCACTGTCTCTTTATTTTATATTATTTTGAC
Source organism: Uloborus diversus (assembly GCF_026930045.1). Classification (NCBI taxonomy): domain Eukaryota; kingdom Metazoa; phylum Arthropoda; class Arachnida; order Araneae; family Uloboridae; genus Uloborus; species Uloborus diversus. Next base: position 136,340,464 of record NC_072732.1, read on the forward strand.
AGGGTTAACAAGGAGCAAGAAGGCTCTTCAGGAAATCGTGAAAAGGTTCAAGTATTTTCTTCACTGCAGCTGCAGTTATAAAAATAAGATGTTTCTCTAACTTAGAATATGAGAAATATACATTTGATTGACAGTCGATACAATATTTGAATGAAATATCGAAAAATAAAAGATGAATTTGATTCCAGGCCGCACTTTTGATTAAATAAGAATAAAGCTGCGGCAGAACATTTGAAATATATAAACGTCACAGAAAAGTATTTGTGCGGTTTATCGCTTACATTTTTTAGAACACATTGCGAAAAGGTTTGATGCTTTATTCCGATTTATCATCTTTCACAAACGAACTTCTTTTAGATATAAGGCCTAATTTTGCAAATCAATATTTTTATATTTGCAACTTAATTGTATGTCCTTTTGCTTTAGTTTTCGTACCATCAACATTATACAGTCGAGCAAGATCATTGGAATATTAGTAGACTAAAGAATAAATAGGTAAAATAATATCCAGCTTAATGTCAAACATTTTCAGTGTACCAAACCCTTGTAACGTGTCATTTTGATCCCAGATAATGGAATATTCCGTTTATTAGAATAGTTTTTGGTGTCAAATTGGCTATTCCATTAAACGAGCTCGACTGTATATGTATATCTATATACACTGGTGTGCAAAAATTAAGGACGAAGTCGAAAAATTAGCATATCAGCTGAACGAATATGCAGAGCGGACAGAAAGACCAATCAGGAGATTAAGTAAGGTGATGTACGGTAGCACATGCGCAGATATGCAGGCAGACGTAATGGGGGAGTGTCTGAGTATAAAGCATGTTGTCGGTGTAAGATCAGTATTTCTGGCAAAGAGATTGCACGCCGTATAGCAGTTAAAATCACACCGAGTTGCTGCCTCAGCGAGAAATGGCGAATAATCAATCCGTTAGACGACATCTGGATGCTTTTACACGAGGTCGAATCATTGGGAAGTTGGAGGAAGGCAGCAGTGTGACAAGTGTGGCTGCAGAGCTCACGGAATTGTGCTCACAGCATCGTTTCTCGACTTTGGAGACAATTTCAAACTACAGGAACAGCTATCCGGGGGTTCGGTAGTGGTCGTCCACGAGAAACCACCAGTATATTGTCTTACAGGCCAGAAGAAACAGGCGGCAGACAGCGGGAGAAATCGTTAGACACACGACACAGGCGACTGGACGACCGATATCGCGTTTTACCGTGGCCAGAAGACTGCACGGTGGTTGTCTGTTTGCATGACGCCCTATACGGTGTGTACCTCTAACGCCTGCCCATCGGAGAAGGCGTTCTCTGTGGTGCCGGGAACACCGGAATTGGAGAGACAATGAATGGGGACGAGTACTCTTTACAGATGAGAGCAGATTCAGTCTAAGTAGCGATTCTCATCGCATACTCATCTGGAGAGAGCGGGGAAGCCGCAATCATACCTCGAACATCATTGAAAGGGACAGGTATGGAGGTCGCGGTGTTCTCGTTTGGGGAGGCATCATGCTTGGTAGTCGTACAGAACTTCACATCTTCGACGCAGATTCAGTCAACGGGACCCGTTATTGTAACGAGATTCTTCTTCCGTATGTGCGTCTTTTTAGAGGCGCTATGGGTCCGCAGTTCCTTTTTCATGGACGACAATGCACCATGTCATCGCACAGTAGCTGCCGAACAGCTCTTAGAGAGTGAGGATATTGAACGTATGGATTGGCCGGCACGATCTCCGGATCTCAATCCCATCGAGCATGTATGGGATTTTCTAGGCAGACGCTTGACAGCTCGTACCTTACCACCAGTAACGATTCGGGAGCTTCGATTGGCGCAGCAAGACGAATGGGCAGCAATGCCTCAACAACTCATTGACACCCTCATTCTCAGCATGGGCAGACGCTGTGAAATCAGCCTAGCAGTCGGGGGAGATCATATCCCCTACTAAAAACCGGATGTTTCCCTGGACACCCATCACAGGGATGTTTCGGCCTTCAGTCGCATTGCGCTCCATGCTACTTTTTCAATAAAGCTTCTTTTTATCCCACTGATTTCTCTTTTAGTAAGTGTTGCTTGCATTACACATGTCCTTACGTATTGGGGATCTTATGGTATTAAATGTGTTGATTTGGAAAGCTTTTGCACAAAGTTATATTGAAAAAACCGTCTCGTCCTTAATTTGTGCACACCAGTGTAGTTGGGGCAAAGGTAACCTGATGGCAGCGTTGTGGAGGCTATAGAACGACTGATCACATCATTAGTAGGCTACCAGGTAAGCCTTTCACCAACAATAGTTTCCTTTTCTCCTTTGTTTTCTTACCTGATGTATATTGCCCAGTAGCCACAAGTAACTATTTATTAACCAGATACTAAAACCGTTTATAAATCATAAGTTTGAGTCCCAAGAATCGGTAACTACTAACTCGCAGATTTTTTCAAACTTCTGTTACGTTCGTATTTAATTTGTTCGATACCTAGTCATGTCTCTCACACGTTGAGCATAAGTTTGAAGCACTTCCTATGCCGCCCTTTTAATTGTTCACTGTCGCAAAAAAGATGTTTAAGGTTGACTGCAAGTGTCTCCCAAAATGTAATCTCATCTTAATTATTTCCAAACTACTATTTAGCTCTCCCGGTAAGGAAAAAAATGCATATCCCAGACTGACAGTGTTATCCCAGTGGTTAAATTTTCCCTCTATTTCATAATTTTTAAGCCATTTATCAGTGTCCTAGTTCTCTTCACCCGAAAATAATCATGGATTTCGGCATTATTGATAAACATAGATTTTTCTGAGAAATCCAGAACCGAAGAGATGGATTGAGGATTTGCCCCAGCTCGCAAAAGTCGAAGATCCGGCACTGGATCCTTCACAATATATTTATCCACTAATAATACCAATTTAGGCTATTCTAATTGCATATTTACGTGCTTATTATTATTATTATTTTGGTACACAAACCTATGTTGTTGTTTTTTGTACACATGTCCGGAGGAACAGGGGTGGTCCACGGAATTTTTAAAAAAAGTTTGACATTCTCAGAACGGTAATTTCACGGCAAAGATCTATGACGCTTATTCTGCTAAAATAAAAAACCAAACAATACTAAGGAATTAAGACTAGTCATTCATTACTATATATTTTTTTAGTTTGATATTTCACGCTTTAAAGTCTATTACATTATAATACAGATAGTTTCTCTTTTCCACCTTTTTTTTTTGTAATTTAATTAAATTTTAGAACTTAAACTGGATTTCAAAATCCAGTCCTCAAACCCCATTTTATCCTCTTATTATGGCCTTATAATTCATATTTTCCCCTCACGCTTTCTATTGATGAAATTTTGTGAATTTGTGCTGGGAGTAAAACTAATATTATGGAGTTTTTTCTTTTCCACGAAAAAACTGATCCACAGTTAACGCAAAACGTTTTGCTTGTGATAGACACTTTAGAATGTCAAAATATCCAAACTGCAGTTGGACCTCGTGTTCTTCTATCACATTCATACATTTTGTACTCACTAGAAAGCTACAAATGTCTCTAGTCTCACCTTTAACTGCTTCTGGCTGCAAATCACAAACAAGAACCGCTTTTACCCGGCCCCAGCTTCGCAGGACACACGGGATTTGAACCACAGAAGGGGAGAGTCTCTGTCTGCCAAGGACCAGCTTCATTTTCTTCGAGAGCAAAAGGAATCAAATCCCCACGACGGACAGACGTAAGGGAGAGGAAGGTGATGTGATTAGTGAGACGCATTTAGCTCAATCCCTATTGAGTTTCGTCCTTTGTCTTGGACTGCATTCCTGCACTTGAGATGGCGGGCCTAAATAGTAGGGACATTTTGCGAGGTTCTGCATCGCATATGGAATTAACATTCTCTCTGCGTCATTCTGAATATTTTCATGAATGCATTTTTGTTTCATTTTGTTGAGTACAATGTTTTAATATTAAAAGGAAATTTCACACAGGTTTTATGGTAATTTATGAACGTTTTAAGAACAATAACAAAACAATTCAGAAAATAGGGTAACCACCATTAGTGAAGTTACTAGATCATAAAATCTGCAGCTTTCTAAAATCAAATTTAAAAAAATAAATAAATAAATAAAAATAAAAAATAAATAAATAAAAAATGGAATCATTACAATATCAAAACATGTCAAAATTAACCTTTAATAAAACCATTATTGCCATTTTATAAAATCAATGTTTGGGAAAGTTTTTATTAAAAATTCAGAAAGACAGTTATAATACAGGGTTAGCATAAAAGAACATCCCGGTTTAAAAAATTTATATTTCATACACTATTACACTACGCACTATAAATGATACATAAAAATAAAGATAAACTGAAAGTTTTTTTTTTTTTCATTCAAAAATGATTGATGTGTGCGCCCTTTCGTAACGCGACACACATCTATAACATGCATTTTGGAGTGTTTCACTGTCAATTTTTCGTAATGCTACACATATACCATCTTCCAGTTCTTGCAATGTTGTAGGCAAAGGTGGTGTATAAACAGTCTTTGACGAAACCTCATTAAAAAAAATCACATGGGGTTCGGTTTGGGGATCATTTTAACCCTGTATGTAAAAAATTATAACTGACGTTTTCTATTCCAAAGTTTTGCCACACCAAGATGTGGAGGAATCAGTATTTGATGCTGAAAAATTTGCAATGCCAAATTCGCCCTCTTTAAAAGATTTCAGAAAAGCGCTTGATGCTGTACGATGAACTTTAGAAGAAAGAGGAGGTAATGTTGAGCGTTACAAAAATTTAAATTAACTTTAGTAAATCCTAAATTACAATTATAAGCAAAAATTGCAACATAAAATAGTGAGTCATTTCTTTTTTAGAGCATTTTAATTTTCAAACATTTTATTCTTTTTTTTTTTTTTTTTTTTTTGCGTGTAGGTCTGCCGGTTTTATAAAATCATCTGCTTTATAAAATCAAATGTTTTCAGAACGAATGCAATTTTATATTTTAATAAGCGGCGGGCACTGTACCACAGTTTTAATAACGTCAACTAAATCGGACCTCTGATCGGGTACAGCACATGGATTCGAAAATTGCGTTTTTTGTAGAGGAAGGACTCTTTACTGAGCGAGAGTCTCTTTAAATGAAAAAAATCACGCAAAGCATCATGAAATCAAGATTTTGCAATGTTGACGAAGCTAGTTTTCCACAGCCACAATCATTAAGGAGAAATAAAATGGAGGAAGTGAAGACTTTCATTCGTGAAGCAAAGATCCCAAGTCACGTGATAGATTTTACAGAAATCATGTTTCTTTCGCTAGTTTCACGCAAAACGTATCGACCACTCGTCGTTGTCGAGTCACGTGATTTGTCGTCTTTGCCTCCGCTTTTGCTAAGCCAATGATGGGACTTGCTCCCTCCATTTACTAATTCCTGTTCTAAGGTCACAATAGTGAACTTAGCATACTTCATCACATAAATATCGTGATTTTTCATTAACCATTTCAGATTTAGGTATTTCGAACAGAATTTTAAACATATATTCACTCGGTTTACAGGGGAGAAAATCCAGATCCCTATTGATAAGGTAGAATATTTATCATTCATTAATCTTTTGCTTTATTTAATTTCTAATTCTAGTTTTAACTTCTCTAAATAAAATTTAAAAACTTCAACTACAGTTAACGTCATTTTTCTATATAAATTTTAATTCAATTAAAATTCAAGGATTCTTCCAGCGATTTTATACACGTATCGCTGACCACCGACAATAATGGCACTTCTGAAAATATTCAAAAAACGTAGAGTACTTATGGCTTTGAAATCTGTATTTAGTGCTACTCCTTGCCTTTTTACCGGCACAAAGTTTGCACAGTTGGTGTGTAGTGGCAACAAGGGTGGATCTAGCGTTTGATTTTAGAAGGGATCATTTCTGGAAGGGGGTTATAAATGTCATTTTTGGGTACAAAAAGAGCGTCTGTGTAGAATTCTTTGAAAAATAGGTTTCTAAAGCGGAGCTTTCGTCTACTCCTGGGTGGCAAACGATATTACTAGTACCGTCGCAGTATTAAACTGTCGTTAATTATGGTATCTGAGAACACACATTAGTGAAAAGTAATATTACTACATGAAATTTTTATTTCCTTCAATACTCTGTGTTTTCTTTCTTTCTTTTTTTTTTTTTTTTGAGGTGTACCAAATACTATTATCGCCAGTGAGCGATATATATATATATATATATATATATATATATATATATATATATATATATATATATATATATATATATATATATATATATATATATATATATATATATATATATATATATATATATATATATATATATATATATATATACGCGTGGCATTTTTCCGCTACATATATATCCTTCTACGAAAAGAACAAAAGCAGCCCCTCTAATGGTGTGCGCACATCTTCACATGGAAATATCATCCCTTTTTTCCAAACTATTTATTCCGTCCATCCGTCCCTTTTTGCCCCTCATAACTGATATTTCACCGAGAGAGGAGATATATAAGAATGCACTTTTCCCAAGTCGCTTTATGCTTTTCTTATTTATCTTTCCTTCCTCGAAAAAGACACGTTTCGCGACGACAAAATGGAGACAAGCATTTTGAATATAGCTTCGCTTCCTCTGCAAAATGCATTTGGTACCTCAAAATAGCGAAGGTACCTGAAGGGCAGGAGTCTTCCACCGGAGGGTAGAGATAGGGAATTCACGTATGGAGCACCCATAGTTCTATACCTTCCCCGTTCTTTATTCTTTTTTTGCAGATCCCTTCCTTCCATATATCAGAGTGAAAAATATGATGTGGCAGCCGCATAATACGCAGAGAGACAAATTCGATGAACTCTGATCTCATTGGGGCATACATCAAACCTTTCCTCTTCCCTTCTTTGTGCAATTCGGTGGAAGAGTGGTTTTGCACAATTCCTCGTCCTTGAATATTTTACTTCATTTTTCACGTCGTTGCGGCTAAAAATTTGATTTTACGCACGTGATAAAATGACACTGTAGCAATTTTCTGGATCATTTTTTTGCAATACGGCTTGTATAAATCGCGATATTCATATGAAAAATATTACACAGGTACATTCCGAACAAGTGTTAGTTCGAATTAAAAAAAGAACTGCCCTCATGGCACGTAAGTAGAACGGTTCAGAACCCTCAACAACGCTCAATGCCGAGAGGATTTGATTCTTGGTCACATAGCCAATCCACCGGTCGAAGTCTTTTTTGTACCCGTCTTTAACTTCTTCAATCTGTGGTTCAAATGTCTGACCGAGAGTCGAATAACCTGGTTAATTCGGTCGTTAGACTTAAACAAATCATCACTAGCTCCCTATCACCTTCCTAAAATTAGGATAGTGTATTCACCTTTTTCTCAATTGTAGGGACTTAAAGCTCCCAATATTCTGAACTGTCGAAACGCGTTTAATGCATTATGCCAGAAAATAAGACTCGCGTGCTTAATTATCTTGATTAACTAAATAAGGAGAGCTCATAGTCAGTTTGCCTTATCAGTCGTTTAAACAAGATAGTAATAAGCAACACCGTCAAGAAATTGAAATTTTTCAAGTAAACCAGCTCAGCTTTCGTCCAGCGCATTACACATAAAAACACATTTAACGTCATTAAATAGATTCAGTACTACTGTAACTAACTACAGTAATACTAACTTATTTTCAATTTTCTATCAGCAAAGAATAATTCTGACAATTTATAGATATCGAAAATAAACTGAAAGAAGTGCTACACAGATAATAAGTATTTTCTACGAAAAGGAATACAATTAACATTTCATTAATTCAACTATAAAACTTTTTCTTGTCCCCAAAATAACTATGAAATTAAAACATATGGCAACGCCTCAGTAGTTACGTTTATCAAACGTGAACTTATTAATATTTTACGTTTTAATGTCAGCATATACTTTAGTTAAAAATTACTATTTACGATCCCATTATTTATTTCTACTACACAAAAGAAAAATCCCGGAAATTCCCGACTCAATGGTTAATCCAATTTCTAGCCAGTCTTCCAAGAAAGTAAGAAGTTGAAAATCCCCGTCTACCCACAATCAGTGCTATAATCTCAAACTTCCTGTTGGAGTCTGGCTTAAACCTATTAACCATTCCTTGTCTTATACTCATCCAAGTTCGTTTTGATGAGACTAAAGGCTTCAGAGGATTGGCAAGGGCCAAACAAGGTCATTGGATTACTGAAGATAGTGCGTAGTGAAAGAAGCGAGCTGGAAATCATGAAAGTTATGAGCTTCTCCTGAGGATTAAGCGGCTGTTGTCTAGTACTATAATTACTGATAAACGATTTTGAAATTAACTTTAGGGTCAAACTAAATTTAATGTACAGAATTAAATACCTCGCTAAATATGACAAAATAAGTTTTCTAGCCTAGAAAAAGGCTTTATTTATTTATTTATTTATTTTTGTCGAATATCTTCAGGTTGAAGAATTAACGAAATCTAAGAAGAAAAATGCATAATTTTCATGATACAATTATTTCAGCTTTTAAAATTTGCTTTTCGAATACAAGTACATTCCTGAAATTTCGAGTGTTGCATCAATATTTGGGGAAGAAAAATAGCAGACCATTGAAGTTGATTGTTTATTACTATCTTTAGCGAGTCGTTTAAAAGATTAATCCGAAATAATCTTAAAAGCAATCTAAAAAAAAAGAAACAAACAAAACAAACAGAAAAAAAACAATGATTTTGAGTAAACTTCTGGACAAATCGAAGCGCTACCTAATGGTAGGTTTTTGTACCGCCATTTTCAATTCAGTGACTGACCCCCTTCCCTCCCATAAACTATTACTAAGGTTTAAATGCAGCATAAAAAATTTACCAACAGCAAATAGAAAATTATTTAAGATTATTTTTATTGACCAAACTGATGTATGAAAAAATGTTTAATCCTTGACATTCCAGTAATAAAGCAACCTTTTATTCCCGAATTTGAATCCCTCTTTCAAATTCAATAACTTCTGCCATCGTTATTTTTATTGAGAAAGAAGAACCGTTAAACAGATGGTGAAAATTATACTCGTTAACTTTTACTTGATTAATTTAGGTAAAGAAAATGAATCCTCCATTATCTGTGGCGCATATAATTTGTCTTCACAAGTCAATGAATCTCGTTCCTAAAACAAATTTCTCGCGCTGAATACAAATAACGGTCAATGAAAACGAACAATAAAATAAAATAACAAATCGAGAAAAGAGAGTAAAATAAAAAAGGGGTAAAACGATGCAAAAGTAATATGCTTGTGGGCTGGCCTTTCGTGTACTATTCAAAGTCAACACTTCGTCCCCTGTTGCTTCTGTTGACGCAAGGACCGTCCTCAAATATTGACGCGGACCTCTCCTCTTCCAAACGCTCTCAGAACGCTCGGGTGGGTGTGGATGGAAAAGATCTTGAAGGAAATGGAGACCATGTTCCTGCTTTTTATTTGTTTAATGCCAGGAAGACCCCTTGCATACGTAATATGTGACGGTTAAACCCGATCTGTTTTTAAGTGGAACTTGACCGAACAGCAGTTTTCTTGAGATCAAATGCAGTGAGCCCAAAATTTACATTTTTTCAGAGGGCGAAAATTTTCAGTTTGCCGAGCAGGACTGAAATTTTTTCCGAATAAGATAATTTTGTCGAATGGAATTCCAAATTTTGCCGAATGATGATAATTTTTCCGAACGGATCTCAGAATTTTGTCGAATGGCACTCCAGATATCGCTGAAGGATGATAATTTTTCCAAAAAGAATTCAAAATTTTGACGAATGAAACTCCAAATTTCATCGATTGAGAATAATTTTGCCAATTACAACTCCAAATTTTACTGAATGATGATAATTTTGCCGAATTATCAGACAAAATTGGCTGAATAAGGAAATTTTGCGAAGGTCATAGTGACCTTTCATGACCTTACATCGGAGTGTCCCTGATCAAATGTTAAATTACAGTGATTTCCTCATTTATTACGATAAAGTTCTTCAGAAAAGTTTGCTTCAATCGAAATTCGTCAAGATTCTTGTTAAAAACTATTAACTGATGTAGTTAAACATTCTCAAGCTCGGTATACATTTATATATGATACATTTCACCAGCTAAAGTTATTTATTGCAGTAAGTGTCTGTAAACAAAGTAACCAATGCTGAAAAAGAAAATAGTGCCTTGCACGATTGGTTCATGCAAATCCATTCACTTAACCTCCCGATTCTTCCGCTGCTGAAACTTTTCTGGCAGGTTTCTTTTCAAGTGATATTCATCTCCGCCATTACTCTCAGTCTATTATTTTTTCTCTATTTTCGAAACGAGATACCTTAAATGTCGGACGACACAGAAGTCACTAGGAATCATTTTTATTACAATAATGGCTACAATGAATTTAATTTATTTTTTAAATAATCAATAATGGCTACAAATTTTTATTACCAATGTAGAGCTATATGGATACGTCACTGAATTAATTTAAAAAAATGAGTTGTTTTATCATTTAACCTGTGTATTTATTAATGCTTTTAAAGTGTGAAACGAATTAAAAAGCAAAATAAACCGCTTTTACCAGTTTTTAAAATTATCACTAGAAAACTGCCATTTGTAATCATAGCTCTGTTAACTGATATTTCTTTAAGTAAGATAAATGAAAATGTCGAAATTTAAAAATTGTAGTTAGTTTTTCAATACTTTAAGCAATAATTGTACGAAGCAATATTTCATTTGAGCAAACGAATTCCAGAATAAATTCTAAACTTCATACTTAGATTTTAACTCTTCCGCTCCAATTACGAGATAAAGCACTCATCAGAAACATAGTAATTGCATTATTTCATCTGCAAAGGATAATGATCCATACTTAATGCTATGAGTGAAGCAATATTTGTTATTGCACGAATAGTTGACGTTCCCAGTAATCGAGTTATTTGACCAGAAAAGTCAGACTTCAGACCAAAATGAAAGTGTAACAGCATTAAATGCATAATGTACACCCACCTTCTAACACATGTCTCATTTTGGAGGTGACACCAAGCCCATTTCGGAGGAGACCTCACGTATTCATTAAATGCAAATTAGGCAGAACTTCCAGGGGACATTATCCTGGAGATAGTTCTTCAGTCCCCTCCCCTCGTAATAAAATGGGGCACGTCCCGTTACCCTGGCAACGTGGATATCACAGAGAAAAGCTAATAATAAAGCGTCATTTAAACAGCTAATTGTTTATTAGAGGACTCGGGAGGGTCTTTGCCACGCGGGCGGGAGAGGGGCGGATGGAAGAGTTTCGGATGTCCTTTTGTTCCTTGGCTTCAAGTAGGTGGGGGGCATTAATTGTTGGAGCAGATTCGTTAATTGTTTTGCTACTAACAGCTCTAATTAGTTAAAGAGGGTTGCTGAGTATCATGTGCTGGGGTTTATATAGGGAAGGCAAATGAAGATGGAAAACCAGTGGGGTGAAGAAAGGCGAGCGATTGAGAAGAGGAAATACTGAATTGTTTGTAATTTATTTTGCTTAAAGAGTCCCAGAGAAGCAGTCGGCGATTCCAAAACTAAAGAGAAACTGCCCTCCCAGCGGACGATTTGCAAAGTGAAGTTGAAATGATTTTCTCACATTTGTATGCTCATTGGTTTGGTTTATCTTGCCGTACGGCCCATGTGAAATGTGATTAAATGAAATCGTAAGTTACGGATCTCGCAGCTCTTGCGTGCTTGAAATTTGTACAATTTTGTATCAACACATTTCAGGGCCGTATATAACTAGAAAATAATTTCGGGGAGGGTTTTAAAACTTTCATGCGGAGCTTTGCGCTATTTGTGCTAATGTTCAAGTCATCGGGTTATCTATTATGAAAGCGTCTTATGCAATTAATATACATATAAAAGACATTTGGGTTTTGGAACAATATTTTTTGGAAATTTTTAAATATAAACGAACATTTAAATGTCAAACCAAACTTTTCGGGGTTGTTTGAACCCTAAGAACCCCCTCCCCCTTCCTTGTATACGGTCCTGACACATTTATTTGAAAGTCAGCAATAATTAACAACGTTCACTGTGAATTTTTGTTATCCATGATTCTCTATAAAGAGCGTTTAGATTTTTCTCGGTAATTTATTTCCAGACATTTGCAAGGGTGCATCAAACTCTCGCAATAAATTATACTAAGTAAAAAAATGAACTCACAGTATTTTAATAAAATTTCGAATTTTTAATAATAGTGAGTTTCTAAAGTTGACATTCTTAATTTGAGGCTAATTTTGCTTTTACTTCAAAACGGTCTCGTATTTACAACTTATACTGCAGTAGATGGCACCAGCTTTCTTCTATACTATGTTCCTCTAGAAATAAAAGCTCATGACAACATTCATCTTTAGCTAAGCTATTTACATCAATTTTTACATGAGGAGATTACCATCATATGAAAATAGAAATAACACAAGTTAAAAATTCCGTTTCCCTCTGGTGAACAACAAATAAATCTAGAAAATTTCTTCTTCCAAATCGGCAGAACCGATCGATTTACCAGACGCTACTGAATCTCGGCAACATTTACCAGATAATCGAACATTGGAAATAGCCATCATATCTTTTATAGCTTCTGCTGGACAGGATTCCGAAGTTGGGCAATATTCGCCTTGGGGCTCTGAGCAGATCAATTTGCGATAAAGTAAAAAGATGATCGATTATCTGTTCGAACAGCAGACACCAATCTCATTCGGCGTATGTTGACATGGATGTATATATGCAGACTATGTTCTCTGCTCTAGTATATCATCTCTCCTCCTAACATTTCTCATTGGTGTTGATCGGACAAGAGAACATAATCTGGCTTTCGATGGCGCTTTTGATTCCATTGCTCCTACACGAAATGCCAACACGTATGTGAAACTGAGTCGAGATCCGGGTAAGCAACCGGATTTTTAAATAAAAGGAATGAAACAGACTATATAGAATGCACTATTTTATCGTACAGTTCTCACCCACAGTTTAACCTTTTGACTATGTTTTTTTTTTTCTTTTTAAGAGTCATATATCATTTGAATACATTGAAATTCTAAAGCAAAATTTAACAAGTGAGATTTTTCATCCAACAGTTTTATATGATGGAATCAAAGAGGCAAGTAAACTGGAGAAAAATGACATAAATAGATGCTGGACCAAGATCTATTTCTGTCTCATCTTAGCTGCTTTAGGAGGTTCATAAAGAAGATAATTATGTCGTCAAATGTTACTAAACATTCATTCAAATCTAATGATAAAGTATGTATGGCAGTATTAAGGATAACTGTCAAGACTTCAGTCGGAAGTGTCCACCAAACAACTAAAGGTGAAGGCCAACTTCAGATCAAGATCTGGTCATGTTTACCTGAATAAATACCTCTCCAAGATAGAGATTTTCAACTCTAGCTAATATTGTACTTGTGCGAAAATTCATAAAACCCTATCGTTTTTCTGTTCGTGGTTCTGTTCTACAGTATAACCAACAAAGAGAGGCGATTTGTGCACTGTCTATTGGAAATCCAAGATTTCATTTCATAGTCCTCAGTAGAACAACTCTCCTGTCTTTTTAACTTTTAATTGTTTCATTTTAACTTTAAATATCTGTGAGATTGTTGTTTGTTCGTGTGTTTTCATTTTATCATTGCATTTTATTTATTTATTTATTTTTTTGCATCTTTGGAGAGTGATCAGATTTGTAATAAGTTCCTACATTAGAAATTCGATTCATTTGTTAAGAAATAGTACTCGAAAATCGGCAAGCAATTTAGACTTTTAAAAGTTTAAATCAATTTCATGCAAACATCTATTGAAAAGCCGTAATTAAAAAAAAAAACAAACTACAGATCATTTAATGAACACACTGACAAAAGCTAAAACTTTGTAGATTTTACGTTAAATTTTAAAATTTCTTTTTCCAATTTCAAAAGAATTGCAGATTAACAAAATTTTTAATCCATTGTTCTCATAACTTAATTGCATATAAAGATGAAATGTTCTCATAACTTAATTGCACATAAAGATAAAATATATTCATAACTTAATTGAATATAAAGATGAAATGTACACCATTTGATGCAAATTGATGAAGTTATCAAGAGATATACAAGACAGCGTTAAGTCATAGATTGAAAAACGACATTTTAAAACTTTTAAAAACAGTTATGCCTAAATTTTTGTACCACTCATCTCTTTCCACGATCGAAGGAAAATATGATTGAAAAGATAAATATTAGGGGTTCACTTCTAGAAAAGAGTTGAAAATATGTATTTTGGATGAAAACAACTCCAAACAGGGATAAACATGTGTCTTAAAAACCTATTTTTTCCGTCAAGAATTGCAGTTTAATTATTTAACGACCATTAGATAAGCCGGAGATCGATCAGGCACTTCTCAGGAATCTTCTAAGGTTCGATCATTCGAAAATAAATAGACCAGTAGAAGATCTATTCCATGAACCATTTAAGTAGTTTTATGCATAAAATAATCCTCGGCTGGATTTATGTACCGACAACGAAAAAGGGGAAAATGTCTGCTCATCATACTTTTGGATTTATTTTCATGTCTTCCATCAATCATAAGAATTCCGCGTGGCAAACCTCTTTGTGTGGGTAATTTTCTTTTGTATTCCATCTTTTTTTCTCTCAAGATTCTTGGAAAAAGATGGGGAATATAAAGACAAAACACATGATGCACACCGGCACTTTCTTTTTGGCTAATTCTCGTTGCTCCATTAGTTCGGGTTAACTGTGACCGAAGAATCAAAAGTATGATGGATCATTTACAGCAAAGAGGTGTATTATTATTTTCTCCGACAATTTGAAAATATTAAGGGCGACATTAGGCTTGGATTTATTTGCATTTTTGCCTCTTGTTCGTTTATAATTTAATACTATGATGGTTTAAAAGTGATCATAGTCGCCTTGACCGGGAGACACAACTCAAGATATACAGTTATATTTGACAAATGCGCGCATTAATATTTCAAAAAAATACTTCTGATTTCAAGAGATTATTGATGTTAAACGATAGGAGAATGGGTTAAATCGGTTTATCTTCTTGAGCTTTTTGATTTTTCAAGCCAATTTAGACATTGAACTTCAAGATAAAAAGTTCTACGAGGAACAAACTAACCTACTAATTGAAATTTGAATGTAATCAAATGATAAACTTTTCACTGGAATATTGATGATACATTAAAAATTTACTTATTTCTTTTTTTGCTAAAGTACAAAACACTGTTAATAATCATAATCATAGAAATAAGACGTTTCTATTTTTTTCCTTTGAACTGCCTAAGTCCTAATACTAACTCTGCAAGATCATTAAAAGAGGAAGATATCTAATGATAGATATTATAAACTGAACTTATCATCAGAAAAAAAAAGTTAAGCTTCTCTTCTTAGAAACACAGAGATCTCTTAGAGCTCACTGAATTAAAAATGCACTCTATAAAAAAAATGTGTTTCACATAAGTTCATTGGACAGAGAAGAACATTGAAAAAAAAAAAATTTTAATTGACAAAAATAAAACATTAATAGAAAAAAATTGTAAAGAAATTACCCCCCCCCCCCCCCCCCAATTACTGTTTCACTCAAAGATTATGTTTCCGAAAGTTGATTCATGCACATCATACGACCGACTCTTAAAGTACAATAAAAACATAAGATTTTCGATTGAATTACTAAATAAGTTTCAAAAATGTCTCGTCTGTTAGATTAAAAACCAGAAAGCACATCTGGGGATCTTTTCTCATCTGACCAAATAACTGATTAAGGGAATAGTTTCCTAGCTCATATGATGAACTAGTCTATGACTGCTTCTTGGCTCAACTGATAAATGTATTTGAGTTATTTTTGCAGGTCCATTTAACGAGTTTAAGTCGTTAAATCCTAGGGAAAAAAAAAAAAGATTTTTTCAGTTTGTATGACCTGTTTACACAGGAACAGAGAACGTGTTAACACTTCAAATGACAATGATTTGACTGAAGCAGTTTTTCTTAAAATAAATAAATCGAATAACGTTAAAATAAAACAACTAAATACAGCAAAATCCCGTTACAACGAACTTCAAGAGACCACAAATTTTGTTCATTGTAACGGGTTAAGCAACTCTATTGGTATTCGTTGTAGCAGGATTTCATTGGATTACTATTTCTGCGTACTTACAAGTAGAATTTATCCCAGTTAAAAAAAAATGCTAATAACTGTTAAAAGCATCAAATAATGATTTAATCAGTTTAAAACTTCATTTGTCTTTTTGTATACGTTGGCATATTTTACTTTTCGCATTTGCTACTAAGCTCTCAACTGTTTCTGGGAACATTTTACTCAATCATAAGTTTGACTAAAAGTTAGAATTTCTTATAAATCAGTGCAATAGTTAGTTAAAGTAAGACGTAATTAATTGACTGCTTTTATAACCCTTGGAGTTATCGTCACTTTGCTGAGTGAATTTATTTTATTTTTTTCAGCAAGCTGCTACATTGCCTTCAACAGTTGACTGAAAAAAAGGGGGTTGAGTTGACTCAAACAAAACATGAAACCTAAAGAAAAAGGGTTAAGACATGCAATTCATCAGTTTTACTTCATTCATTTTTCTTTCAAGTTCTAGGAAATAGAGAAAGAAAATTTACCATTTTTTTTACGTTATTTACGATAACAGAATGTTTCGGAATAATCTTCTCGTTGAATTCCAGATGATTTTTATTTAGAATTTCCATATTTATCGTGAATTTACAATATTTATAGAAAATGCATTAAAAGATAAATCTATTAGACACACGTGAATCGTTCACGCTATGTAAACGCACGTGGAAGTGTCCAATTTTTATGCAGTTCGAAACTTAAATGAATAATAACAGAACAAAAACGAAATGAAAGAATGCCACGCGAAAATTTTCAAAACTTCCATTCCATTACCAGATAGATAGTCACGTGATACGATCATCCAAGCCTCCCCCTCATTAAAACGTTATCGTCTGCCAACAGCCAAAGTGGAGAGAGCAGCATTTGAATATATGCAAATTTTCATAGAATAGTGTATCTCCGGGGAAGAATGCCTCGGGATGGCGCTGAAATGCACAAAACGATTTAAACAGAAGCAGTTTAGAGCTTTGTTTTCTGCTTTGCACTTTTATGGCTCAGTTTAAATTGCTAGGAAAGTGCGCCAAATTCGTCGCCAGAAAAAGGGAGAAAGAGAGCTACTTTTGTTTTAGCGGATGCACCGAAAGAAAGGGGATTTTTTTTCTCATTTAACAATGATATGACGCGATGACGTTTTAAAATATACCGTTATTGCTTGATTATCATTCATGTTTTTTTTTCTGCACGGGATAAATAATGCGCGAAGATAAAATCTACTTTGCTACTAAAAAAAGGGGGGGGGACTCTGTTGTTTCTTAGATCCTCTGTAGTATACTAGTTTTCAAACTATAAGCATTGGTTTTCGTTTCTTTTTATCTGCGCATGCTTTGCCCATTGCAAATATTTGGAGTTGTTTGTGACAACAAAAATAAGCGTCCGAATAAATCCATCTACGTCTGTTCGAATTAAAATACGTGGCAACCAATTTCTAAACAATATGCATGAAATAATTTTTACTGAGGAATAACAAGGAAAAAAACACGAGAAAAGAGCTGTAAAACATGTACCGTTAATTGCATCAGTCCTTTAGGATTAATAAATTTAAGGCTTATGTGCAAACAGAAAAAAATCTCCCAAAACAGGACACAGAGAATGTGCAAACAAATATGATTGAAGTGACAAGTTTTCTTGAGAGAACTCATCATGCATGAATTCAACCTCTTTTACGTTGTAGTTAAAATTTATGACGCAAAATTTCCCGAAGTAAAATTTGAAAATTTGGAATCTTCAAATAAACTAACCAGAAAAAATATATACAAGCAATAAAAACTAAAAGCCGAATTTAACAATTATATTGTCTTGATCATTACAAAATTAAAAGCATTATAGTACGAGAATAAGGGGAAAATATACATGAGTCTAAAAAGAATCATCCAAAATGTATCGTTAACTACATCTGTCCTCCAGGATTAATAAATTTAAATCTTATGTGCAAACTAAATAAAATCTTCTTAAACAAGACATTGATAATGTGCAAACAAATGTGAATGTAGTGGCGAATTTTCTTCAGGGAATTCATCATGCATAAATTCAACTACAGTAACCGAATACCATATTTTGCCGAATACCGAGAACCGAATGTTCAATCAGAATTCTGAGCATTCGGATGAACACCAAGTATTTGGTTACATTTTTTAAATTGTAATACTTATTTCATTTCAAGCCAATTTAATATAGAAAAGATGTATCTATTCTCTGTCTTTTGTGGAATGTAAATGCATTTCTACGTAACTACTAAATTTTTCCATGTAGAGTATAAACAATTAGTTTTAATGAACAAAAATGGAACAGCAAGCAAAATCAAACTAATATAGTAGTTGTTTAGTTTGGCTTGTGTGTATCAATGTCTTCATACATTGATAAATTAATTTCTTGCCAGATTTGTAATTTGATAACTAATAATTATCGTAACACGATAAGCTACAAATAAAGAATTTTGTATTTACCTTAGACACAAATACACTAACCCAAGTTGCTCATACTATCATTACAATTAATTCTAAAGTATTTTTCTCACAATATTCAATATTGCATATGGTGTGAATCATTGGAAATTAAAATATTACAAGATGTAATATAAAAGAAGTGTTTCCTTAATGTATTATAAATATCCTTTTTCATATTTGTGAAATGATAACTGCGTGTACCAATTTTTTTTTTTTTTAACCACCAGTTAGATTTTACATATTTATGAAAAAAAAATATAGTGGTGTTTTTTTTTTTTTTTTTTGGTTTCTTATTTCATATTTAAATGAGTTAGTATTGGTAGTAAGGTTAATGTAATATGTCATATAATTTTAAAAAAAAAATTGAAAAGCAACGAAGTTTAAACTGAGTATCATTATTAAAATTACTTTGTTCTTAATTCAAATTTTCATCCGTTATTCATTGTATAAAAAATATACGCTTGTTTAACAATTGCCGAATGTTATAATTTTTTTACTATTCGGTCGCCGAATAATAAAATCTTCGATCGAACAGAATATTCGGTATATCTGCCGAATATGCAGTATAACGAATACCAACCAAATATATGGTGCAGCTCTAAATTTAACCTACTTTCATCAGAATTAAAACGCGTTGCATTAAGTTTTACGATGCAAAACTGAAAAACTTGTACAGTTTAAATAAATTAACAGGAAAAAATGTTTATAAGCAGTAAAAACTAAAAGTGGAATCTATCAATTATACTGACTGTTTTATTAAAAAATATATAAGCATTACACTGAAAGTTGGAGTCAAAAGGCGTAGAAAACACAGTTCTAAAAATACATGCAAGAAGTTCTCGTATATTTTAATATATTTTAACTGAAGGAGAATAAGGGGAAAAAAACGGAAAACATGAAAAAAAATTTTTTTTAATGCACCGTTAATTGCATCCGTAATTTAGGATTAATAAATTTGTACTTTAGGAGGATTAATTAGGATGCAAATAGAAAAGAATTTGCAAACAAATGTGATCGAAGTGACGAATTTTCTTCAGAAAATTCATCATGCATAAATTTAACCTCTTTCCGTTAAAAGTAAAATTCATCACGCAAAGTTTCACTGCACAAAATTTGAGAATTTGGAAGATTCAAATAAACTAAAAAGAAAAGAATATATACAAGCATTTAAAATTAAAAGACGAATTTAAAAATTACATTGTCTTTACTATTGTAAAATTAAAAGCATTACATTCAAATTTAGCGTTAGAATGTGTGGAAATAAAAATGCAGAAATAAACTCATACATAAAACATCTCTTAAACTGAGGAAGGAAAGAAAAAAAAAGATCTAAAAATAGCTTTCCAAAATGTACCGTTAACTGTATCTGTCCTCTAGGATTAATAAATTTAAGGCTTATGTGCAAACTGAATAAAATCTTCTTAAACAGGACATAGAGAATGTGCAAACAAATGTGATTGAAGTGACGAATTTTCTTCGGGGAATTCATCATGCATGAATTCAACCTCTTTTCATTAAAGGTAGGTATCAAGAGACGGTTAGAAGTGTGAACAAAATGTTTTTTAATGCCCCGACTGCATTTTTGCTTATGTGAAGAATATTTCACGTGGTAGCTGAAAAAGGACAAAAATGACTTTCAGAGTTGATTCCCAACGCGACTTGAGCGGAAACAGAAACATAAAACAGAAGTTGTTTCGAGAAAGAGAAAAAGGGTAAAAAAAATTAATGTAATATTTCAGCATCACTTTGTATTTTGCAAAAGAAACTTTTTAATAGATTTGCAGAGAAATAATCGCATTATTATTATTATTATTTTATTTTTTGGAAAAAGTGAAAAAAAGGTAAGATGTGCAGGTAATCTGCATTCTTAACCTAATCGTAATAAAGATTGCGTTTTGGGAATTATAGAGCAAATCATCCAATCAATACAGCCAGTGCATCATGTAAGATTCTTCAAATATAAGACAGACATCTATATTTAATGAAACATTTTTTGAAATTTACATTTTAATCGATCTTCTCGTCAAAAGTTTAAAATCAGATACGGGTTTACAACAATATCAATTAAGGTACTATATTTCCCATTAAAATAGCGAAAAACATAATCTTATATTTGTACAACTGGTTTTTAAATCGCGAAAACAAGGACTGAATGTATTTTTTTAACATTTTGAACACTCTTTCTACAATATACTTAATGTGTACATGTACGATATAAGTTAGTAACGAATTAAGTTTAAAAACTAAATAAAGCTTAGTGGATTTAGTAAATTACCGCCCATTAGCCAGGGCTAAAGCAGAAATACATCAAATACACCTCCAGTTCAGTCATTTCCAGCCGAGGACTGCAATTTCATACTTATTAGCACTCATCAGCCCGGCATAGGAAAGTGACCGAGCTGGAGATGGAAAACCTCTTATGGAAGTCAAGAGGGTCAAACAAATTGGTAGCTAATGTAGAATTAGCACAGACCAACCGAATGACCAAAGCAATGGTTCGGTTCAACTCGAAAATTGATGGCAAGACATGGTATATTCAGTAAATTACCGCCATTAGCCACGGCTAAAGCAGAAATACATGAAATACACCGCCAGTTCAGTCATTTCCACCCGAGGACGGCAGTTTTGTGCTTATTAGCACTCAACAGCCCGGCATAGGAAAGTGACTGAGCTGGAGATGGAAAACCTCTTATGGAAGCCAAGAGGGCCAAACAAGTTGGTAGCTAATGTAGAATTAATGCTAATAAGCACGAAACTGCAGTTCTCGGCTGGAAATGACTGAACTGGTGGTGTATTTCATGTATTTCTGCTTTAGCCCTGGCTAATAGGCGGTAATTTACTGAATATACCTCGCCTTGCCATCAATTTTCGAGTTGAACCAAACCATTGCTTTGGTCACTCGGTTGGTCTGTGCTAATTCTACATTACCTACCAATTTGTTTGGCCCTCTTGGCTTCCATAAGAGGTTTTCCATCTCCAGCTCAGTCACTTTCCTATGCTGGGCTGATGAGTGCTAATAAGCACAAAACTGCAGCCCTCGGCTGGAAATGACTGAACTGGCGGTGTATTTCAAGCATAGTGGGTTTTAGGGTTAAATCTCCCAGAACGCTTGGTTTTAGCCATGCTTAAATGTATTATCGTAATAACAGTACTATGTTATTAATATTTTAATTCATATTATATACGTATATATGCGAATCTACATGCGAATGAATGCAAGAGCGAATCCAGCTCAAAATGGCAAGGAAGGCATGCCGATTATTTTGGCAATCGGGGGAGGGGGAGGTGTCAGTTATCACCTCTGGGTTTTGGAAAGAATAATTATTCATGTTTAGATGTTTTATTGTTTCTTCTCTATCAAATGCAGCGAATAGATAACCTTTGCTTCCGTCCTTCCCACAAAATTCAAAAATGACAAGCCAAGCAAAAATGATTCACTTTTCTAAATTTAAACTTTTTTCAGAGTGTATAGGAAGGGAGATCGTGTGCAATAACACCCTTTCACGAAAGAAAGGACACTTTTTTTGCAGTGAGTTTGTGAAAAAGGGAAGTGTTTTCGGCACTGTATTACCTTGCGTTACCTTCATTGTGATATTAACCACTGCTATGAATACAGTATTACCCCCCCCCCCCCCTGTGTTTATATTCAAATAAAGATTAATGAGATTCCTTCTTCAATGAGTTAATTCCCAACGGAGAATTATACACTTTCAAAATTAGTTACCAAATTACTAGAGCCGAACTCATCCATAAGTTTAGAAATTAAAACAACCGTCAATTGATCAATTTTTTAAAATGTGTGTGTGTGTATTTTTTTTCTTTTTTTCAAATATTTTCTGTTTTGGAAAGACGGGGGGAGAACACTTCCCTTGCCCCCTCCAGAGTCTTTGATGTTAGTAAAGCAATTTCTTCTTTTTTTTTTTCTGAACTTTTTCTCTCTTTTTTGTTCTATAAATAAGGATCACATACGAGCTACACCCAGCAAAAAGAGAAAAAAAAAGGGTTTTGGTTATGTGACTAATTAATTTCTAAAAAAAATTGTATTCTATTTACGACCTTAAAAGAAAGAATTTAGACAGCTACACTAGAGTCAAACATGCCATTACAACTCTTACGGGACAGATTAGATTTCCAGTCACTTTAAAATATGAATAAACGAGTGTTAGTATTAACTCCACCAATCTCTTACCTCCATCTTAGTGCGAATTAATTATAATACCATTTCCGTAAATAAAACTTATTATTACGCTAAGCCGCACATGTGCTTCGCAATAATGATTCAAGCCATAAAAAATCCCTATTCAATAATCCAAAGCAATAGACATCGATGGATTCACAATTCCAGCTCTTCTTTTTTTTCTTTGTCTCGTAAATGTTTTATTGGCAGCGATAATAACTTAATAAAGCTTCTGAGTTATAAACACGCAACGATACACAATAACCCATCCCGCTTAACGAGCAGATCATAAAACAGAAGAATCGTCATCGTTATTTTCTTATTGACTTTTGTGCTCCACATTGTATGGATATTTTATGGCAATCTATCTAATAAAAAAACTCCGGAGAAACTGTTGTGCAGCAAACTATCAAAGGCATGATTTATTGATATGTTTTGTTTGAAAAGATATGAAATTAAGCAATCATGTTATCACAACGTTAATTTAATTGTTTGTTTAATTTTTAGACTTAACGCAGGGCCCATTCCTACGAGACTGCGAAAATATTGTCATCTAATTTTTAGACTTCATGATGACTGACAGTATCAGTGTCGCTCTTTTGACGCACATCATTAGTTTAACATAATTAAACTAATATGCATGCCACCTTATTTATCTGCTTTCATTTATGATATAATTAAAAATAAATAAGTAAATCATTTGGAACATAATCCGTTGCTTATTGTATAAAGGCAAAGAAACATTCCATAGAAGCAGGGACGGTAAATTTTGTAGTCGGTAATTGTTAATTTAGGGTGCATAACCCCCCAATGATGTAGCCCTTCAAAAACTTTGATTACACCTCAAGAATAAGAGTCCCAAAAAAGAAAAACATGTTCCTGAAAACACCTCCTTAAAAATTTAATGGCACAATCTGCGCCATGACAATTTTAGATGAAGTTGAAATAATACACAACTGGTAAGAAGTTTACAACATGAATATACACAACGTAAGTCTCTGATATTGAAGTTTAGAAGTTTTTATCTGGTGTAAGTAGTGTTAATATTAACATATATAATGCCACTGAATTTTTTTTTACCAAATTTGTTGACAAAAATCATAAAGTTCATGCAATACGAGGGAAATGACAACAAGGAAGTTGAATTTTTAAGCCTTGGAAGTTAGAAACCAATGTTGCTACCTTATAACATAAACAATATTAAAAGTAAATTAGTGTATTATTAAAAAAAAAAAAAGTAATCTAGATTAGTACCCACCTTCCTCCTCTCGGCCCTCTTCTTCTGGTAGGGAGAGAAGAGAGAAAGAGAAGAGCTCTTACACATGGTGATGTTTCCATTATTAAGATTTAAAACGTAAAATCCGACATAAAGAAAAATATTTACAACAAATATGAATACAAGTAAATTCTCTTTACATCATATGTTGTCAATTCTCATAAAGTTCAATTATGCAGGGATGTTTCATAACGTGAAATATTTAAAATCATGATTATTTATTCACGTCTTTCGTTATGGAACTACTTACAACCATGCAAGAAGGACCGGATTGCTTTCAATACTGACACACTGAATGCTTTAAAAAGTAAACCATAAACATTGGATGGTTGGGGAGTGGCCATTCGGCTAAAGCCGTATTAATATTCTAACGCTTTATTTTATTTATTTTACTTTCACATTCATTAAGTCTTCAAATTTTATGGGTATTCAAAATCATATTATACATAATATGAAAGAAATTATCTTTGAAAAGACTCCAAACACAACGAAAATGTTAGGCGAATTTCTCGAATAAACTATTTAAGGTAAATTTCAAACTGAAAGAATTAAGGAGCCACCCGTTAATGACAGCCTAATTGTTATTATGATTAAAAAAATATCCTGGATAACTTTTACTTCGGTTAAAAAAAAGAGACAAACAAATTTTGCGCTATCAACTATCACAAAAAAGCAAGCAAATTCTCAATTGTCTTGATCACAATTTGACGTTCTGAGTCCTTTCCTACCCGAGAAAGCGAAGAAATCGGGAAAGGAAAAATGTCTCCCCCGTTCCCAGCGGGGGTTTAAAAAAAGAATCAAAGAGAAAAAGGAAAAAAAAATAAGGAAAGAAATCAAATAAAAGCTGAGCATACACCGCCTGCCTGTCTTAGCGTAAAGTGACGGCATTTATTGAACAATGCTATTAGATTCTATGAGTGAAGCGCTACCGTCCCGTCATCCCCTGGGAACTGCGCTATAACTGCTGCCACCGGAGGTTCTATAACCGGAGCCTTGCGGCGGCGCTTCGATAAAAACAAAGTCTCTTCAATTTGAGCGCTCAAACGACATTTAAACGTCTGCGACTGTCAAGTTTTCGGAGAAAGAAAGAAAAGTGCCAAATTATTCAACGCCGTTTTTCGTTTTGTGTTTATTATGCATGCGTTTTGTTTCCAGCCACGTCACAACTCCAGGTTTAATTTTCTCGGAAGATGCATTTACATTTATCGTTCGTGGGTGCACGATGTCAAGTATTCAACATTATCGACAGTTTTCGGCGGGAATGACGAAACTGAGCTCAAAAAGAACTATCAAAGAACAAAATGCCTGTAATGTTATTGTCATTGTAGAATCAATGATAGATGTGCCAAACAGAAAGGGAAGTTTTAAAGTGAGGCTGGATCAGGAGAAGAAAAAAAAGGGTTTTTCTTGGACCGGGGATTCAAAACGGAGCAATCACTACCCAGATCTCTTGCTTTTAAAAACATAATATATTTTAACATGTGTGTCCGCAAAACATTTTTGCCTGTCCTTATAGATTTTGGTCTTTTACGTTAAACAAAAAAATCCCGTACCATATCCGAACAATAATAATAATATCCCTTGAGGCACTTTGATTTTTTAAGGGAATTTCGTGATTTATTTTCATAATTTTCTAATTTCTCACAAATATTTATTCACTTACTTGAAATTATTACAATAATAACTTATCTTTGCATTTAAATATTTTTGTGATAGTTCATTAATTCCAAATTTTTTCTTTATTATTATAACAATTATTACTTTGTAAAAAGGAAGAAAAAGGGGAAAAAAACACACGCACACAAACACACACAACAGTTCGAAAATATTTCACAAGTTTTTAATGGGCCTTGAGTTCTTTTTCCTTTAAATCCTTTTTGCAAAAAAAAAAAAAAAGAAAAGAAAAGAAAAAAAGAAAGAATAGAAATCTCACCGTTCCGCGAAATTTTTTCAGAAGCTTTTTCCGGTCCGTAGATCAAAAAAAGGTGAGAAACGCTGGTATAATGTGTATGAAAAAGGTGTTTTCATTCTTATTGCAGCTGTAGAAGGTGCAGAGATATTTAATTTCCAAGTTCGTCAACTTTTGAAAAAGCTATTCTGTTCCCTTGTTTCATTTCTGTGACTTTGCGAAACACCTAAAATGAGTCTTCTTTTTAGCTCGGACTTTGAATCAAAATTCATCGACTTTGAAATTAAATATCTCCACACCTTCTAAAAGCTACAACAAAAATAAGAATACCTTGAAAAAGTAATTTTATGCTCTAATGATTTTACCCGCAAGTAAACAGTTTTTGAGATAAAAACGAAAACTGAAAAAGAGTATTTAAAATCCAAGATGGCGACTGGAGTTTCCCATAATTCCGTGCATGTTTTGATAGGCTTTGATAAGCAACCCGACAAAAACCAATTCCTCTAATTATAATTAACGTATAAAAACGTTCTTTGTTTAAAAAATATAATGGGAGGCAGAAATTTGCAATGAGATCTTAAAATATAGGCTTTTTTTTTTTGGTGTTTTATGACATTGGAGCCTCAACGAGACATTCTGCGTCAGACGTCCTTTATTTTTATGCAACACCTCTAGAAGGAAAGCTAAGGTTCAAGAGCCTCTTAGAAAAAGAAAGTTCTCATTTTTGTATTGAAGAAGAGAACACTACTCAACTCGATGCGTTTTATATGAGTTTTCACAATAATCGTCTCTTTTTATACATCGTGTTAAAATAACTATCTCTTTTACACTAAGTTTCGCATTAACCATCTGTTTTACACAACGTGTCACAATACCATCTCTTTTACACAGCGTGTCAAAATAGCCATCTTTTTTACAAAATGTGTCACTTTACAGTAGACGCCGGTTAATTGAATCAGTGGTTAACTGAATCAGCCGCTTTATGGAATCAAAACTGTTTGGAACAAACGTGATTCATATAAGCGGCGGCCACTGCATCTAATTATTTTTTCTCTGAAGGCGCTGAGTTTTCTTAGCGCTACAAATTTCGATATGAAATCTTCAAGAATCCAATCCTTCAATCGTAGTTAACTACGATAATAGTTAAAGGGCGTTTGTTCCGTCTCGTGCATTGCATAGGTCCGCAAGGAATAATGAAATTTAACAACTCAGTTGGGGAAAAAAACTAAATGTTTTAACATCCAAATAGTAAATGAAAGTTTAATTAATTTATGTGAAATAAAATTTTCAGATAACAAGCGGATTTGAAAAAATTGTTGAAGATATCAGACTATATTGTGGAATTAACAGATAATACAATGCATAAAAAATTGGGTTGGGGGGGGGCGACAAAATGTGACAAGCTAAATTAAATGGTTAGGGGTTCCCTGTAACTTCGAAACACGTGTATACAGTCTTCCGCTAGTTTTGTGGGTTAAATGTTGTTAATTACTATTTACGTTGCTAGACGTCTGAGATGGAAAAGAAAGAAAAAAATAAATTCTCAAGCTAAAAGAAAAACAAATATTTTTTTAGAACCAGGTGGGAAGCTATTTTCAATCTATGTTTCCAATCGATATCATAAAACGGAATTTAAAAAAGAAGTTAATAGAGAAGTTAAATCCAAAAATAAAATCAGGAAAAAAAAAAACCCTTAAAAAGAAAAAAAAGGAGAAAGAAAACAAAAAGTGAGACCGGTTAAGAATAGAAAGCATAGTTTTGGTGCGTACATATATTTTTTCATACCACATTCTGTCACACAACTCAGCATTAAAATGCAAGAAACACATGCTCTAAGAATGAAGAGAACATTATAATATCGTCTGAGTCTGAGAATCTGCGAAACGTAAAATACGAGAAACACACCACTCGTGGGATAACATTCATAATAGCATAGATAACAATACTGCCATAACATTTCATTCTTGAAACAAGCGATAAAATTATCCTTTTTAGACTTCAGACAGAAAACGAAATAGCTGTCTGAGACATTTAATAAAAATGGCTGCATAATGCCCAAGTTCTCATAATTTCAAATATAGCACTCATCATAATCATAAACTGGTTGCGCTGGTCGATGGCTTTAAGGATGGGCACCAAGGACAGCATTCTCTAGCCGAAGAGGGCGGTACATAAATCAACCGACAACTCCAATCTGAGGTGTTAATGAATACCAGTCAAGGTAAGAAAGTTATGTATGTGGCATAGCAGCCGAAGAAAAATAACCGTCCAAGAAAACCGGTTATCAACCGCAATTGATGCTTACATTTCTTCACACTAAAATATATAGGCGTAAGTACGAATTTATATTTGTAATCTCCTCGATCTCATTTAGGTTTTCATGGTACGTTATTCCTTCTGAGAAAATAGCCTGATAAATGTGAACTGGTAAAATATGTAATATTCACATGAAGGAACCCGACGTGGAGCGAGATAAGTTCCATCCGAAACGTTTTCTTTGTAGCCGTATTTATTGTGCTACACTCACAAACCA
This sequence comes from Uloborus diversus, assembly GCF_026930045.1. Lineage (NCBI taxonomy): Eukaryota > Metazoa > Arthropoda > Arachnida > Araneae > Uloboridae > Uloborus > Uloborus diversus. Next base: position 136,368,965 of record NC_072732.1, read on the forward strand.
CCCAAGAGTTGTAAGAAGTGTCATAAATAATTTCTTTTCTGCTTTGGTTTTTGTTTTTTCTTCGTCATATCTGCCAGATCCGTATTTTGTAAGATTCGCGCATGGATGGAAATATTTTCAGCGCCGCCATTATTTATTCGGGGATTTCGGGTTCTTGCTGATGGCCGTGGAATCGGAAGCGGGGAATTATTATTTTGCCCTGGCTTTTGAACGCCTCGGGAAGCGAAGGTTCAAGATTGTAATCTGATTAAAGGGAAAAGAATAGATGGCCTTAAACCACGGCTATCAAATTACTGGACCGCAGGCCCCGTTAGATCTTGGAGATATTGCTGACTTAAAAGAAAGAAAAAGGTATTGGCGATTACTTTTTGCGGAGGTGCTTTTGTTAGGTGTATGTTTGGAAACTTCATTAAACTCTCTCGAAAAGATGGGAATTTTTAAAACATAATAATAAATTAATGCTACTTCAAACCAGTATCTACTAAAGGCAATATTAAACATGAAATGGTTTTCCATACCGGCAATAAGAACTAAAGTAAAATCTATCCCGCTTTATGGAGTAGTTAATTTGCTCAGAAAAAATATTCAAAAAGCGGGATCTTTCATTATCCGGGAACAAAATGAAAAATTACAACGGTTTCGTAGATTAAAAAAATTTATTACATTAAGCGGGAGAATCTTTTAAGCGATATTGCAATAAGCGGACTCGACTGCAATACTATCCATATTGACACCTGAGATCGATCAAAAACGATTCACAAGTGTAATGATTCACACGTATAATTTTGGTTCACATGATTTTACTTTAAGGTAAATAAAATGTTAGACAAAATCATCTTTTGAAATAAAGAAATCGAGGGGGGGGGGGAGAAGGGGGAATGCTAAAAGAATACCTAATTTTTTGAGAGTTGGATCTTGAGGAGAGAAACTCTGGGCCCTTGTTACAGACGACAACTTCTGGGGGCGGCAATTTCAACTTATTTCAGTGCGTTTTTTCGTTGATTTTAGATATAATAACTTGAAAGATGATGGTAAGGACATCAGTTTCAAGTTTTTACCCCGCATCGGAAAAAATTACTGTCCAGCACTGTAATAGTATCCTTGCTTTTCAAAATAGATGAATTTAAAAATATTCCACATATGTTTTCGTTATGTTGGGTTCTCATTATAAGATTTTTATATCCCTTATTATAACAAGATATAGTATAAAATGTAATTGAGAATATATATAGGCAATTAAGAATAACTATTTCTTCATGAATTGACATTGTAATTACTCTTATCAAATATGCAATATTGTTAACGAAGTATACAAATCAAACCGTTTGTAGCGAAATACTCTGGTAGAGGTTTGATCACACAAAGTGTTCTCTGTGGTTGCATTCCCACAAACAGCGCAAGACAAAATAACTAACTGATTATATTTCATCTTAAAATTCAAAGTAACTTTTCTAACTCAAAAATGCTTTTCTCAGCCAGGAGTGGAACAGACTACCATTTAATGGGGGGGGGGGTATGCTGAAGAACAACCCTCTCTCCTTCCGCAACAAATTAACCTACGGCTTTGGGTTTGAAAAGTATCTGAAACTGCTTGGGTGTCAATTGAAAACACCAAATTTACCAGACATAAAATGTACCTAATAGGGCAAAAATGTTACAAATTAATTTCACAAGCAATGAAAAAAAAGTATTTTAAATATTTACTCTTAAAAATAATTAATGAACTGAAAGTTACAGCAATCATTTACATTTTACTCATGAAGTTTTTGAACAAAATGTGAATAGATAACATTGTCAGAGGTTATGGTGGGGAGGACCCTCCTTTTTATTCGCCCCCGTTCTCAGCAATCGGTTTTTCACCCCGTTAAAGCATTTCAATATTTCTTTCAATGTATCCTCCTTTCCTCTTCGTTCAAAAACTGGGCAATCACTTTCCCGTACCGATCCTGACACCATGTGAGGAGTGGATGCGAGCAGACGATCCGATCGGCATGTAACTGACATGTTTCTGTCAGCCACTTTTCCCGAGGATGACACTTTCTTTAATTACCCTCCGTGGATTTCTTTTCTGCCTTCACAGAAAGAAGGGAGAAGTCTTTTTGAAGTAAAGGCACTTTGCTTTCCGTTTTCTTCTTCTTCCTCCTCCTCTCTCTCTCTCTCTCTCTCTTTTAATTTCTTTCTTCAATGGTGTCATCGCTTTTAATTGGATGGAACTTGTAATCGCTTTCCCATCCCGTTGTCGGTGCTCCAACGACGACTTGTAGCTTGTTTGTTTGCCATGCGCCCGCGCACGAGTTACGCTAATTGAAGGATTTATTTATCACCGCGGCATGGTGATTAATGATGGTTTTTACAGAAGCTGAAAAGAGAAAAGTGCTCGTGTCTCAATGAAACAATGAGAATATTAGAGACCATTTTTTTACCATGTCATTCAGTTAGAAATGGTTCTTTTATCTAGATAACTCCGTTTATTTATATCACAGACATAAAGTTCGAATTTTTTACGTTGTAAACAGTTAAAGAGTCGGGAATGAATAGAAAGAACAGCTTGAGAATGGAAAATTTTTTTTTTTGTTATTGTAAAAGTAATGCGAATATTATATACTCGAGGTGCGAACCATTTTTCTTTTGGTGCGTCCCATGAAATCCAAACGTACGTTCCCCCAAACAATGTTTTCATATTATATGTGTTCATATTATAAGGATTTTTTCAAGCCAATAAATTTATAACAAGATTTTATTTTTTAATAATGATGCGGCGGACGCTTAAAGATTACAAACCCCATCATTGCCCCTAACCCTTACTGTCCTCTCGACGCAACGGTAAAGCAGTGGGTTTCCATCACAAAGGTCCGTGGCACAAAACTCACCGCGGACACTCATCACAGTCGCAGCTGTCCACATTCGTATGCCACATTGTAAATATCCGCATTTTACCATCGATTAAGCATATTTTCACTTCTACATACATAAAAATTAGTTGGTTTTTTCTCCAAAGGGGAGTTTGGATATCAGACTGTCTTTCAAGTGTTTTGTCACACAGTGGTTGGATTAAAGGAAAAACAAATCTGTGTCTTTTTGTGAAATAGCAGCTTCAAAATGAATACATTGAATTTAATCATTATTTCATTTATTTATTTATTTATTTTTCTTGAAAAGTTAGTAAGTTGATCGAGATTTTGCTATGTTTCCACTGAGTCGGGTTTTTTAAATTTAAGTGAAATATTAGTTCTTGTTAATTATCTATTCCATGTTATTTGTAGAAGATGGGTACAACAATTTAAAGCTTGTATTAGTTTGTTGTTACTGTTAACTCTTTAATCTAATAAAATGCTGAGATTTTTATGTTCAAGAATAAAAATCATGTTCCGTGATCAACGTTGTAACCAGAATTCTTCTAAAGCTAAGAAACTTTACTCATAACAAAAAATTAGATATATATATAAGGTGGTTTGGTTTTTTACCTCAATACGGGATATTAGAAATTTTGAATAACTGCATGTGTATTTTAAAAAGGTGTACTATTTTTGAAGTTTTAGCGAACGACAGAGAAGGGTAGAAATGAACTCTTAAAAACGGAGAATTGATGTAAAGTATTATATTTTTTAATGCACAAATTTACTTAAGGGTATTTAGAGCCGATTTTGAAAAAGAGCGAAATTCTCAATAAAATTTCATACAGATTCCCTATGCTACCAAAATTTCTTTAAACTGCGATTAACAATACTTCAACAGAAAATATATTCAAGAATTTTGCGACGATTGATTCAAAGTATGGGCTTGAAAATGCATAACTAACTATATCCAAAACTTGTAGTTCGAAATATTTTCTTCATAAAACAGGACATTTCAAAAACCAAACTACGCGAGGCAAAGGAACAGCTTGCCTGAAAACGGAAATTATGATCACCTTACGAAAAACAACACATTAATATACTAAAATTAGAAATATAAGACGAGGTTGAGAGACCCGCAAAGGTTTTAAATCTACCCTGCCCCCTCTCTTTGCTTCCCTGCGCATTATACTCGAAACTCTCCATATGGAAAAAAAATGTATCTCAAAGAAATATAAATCAATAAGTGAACAAAAGAATGTCAACATTCAGATGCTAGAAAAATTGAATATATGCATATTTATGTTTATTTTCATATTTTTCTTATAAGCATTAACAAACATGTGCCGCTTTACACTCGATTAGCTTGTCGAGACTTTAGGGATTATGTGCAATCATGAAAAGCCATGCATTAGGGAGTCCAGCATGATACCAGTTAAGTTTGATTGATTGCGGTTTATTATTACATTTTTTCTGCATTCATATAGTCTCTGCATTCTTTAGTCAGTTATATCATTTATCTAGTATCTAGTATACAACTTAGAAATCCTGCTCAGAAAAAAAAAAAACAATCTTTTATCAACCGCATGATTCTATTTCAGATATTATAAGCTTTACATATTTCTAAAAAAAATTATTCTAGGATGCACAAGGTATATTCCAAATATACAGGTGGTGGGCATCTATCCCGCGTGCGACAATATATCTTGATTAACCCTAAATAATTTAAACAGTAAGCCTTTCTAATAACTCTACCGTTAAAATTTATAACTACATCATCAAAAATCAAAATCCATGCTTAAAATTTAAACAACGAGTAGAGTTAGTAAGTTTTTCGGATAGTATATAGAACTATTTTTTGAGCAAACTTTAAATAAAAATATAAATAAATTACAGCTGTCAAATATCTTCGCTATCATCCACAAGTAATTACAAGTATTTAGTTGCATTAAACCATACCCAGGTAGCACACATAAAGTTTAAACGTTTCATAAACGTTTTAAAATGGTTGTCACAGCGTTAATAACCGTTTTTGAAATGAAGTTTGCTGCCGGTAGCACATTTTGGTGTTCTGGGTCTTTCACTAGTTAAATTAGATGAGTATGTGACTTCAACGACTCTTATAGGTATTTTGCAACTTTTCACTGGGATATTACACTGGAAATTTCGAATGTTATCTTAATACATAGGTTGTATTTTTTAAGTTATAAAATTTTTATTAATTATTTTTTTCTTCATCAAAATTTGTATGAGTTTTGCGCAGAAAATGTGAAAGTGTGTTAAAACAAAAAACATTGATTTTGGTTATTTGTTGAAGACGTGTAACGTACTTTTTAAAATACCTCCATAAGGAAAAAAACGTGCCATATCGAAGATTCTTACGACACAAAACTTACACTAATATTTTTAAATTTTTTAGCAGGTTATTGTTAAACAATGAGCAAAAAGTAAAGCATTCAAAAAACTAAAACACAGATGAAAAACAAAAATTAAATACCTCATTGAACAGAGCGACATATCTTTTTCAAATAGAACATGTACTTACCTAAAAAGAGAAAAAGAAATGTTAATTTTAGGAACATTTGAATATAAAAAAAAAAAAAACATTTATTGTATTATTCACACAAAAAGTATGTTTACAGAAATTAATTTGATATTGTAGATATACTTAGCCAAAAAACGTAGTTTCATTAGTTCCATTGTGTAACAGTATCACACTAAAGTTTAGTATTTTTAGGGGTTTTGAATCGTGAATTTATTCCTCTAACAAGTCGCTTCAGAAGACGTCGATTACAGGTTTGGAAAAAACATGAAATTCATCTTTCCGGTAGCTCTCCGTAAGATGGGAAAAAAATTGAACCGAATGGAAAGTGAATAAAACAAATTTTCTAATGAATTTACAAAAGAGTTCTATTATTCTGATATTACAAACTACAACAATGACACCAATACACTTAAAATACTAAAAATGCAAAAGGAAAGTTCAAATGATTTCGATTCACATTTCTTAAAAACAGATTAAAGGGTTTTGAACTGGTCTTCAAATCCTTTAACTTTGTAAGTTTGAATATTCAAATCGAGTCCTATCATAATTCTATTGGTGAAGAAAGAGTTCAAAACCTTAACCATCAAAAATGTCAGAAACATTATTTAAAGAACGGAATGTAAAGGAAAGAAAAATAATGCATTACAAGATTTAAATTTCAGAAATATCGATTACACCATTTACAAGTAATGAATGTGCATTCTTTCCCTCAAAGTGCAGTATTTTTTTTCTTTTACCACTTCCTTAACTATTACTAAATTAAACTTTCTCAAAAACTGTCCAAACCAAGGGAAAACAATCCACCACGATCTTTTGAACTACCGAAACTCAAAAGCAGCGGCACAATGCGAGTGAAAAATAATTACTCGAAACTGAAAGCACATCTATCACAGAGGGAGTTTAAACACATAAAATTGATACTTTAACCGCTAAATGCACCTTAGACCCCGTAATGAAAGTGTCGTAATTAACGGCACTAAATATCGAGTGGTATTGTAATTTCAGCAAGTTAGTACAAGTTGGTATAGCATCCGAGCATTATCTCAGAAGAATATATTCGCCCCTTAATTAACTATTTCGGAGGAGAAATTACAACAATTAACCATTCCTAATCCATTAAGAAACTCATGTCAGCCCCCTTTTAGGGGAGTGCATTCCATTAGTTCTGCTCGAGGAGGATAGGGAAGATTGCATGATGGATGGGTTTAGGCCAGGGCAAAAATCATGAGCACTTTAACGATTTCCTTTAATTGTGGAGACTTTTCTGAGAAAGTGCTCGCAAGAACAACGAAAGAGCACTTGTTAAATGGGAAATGGATGGTGGTGGTTTTTTATTTCCGAAGGAGTTGTTGAACCGTATCAAGCAACTTTTCACTTTTGTTTACGGAACCGCAATCGTTGTTTGATCTCCTTTTACTTTGTTTGATTGGGCTGAGGACATTTCACTTTAAACTTTTAGATCAGATTGTTAAAACTTTTTTTTTTTTTTTTTGCTTGCGACATTTGGGAGTAAGATTGCAATCTTAATGCATGCTCATCAGCATTGTAACATGTTCCGTACTTCAAACAAGACATTAAATCAGAATTTATGCAAGAGTTAAACTGAAGTAGATGGAGCTAAATTCAAGGCGGAATGAAAAGATATTCCAAGCTCAAGTGTAAATTTTCTAAAATACTTTTAGTACGACTGACAGATATCAATGTTTGAATACAAGTGTCTTGAAGCGAAAAAAAAGGTAAGTTTGCAAAAGGTTTGTTTGTGTGTCTTTATCTTTTTTTTTTTTTTTGGAGCACGCGTTGAAATACTTTATCTTTTTGCATCCTTCGAATGAGGTGAAATTTTCTTTTACAAAGTTTTTAATATTAGTGTCTAAGTGTAGTAGTATTTTTATGGATTATTTTTAACTAAATTTTAAAATTTGTGCATGGTAATGAATCCATAAAATACACCGCCAGCTCGGTTATTCCATCCGAGGACTGCAGTTTCGTGCTTTTTAGCACTCATCTGCCCAGAATAGGAAGTAACTGAGCAGAAGGCAGAAAACAACTTGAAGGAGCCGAGAGAGCCAAACAAACTGGTAGCTAATGTAGCATTAGCACACCAGACGAGTGACCGCAGCAATAGTGCGGTTCAACTCAAAGATTAAAGGCAAAACTAAGTATTTTACAGAAATACATTAAATACACCACCAGCTCAGTTATTCCATTCGAGGACTGCAGTTTCTTGCTTTTTAGCACTCATCAGCCTGGAATAAGAAGTAACTAAGCTGGAGGAGGAAAACATGTATATCCGCATTATGTATTTCTACCTTAGCGAGGCTTAACGCGGTTACTTACTGCAAACTGGTAATGAATCATCAAAAGCTTATTAAGTGTTACTATAATTTAAAAAAATATATATATAGAATTTACATTTAACTAGAACGTTTCGTTAATTTTGAATCATTTGTGGAATAAAAGTTAAGTGTTTGCTAAGGAGATGGATAATTTCGAAAAGACGGAAAGAAAACAGGAATATGAACGGGGACAAGTAAATTGGAAAGGAAACATTAGACAGCACTCAAAACGTTTAAGGTTGTAATGGTATTTCTTTTTCAAGAACCTGTGATACCCTCAATATTTAAGAATTGAAATGGAGTTTCCCTTCAACTTAAATATAAAATTATAGCCCCTAAATTAGCTCTTAATAAATAATTGCAAATTCTTGTTTTTCTTTTTTTCTTTCTTTTTTTTTATAATGACGATTTTTTATATTTCCTTATCAAAGCTCACTACAAAAATTAAATTTTTACTAATTTTAATTGAGTTACTTAATCATTAGCTACTTTAGTAACTTTTCTTTCGTAAGCTTTTTTACAGAACTACATACAATTCATAAAGGAAAAAAATATGCATTAGTCACAGCTGCTAATGCATATTTTGCAATTACTTGAAGACGTTTTCCGTTTTCAGACCAACTTTTAGTTTTTAACTACGTATTTTCAATCTATATAAAAATTGTAACGATTCTGATCATTTTATGGATAAAAAATAGAAAAGGAACATTACAGTGAAATCCTGTTACACCGAACTAGAAGTAACCGCGAATTTTATTCGTTATAACGAAAATTTTGTTGTAATGGTATTCAAGCAATGTAATGACAATTCAGCCGAGACTGAAAATTTATTTCACTGAGACGGATATTTCGTCGTATTGATATTCGTTGTAACGAAATTTCACTGTGTTACTAATTATATTAATGATATATTAATATATACTTTTTGGTTATTTTCAATAATAAAGGTATACTATCAATATAATCGACACATGATATAACTTTTATATTGCAAATATCGCAGTTTGAAGAATAAATATTGAAAATATCATGATATTCTCAAAATAAGTATCGGATATGTATCGGCGAGCCGATTTCCTTGACCCTAACCCTGTCAGCTACTGATAGAGAAGCATATTCTGCATCTTCCCCAACCGTTAAAAGCATGGGAATTCTTCATGAATAGCAAATGGTTCAGTTAAAATTCTATTTTTGAGCATTATACAATGACAACAAAGACCCTTTTCTCTTGAAAGTTCTTTCGTTGAAAGAAATTGGAAGAGGAAAAGAATAATAAACAAAAATAAAGAAAGTCAAACAATTTTTACAATGGAAAATACTGAATGACTCTCCCCTGCCAAGTAAACATTCATTGTTTTTAAATTTTCTTAATTCTATGCCTGAGAAAAATAGCCATTATGTCTGTTTTTTTTAAAAACTTACGGCAATAATGATTTGAGCTTTCAGTGAAATTTCAAAAGATTAATACTATTTTGTAATAGTTCATTAGCCTTGCACCTATTTTGACTCACTATACGTATAGAAAATAATCCGGTTAATATTTTCTAGTTTCTGAACGAAAACAACAGTAATAAACAATTAATTTTCAATGAAATTATAAAAATAATAAAGAGACACCGTTTTAAATTACGCAAGGCTGAGTATAATAATGGGTGAATAATTGATAATTTTTTTAACAGTTTTTCCTGAAAACCAAAGTAAAATGGCAGATTTTACGATGCGAAAGCATGTACTTCATCTACACCTAATATTTTCATGTGGGGGGGGGGTCTTGTTTTACTTCAAAATTGAATAGCAAATAAAAGTTAATTATACGATCTATTTTTTTTAACTAGTGCAGTATAATGCAACTACAAACTGAAATACTTTTTTTAAATGGTCGGTTAATTGCTTTATTTAGTATTTTATTTTTCATAAATTTTAATTTAATGGATTTTGAAAATGAGCAAACAGAATAGTTCCTAAAAATATACCGTAATGAAAAATTGAAGAATAATCATTTAACGCTTTTCACTATTCGAAGTAAAATGTCTTTAACAGTACAAAAACATACTTTTGTAGTGATACAAAAGTGTCAATTGCAATAGCATGATATTTTACTGCATTAAAAATGTACCTAACTTGTAAAAAAAAGAAAGTATTTGTATTGCAATGCATTTGTTTCGTCGAAGTAAACCATGCCATCATATTCTCAGATGAGAACATAAATGCTAGTTCCTTGAAAAAAAGAATAAAAGAATAATATGTATTGAAGATGCGAATTAATAAAGTATCAACATTAAATAGCAAATACGCTTCCAGAAGAAAAAAACATAAAAATGCATTTCTTTAATATCGGAACTAGCTTTTGACGTTTAATCATAATGCACAAATAAATAATGTATGCATTTATTTCAGTCTTAGTTCACAAAGTTGCATGGCTTGGTTTTTTATCAAAATGCTCATGGGTTTATCAGCAGTTTAAACAATTCCCGGAAAGAATAATAATCATCATTTAGCGTTATATATGCATTAAAATATTAGTATTTAATTCATTTCAAGGACTTTAGATTTCTATTTGACACATACATATATTCATAATATTCACAGCTCAAATACCTTTTTAGGTGTTGACTATGGTATAAGGGTAGTTTTCCGATTAAGAGAGTTAAATAAAGATTTTTATTCATATATTCTATTTGATATTTTCTTGATCAGTATCACCAAAAACATATTTTTACGTAGCAATATGTCCATTAGATATAAACACCAGATATCATATCGTCACAAGATTTGTTACTATTCAATCCTCGTTTACATTGTAAGGTCTATGTAGGACATTCGTTTTATATTATCACGCGTCGTAATGAATTAATCACAATGTGCAGGTTTTATGTGTCAAAAGAGCTTTAAATTATTGAAAAGGATAATATATCTTGTTTTCGATCAACGAAGGTAGAGCAAGAGGCCTCGTTGGAGACTTAATAAAAGTCGTCCTGCTTTAACCTTGGGAAACACAAATTGCTAAGTAAAAAGGCCTTAAAGAATAAATGTTTTCGCAAGTTTTCGCTGCTGTTTCTAAATGGCAGTGTATTACATTACGTTAGGACATCATTCAGAGTTCGTATTATTTCAAGGAATTAATCATGAGTGCTGTAATAAACGTTTTCTTATAAAAAAAAAAGCAAGATTTTTTTTTTTTATTATTAAATCGTCGATTTCATCGATCGAGATGGGAGGGGGGGGATTCTCAAATTAAAAAAAGGAAACGGACAAAGTCGTATACAATATAATTCTACTGTACCTGTGTTCGCAACTCCAGCGCTCGAATACGCTACCTTGCGGTGATTTACAAAATTACAGAAAAAGGAAAAACATTGTGTTCTGTTAGTAAACATAGGCAGTTCGTTATGAGTATTTATTAACACATTCGATGTGTCTTAGATTGCTTTCAGCAATAGAAATTGTTTTGTCCGTTAATGGTATTCTCGAGCTTCTCAAAATAGTGTTGGTTTTCATTATATCCCTCTAAAAAGTGAGTTGATTGTCATAAATGGTAAACATTTTTAATTGTTTTGTGTCAATTTGCAAGAATGTGTGTAATTTTTTTAGTCTTAAGTTCAAAAAAAGGATTTGATAACATTAGCAGAAGAATTAGGCCTTTTATCTCTGACCAGTTTAAAAATAATTAGTTTAACTAACTTTATTTTACTGCAGCATTTGGTTGGAATGGACAATATGCGTAATATTTTCTTGAATATATTATGTAGAATGAAATAAAAATGTTTTCCTGAGAAAGAACGTTTAGAGCTTGAACTAGCAAAAACAATAGCTGAGAATGTTCATCCCAAAATAGTGCGCCAACTTTACTTTATTGCTTACATTATCAGCTGAAGAGTTTCGCCAAAAATTTGTTTAGGGTTAGCAAAGAACCATTGGCAAGATTTCGCATGTCACTTGACCATTTTTATTTTTTTATGATGAGTGGATTAATGGTAGAAAGATTAACAGAATTCGATAAATATTACGAAATAATGGAAGATCAATTAAAAAGAAAACAACCACCATATATCCGTGAGAATTGTATTGATGATTTGCATAGCATGACAGAATTAAATCAATATTCAGAAATTAGAAAGATACAAAACAGAAAAAAATTCAAATTAACCTATTCGGCTATTTGAGAAATAACTCAGCTACAAATGTAAAACAATTAGCGCTAGCCAAACAAGATAAAGAAGTATCATTTTCTGATTTTGATAATCGATCGTGATGTCATATAATTAAATTATCTGGCATTAAATGTTATTCTTGTCAGTGTTATGGCCACAATGAAAATGTAGTTCATCAAAAGAATTGAGATATATCGAGTTCAACATCGTGGAAATGGCTGCTTAGAACTACGATCTACGTAATTTGCATTAATTTCTGACGTTTAGTAATGCTTCTTGAATTCTCATTTCTTTTTAGTGGGCCAGAATATCCACAAGACTTTAAAAATTAATTTAAAAAGAATAAAACAAAAAAATCATACATACAAACAAAAATGACTAGGTTTATAAGCATTTTCTACGCTACGGCATGCGTTTGTTTTACCTTTCTCATCCGCCATTAAACGGTGGCTGCAGTGCCCCGCTATAGTTTGTTGGAGTTGCGAATTATAATCTTTTCTTAATGCAAAACCACTATACGATATTAACTGTTTACTATAAACGATATTAAAAACAAAAGTAATGTCAAATTCCAAAGAAACTTCATAAGCACTTAAAATGTGGTATCCATTCTTTTGCCGTGGACTAAATTTGGCTTTTGCATTATAAAATAGCGTTATATATTGCATAGTTTGAAAACCTTTTTAAAATAATCCATTTTTAGAATTCAAATTTAAATAGTCAAACCAGTCTGCTTTGGAGAAAAATTAGGATTTTCAAATAAAAAAATAAATAAATATTGCTTGAAATGATATTCCATAATGGAGTTCCGCTGACTGAAAAGTACCAGAACGCCATACTTCCCGCGTTCTGTCCACACTACACCCCTGCCTATCAGCTGTTTGAAACACATGTGTGAGTAAATAAAAGTAAGTGAAAGTACAAATGATCGAAAAATTAGTTCCTCTAATTCATGAGCAAAATTAAAAATGAAAGAAATAACTTATTGTAACTTAACATACAAACACATTTTCTAAGCAGGGAAGCAAAAGTGAGTGAAAGTACGAATGTTCGAAAATTTTAAACTCTCCTAATCCTTGGGGAAAATTGAAAATGAAAGAAATAACTTACTGCAACTTAGCATACACACATTTTTTATCCGGTATGAAAAAGAAGTACTATTGAGAGCTTTCCAATATTTAAAGTTAAATATACTTCCATTTTTACAGCTAACTCGCCAGTAAGCCTATTTTCTACGATAAAAGGCATAATTTTTCTAAATAACATCCTAGATCAAAAGAAATTATTTCTCGGAACTTTGGCTCTTACGTTAATGTGCCGCTTAGCGTTTCTGTTTCCGTTGTGAAAATTGTCAAGTAGTTCGGCTTAAAAGGGGGAAAAGAGAAAAATCAGAAGTAACGTTATTGAAAAACGTAACGATGCTCTTCAACCCATTATGTTTATTCGAAATTGAAGAGCTGGAACTCGAGAAAATCAAGCGTCCCACTTCGCCGGGGAAGAAGAAGAAAAAAAAAAACAGCAACAACTTGTTGCCTCCATATAATTTAATGCCAGCTCTCCCTTCCTTTCCAACATTTTTAAGACCCCATTAGGCGTTAAACCGAGGGACTATAAAAAAAAAAGAAGGGGGGCCAAGCTCCATACAAGAAGACAACGTAAAACCGCGTTTCTCATCCATGCCATTATTTACGATCCAGAGAACATCAGCGGGATTAACGGAAGAGACGACCAACGGAAAGTCATCGGTTAATACTTAACGGGATTACTGTCTCCTACCACTCCACCATTCTGTTAAGATGTAATAGGTTTACGGGTACAAATTCAGCTAAAAGCATTTTAATCTGTCTGGGGGGATGGGTCCCCTCAAAAAGTAATTCTTTACCTAGGGCTTAAAGGAAACGGTGTCTAATTCTGACGAGACGTAGATATGAAAAATAAGATTTAGGATAATGGGTTGGTAATGCGAAACGGTAATTTGATTACATACTTGTTGCTGGGGGATTTGTTTGATTAATGAAATTCTGTCTTTTGAAATAGACGAAAAAGGATGCTTTCAGTCCCAGATAACGTGGATTAGTGTTGCATACTTTATTACATATGTCAGCACGCAACGCCCGGGGTTGTTTTTAGATGTATTCATTCATTCTTCCCTCACAAAGAGCTTTTGGTGGAAGCCATAGTACAAGATAGAATGGAATGGATGTGACGAAATTCATTAAGAAACTTATTCAAAATCTGAGGAAAGCCTTCAGGCTAAAAATGAAAATGATATTGCAATAAGGGTATTTTCGTGAATAAAGTGTGATAATCAGAAGAATGTTTCTCCAAAATATTCTAAAAGTGTTCCATGTTTCTGGTATCTAAGAAGGGTTTTTGAACAGTAGAGCAAGGCAATTGTATCATCAGAACGCAATTCCAGAATTATTATTTATATTATTGATAACATGAGCACAACATAAAGGTTCCTAAAGTTAAGTAAAAGCACACTCTAAAATGTTTTAATGAATTGGCACTAAATATAAGTATAAAATCAAAAGCTGAAAACATAGAACCAAATAAAAGATCTGCTGTTACCCACTTAACCGTATTTTGATTATAGACGATTTCTTCAAATGATAGATATACAATGAATTAAAAAATAAGATTGCCTAATAGTTACAGCGGGCGGAGGAAATATGCTGGAATAAATAATATTGCTACTTTAAAAATATATCGTTATCTCAGAACAACAGTAGAATATCTTACTGCTGTTTCTATGATTGAATGTCTTACAGTTGCTCTAAGGTGACAGTCTTTCGTTCAATCAGAAAATAAGGGATTTCTGCTTGAAATCTTTAATATTGTACTGTCAAACGAAATAAGTTAAAAACAAGTCATCAAGAAGTATTATTTAACTCCAAAGTAAACTGAATAATTAATATAATAAAAAAAGTTAAGGTATTATCCGGAAATATAGGCTTTAAAGCTGCGTTGAATTTAAAGAATTAAAATATTAATCTATTATTCCCAACCAAATATTTAAGCTTTGTGTCGTCAAGTCAGCTTTGATAAATTCCAGTAGAAATCTATAAGACTGACTCTTCGAGCTGGCAGAACACAATTATCACCTCATAAAACTTACCAGCCACGGTTCAGAGGTAAAAAGTAACTGATTTGTAGTAATTTAAAAAATCATAAATAAGAGTAGGGGCAATTTCATTTTCGGAAATTAATAATAACATATAACTAATTTACCAATAAAAACTCTAACATACGGCACATGACATGAAAGCAGGTGTGTGCACAGAAATTTTGGGACCCGTCACAAATTACTTTTACGGACGCCCTCCACATTGATTATCGTAATGCCCTTATACATATTTTACCTCTCTTTTTATAAATCTCGGGCTCTTTCAGGCTCGGACCCGAACCAACAAGTGTCCCTTCTCTCCCCCCTACCAGTGCATGCCCCTGCATAAAAGAACATTTTTACTTATTTTTTAAATATCTACTTATTTTTAAAAAACTTGAAAGAGCATTTATGTTTTTGATACAGATGTTCTGCGGGTTTAAATGAAAAGTGGTATAGCAACCCAATAAGAGAACACGACTAACTAGTGGCCAAAAACAGAATTTTCTGGTTTTTTGCTTTAAAATGGTATGTAGGAAAGTTATTGTTGAAAAGTCATCCAAGAAAAACATTTTTAAAAACATGTTGTTTTTAAAAGTACAATTATGAACTGTTCATTCATTGGTTGGACTATCCCAACTAAAGGGATAGAGAACAAGGATCAATTGCAGTTTTAAACAATTCGCCGAGGTTGTTGTACAGCGAAATTCCCCGTAACAGAAGAATATATGGCGCATCTACAAGAATAAATGTTGAATTTACAACAATAAACAGCGAGAATGTGATAAACGACGTACTGGGAAGCAATGAATAAGAGTCCTGTCGACAATAAATTTTAGTCTTACTACATAAACACGCGAGCTTGAACAATACCCGTTGGACGATCTGACAGATGTATGGCATTCGAATCCAACATTTCAAAAGGGATTTTCAATTTAATTTCTAAATTAAGTTCAATTTGAGGGTAATATTTTCATTGAGCAATTAATTGGAAGCTGTCGTGTTCCATTCTTTGAAGCGACCACATTCTTCGGGCAAACGTATTTAAGATAGAAGACATTTATTTCTATCAAAACATCGTCGGATCTTCTTGCAACAAGCATAAAGGAACCATCAGTTTTATTTGCAGACGTGCAAAATTAAATCTAAAAGTACCTTTTCGTTTTTTTTTTAATTATTATTTTTTAATTTTAAACTTATTTATTTTGTCAAAAGTCACTATGTACATTAGGATGGTTCAAAAAAACTTTTTTTCAGCTGAAGTCTAGGACACCCCTATTTTTTTAGACTTACTAATAGTATTATGCTGTAAAAGTTTTAGCTTCTTACTCAAATTTTAAGAGCGTGCTCAATGACCCCTAAATTTAATATTAGCGCAGCATAGAAAATGCCACAAATTTAGAAACATTTAACTTCCACAGCTCTTTTTCTGTAAATACTTATATTATTGAAATGTATAAGCATATTACTAGTGTATATTATAATATGTAGGATTTTTTTTCCAGTTCAATGTATTTTTTAACCCCCCTCCCCATTCTGATGAAGTTTGAGGGAAGGTGTTGAGTACCCTCTTTCAGTTGAAATAAAAAGCAAAAATTCTTCTAGTATATTACTATCCTCAAGTCTAAAAATAGTGAGAGGTGTCCTGTTATCTAGGAGAAACTTTTTTTTACATGTATATTTGAACCACCTTTACATTTAGCTATACAGCGGGAAATGAAGCAACTTATTTTTCCAGTCGAGAATAGCAAAACATATTAAGATGTCATTAGAGTCTGAGTTAAATAACGGAGGATTAAATTATTATTGCAGAGCAATATTTTCCTGAAATCTATTTTTTCAAATGTAATTCCAGAAAGAGGTCTTACCACACTGAGTTTATCAGTAATTGTCCAATATCATGGCAAGCCAGAAACTTAAGCAAGTTGAAATAACAGCGCTTCAGAACAAACCTTAATTTTATTTAAGTTTATGCCTGCAGGTAAAGCTCTACTTTAGCGGTAACCAGTCGCCACCATTTCATTGAAAATGGCTACCAGAGAATCAAGTATTAGTTGCCAAAAGTTGCTATCATGTGTTTATTTTTTTCTTGTTTTGAAAATAATACTGTCCTACGACAACACGCTTCCAATGATATGGAACTGTTCTCTTGAGACTCAGGCAAGCGTTTAAGTTTGTACAAATAATTTCTTTTCATCGTTCATTTCAAACCGAATATCTTCAATTAAAGGAGTAAAATCAATGATTGCAGGTGCTTTTACATCTACTAGTATTTAAAAATAGGCCTTTTTAACGATAGCGTTTTTTTTTTTTTTTTTTTGATAAAGGGTTTGAATTTCCGTTTACAGCTTATTACAATTTCAAATTAAGTGTAAAATAATCGTGCCGGATCGGATGACAAAAATTTTCTGACTAATAAATCAACTAAAGTCTGTATGAGTTCTTACGTGCTTTCATAAGTTATAATTGCCTAAATTTGTATTGTATTTTAAAATTTGTAAAATGTTTTCTTTTGTTGTATGCTTATATCTTTACATTTAAAATATGTTTCAGTTACATTTTGTTTATTGTTTTTGTAGTGTATTATAATCTTTTAATTTGTTTTAATTATTACTAACAGGGAAAAGGATATTCACTTTTTGCTCTGCGTGCATACTTAAAAAAAATGTCTACGAAAAGTGCAAAAGTAGCTACCATTTTTTGTGATTTTGGTAGCCAGTGGCTACTATTCAGAATTTCTATTCTGGACTGGAGTAGTAGTGTGACGTCTATCCTACATTGTGGGTTCAAATTCGTCCCGAGACGCGGTTTTTTCAAGATACGGAAAATCATCAGTGCCCATGTCCTATTACTATGCAGTATCTTAAGGATCACTTGAATGCATATTTGGTTTGAAAGATCTTGACAAAATTAAATTCCTACCGCAACTAGCATCGTAAAAGCCCAGGTGACTTCAACGGGTGAGAAACTGAGAATCAAAATTCTCAAATGTTGATGACACCTAGGGTAATTGTCGATACCGAAGTTCAGTAAATTTATTCAGTAGATAAAATTTTAACTGCTGTTTTAATTAAAACTTAAATTTTATTTAATAAATAACATTGTAACCCTAGAAATCAATTAGCTTTTTTTACATTTTTATGTGTGACATAAGTTTAATGCCAAGCAGAATACTTTTAATATGTTTATATGAATATATATTCTGTAAGTATATTTTTCCTGTGAATGAATTGAAAAGACCCCTTCGATGACAAAAATATACCAGAGATCAGCCAAGCAGAAAAAAAACATACACTTGCTAAAAAGTGGCAAATCACCCTCATTTTCCAGCATTTACATTGTAAGCTCGTCAATCTGTAATATGTCTTGCATATACTAATTTGATATTGCTTCACCAATTGTTTTTCGCCATTTATCTCTTTAATCTCCCCCAAGCTCGTGTCTTCGTGCCAAGTTCGTTAAGGCTGATTTTGCCACATTAAAAACTCATTAACGGCGACAATTATTCAATACACTATATTGTATTGAATGAAGTGCTATCTTCAAATAATTTCGCTTTGAATAATTTGAAAATAATTATTCCAAGAGTTCTAACCACCACACACTGTTTGAACAAACAACATCTGGAGTAGTTTTTTACGGACTTTCCAATGATACCGAATAAGAAACGATACAATATTTCTTTTGCAAACAAAATGCCTTTCTTATGCAAATTTTAGCTTTACAATTTAATTTCTAACACTTTGGAACATTTTGAACTCATTTTATAGCAATGTCATCAGATTCTAAACTATGTTCAAAATTTCAAATATCTATCTCATCCAAAAGTTCGATTAAAACCAATCACCAAATCCCTCTCAAACAGACACACGCCAAACTGAGTTAATGAAATCATGGTAATAAAATACGAAGACCTGTTTCAAACCTACGCAGCGTACTTCAATATTCAGAGCTAGTAAATGGGGCTATGAGACGGAGACTGACTGGGTTTAGGTTCTCCTTCCTTCCAGATGACTCATGTCTCCAAAACTAGTAGGAAATATCATATCACGCTCCACAGTCCCCTCTACCTACTACTATTTATGGTTTCACCGGCTGGATGGGACTCTAGAGACAGCTGTTTTTTTTTTTTATCCAGAAGAGAAGCCGAGCAGTCCCTGCTCCAGCACCCCTAGAGGTGTTGATTCACTTAAAGGAATTTGTGACAACGACGTGTATTTAACGTGCCCCAGTCAACATTAAAAGCATGGAAGGATCACTGGGGGATCTTCGACCGGCCGGCATTGAATTCGGGATCTTTGGTTACCTTTCCTTACCGATCAAGTCACTGCGACCTCTACTAGTATATTCGCAATCCATTTGTACGCGTGTGACATTTTCCCTCATGTATTTGCACGTTATTCCAGGACTGCGGAGTCGGAGAGAAAATGATTGACTCCGACTCTTTTATCTCAAAATCAGCTCGACTCCGTCTCCGAAGTCGTGATTTATCCCCTTCATTTTCAAACGGTCACACCCGCAGCAATTTGTAAGTGTGTTTGTTTCAGAGGTTCAATACTTTTTAAAGACAAGAAAACTTTTTAGAAAGTCAATACTTCAAATTACGATACATAACGGTTTCTAATATTCAATCATATAACAATAAAAATCCAAAGTTTAAAATTACGAGGATAAAGAAACATCCAAAAACATCAGTGGTAACGTACTTCAAAGAACGCTTTAAAAACCTTAACATTAAATGAGTCAATCATGGTAAAGTTTGATTACTGTTCGGATAAATGAAGAGTGTTCAAGAAATAATTTCTATTGCTCAGAGAATTTACGTTTCCGCGATTAAGAAATACCATCAGCGTAATCTCAACCTCTAACAGTTCCGTTAAATAAAAAAAAAAAAAAGAAACAATACTTCAGTCAAAGAAACTGTTGCCGCACTTCCGACATCAGCTGCCTCCCTGGAGTGAGAAAGCTACCCAACAATTACCTTCCCCTATAAGCCAAGATGAAAATACACATACGGGTGTCTTAAAAGAAAATCTCTTCAAGACTGCGACATCAACAAAAAATGAAGAAGAAAACAAAGGGAAAATAAAGCGGGATCCTTAACAGCACACACATACATCGAGGCGTGTCGCCTGATTCAGTGATGTATTGAGTAGATTTACTCGGTGGATACATCCCCCTCGGCTCCCTCTCCCCTTCCTTTAGAAACAGACGAGTAATAGAGTTGTTGAAGGTCTGTGTGTCTTGCTCTTGATGAATGGACCACTCCGAAAAAACGTGAGTTTCAAAGCGCGTCAAAAAGAAATCTCGAGAAGCAAAACAAAAAGTGCTATTCGGAGCAATAAGATTGCTTAAAATGTGTCAACAGAATGTTTGTCTTTGATTCTTTCTCTTCGAGATTTTTCTGCCTGCAGCACGCCTTCATAAAGACAAACAAATATACAAAAAAGTATGCATATTTTGAAACATAACACACACAGGAAAAACATGCCTTGCTGCATGTATTTTCGTTGGTATTATTTTGTATCATCCCCCCTCCCGCCACTTCAAAAATAAAAAAATAATTAAAATTTTTGATATATATATATATATATATATATATATATATATATATATATATATATAAATATATATATATATATATATATTTTATATATATATATAATATATATATATATATATATATATATATATATTTTATATATATATATATATATATATATATATATATATATATATATATTTTATATATATATATATATATATATATATATATATATATATATATATATATATATATATATATATATATATATATATATATATATATATATATATATATATATATATATATATATATATATATATATATATATATATACACGACTCTTCAAGGGACCACAAAAAATCTTCCTTAAGTAGAATGCTTTTAACACTATAGTGGACCATCTGGGACTGTGAAAAGCCGTCGTTAAATAGAGAAAGTCGTTAAATAGAGCGTCGTTAAACAGAGAGCCAACTGATATATTCAGTTTCTAGGCCGAATCGGAAAAAAAATATATATTGATAAAAAGATTGCCACTGGCGTGTATCTTTACTAATCTGAAAGTCTCTCTGTCTGGATCTCTGTCTGTCTGTTAGGATTTCTGTTACGCGCATAGCGCCTTGACCTTTCGGCCGATTTTCATGAAGTTTGGCACAGAATTAGTTTATAGCATGGAGGAATGCACATCGAAGCGATTTTTCGAAAATTCGATTTTGTTCTTTTTATATTCCGATTTTAAGAAAAAAATTCCGAGCAAATTATCACAACGTGGAAGAGTAAATTACCAAATTATCATATCGTGGAACCGTAACATGGGCAAGCAAAGGAACATACCAAATTGGCAAGAAATTCATCATCCATTATTTGTAAATATACAGGCGAACCAAATGACCTTTTAATTTTCAACTACGGGCAAAGCCGTGCGGGTACCACTAGTAAATATATAAAGAGGGAATCAGCGTCAGTCTATACAGCTACAACCGCACTGTAGTATTTATTTGTTTAAACATTATAATTCGATTAGCAAAATGCGATATTCGAGATTTTACTTCCAAAGCATTTTTAAATAAAAGCCTGTTTAAAAAAAAAAAGTCATGAAATGAAAAAAAGGGGGAGGGGGGAGGCAAAAATTGGAAAAAGACTAGACATAGGTATACATTAAGCAAATTATACTGTAAATTATTATGATCTGGAGTCTTCTTTAGTAGGAAACTTTTCCCGAAAACGCACGAGACTTCAACAGCTTAAGCAATTGTTTCCGTTTCGTTCCCATAACAACAACACTTCCCCTTGTAAACAGATATTTGACAACACATTTCTAAAGGATTGAACCTATAATAACACTTGACACACAAAAGCAATTGTGATATAACACGTTTGGCTCTCATATCCGTGCATATTTAATAGAGGCGAAGACAGAAGTACAAACGTTGGAAGTTGAACATTTAAATGATGTTTCACTCCCATGACATCTTTTGAATAATAAACTATTTCATCTAAACTTGCGTGTATACGACTTATTTTTTTGCTTGAAAAAGTCATAAAAAGCTCAAATATTCAAAATTAACAATAGTGTTATACATTTAGAATTAAATTTATCAGTGATAAATAAATATAAATGAGGTTTCTGTGAAATTAAAAGGTTATGAAAATAAAAAGACAAAATTATTTTCATGAATTATTCTTATTTTTATTTTATTATTTATTTATTTATTTTTTCGAATACAAGAATAAAAATAAAAGTTGACGGAAAAATAAGCTTCTGAAAACATAGTTATCTTTCTAACAAACATCTGTTAAATTTTGAGTATAACTATAAACGATTATAAAACAATCTTGTGTACAACATTTAATAAAACTAGGCATCATAGAATTTTTTTTTTTTTTTTTTTTTGTATTTATTTAACTTTTTGGAAAAAGAAAGAAAAAAAAATATTTTCAATATTTACAACAATATAAAACAAAACGTTCGATATAAAACCCTTTAAAAGAAGTAAATAAAAATTAAGATAGCTTTAAGCAATGGAAATGTTCGATTTCATAGCACGGAAAAATCTTCACTCGTTTCTCTGTGCTTCCCCAGGAAGATAAACATCAGAATCTGCAAACTTTTCATTTCTTTGAGTTTTTGCCATCAATTTTACTACTTTCATTGTACAAACTTGCGTATTTGGTTTTTGGCGAAAATAAAGCACGAAAAGAATGCAATTTCAAAATTTTACTGTTTTTTGTGGGGAGCCAAAAATGCGCTTCTTCATATATCTCAAAAACTCATTGTTATAGATATTGCATTTTTCCTGCTCATGGCAGTATAGATACACACCAGATATGCATCTTTAAGCAACCGGTAAAAATTATAGCAAAATACCAAAACGTATGAATAAAATAGTGCAAATTAAGAAAAACAGTGTTCCAAACTGTGAAAGATATTTTTTTTCTTATGTAACACCTATTCAAGAGATTTGCCAATTAATATTGCTAGTAAGTCTCTACGAACTAATTCAATAAAACTTTTTTATAAAACACGTACTCAAGACTTACAAATCAATATTAGTTTTAAATCTCTTCGAACTGTAATTGTATACAATATTCTTATAAACACCAATTGAAGATTGAGATATCAATATTACGATTAAATCTCTGCAAACTAATTCAATAAAATTTTATTTAATTCAATAAAATTTTCTTACCTATTCAAGATTAATAAATCAATATTACTATTAAAACTCTACGAACTAACTCAATATAAATTTCTTATGTTAACACCTATTCATAATTAACAAATCAAGTTTAGCAATGAATATTTTCGAACTAATTCAATAAAACTTTCTTATGTAACCCAGATTCAAGATTAAAAAATCAATATTACTATTAAATCTCTATGAACTAATTCAATAAAACTTTCTAATACATTTCACCTATTCAAGATTTAAAAATTGGTATTACTATTGAATCTCTATGAATTTATTAAATAAAACTTTTAAATATTACACCTATTCAAGATTAACAAATCAATATTACTGTTGTATCTCCACAAACTAATTCAATAAAACTTTCTCATCTTCGGTTTCGTGCAATTCTCTCTCTCAGAAGGCCTAACGACAGTACAATTGACGAGACGGCCACCTGCTAACGAGGCCGCAGCAAACACAATCCGAAACCAAATCATGACCCTGAGGGGCAATCAGTGTTGCAACGCTTTGCCAACTCCCACAAAACGACATGCCGTAAAGTCCAGGCGCCGGACATTTTGGCGGTGGAAAGCGAGGGCTGGACCCCTCCCAAAGAGGCAAGCACGGACTCCTTATCACCAGTGACAGACAACATTAGCCGAACGTTTGTCCGGGGAACAATGTTATTTCGACCGGATCGCCCGAGGCAAAGGTGATAGCGAGTCCGGCTGTAGTGTCCGTGGAAGATATTAACCGGGAACAAGGGGGAGGGGGATTATCAAAAGGGGATAACTCTGCGAAGGGCAATCGATGACCGACGTAGGAACAGAGAGCGATATGCGAGGCATACATTTGGATTGGATTTGTGGGACCAAAAGCAATATCATCCTTATGCATACAGACGGAAGGGGAACAAACAAGATTGGGCAAACCGGAGGGACAAAATACAATCTTCTACTTTGGAACGGTTTGTATTACTTGAAAAATACGGGATTTCTCTAATAATAACTATCATTTCCTATTTCGATACAGGGAAACTAGTATTTGAAATCTAAATTAAATATCTCTTGTCGAAATACAACTATTTTTTTTACATAGAAAAAGTTGAACAGACCACCTGTGTTCTAGCATCTACTCGCTAGAAATTAAAAAAATAAAAAAAAAAGTTGTAACATAATAGTATAAAATGAATTTACAATGCTAGAATACACACACACACACACACACACACATACATATATATATATATATATATATATATATATATATATATATATATATATATATATATATATATATATATATATATATATATATATATATATATATATATATATTCATAAATAAACAATCTAAATAGAATGAAAGATGCAAAAAGCAAGAACACCAAAATGAAAAAAGGTGAATCAGGGACCGACACTTTCTCAAGAGGAGGACCGGTCCCTAAGTTCACAAGGCCTTTTCTGTTTAGGTCCTCCCCTTGAGAAAGCGTCGGTTCCTGGTTCACCTTTTTTCATTTTGGTGTTCTTGCTTTTTGCATCTTCAATTTTATTTAGATTGTTTGTTCATGAATATGTTTGTACTGTTTTTGTTTCTAGCAGCTTTGCGCTGACATTACAGTACACTTTAGTATTTATTCTTTCATTTTTTTTAATGTCTTTGAATTTATATTTAAAATATGTTCTTTCCTCGGATATTTGTTTTTATTTGAGGCAGGGAGAAGCAAAGGGATGTAAGTGCAGATTTTAACGTTTTGAGTAAAACGCATTTAAAGTTGCGGTCCTACGGAGGCTTTCATTGAGAAGTTTTTCTAAATCATGCTGTATAGCAGTACCTACCCTGGCTCCTAGTTCTATATCTTGCACATAGACAGGGAGGGATTCAACTAAGATTTGTACTGGTTCCCACCAAATTTTCAATTTTGTCATTTACATTCCTATGCTTCTCACTGTCTCATTTGTAAATTTCTATATTCTCATTATAATCATAAAATAAACTCGAAACTAAAGAGAGCTTTAGTTTCGAGATAACCACACTTCCAAAATTCTGAACCTTAACACATAGTGTTACATATTTTAACTCCGGTCATGACCAGGACATTAAGCTTAAACATAAATAACAAAGAGAATGCTTCCACTGCAAAGAAAATATTTATGTTGGGAAATTACGCCATAATTTACCGTAAAAAAACTTACGACTAAATAAATTTGAGTTACTGGCTATAAACATCCCGCTGTTGACGAACGCCCTTCCCTAATTACACATTACTAGCATAGGAAATTCCAGCGAATATTTTACCCAAAATAACTTTTCACCTTGCGTTTTCGTTTCTTTGAGTAGACAGAATATGAAAAGAAAATGTTCGCTACTCCACACAAAGCAGTGTCAACAGCAGAACACGTAAACCCCAAGGGTTTGGACTTAAAAAAAGTAATAATAGTAAAAAAAGTTTTAAGCAAACTTTTGCAGAATGTTTATATAATACTCGCTCTCGAGTAGTGATAAGGTTGCGACCATCTTTCTAGTTTGTGTGTGAGAAATGTTTTTTTTTTTTTTTTTTTTTCGAACACGAAATGAGAACGACACTATCATTGTGATTTTGACTTTGTTAATATTTAGACTAAAATGTTCAAACACGTTAAATTAAGTATTTTAATATTCATTGGAATTATTTATTGCATTAAACCAACCTTACAGCTTATTTATTTATACTAGTTAAATTATACTACGAAAATCAATACTAGGCATCATCCACGTGAACTAATACTTACATCACAACACTAGTTTACTGCGAAATATGGTAATTTGGAGCTCGTCTTTGGATTACAGGTTTCAAATGAAGTGGATAATACGGAATGCCTAAAATGTTAATTATAAAGTTTTATGAAACTCTCTTGAGATTTCCAATTAAAACATTTAGCGATGTATTTCAAACAATTATTTTGAATCAACGATTAAATTATATGCAACATAATTATAGAATTTACGTTAAAATGGCTGTAAATCTAATGTATTTATAGGTAGTATTTATTGAAGAGGGATATGACCGGAGGGTGTTTAGAATTTATTTCGTTATAATAATTGCAAAGCAAGTACAGTATGTAAAAATAAATTCCATATTTTGATGACTATTTATCAAAAAGACAAAACACATCAAATTTGTTAGAGCGAGCAGAAAAAATACTACCAAAACGTAAATTAAAATAAATTAACTCCTCGGTGTATTTTTGACTGTAATAACAGTTTAAAAACCCAAACATTTCGCTCTTACTGCTACTAATGTAATCTCTAATTATGATGCTTCAGAATTGGAATTTGTAATATCCAGCTACTTTTTCGTATTAAAGACGATAGATCTTTCAAATTATCCTGGTTTTAATTACTTTTTTTCTGGAAATTACTAGTTACCTAAATTGGAAAGCTATTTTGAATAAACACGGAAAGAATAAATTAT
This sequence comes from Uloborus diversus, assembly GCF_026930045.1. Classification (NCBI taxonomy): domain Eukaryota; kingdom Metazoa; phylum Arthropoda; class Arachnida; order Araneae; family Uloboridae; genus Uloborus; species Uloborus diversus. The sequence continues at coordinate 136,395,611 of NC_072732.1, forward strand.
TTCTACTCATATGATTTTATTCATCACTTTCACTTTTTTAGTATATATTAGCTTTAAACACTCAAGTTAATAGTGCATAACTGATAAAAAAAAAGACATTTTTTAGGAAAGTATTTTCAGAGAAAAGGTCAAAGGTGAATAATAAAGATAAATTTACATCTTCAACACTCATTATAATGGAAATATAAAAGTAATTGAACGTTTCAATTTTTCTCATCGAGCGTTTCTCGAAAAAAAAAAAAATAATAATATTTTGTTATGAATTCAAAGCTGAAATAGTTTTTCAAATTACTTTTCTCACAAAATGTTGATTGCTGTATATATTAAAATATACGATTTAACTAAATACAACGAAACCATTGGGGAAATTTTAGTTTGTCTTGAACAACATAAATACACACGCAATGAATTTCATTTTGAATTCATTCTTTAAAAAACGTATGAAATTCATAAATTAATGGATCATCTTTTCTTATAAATTACTCGAACAAAAGAAACCAAAACCTAACGAGTTATAAAACATCACTTCTAAGCGGTTTCGCACCTCTAATCTGAAAGCGACTTTCTCTCCCAAACAAATCAGAAAGCCAGACTTGCACAATTATCCAGCTCCAACTCCTTCAAATTATTCGACCAACAAGATCTGTTGAACCAAAACAATTTGAAATGCATTATTTTCAGAAGTGCGTTCTATTTAACGCTTTGATGGCACCTTATCTCTTTTAGGGTATTCAAATGAAGACTTGGTTTGCACAAATAAACTTACCTGCAAAGTTCATTTCCATCGATAACAACAAACGTATACATTAAGCACAAAACTCTGCACAATTGATTGCTCATTTAAATATTCATGCGCTCGCTTCCCTGCTTCGGTAGTCAAATGGTAGCACAAACGGCGATAACATCATCCAGAGGCATCATTTGCATCTATCATCTGCAGAAATCATTCTTCAACGGAGGTTCTAATAGTCCAGAAAATGCGTCGCACTCAGCCGAATACTAATGGGAAACCTTTCATTAACGGCAATTATTGAAAGGGGACGGTAATGGTTAAAAAATGTGGGATGGGCCCTGCAAATTGTTTGTGACACAAGAGTGACTTTTATTTGTGAACATCCGTCGATTTTTTTTTTCTTCTGAAAAATATACCCATTCAGTAAAACGTGTAAAGTTGACCATCTCGTAAGTTGACCACCTTTCTAAGTTGCCCGTCATTGTCAGGTACAGTATAAATCCTGAATCCTGTGTATCAACCTCCATTAGTTGACCACTTGCCGAAGTTCACCACAATATTAATGCACCGCAGGTGGTGTTCAACTTACACAGATTTCACTGTATAAGTTAGCTACAGTCGAGCCCGCTTAGATGGAATAGCTAATTTGCCACGAATATTAATTCTAATAAGCGTTCTATTTCATTATCCGGGATCAAAATAATGAACTATACAACAATTCGTACAATGAAAATTTATTACAGTAAGCGGGATATTCCTTTAACCAATATTCTAACAAGCGGACTCGAGTGTATTGTATTATTATATACTAGTGGTACCCGCACGGCTTTGCCCGTAGTTGAAAATTAAAAGGTCATTCAGTTCGCCTGTATATTTACAAATAATGGATGACGAATTTCTCGCCAATTGGCTATGTTCATTCGCTCTCCCATTCCACGTCATGATAATTTTGTAATTTATACTCGTCCATCTTATAATAATTTTGCTCCGGAAAATGTTCTTAAAATTGAAATAGAAAAAGAATAAAATCGAATTTTCGAAAAATCGCTTCGAGGTGCACACCCCCATGCTACAAACTAACTTTATGCCAAATTTCATGAAAATCGGCCGAACGGTCTAGGTGCTATGCACGTCACAGACATCCTACAGACATCCAGACAGAGAGACTTTCCGCTTTATTATTAGTAAAGATAAAGATACATTATTATATACTAGTGATACCCGCACGGCTTTGCCCGTAATAGAAAAATCAAAAGATCTTTTGGTTCGCCTGTATATTTACAAATAATGTATGGTGAATATTCTCGCCAGTTGGCTTGTACCCATCTTACGGTTCCACGTTATGATAATTTCGTATCTCGCCAATTGGCTTGTGCCCATGTTACGGTTCCACGTTATGATAATTTCGTAATTTACTCGTCCATCTTATGATATTTTTTTTCTTAAAATTGGAATAGAAAAAGAACCACATCGAATTTTCGAAAAATCGCTTCGAGGTGCACACCCCATGCTACATACTAACTTTGTGCCAAATTTCATGAAAATCGGCCGAACGGTTTAGGCGCTATGCGCGTCACAGACATCTAGACATCGTCCGGACAGATAGACTTTCAGCTTTATTATTGGTAAAGATAGCTAAATTTACCATGGGTCGCATTTTATTTCTTTAATATCAATTCTGGATTTCACAGCACCAGGTTTGTCCGCTACTCTGGTTGTCCGTTTATACTCTATTTTGATGACGACAATCCTTCGGTTTACGGGCTTATGAATTCGGCATTTTTCTACATTTTTTTAGTTGCTAATTTAATTCCAATGCATCAGTTTACGCCTTATAAGTATGCAAAAAAAAAATGTCGGTGACACTGTATATAAATATAACAGCTTATGAATGAAAGTAATTTTGGATCTACTAATATTGGGCAAACTGTTTCATTTACCGGTATGCATTCTTCGAGCAAAACATTTTATGAAAATGTTATCATTATAATTATTACAATTTCGAACCGCAGTAAAATTGGTAGCAAAAAATATATTATGGAAAACAAATTCAGAATATTATTTCTAAATTTGTTGTGTTTTGACTTCCTATTTTGAATTTAAGGAGAGAAAAAAACATAGATAAACATCGTTTCATGCAGTAAATAGATGAAACTATTTCTTTTTTCAAGATGACTTATATAGTCAAATCGATTCGTGAGATATTATAAGCATGCCATCTCTCCTATCCCGTTTGAGATAAAACACTATAGAGAAGTTGAAAAAAAAGATTTTATTGTATCTTTATTACAAACTAAGACTTCTAACACGCAATATCATGCAATGGCATTTTTTGATTCCGTAGACCGTCTCTTCAGGAAAATCTCGCAGTGACAAAATCAGGGTTCGCTCAAATATAATAATAACAATCATGTTCCCGTTTGGTATATGGTTAGAATGATAAGTTAAAACTTCTAATTACACTCCTGTTTTTGAAAATTGCAGCACCATGAAGGACTTACGCGAGTGAGCTGAAAATTGCAGGAAATGTAAAGTAGGGCATGATATGCAAATGATTAGATTTGCAGACCAGTAGCGCATGCGTATGCTGAGCAGTGCCCTCTGAACGGCGGATCGAACCGAATGCAAATAGACGGCTGTAGCGAGGCGTGTATGATTATCGGTGGTTATATGCTAGAGTAAATGTTAACTGAATCTTTAATATGCCTCTTCGACGAAAGAATGCGAAATTGGAGCAAATTTCGGAGTTTGAACGGGGCAGAATCGTCGGCCTTCGTGAAGCTGGATTGTCTTATCGTGCAGTAGCCGCTCGTGTGCAGCGTAACAGTAGCACAATCATGCGTGTTTGGAAGCAGTGGACGGATGAAGGTCGGACAGCTCGGAAATCCGTTAGTGGGCCAAGAAATGTGACGTCAGCTCGCGATGACAGACACCTGGTGCGTATTGCGCTGACAGACCGCACAGCTTCTTCTAGACAATTGGCAGCACAGTGGTCAACAGCTACAGGTGTTTCATAGCTTGCTTGGGGCCGTAGTAGCCCAATCGGTAGAGTGTCGGATTCGGGGCCGGAGGGTCCTGAGTTCGAACCTCGATGGTCGAAGACCCACCGTCGTCATTAAAGGGGCCTGGGCGAAGTTAAATATGCTCGTGGTCTCAATGTCCTAAAAATGAAACGATACCTCTGAGGGTGCTAGCACCAGGTAGCTATTAGCTCCTGCACTAGTTCTAAATTCTCATTAACAGTTCGATCCGGTGATGGTGCTGCCATCAATCGGTATATAAAATAATGGAGGCAAGGCACTTAGTATGCAGTCCTCGACATAAATACAGTTGTAGTTAGTTGTGACTCGGAATAGGAATAGTTTGCTTCATCAATTCGGAGACGTCTGCTGCAGCGTGGGCTGCGCGCAAGGATTCCTTTATACAGGATTCCTCTCACGCAAAACCATCGCCGCCGACAGCTACAATGGGCAATGTGCATAGGAGATTTCGTGCTGATTGGCAGCAGGTCGTCTTTTCTGACGAAACCTGCTTCAATTTGTGACACCATGATGGACGAATTCGTGTCAGGCGCTATGCCGGTGAACGGCACATTCTGGAGTGCATTATCGAACGCCACAGTGGACGAACACCCGGAGTTATGGTCTGGGATGCCATAGCATATCATGGACGATCACAATTGCTACGAATTTTTAGCAATTTGAACAGTACCCGATGCATAAACGAAGTTTTACAGCCCCAAGCTATTCCTTTCCTGCAATGATTGCCAGGGACTGTATTCCAGCAGGATAATGCCTGCCCACATGTCGCCAGGACTGTCAAATCCTACCTTGATTCGCAGCAGGTACAGCTTCTTCCTTGGCCTGCATATTCCCCGGATATGTCACCGATTGAACATGTGTGGGATTTCGTTGAGCGTCGTCTTGCTCGTGATCCTCGTCCTGTTGCTTCGACAGACGAACTTTGGTTGCGCATACAAACAATATGGAATACTCTTCCGCAGGCAGATATTCAAACTTTGTTTCACTCCATGCCGAGTCGTGTAGCAGCTCTTATTGCGGCGCGTGGCGGCCCCACAAATTACTAATTTCTATCTCTTTTTATTGTTTGTTTGATTTGAAAATGTAATCATTTATTTGTACCATTACCACTCAACTGTGTATTAAATTTCATTCAACTATGATACTTCCTTTATGGTGTTGCAATTTTCACAAATAGGAATGTATAACGTGACACGATCATAGTAGCAATTAATTGATTTAGTACATTGGGAGGCTTTCCAGTGGGAGATCACAGGAGGTTACTCTTACCTCCTCAAAATTTTGTCTGGCAATCCGATAAAAATATCATCATGCGGCAAAAGTTGGAGTTCCATTCTAAAAAAATTTTCATCATTTGGTAAAATTTAGAGTTCCAATTTGGCAAATTAAGAATTTTCAACCTACAAAAAAGTTTATTTTGACTAAATGTGCTCTGAACTAATTGTTATTAATAACTCATCCTATAAATCTTCAGAAAGTACTGCTTTTTCCTTTCATTTCACTGTCATAAGTCATAATATGACCTTGTCTGTCTTTATTTTCATTCCCAGAACAGCAGACATCATCAAAACACCAATCCCATTTTACAGTCTAAGAAGCCCTAAAAACATTTTTAATAACGTCTGTACCACCCCACTTTTGCAGAGAACAATATCTTCTTTTTACATCCGTTTTTCAGAGAAGAAAGGAGGTCTGTTTTTAATACCGCTCTTTTTAGATTCTAATTCCTTTCATCACCACCCTTCACTTATTGCAGTTGCAATGTCTCTTTTTGCGGGTGGATTCATTCTCACTGTACCATGTTTAGGGCTTCCTAAGGCACTTTTTCGGCAAATAACGCAGCTATAAAAGGGGATGTATTTCACTTTCTAAGTCTTTTCATTCACTCTCTCTCTCTAAACAACTGCTTTCATATTTTCAACGTTTTCCTTTTTAATTGCGACACAAGAGAGACACTGGATATTTTTCTTTTGCACGCGCTGTGGACATCAACAACAAATTCTTTGCTTTCTATCTTTTTTTTTTTTTTTCAAGAAGGGCGTTATGTCTAGATCACACTGACCCATCTGAACATATTAAAAGGCAGCTTTATTAAACTTATATACACGTAATAAAAGCAGACTTCTCGTGTTATACAAAATTTTTAAATAAAGAGGAGAAAAGTTTAATTTTTTATTTTTTTTCTTATCGGGAGACAATAATTAGAAATATCTCCGAACACTATTGTAAGCCCAATCCATGTATTAGATGTCATAGATTTCTCTTTTTAACCGCTTTGAGGTATAAATAAATACTTTTTTTTTTAAATTTAGAATGCAGAAAAAAATTCTAACTCAATAATCTTTCCAAATAAGATTTTTTCTTTTCTTCATAATTAAAACATCGATATAACTCTTTATATTGAGCTCTCTAAAATAGAAAGTTCAAAATTATACCTTGTATCTCTTAATGAATCTGATTAATTAGAATTCAACCAGCTTCAATTTGTATCTATATTTAATAAGATCTTTAAGCAATGGGTGTCTTTGTTACTTGAAGCAGTGAAAAGAAAAGGTGGGCAATTTTTAGTCTTTTGATTTAAACGAGTTTTATGTTCAGGTCCAAGGGAGACTTTTATTGATAAGTTTATCGAAATCGTGTTGCATAGCAGCACCAAGGGCAGCTAGCGTGCTAGCATCATCTCTTGTCCCAAGGGAGAGGATAGCTTATACTGTTTGTCCTGAATTTCTGAAAGTTTTTAATTTTTGCACTTACACCACATTGTTCCTAGTTGCAACATTTCTAAGCAGTAAAAAAAAAAATTTGCTTCAGTAAAGAATGAAATTTACTTATATTTAGTTAATTGCTATGAAGTTCCAAACCCAAGACAAAATCTACATATGGAAAAGAATATAGAAGTTAAGAGAGTATTATTTTTTCCTCGGAGTGAATTTTATCAAAATTTATTTTTTGAATTATTTCCTCAAGAAAAGTTCATCTTCTAAAATATTAATAAATTTTGCTTTTGTATTTTAGAAAAAAAAAATAAGTTTTACATTTTTACAATTTAAAAATACGAAAAATGCTTCATGTTCATTTTAAATAATTTAGAAATTTAAATGATACTCCAATGTATATATATCACATTTTTGTCAAGTGCGACCTTCGAAAAAGTGGGGCAAAAAAATAGCAACAAAAAGATCAGCTTTTTTTCCCTCACAAAAAAAAATCTTTCACTCAAGAAACACTCTTCAGTAAATTACCACCCAATAGCTAGGGCTAAAGCAGAAATACTTGAAATACACCGCCAGCTCAGTCATTTCCAGCCGAGGACTGCAGTTTCGTGCTTCTTAGCACTCATCAGCCCGACATAGGAAAGTGACTGAGCTGGAGATGGAAAACTTCTTAACGTTAATTCTATGTTAGCTACCAGTTTGTTTGACTCTCTTGGCTTCCTTAAGAGGTTTTCCATCTTCAGCTCAGTCACTTTCCTATGCCGAGCTGATGAGTGCTAATAAGCACGAAACTGCAGTCCTCGGCTGGAAATGACTGAGCTGGCGGTGTATTTCAAGTAAACACACTCTTGCAACACAGAAATACGTGTATGCGCTTTTCAATGCAATTTTGCGTTTAATTTGATAATATGAACAGAAAACACAAAGGTAAGAATTTAAATTTACCTTTAGGACAATGTGTTTCGTATCAATAAACGTGAGCAGCCACGATTTTCAAATTTAGGTTTTATTGATTGATAATTTGACCGTTCGTTCTTTAATTTTAATCTAAAATCTGTACACTTTTAAACTATTCAGAAAGTAATGTTTTAATGCTTTGTTAAAGAAAAAAAAATATTAGAAAGAAAACTTTTAAATAAACTCGCAGGAGTAAAGTAACGTTTGGTCTTTTACATAAATGTTTCTTACAAAAATGTTTTTGAAACATTTGAAACCACATCTGCTACTGTATTTATGATGGTAATGGTGATAAAAAGCTTTGGTCAACCCTGAAAATTAAAATTTACTTTGGGCTTAATAGTGTTTTCTAATTGAAATCATTTCAGTAAAAGGAAATGCAGAGCGAACATTTCCATTCAAATGCAGAAATAATTTTTAGAGAGAAAAAAAAAATCAGAAACTAAAAATGCACAGATGCACTCACGCATTTCGATACATCATTAGCAGAAATAATTTCTTTCAGATAAAACCACGAATTGAAAAATGACATTTTCATTCAATGGCAGTATTTTATTCAAATGAAGTCTGAAATTGTGAAGTGAAAAACTTCTGCCTTAATAAATTACTGTATTTCTGTCTAAATTTTAGCCATTGAAAAGTACTGAGTTTTAATTTTCACTTCTGCATTAAAAAACAGCTTTGTTAGTTCCAAGTACTTTTTTTAAACTCCAAGTTGAATTTATTCCGAGACATTCATTTTTGTTTTCCTTTGCTAAATGGTCTGCTCAATAGGAAAAAATTCCAAACAATTCCAAAAGTGTTCAAAAAAATTCTTTCGCTTGATTCCTATTTTATTCGAACTAAAAAAATTCGTAGTTTGTTTCATTTTGTACCATTTAAAAGAATTCTTTTCCAAAGTATGAATAAATTCTTTATTTATTGAAATCAGCTTTTTAATTTAGAATAACAGTTCATTGCAATTATTTGAAGTGAAGAATTTTTAAACACGTTTTTTGAAAACAAATCAAATTTTCTCCAGCTAAGGCGGGTATACATTACTATGTTTGATGACTAAATGACTTGTAAATGTAAATGTTTGAAACTTTTGTTTATTTCTTTAGTCAGTTTTTCCGTCCAATATCTGCAGAGCGAAAATACTAACGTAGTTCTAGCACTATATACGTTGTACAGTATAATTATTACGTTTGTAATTATATACGTTACGAACCTGTACGGTTGTACAGTTTACTCAAATAGAAAACTAGATACAAAAACAGTTCACAAGAACTACCAATATTAATATTTTTCTTAAACATTAAACATACCTATTTCAAATTTACAAATTTTGTAGGAGAAAAAAAAAAAAAAAAAAAAAAACTTAGATTAAAGATTTTACAGTTCACCTTTCAAAATGAATCATCTTATCATTAAACGCATCATTTATAAATAAAAAAGTGCCCAAATATAGAACTATTGCGCAACTATTTTACTAATTGAGAGACTTAAGGTTTTCTTAGTTTCATATTAAGTTAAGTAATTGTGCTGCTTACTGTACCTTTGTGCTGAAAAGTAAAGCAAGAAATAACAACATCAATAATCACAAATTGCAGATTACTGCATATTATCTGCAATTTGGGCTTTTGAACGTTGTTATTGCTTATTTTACGTCACACTAAGTGTTTTTAGTGTAGGTTTTTTTTTCTGGTTTTCACATAATTATTTTCAAAACTTTCTCTAAACCAGAAAATATATTTTTTTCTTCCTATCTCTTTGACATTTCTTTCTTTATGTCCCCCCCTTTTTTACCCCCTGCTTGAGTAATTAACATTAGTTATTGTTCTCACTTTTGTTGGGCTGATGGTTATTTAAAATAAAGTAACATCTAGTTTAAAACGTATAGGTGTGCGAAAAAACGAATTCTTTTCTTTCGAATTGCTACAGAGCAATAAAATTGTGATAGGTGATTAATTAATTTGCAAAAAAAATTAGTGAATTGGATAATATATTAAGATTGTACAACGCGCGTTTAAATATAATATTTTTAATGAACTATTTCAACGTGTTTCCTTTTTTTTTTTTTACAAGTGTTTGCTGAGGTTTCTTAATATTATTGATTTTAGTTATACGCCAAAAGCGTTGCAACAAACACTACTACACAAGAAAAAGAATTATTTGAGGGGGTAGGATAGTTAATTAGAGGGTGGGGTAGTTAATTAGGGATCATTATTGAGAGGGTATCTTTGAACCAAGCAAAGCTTTGAATCTTTACAAACAATACTCTTTTTGAGACTGTTTTCGTGAACTGAATCAAAAATGTAAAAAACTATTGAAAAAAAACGATGAAATTCTCCTTTTTTTCGAATATTCAGGCTCTTGGCGATATCAGAAGTTGTTATCCCATTTCTTTCTTTACTTATTTCTTTCTTCTTTTTTTCTTCTTGTCTGTAAAGTTTTTGCCAATTGCAACTTCTCCATCCTACAGCATTAAAAAGCTTTGCAGCAAAAGTAAAAAAAATCACGATGAGGCGGGGAAATTTTAAAGTTTTCTGAATTTTTAAGCCCGATGCGCGATTGTAAAATATCAGATTTTTATATATTTTTTCAGTTTTCACCAAACGCATTTTTTCCGTGCTATAGCTACCCGATAATAAACAGCCTGTCTTTTTCGCACCACCCTAATACATATATTTATATAATGTGTGCGTGTGTGTGTGGGTATATTATATATATAATTATTATTTTATTAAAAGATTCAAGAGAGCGTGAAATGATAAATATTACCCAAATTTATGGCTAAAGAGATGAATTAAAACCATGCATCTTTTCACGGTTAAACTAATGAGAAAAAAGATATGCTGAATTGGTGCTGCGATAAATCGGCATGCTACGATTTAAGCTGCAAAAATCTAGTACTACTTCCTGATGAAGCCCATCTACTTGGGGCTTAATTCGGATTCCGCACTAAAACCAATCCAGCGGAATCTTTGACCGCAATCTAAAAAGATCACTTGGTCAGTAGCGCTGCCAATAAATGAGCAGGAGAAATCACAGACAAGACGTGACATCCATCCAGCAATATGGCAAGAGAAATGACTCCAAGAAGAAGATATTTTCTCTCTTCCCTGGCGATTGTTGGTGGCGAACTAATGATGCTGCTTTGCCCAGTTTCCTAGTCGAAATGACAAACAAACCCTCCATTTATTGGGTCTCTTTCTGGGTTCTGTCTTTGGAGCGATGCTTTTCATCAATAGTTCGTAGTGATGGTATTTTTATAATGATACTTTTATTGCACAAGTAAATATTTACATAAAGTATCTTATTATTAGAAATTAGGAAGAACTTTTTGTTGTTAAATTTTGAGAGTTGCTTCGATACAGATTCAACTGCTCTGCAATGTCGTGATTTTCGTGTATCCTTAGAAAGTAAAACTCATTTTAAAAAAATGGATTAACAGCGCAACAAATAACAAAATTTCAAATCATGTTTTTCAACGTTTATAGGAAAATATTACAATTAAGGCAACGAAAAACATAAGAATATGAGTTTTTTTCCCCCCTAAGTTTCAAGTAAAACGAGAGCAAAGTTCAAGCCTTACGTAGACTTTCATTGGAACGTTTTTTTAAATCATTCTATATTACATTTATCTATCAGACCTACTACGCATTCCCATCTTTTTCCCCAAAACAGGAAAGATTTAATCCTACCGATCCTCAAATTTGTAATTTTGGCATTAAACCCCTTTGCTTACATACATATACAACGTGTACTTTAGCCCACACAATCTCTAATTTCACCAACATTAGTCCAAGATGCATACTTTCAATTGCAATAATGGTCGAAATAAGGTGTCGAGAAAATAATAAAAGTTTGAAGTAGAATCAAAAGTGAAAAATACAAAATCTTAACTTTTTGTATGGTCTTTAAGTTTTTCCACCTTGCATTTAGGAAAATTGCTAGCATGAAAAAAAAATCACAAAAAAAAATTAACGTTACCAGGGTTGCCAACTGCTCCGCATTTTGAGGAGTTACTCCCCAAAAATGGCGAAACTCCGCTCTTCTTTTGTTCCACATTTCTCAGTCGAAAATTGTCAAACTTGAATTTTGCCATTTTATCATAATAAACATGTAACTATGGTAAATTAAAAATGCTTATATTCAAAGATTGAAATAGTGCTTCAAATTGTTTTATTAATTTAAACATAATTAATTTTATACTCGTGCTTAAAATGATTTATTAAAGTTTACAAAAAAAATAGGTAAGTGGTTTTAGTTATTTTGTAAAAAAAAACCGAACTGCTCCGCAAAATTTTTAATTGCTCCTCAAAATCACCGCAGATACTCCTCAAATTGTTTCGCCATGGTTGGCAACCCTGAACTACCAATAAATTCACCTAGTTATTAATCGCATCGTTTTGTACAACCAGTTTACACTCGCAGTAAATTACACCCTTCAGTTGGAAATATAGCAGCTAACAAGGGTTTAACATTATATGTGTGCATAGAGTATGCTTGTTCTAATTGTAAAAGTTCTCCTAGGCTATTTTTACGTATCATAGCATATTATTTGCATTTATCTTGTAACAACGATTTAAAATATTAATATTTTGTTTTTTTACGTCTATACCATGTCATTCTTCTGAAAGGGCGATAGCTCAACTTTTGCACTGTCACGAAAATCTGCCCATAGAAAGTTCCTTTAGTTTTAATGAGGGGACGATGTCCCTCAGCGCCCCTCCCTTGTATCCGCCCTTGCCCGCCACAATATTTAAAACGAATTTTCCACACTTTCTTACGCTAAAATAAAAAACCTATTCTGTTTGAAAACATAAAACAAGTGGGACAGAAATGTCATGAAAAAATAAATTGATTGATGGATGGATTTTTTGAAAAACTATTTTTCTTACACAGAATAAGACATTTTAAGAGTATTTGAAAGCCAGAGAAAAAAAGTTGTCGTTTTCTTCTGTACATGTACAGATTTATAATGTCTACATTGAACATACCTGTGTTGAATGCATTTAAATCTCTACAACAATCGAAATAACACGGAGAAAGAAAAGGCTCTGAACGTTTACCACTGCACAAAAAATACGTTTGTCAACGTCCAATTTTAAACAAGCCTGAAAAAGTGGAATCTTTTGTGCCGCTCTTCCACTGCTCTTAAGACGAAGATTTATTTTCAAAGCATTTTATTTCCCGCGTTTAACAAGCAAAAACGGCTTTTCCTGTGACGTCCTTTCTGCATAAAATAACTACCGTAAATAGGAAACGACGAAGAAAAAATCGAAAAAGAGAAAAAAGATCTACACAAAACCGTATAACCTCACGCTTCAAGGAACAGAACTAAAAACATTGTCCTGTTCACACAGTTCGAAAGGACTCAAAAGTATGCCGTTCGAAAAAAGGAATGATTAATGACTTTCGGATGAAAAATGACACCGAGGTCCGAGAAGATGAAGGGATGTGTAAAAGTGCGTCTTGGTGGGTGGAAATGACACTTTTGTTGAGAAAGAGGGAGAGTTTCGCTCGATGTTTTTTTCGCCCGCACTTCTGGTGAATTATTTTATTTGTATTTATTTATTTATTTTTTCCCCTGGAGTTGTGGTGTAATGTCGTTTAAAATGTTTCTCGATTTAGAACCGCGTTTTATTTCACTTTACACAACGAGAAAATAATTTCAAAAATACAGTAAAACAATGTAAACAAGAAGCATTGAGGCAATTAAAAAGCTATTTGGGATGCCTACAGCTAAAGTAAAAGAAAAACATTCTAGACAATACGCTACACGTAATTGGTTAATGATGCTTGTAAAAAACCAATTCAGCGTTTTGGAGCATTAATTTATTAGGAATAGAATAAATAAGTGATGTAGCTGTAATTACAAGAAAAATTCACACGAAGACAATCACTAGGTCATAAATAACTGAATCATAAAAATAAAAAAGCGCGCTTCATTATTTTTGTTTACTCCGCATTCATGCTTCAGTACTGCAGTCGTACCTAAAATATATTTTCGTCGATCGAAAATTAACGTCTTATATGCCATTTATTCTCTTGTCATTCACATGCCTGATAAATTCTTATACACTAATATGTAGTTGAATTTTAATTTTAAATTCACGAATAACGAAATTTCGGAGAAAAAAAATGAACCACAACTAAATGAAAGAATATTACAAAAAAATTACTTCAAAATGTGTTTATTGGAATATTCTGCAGTAAAACACTCATGAAATGCAGAATATTTAATAAAGACTTATTTTTAAATATTTGAATTGTGACGTAAAATTTGATCAAGCCGTACGCAGAACTTCTGTGAGATGATTATTAGTTAGCTATGATGTAAAGATTCACATCAATAAGATGTACGAAAAACTAGAAGAAAGCTATCTTTGAGAGTGAATATTTTGATTTGGGCATACAAATTTCTGAAACTCAGATATTTAGGTAGACCTGTTCTGCATTTGCAATGCCTAATCGTCTTTTATTTCACATATTGTAAGCCGAGTTTTCAGTAGGATTTAATTCACTAAATGATCATCTGTCATAATGTTGCAGTTTGATTGTAAATTTCTTTTATTAGACTCGAACTCAAGGAAATTATGGTGAGAGTTAGTTGTGCAACCAGAAAAATTTCGGAGGGGGATATGGTTAGTTTTAATCATTTTCTGTGTTCAAAAAAAAAAAAAAAAAAAAAAACATCTGTGCTTCGGTGATGAATATATCCTTAACCCCCACCCCCATCCAGAAAAAGAAGTTTCGATACGCCATTGGATGGCAGCTCCACTGAACTTGAGGAAAAACCGCCTATCCTCTAATGGTGATTTAAAAGACAAAAAAAAAAAAAAAAACTACGCTTATGAAATCAAATGAGGTTGTCGAACACATTTCGGCAGAATAAACAGTTGATAGTGACATTGTTGTAACAGAAAAATTTCCCTGCTTTTATTAATAAGGCAAATTTAACTACATTTGAAAGTTTTCCATGAAGGTGTGTGTTTGAAATTCGATAACTTTTGATTGGTTAAATAAAATGTCACAAAATAGCACATCAAATGGAAGGAAATTTAAAGTTCTACAACTTTATCGTTGACAATTTTAATGTACACTGATCTTGGGAGGGACTAGGAGCAAATGTTGGGCAAAAAGGGCAATTTTTTCTAAAAATCATCGATTTTTCATAACATGTACAAGGAAAATACATGGAAATTTGAGAAATATATGTAGAATTAGTTTGATAGGAACTTTATTTAGTTCGAATTTTTATTTTGAACGCATTTTTCCACCGTTTCTGACATAATTTCAAAAAACACAAAATTTGCTCCTCCCCCTCCCTCCACCTTTAGCTCACCCCCCAGGAGCCGGGACTTTTAGAATGTTTACTTATTAACTACCCCTAACAATATTCTGAAGTCAAAAATTATCGCCTATTCCTACAGCCATGTTTTGAGCACTCATTGACTGGACTAATACGCAAATATACTTGGAAGAAAAAATAAATCTTGAACTTGAGTTTCACACACATGCGTATTTACGAGGGTTGCGGAGTCGGAAAGATTTGGGGATAAAAAAGTCAGAGATTTTAAAATTCCAGGAGTCGGAGTTCAAGTTTGCTATCTTCACTTCGACTCTACAGCATTTTGCCAGGGCTGCGGAGTCATAGTCAGAGTCGGACCGATTTTAGGGTAAAAGAGTAAGAGTTAAACTGCTTTTAAGGTAAACGATTTGGAGTCGCAGGTTTTAAAATTGCAGGAATCGGAGTTGAAGTCTGCTGTTTTCACTCCGGCTCCGCAGTTCTCTGCCAGCAGGTGAGGTAATTGGTAAAACATTGTCTGGGAGAACTTGAGGGGGGGGGGTCATCAAACGAATAAACGGTTTGAAACCAATTTACATTTCATTTGCGTTATTTTGGCTGTAAAAAACCAAACACTTCGGGGACTCCCCCCCCCCCCCCCCCACATTACAGCGCAGCTGACAGAGCTGCGGAGTCAGAACCAGGGTAGTAGATAAGAACTGAATTACGGATAAAGGAGTCGGAGTCGTTTTCTCTCAGACTCCGCAACAGTAATCTTTACATTAGATTAGTATTTTCAACAGCAACAGGAAAGCATTCAGAAGAAAACAAAACATTTTTATGGACTTTCTTCTTTCTTAATTACTTTACCATATGTAGGCAGAAAAAAATATTTCCTATCTGCGTTGTTCAGCCCTAAATTCATTCAACCCACCACCAGAGTGCGCAACTACGCAACATTGCGCACGCGCGTAACTAGCAACATTGATGTAACCTTCAGTGTAGATGTTTTGTCTTTCCAATAAAGTTGTTCAAAAACCCGTGCTGCTCTTTCCATCGTTCGATCATGGTCCGTCGAGCCGGAGCAATAGTCAATCAAATTTAGGATGATGTGTAGCAGTCAACGTGCAAACTGTTATAAAACAAGCAGTTCATATTCATCACTCTTGAACGAGTAAAGCAAAAGACGAAACAAGCATCGCACT
Source organism: Uloborus diversus (assembly GCF_026930045.1). Taxonomy (NCBI): domain Eukaryota; kingdom Metazoa; phylum Arthropoda; class Arachnida; order Araneae; family Uloboridae; genus Uloborus; species Uloborus diversus. The sequence continues at coordinate 136,411,537 of NC_072732.1, forward strand.
CATTGAGGAAGGTCACGTCCTTAACATGGAGCCCCTTTTAAAGAGGAAAAAAATAACAAAAGGTAAGCTAACTAGATTAACTACCCAAGTAAAGAATTCGCAAGTCAAGGGTATTTCTTTGTCTGATATAGAAGTATTCGAAAATAGTGCTATTTCTTTAGATAGTGAGATAAATACTTTAAATGATGAAATTCTAACAACTTGTTTAGACACAGAATTTGATAAATATGAACAAGAAATGCATGAATTGCTTTCAAAATTAGATGAGTTAAAAATCACTTTAAAAAATGAACAAAAGAAATGTGTAAGCGATAACACTGTTAACGACATTAATGTAAATATATCTCAAAACACAGTAAATTCAGATGTCAATAGCCTCAAACTTCCGCGTGTAGAGTTACCAGTGTTTACTTCTAATTATCTTGATTGGATTTCATTTCGTGATTTATTTTTAGCAAGTGTAGGAAACAATCAATCATTAAGTAACTGTCAAAAATTACAGTATCTTAAACTTTCTGTTAAGGGTGAAGCAGCTACCTTGTTACAATCGATTCAAATTTCAAATGAAAATTATGAAAGGGCGTGGAAGGCACTTACTGATCGTTATGAAAACGAATCAGAAATCATAAATGCAGCTTTAAACAAATTAATTTCTCAACCTATATTAAAACAGGAATCAGCCTCAGGGTTACGGAAATTAATTGACACTACATCACAATGCATAGATACATTAAAAATCCTAAAACAGCCTGTAGAGCATTGGGATACAATTATTATTTTCCTATTAAAAGGAAAACTAGATTCAGAAACACTTCGCGTTTGGACGCTAGAACATGCGAAAAAATTTCCTTCATTCGATGAGTTCAAATCTTTCACACTAAGTAGAGCAGATGCTTTAGCGTCTTTAGCGTTAAGGGAGGCCAGAAAGGAGAAATCCAATGCAAACTTTGAGAGCGGGGGATCCTTTCGAAGTCAGAAAACCCATAAATCAGTTCATTCAGCTCAAGTGGTTGCTAACACATGCGTTTTCTGTAAAAGTGAGTCTCATTTCGGATTATTTAAGTGCAATACTTTTTTGGAGCTGCCCTTGAAGGAAAAATGGAACGTAGTGAAAAGAAATAACTTATGCGCTAATTGTCTGAAATCAAATAAAACTCATCGAATTGAAAAATGTCGAGCGGGAAATTGCAAAAATTGTTCTCAGCCACATAACACATTATTGTGCGCGAAAAACACAAATGAAACAAAATCTCAAACACAAACAGAAAATGAAATGCTTTCAACTATTAGTAGCAATAGCACAGTTGTTCCAAACACACAATGTGTGCTATTACCTACTGCAGTTGTTTATGTCAAAGACATCAATGGCATTTCACACACTTTCAGACTGCTGATCGATTCTGCAAGTCAAGGCACATTTATCCGGGAAAGTTGTGTAAATTTTCTGGGATTAAAACGCAATCGAATAAACATAAGCGTAGATGGCTTGAGTTCACAGAAAGTGGGCAAAGTTACAGGTTCAGTTCAAATACAAATCACATCACTATTTTACAAAAATGCTACTGTCACAGCAGAAGCATTCATTATACCTAAAATAACTTGTGACCTTCCCCAATATCAAGTGGATGCATCCGTCTTAAGTAATTTCAAACACTTACAACTGGCAGACAAAAATTGCCATCAACCGGGCCCTATAGACATACTGCTGGGTGCAGATGTATTTAATGAAATAATGCTTAGCGGACAGACAAAAGTCCCAGGACAATCATTAGTCGCTCTAGAATCCATTTTCGGATGGGTGATTCTAGGAAAAACTGAAAGCAAGTCAAATTCCAAATCACAAACTTTAATTTCCAATCATGCAAGTTTCGAGTATAATGCCATTGAGTATGAGCTAGACAAGTTCTGGAAACTGGAAGAAATTTCAGAAACAAATCCTTATACAGAAGAGGAAACCGCATGTGAAAAGCATTTTAAACAAACATTCTCCCGTGATTCTACTGGCAGATTTGTGGTGAAACTACCGTTCCGTGAAACAATCAATGAACTCGGATCATCTCGAGACATAGCAGTGCATAGGCTACAACAAATAGAACGTAGGTTTGTTAAAAATCAATCCCTCTCAAAACATTACCACAAATTCATGCAAGATTATCAGGACTTAAAGCATATGGAACTAATTCCAGACAACGAAATTGATGTTCCGGCAACTTCCAGCTTTTATCTCCCTCACCACGCAGTTCCCAATAAAACCGGAGATAAATTTCGGGTTGTTTTTGATGGTTCTGCAAAATCATCCAGCGGTATATCTCTTAATGACAATTTAATGGTGGGACCACAGCTACAAAGTGATCTCACTACATTACTTCTTCGCTTTCGAACTTACAAGATAGCGATGACTGCAGACATAGAAAAAATGTACAGACAAATTATCCTACAAGACGCAGACTTTCAGAGAATAGTCTGGCGCAATTCATCATTGGAGCCAATTCAAGATTTTCGTCTAACAAGAATAGCATACGGCACAGCTTCAGCACCGTACCTTGCTGTTAGATGTCTACAACAATTGGCAGTGGAAGAAGCAGATCAATTTCCAATGGCCTCCAAAGCAGCCATCATGGACTTCTACGTTGACGATTTAATGTCTGGAGCCAAGTCAATCTCAGAAGCTATTGAATTGCAGAAACAATTGATGCACATGCTATCAAGTGCAGGCTTCATTCTACGAAAATGGGCATCCAACAGTGAAGAGCTCATAAATTCGATTGATTCAGATTTACGTTCTTCAAAGACCGCGTTGAACATAGATAGTGATGAGACTGTCAAAACATTAGGTGTCCTGTGGCATCCAGCATCAGACACATTCCGGTTCAAAGTAAACACCACACCTCTAGAAAGTACTTTGACAAAACGAACACTTCTTTCAACCATCGCCAGAACATTTGACCCTCTTGGATGGTTGTCACCCATCACAATCAAATCTAAAATCATGATGCAAAAAATGTGGAAATATCAAGTGCAATGGGATGAAAACGTTCCCCCAGACATCGCACGCGAATGGACAGAACTTGCAGAAGACATGATGTCTGTAAAATATGTCAAAATTCCAAGATTTTTGTCGACTGGTGATAGCAATGAACTCAAATTATTCGGCTTCAGTGATGCATCGGAAAAAGCGTACGCAGCAGTTATTTACTCCTGTTCTACTGAAGAGAATGAAAAAACAAATGTGCAGCTTGTAATATCAAAAACCAGAGTAGCTCCACTCAAAACCGTTTCCATTCCAAGGTTGGAACTTTGCGGTGCTCTATTACTCACAAAATTAATGGATTTTACCTGCAAAGCATTGAATACCAACATAGCACACACGCAGTTCTATACAGACTCTAATATTGTTCTTTCTTGGTTAGCATCTCATCCAAGCAAGTGGAAAACCTTTGTAGCCAACAGGGTGGCTAAAATCCAAAATCTCTCATCACCGACCCAGTGGTTCTTCGTAAGTAGTGAATCAAACCCAGCTGATCACGCCAGCCGTGGCATGTCATCATCAGCGCTACTGAGTTCATCATGGTTTACAGGACCAAGTTTTTTACATGAACCTATGCCTCTACAGGTAAGTGCACCAACACCTCCAATCCCAGAGCCTGTGCCAGAGGAACGTTTGCATACGATACAATCAACAACTGCAATCAATAATACATCAGAAGTTAATACTTTGTTTAACCGTTATTCATCCCTTTCTACCCTTAAACGTGTTGTAGCTCTTTGCTTAAGATTCATTCACAACTGTAAAAATTCACGTAATAAGATTTCTGGATTTTTAAAGACAATAGAAATTAATAATGCTATGTGTGTTTTAATTAAACTTGTACAAAATTCAGAGTTTATTAATGAGATCAATGCACTTAACAAAAATCAAACTTTATCTTGTAGAAGCAAAATTTTAGCTCTCAATCCTTATCTCGATGCTTCAGGAATTTTGAGGGTGGGCGGCCGCTTGCGACATGCAAACGTCGCATACAGCCAAAAACATCCCATCTTACTTCCAAAGAAACATATTTTAACTGATCTCATTATTAAACACTATCATCTAAATCTATTGCATGCTGGTACACAACTTTTACTATCATGTATTCAAGAACAGTTCTGGATTATTGGTGCTAAGGATATCATTAGGCATTTTATAAGAAAGTGTGTTAAATGTTGCAGAATTCGAGCAACTGTAACCAATCAAATGATGAGTGATTTGCCACCCACACGCATTTCTCCTGCTCCTACATTTTCTCGTTGTGGTGTAGATTATGCAGGCCCGTTCCAAATCAAAGCAGCTAAAGGACGAGGCTCTAAAACATTCAAGACATACATTGCTCTTTTTGTTTGTTTTATCACTAGAGCTATTCACTTAGAGTTAGTTACTGATCTTTCAGCAGACGCGTTCATTGCAGCTCTGAAACGTTTTATTTCTCGCAGAGGGAAATGCAGTGACATATATAGTGATTGTGGTTCTAACTTTATTGGCGCAAAACGTAAACTCATGGAATTTGAAAAGCTCGCTAAGACTAAGAGTTACAATGAAAATATTAATAATTTTTTATCTGAAAAGGGTATTAATTGGCATTTAAATGTTCCAGGAGCTCCACACATGGGTGGTCTCTGGGAGGCAGGCATAAAATCTACAAAATTTCATTTAAAACGTGTTGTTGGGGATATAAAATTAACCTATGAAGAATTTGAAACACTTTTAGCCCAAATTGAAGCTTGTCTTAATTCTAGACCATTAACAGCTTTGTCTAGTGATCCCAATGACCTGTCAGCATTAACGCCTGGTCATTTCATTATTGGTAGACCACTAGTAAGTATTCCTGAACCAAGTTATATTGACTCCAACATTTCGCATTTAACCAGGTGGCAAATTATTCAGAAAATGGTTCAACAATTTTGGAAACGATGGCATAAGGAATATTTATGTAGATTACAACAGAGGCCAAAATGGTTATTACCAAAAAAAAATCTTCAAATAAATGATCTGTGTCTTTTGAAAGAAGACAATTTGCCTCCTACTAAATGGAAAATGTGCCGAGTGACTCAGTTACACCCTGGCAGTGACAATATGGTTAGGGTAGTCACTGTGAAAACATCAGATGGTGTATTCAAGAGAAACATCACAAAATTATGTCTCTTACCTATCTAAACACTAATTAAAGCATACTTTTAATCCATATTGTATGCATGTATATTCGTTCTATTTATGTATCTTTGTCAATATTTGTTATCAAGTTATATGTATCATCATCTAGTATTTACTGTAAACAATTTATTCAATGTAAGTAATTCATTTGCTCTAATCAATGTTTCAAATATCCAATTGTTATTGTTTGCATATGTTGAAATAATATTTCAAGGTGGGCGGCATGTTCAGCCCTAAATTCATTCAACCCACCACCAGAGTGCGCAACTACGCAACATTGCGCACGCGCGTAACTAGCAACATTGATGTAACCTTCAGTGTAGATGTTTTGTCTTTCCAATAAAGTTGTTCAAAAACCCGTGCTGCTCTTTCCATCGTTCGATCATGCGTATTTCACAGCTGAATAAATGTTAGCTATCTCACATTTCTCGTGAAAACATCAACTGTGCATGTGTACATGTTCAAATAGCTTTAGCTAAACTTAAATTTATCCATAAATCCTAATTACATATTATTAAAAGCATTTGGTACTAAAACTCGTTGGAAAAGGCTAGTAATTGCAACTATTTCCCTCGACAAAACTATCACAAATATAGATCTTGTTTCAATCACGTTTTGTCAAAATTCTTCCTCTAACAATGCAATGCGGCAATGAAAAACCAAACGAAGATAGGAACGCTGCATGAATACTATCTTTCGAACAAAAATAATGCATCATTGTCATTTGAGAGCACAAATGACGTTCATTAAGTTGAGCCGACAAAACTGCTTGCAGTTCTCAAAGCATTCTAATTCATGAAAGGTATTCACAATATCTCCTTCCTTCTGCCATGACAAGTCGTTACGGAAGGATTGAAAAGCATCTCCAAATTTCGGGAAAGAATAGCTTCAGTTGCGTTTCAATAAAGAATATAATACGAAAAATTCCTTGTTACCAAAAGGAACGAAGTACATTTAAATAAAACCTTTGTTGAAAAAATCGTAATGAGATATAACTCTCCACAGAGACTTCTTTCAAACGTTTCGCGACGGCCATTACGGTTGCAGTTCGAACACACGGCGCTTAATGGCTCCGTTTCTTGGGGCAATAATTTCTCCACCAAACTATATTTCACCGACGACAAAATATCGTCTGCGCTTTAACTGCTGTCACCATTCTTTTTACCTCATTTGTGGGTCGGATTTTCCGCTCCTAATCCTATGTCTCCATTGCTTTCGATCCTAATTTTTGATATTTTCATTATTCTTTCCTCTTTCTTTACGCAACCATGATATTTCATATATAGTGGGTGCTGTGCAACTCCACTAATGGCGGCTTTCTTGTCGTTTTTATTAGATATGCTCTCAGAATGTTGCGGATGCAGTGGCTGTAATAATAAGGATGTAAATAAAATAAAATCACGGACAGTGGAAAGGGTTTTTTTTTTTCAAGAATAAGCAGTATGAGGAGCATACTTTTTAATGGGTAAACATAGGACATAATTAAGGTTTGTGTAGTATGAAAATCTTCCTTTTTTGCTGATAAAGCATTATTTATGAGGATATTTGAATTCTTTCCTTTTTCATAATCGAAAAACATCTTTTTACGTGTATAATATTGAATCCATTCTGATACTGTTATTTGGACGTTTTATCGAGATCCCTTTTCGAATAATAAGATAATCTAAGAGAGTTTTACTACTTTAACCTTCAGTGTAAATTCTATTTGCTTGGTATTTTTCTTAGCTTATTCTCACATAATGCTATTTTTAAAATTTAAAGCATTGGTGTATTTTTGTTGGCGTTAGAAAAAAACGAAAAATCTATACACAAGAACTTATTTACTTCAATTTCCTCCTTCTTTGTTTCCTGTCTCCAGGTGTTGTTAAAAGGCCGAAAATTCAGAATGTTTTTTTTTAAATCTTTATTTTTTTAGTAAGTCTCCAGTGATTATAAAAGGGGTTACAGTCATGAAATACGTAACATATTTTGGAAAGATAGATCTACGTATATGTAGGGGAATGTGGGGCAAAGTGAAATGGTGAAATATTTACTCTGCGTTTAGCTCCACCTATCTGGAAATATTTTAACACTATAGTTGCTCATGCAGTCTATTCCAGTCAGGAAAAAAATACCGCCAAATGCTAAAGCATGTGATAATACAGGCATTTTTTAAAAATTGATACTCTTTTTTTAATAATTGTTGAATTTCAAAAATTAGTTTTTGTACTATAAAATAATAAAGTCTGTTGTTCAGTATTAATTGAGACCTTCCTGATATGCAGTGCCATATTTATTTAGATAATATTAAGCTCATTTGTGTTTTAAGTATTTTGTTCAAGTAGTCGAGTACATACGGGGCAAAGTGGATGGGGCAAAGTGAATAGCTTAATTCGTTTACTCACTCAGTCATTTACTAAAACACTTAAGTATTCGTGTATTAATTAACTCATTTGCATTCCTTCCTTGAGTAATTCACTTATTTATTCATTCATTATTTTCTTATTCATTCACTCTTTTACTCACTCATTTATTTTTTTCATACATTAATTAGTTAATTAATTGATTGAATCATTTGCATATTGTTCCATTTTCTTTTCATTTATTTATTCAAAATTTTATTTACTGATTCATTTGATCAAAAATTCTTTTTACAATCAAATAAAAAATATTTCATTAGAAAAAAAAAAAAAAACATTTTTCACTTTGCCCCATGAAAAAAAAAAATCACTATTTTTTGAAGGCTCAAAATTACTACCAAAAATAAAAAGTAATGTTTTAATGAAAATTTTATTATAAAATACTATGTTCCTTCTTTTCGTACTGTAATTTTCAAAACAAAGTTCTAATTTGTTCATTTTGTAAAAGCACAGTCATCTTACTTAGCCATTTCACTTGTCCCACATTCCCCTACTCAATTCGAAGCAGAACACACAGTGGTTGTAAAGAATATTTTGATTACTTGAAAATACAGAAAAAAGTTGCTTTTTGAATGTTGACCAAATGTACACACATTAAAAAAAAAAAAAAAAAAAACTCATATTTATTTCAGAAAACGTCTTGCGAAGTTAGGAGTTATCCTGCCAGGTGTTACCTGCGATCACTTCTAAAGCGATTTTTAATTATTTTCTTTTATTTATTTATTTATTTATTCGGTAAAAAAAATTTCTTAGCGAAATTTTTAAGTTATTCAATATTTTTTGATGTTAAAAGTTGTACGTGTTATTTTGTCCAACCCCTACATCTTATAAATATCTATTTGACATACCTCTATTGTCCTATATGGTACACCTACATATCTTGGTAACAGCTCTGTACCACTTTTCATCGTTAGGGACTACTACGAAATGCAGCAGAAAGTGTGAAAGAAGTTTACTGTATGCACGAAAACAAACGGATTGGACGAGGTGACGCTAGTAAATTTTCTCCGTGAGTAACGCTGTGGCAGGAATACTTTTTGCGTGAAATTTAAATTTATAAATAAAACGAGGTTCTTTTTCAGCTTTAAAATTAACTTCCGGTGATTTCCTTTAAACGTTTACGACTGGCAGTATGGTGACCAGAATGAGTCCGAAATGACTATGGATACTATAAAGAGATAAAAAATGACTACAAAGAGATAAAAAAGGGGAAGTGAGAACTAGATAGTCCCCATAGGCGGTTAGTAAACAAATAAAAGAAAGCAGGTCGAAAATAACAATAATGAGGACTTTTCATCAGTTCGAACAGACAGTAAAAGTGGCAATAACACGTAAATCAATAAAACGCCCTAAAAGATAGATACAGTGAAATCTACAGTTATTCTGTGATGTATAAAAACTTAAAACATTCACAGGAATTAAAATATTTTTTATTCAACATATTTCAATGCTTTTATTGTCTCTCTAAACTGTTATGATACTGAATGCGCTAAAGCAATCAATCTTTCCTGGAATTCAAAGAAATATCTCATATTTATACTAGCATTCTATCCGCGTCGCGAGTATTAAATCATCACAGATACAGCTATTCCCATCAGCTTCAGGTGCATGATAAACCGGATAATAAATAACCTTTCGGTGGAGAAGTTTTTGCTTATTTATGAATTTTCCTCAGTATTTAGAAAACACTTAACTTGACAAACTACAGCCGAAGCTGGGATTAGTGGGCGACAGTAATATTTACAACACGAGACACAAGAATCGAATGCTATCGCAGCGCACTAATAAACGGACATAAAACTAAAAGCTCATAAATTAAAAAGGTCGCGACCTTTATCTTCAACCTTGTGGCGTTCAGCCATCAATAGCATTATGAAGTGGTCCGTGACTGGAGGTTCATGACCGCGGAAGGAGAAAAATCCGAAGAGAGAGTGGAAAAAAAAATCGTTCCCTGGAACCGAAAGTGGGGTCAGGGGGAGGTGAATGGGTGTAACGTCCTGTTGCAGTGATGAAGAAAAAAATATTTTTGATCGAGTGATTAATTAAGAGAAATAGAGTTTGATGAAGGGGTTGTCTGGCGTGGAGAACGTGCGAGCTGAATATGCATTGTTCCTTTCGCTCGGAGTTGAGTAGTTTTGAAAAATTGCGTGAACGAGCTTGAGCTCGATCCAGCGAGGTAAATGTCTTGCGGAAATATTTTCTGCAGTGTAAATGGATAAAGACAAGTTTGTTTGTTTTTTTTTTTTTTGAATTAATATAGCCTCTTCAAAACCAATTGTTCATACCCAGGAAATATTCAATAAGTGTGCGTCATTTTAATCTTGTAAAATTTTTATCATGTTTTGAATACCTATTGACTCTCGTTTGAAATTAATACATTCTTTCCAAACCAATTGTTTATACCCAGGAAACGTCCACTAAGTGTGCGTCATTTTCATGATGTCTAATCTTTATGTAATGTTTTGAAAATCTATTGACTTTTATTTGGAATTAATACAGGCTCGTCAAGACCAATGGCGGTCACTTATACTCAGGAAACATTCACTTAGTGTGTGTCATTCTCTTCTCGTCAAATATTTATCATGTTTTGAATATTCATTGAATGGAATAAACTCATATTATAGTGCAATATTAAAAAATTTATTCCTTTATTCTAGCAGTAATGAACCACAAAAAAAAAAAAAAAAAAAAAAAAAAAAAAAAAAAAAAAAAAAAAAAAAAAACACTACTTTCAAGAGAGAAAAAAAGAGATTCCAGTTCACAAAAACAGATTTAAGACGAGTTCACTGTGACACGATTTTTTTTTAAATAATTTTTTCTAAATTTGTTATATTTATGACAATGATTTTTTTTTTATTTTCAAAAATATCTTTATTTGAAAAAATTCCAGTTCAAAACATTATGTTCATATTGTATCATGCCCCCCCCCCCTTTTTTTTAATTTATCGCTAAGTATCTGCATTTAAAATTTATTTACATTATCCCATCTGATAGCTCTTCATAATGAAAAGTCGAAGTTACTGAACTTTTTATCTCTTTTTACAGAAAAAATTAAGATATAAGTAGACATTAATTGAAAATAAATAAAATTTTTTTTTCGAAACTAAAGTCTATAAAATATGGAAAAGATAGGACACTTTTTATGCACTTTTTTTTTTTCAAAATATTATTAAATTTTTAAAATATATTTCAAATGAAGGAAATTGTTTGCAATATGTCCCAGTAAGATGCTCTAGAGCTGAACGTCACATAAGTAGATAAACGTGTCTGAAATTATAACTTGATTTATTAGATTGTTATTCATCAAAAAAATTTCATTGTTACGCCCCTCTGTCCATCACAGAACTGTGATAAACATTTATCCTAAACATTTTCTAATCGTCGTCAGGTCAGGGCGGGGGTGGAAATAGACGACCATTTGAAGGGAAATCATGCCAAAGAGGCTTAACTATCAACTATCAAGCGCCAGATATACAACGACAACGCTCGATACATATTAGCATTTTCTTGTGCTTAAAAAGAGGCTATAGTTTAAAAAAAACAAAGAGTAAAAGCAAAAGAATCAAGATTTCGTTCACCTGTTAGATATAGAAAAAAGTGGAAGTTAAAGGATTATAAATAGAAAATGTTCAATAAATAAACATTTAAGTCATGTATAGCGTGAGGTAATAGTTGGGTTTGGTTTGGGATAGGCATCTTCCACCAAAGGACCCAGTAGTTATGTGGGGATGAAAGGGGGTTGAAGTACATCCAACATTAAATTTTCAATTACTGATGTAGTTTATTACAATCTATCAAACACAGAAATTAAATTTTGATTGCTTGAAAAATCACTCAGCGATAATAAAACACTCGAAACAAAGAATAAAAGAAGAACAATGTAATTATACGAGATAGAACTGGAAAGATTACAACGAAAGGTAAAATCATTATTCAAGCCGGATAGTGCATGCATTAATACACACCTTCCAGAATTCACACCCTTATATTAAATAAAATTACCAATTCCAACCAACCGCCTATTAATATCACAGATTTGTCTATTATATGTGACCTTGCTGCGCAAGACGGTGTGCAATAAATTTCAGATCAACAATTAAAGGCTCTCGGAGTGGGAAAAATAAAAAAAAAAGTTACAGATATATCTTCTTGAAAGAAGAATAAAATAAAATAAACCGCGCAAAAACCTTTCGAATAACAACGACAACAAAATAAAAATAAAAACACCAAAAAAAAAAAAAAAGTCCTAAAATCGTTCAAGCCGATTGGGCGAACTCGAGGGGTATGAACTGAGTTAAAAAAATAAACAAAATAAAATAAAATAAAAAAGTAGCACAGGTTCTTAAGTTCGATGTTCACACGTGCAGTGATAAATCTCTCCTCTCTTGAATCGACCACGTGATTGGAATGGCTTGTGCCTGGTATCTAGTTTTGATATTTTGTTTCTGACGTTAGTTTTCGCTCTTTCATAGTATATTTATGCCTTATTTCTTGGTGCGTGTAGTGTGATCAGAGAGTTAGCTATTTTCCTCTACAAAAAGCATCGCACGTAGAACTTTTAAACGCTAAATATTGTCCTAAAATCCGTTTAAAAGGCTTCAAGATTTCTCCTTTTTCTAAAGAAATGTTATTGTACTGCTTTATTTATTTATTTGATTTCTGTTTTCCCAAAACTCAGAAGTTTTCCTTTCTGATAAAAAGCAAAAGGAAAAGGAGTATTCTTCGGGTTAAGTACCTTGATTCGCAGAATTTTCCATCTTCTCCTTTATTCTACAGCGTATCGCCATGAAAATAATGGCGTACAATTTTTCTTCTGTTTTAAAGTGAACTCGCACAAAGTAGTCACGGAGAGAGAAAATATTTTCAAGTTTTTTCGCGTTCACGTCATAAACATGTCAGGCATAAAAAATGCTAGTCCAGAAATATTACTTGTAAAATGTATCTTATCAGGTTAAACAAAAGTGAACTAGCAGTGTTTTTTTTTTTTTTTTTTTTTTTTTTTTTTTTTTTTTGTGATAAGAATAAACAATATTCAAAAATTAGTGTCCTGGATATCATTTCCTAGACCTTGAGGGGGAAGTTACAATCATTGATGCGCTTTCAATTTTCAAGTTTTTTCGCGTTCACGTCATAAACATGTCAGGCATAAAAAATGCTAGTCCAGAAATATTACTTGTAAAATGTATCTTATCAGGTTAAACAAAAGTGAACTAGCAGTTTTTTTTTTTTTTTTTTTTTGTGATAAGAATAAACAATATTCAAAAATTAGTGTCCTGGATATCATTTCAACAAATATAAAAATACTTAATTATATCTCCTTAAAAGGTATGAAGCAATATTCTCATCTAGCTCCGAGAAGAAACAATGAAGAAATTTAATTTTTAAAACAAAATGACGAATGTTGGTTTATACAAAAGATATTACTAAGTAGGTTCATCAGAATCAGAAAGATGGGTGTCATTGAAAATTGGAAAAAAGACGCCATAGTTCATGTTTAAAAACTGCTCCACCTGTATCTTTTCTATCACATTATTTATAATTATCCCTTGAAAGGGACTTAAGAAATCATAGGAAAATAGATTTTTTTCAAAATTTGCTGCTACAGGAAATAAAATCTTCACAGCAGCTAAAATGTCACTTCCAACTTCAATTCTGGATTAAATAAATAAAATACAAATTTAGTTTTTTTTTTTCCGTATCAAAGAAACCTATACAGTGGCAAATTTCAAAGATCTTTCTCACAACTGACATAAAATCTGACGATACTAGATTTTAAAATCCTTACTACATATCATAGCTATTGAATAATACCGTCAAGTTTCTCAAAACGTATACTAAACGCTGAGATGCTTTTATAACCAAATAAAGTAGCCATGGGCGCGGATTTCATGCAACTAAACCACACTGTATATGAGGCAGTGAGAAAAAATGGAATGTAAATGCCAAAATAAAACATTTGGTGATAACCAGTAGAAATGGTATGTGTACCTCTCCTCTGTTTGGGGGTTAGCGTTAACACTATTACCCCTGGTAGGTGCTGCTATACAGCATGATTTTGAAAAAAAATGCCAACTTACCTAAGACTGCAACTTTAAACACGTTTTACTAAATTCTTAAAAATGTCCACTTACAATCCTTTGCTTCTCTCTACCTCATCTGTGTGTGCCCCTCCACTAATTATCATCCTTCGGCGAAATTTGAAGTTCCATTCGGCAAATGAAGAATCTCCGCCCTCCCAAAAGTTTCGTGGCGCCCACAGAATGAAGTGACTTATTAAAAAAATCGAGGCCACAACTGCGAATCCAGTCTGCTATCTGATAATAATTGTAGTGATCATTACATCATTCTCCTTATTTTCACGAAAAGAAAATTTACTATGCAAATATCTTCGATCATCAAAAACTAAGCTAGATCCTTATAAAACACTAATTTCGAGACTCGTAGCCAGTGGCGCGTTTCCGGATCAGCATTTTTATTGCAACTTTACCAGAGGCGATAAACATTTGCTTTTTCCAGACAAGAAGATGAGGCAAAGAGATCATCAATAATTTTATGCTTCGACATTTATGGTCGCCGTTTTTCTCATTACACACCACCAAATTCGTTTCTCTGAAGCAAAAAACCATTAGTGAAAATGTCGCTAATTTTTTCGCAGCTTAGAGGCTATTTTTGTAAGCTCTTCCTTTTTGAATTTATAATTGAGCAATGACCTACTTTAGGGTGGAGGCAAAGACGGCCATTAAGTACGACATTTGAGTGCATAAATTTATTGTACAGTATTAGAAATTTGCAGCACTTCTTCATATTTGATGATGCATGACTTGAAATATTGTATGAGAAATAAGAGAAAGTTTACATTTCAATAAAAGTGCACAGTAAATGCACTATAGTTAATTGTATATTAACATGCTTTTCAAAAACTGTTGCGGTTTGTATTTCGCAGCTTAGGGGCTTTTTTTGTAAGCTCTTCTTTTTTGAATTTATAATTGAGCAATTTAGGGTGGAGGCAAAGACGGGCATGAAGTACGTCTTTGAGTGCTTTATTGAACGGTATTAAAAATTTACAGCACTTCTTCACATTTGATGATGCACGGTTTAAAATTATGCATGATTTAAAATATGACATAAAAAATAGGAGAAATACACCGTTTCAATAAAAGTTTACAATATTAAGTCGTATTTTTCCATACTTTTCAAAAACTGAAACAATGTGTTTCTTGGTTTCAAACCAAATTCCAGTTATCTTATGTAGACTTGTATGCTCAAATATTATGATATGACAGCCTAATGTACATGTAACACGATCAATTACAATTTCGGCAGAGATAAGCTTTATTTTAGGACAAGAACTCGTGCCACACCCAGGCAAAAAAGTGACACAACTCAAAAAAGTACGAAAAAAAAAACTTTATTGACTGTTCTGCCCGTTGTAATTAAGGAACTTGAGGATTTTTTAAAATTATCTTCTGTTTCTGTAACTACACATAGCAAAATTACAAAATGAGCTGTAGAAGTGAAAAATATGACAAAAATTCTTGGTCACATACCGATACACAATTCGATGTTCACACGAGTAATGGTAAATCTCTTCCTCACCTTAGGAGCAGCTTGCACTTATTTATTTGCTCGAAATTTTGACAAGTTTGTCGATAATTTCATTAAACATTCAATGTGTTCGCAAGCATAATGTATACTTTTTTTTGGCGCAGTATAGCCTATCACGGCTCTTGTGCCATAAAACCGAATAAAACCAACTAATCAAACGTTAGTTTTTGAAAACTAAATAAAAGTGAACAAATTGATACAGAATTGAAAAATAAGAGTACATACAATACATTATTTGATTTACATAAAAATTTGGAAATGACTCAACCCCCCCCCCCCCTCCCTCCCCCCGAATTATTTTCATTTATGTCCTGTTAACCAGGACTAGAGCATCTTTAACCGGAACGAACCTGGTTAAAGAGTCACGTAGTTGAACGTAGTTAATAGCTTTGAGTTCAACTTTACAAAATTGCTCAGAATTCTGTTACACCATGGCTCCACAACGGCTAAAATTACAGGTACTTGATCATGGAAAAAAGTTGGAGAAATTTTCGAGATGCTGCTCACAATATTTTTCTGAATTAATTATTGTAAATACTATATTATGTTTACGACAAAAAAAAAAATGATGCAAATAGCTCCATACTCTTTACAAAATCTTATCCCTCAACACTCACTACATTTTAAGAAGTTGTTTTCAAAATAGCTATTATAATTGTGGCCTATATAGATAAATCCCTTCCTTTTGTTGCTCCTTAGTGTTGGAGGCACCTTCTGCAAGAAATGATTCCATTTTTTTTCATAACTCCTCCCCTTCTAAGCAAGCAGTGTTGATTCGAAAGACGTAATCTTCACCTTTATCAACTCCGTTCCCCCATCTCCTGTCTCTAAAGATTTATGATCCCCGAAGATGATCATTCAGGTAGACCTTGAGGGGGAAGTTACAATCATTGATGCGCTTTCAATTTGGCGGGTTATCTCCTATGCTTGGCAGCAACCTTTCGGAAAAATTTTCCCTGCAATTTGTTGACACTAGAGGGGAAAATATATTTTCAGGGTTGGTGATGCTGTTTGCGGGAAAACACGCACTCACTGATTTAGTTATTCAAACACAGTTAACCAGTACAATTGGACTAAATATATGCGGATCGCAACCAAGGTCAGATCTAGAAATGTTTCAAGGAGGGAGCTGTTGAATTTTTAACTTGTGCTTTGAAAAGGGGGGGGGGGAGGCTGCCACAGCATTTTTACCAGAAGCAACTAAAATATCGAAATTTAGCCAAGGAGGTCCCTTAACCTATTTCATTAATTTTCCACTGAAAGAGATATTCTAAAATTACGTTTTAGAATTTCAATTTCGTAACATTTTCGTTGGAATGCTTGAAAATCCTTTCTCTTTAACATCATGAAAGATAGTCTAAAATTGCCTTTTTGTAACTTCAATGTCGAAAAGCTTCCGAGAGGGAAACTCGAACCCCATTCCTTTCCTTATCGTCTTCAATAAAGGTCTACATTTGCGTTTTAGGGTTTTAATTCGGAAAAATTCCCAGCGCCAGGTTCATCAAGGGAGGGGCGGTCGCCCCCATTGCCCCTCCCGCGTATCTGTCCTTGATCGCAACCAGTTGCAAGCGTATGGTATGGCATGTATCGAAACTGACATGAGCGATAAAGACATTTGAAATTGCATAATTTATTACTAGTACGAATTCAGAATTTTTTACAAATTTATTTTTATTACTCATATTTTTATCTACAATCTTTCGTAGTGGCAAACAACTAAGCATCTGCCTACGAAAATTAGAGCCCCCTATAGTGTGTTAGCGGCGATGAATACGTATGTCGTGTTTACCCAAACGCCCCCGAGTTATTATCAGTCCTAGCGAAGCAGCAGTAAAGCAGCCTGGCGTAACTGGGCTTAAAATAAAAAAATGATATATTTATTTGAAAAAAATGAAATTTTGTAACTTGTGATTAGTCGAAGCCAGCTAATTTTTTTGATTGTCAATAATATTAACGTATTCTGACACTATCCACCTATAAACTAAGATGGACATTTTTTTTTTAATTATTAATTTAAGGTTATAATTATTGAAATAAAAAACGTGCCTTTGGGCAAAACGGGTATAGGATTTAATCATATATTTATTTAAAATTTCTAGACTCGTGTGCTGACTTAGATTTTCTCTTTCAATAGGATAAATTTAACTTTAAAAAATTATTTTTTTAGAATGGCAATTAATTTTAGTCTATTAATTAACTCAGTTATTTCTTCATGTTTGATAAACAAATGCGCTGACTTTAAATTGGATAACTAATGTCCAAACACGGATTGTATAGAATTTTTAAACGTCCAGATAAAACGAATTTATCTGAGTGAGAGGGGAGAAGTAAAAATTTGATGCCGGTATTCTGCTTATTTGAATGAGACTCTGCTTCTGCAAAAGCTGGCATCGCTAAAAAATAATAGATTCGTACATTTCCGGCTGTAAAACGGATGTTTGTCTTTCCATAAAATCCGTGGTCAGTACAACTGTTTTATAAATTTTTCATATAATGGCAGGTAGCTAGTCAACTGTTTGAATCATTTATAACTTCATGTTTGATTGGCAAATGTACCAAATCACAATTAGTTAAGCTTACCCGCTTTGGGCTACCTGGTAGGGCAAAACGGGTTTTTCACATGTTTGTTATGTTTGATAATAAAGAAATATTGGGTTTTAAAAAATACAAAAATCACTTTTTATTTTGAAGTTCTAGAACCCTGCTAGGTAATAAAACCGAAATTGTTGCGATTAAAATCCAAAAACTACAATTTTCGAGTGTTCTTCAAAAACCTACTCGCTTTATGCCACCCTCCCCTGTTGAAAACAAAAACACGCACTCGAAATAGAATCAGGCATGCTTAGGTTCTTTTAATACTTATTTAAGCACTACTAAGTGTTTTTTTTAATTTAATTCATAAGAAATCCTGCATGACTCTCTCAAAACTCTATGGTTTTAACCAAGCCTGCTTTGTAAAAATATTACGAAATGGTGGAAATAAGGGCATGTGATAAATCTCTTTTTATGCAACGAAATACCGAAGAGGTTTAAAGAAGATATGATCATATGTTTTACAATTTTTTCACACTCCCTTGGCGAGAAATGGAAAAAGAGAATGAGCACGCAGTACACTTTCGGCAACCCCAAGCAGAAAATGAGGACCGGTAGGTGGCAAAATTCTGCCAACGTGCCACCCTCTATAAGAAAAAAAAAATAAAAACGAAACACAAAGAAAGAACAACCTGTGACCGCCTAGCCACCTCACGCTGCATAAATCAAAGGGGGACCTTAAAAAGAGGGGCACCCACGTTGTAAGTAGGTTGTCCGATGCATGATTCCATCGTTTGAATCTTCTCTTTCGACAACGAAAGAAAACGAAGTGATTTTTGAAATGTACGTGCCTGGTCCTAGTTCTTGCGTTTTATTTCCCTTCAAAGTTGAGCTAGTGACCATCGTTTGAAAAGACCGAATCACCAATTTGTTTTCTTTTGGAACTTGCTTTTGCGGCTTTTCTATCCAAACAAATGTTGCTATCACAATTAATTAATTTTGTTTCATTTCCGGATATCCTAGACATGCTTTGGTATCATTGAACTGACATGATAGCTACTATATCACGCATCTAAACTCATCAGATAACACAGTAAAATTTATTACCGGAATCAAAACATATTTGTTTCAAAAAAAAAAAAAAGGTTTGCCTTATAAAGAAAAATGTGACAAAAATAACTTTTTTTTTTTTTTTTTTAAAGATTAGGCGGAAAACGAAAATTTGTAAACTGTCCCACGTAGCACACGTAACGTTTAAACGTGTATGAATTGAAGTGTGGAACCCGGTTTCATGTATTTCACGTCAGTTCATCATACATACTTACACTTTTTTTTTAAATCTTTTTTTAATAAGTGGACACATTCTTCGCGCATCAAATTGAGTGCGTCAAAGACATTTTTCAGCACTATATCGAAATTATTTCGCTGCTTTAGTTATTGGAGAAAACATCCCATTTGGGGAAGGAACATATTTCCAGGGAAATCTACATAAGCAATAAAATTTGATTTTATTTATGTATTAGATTGATTTTTGTTACAATTAAGTTAGAGAGTGCTGCTTTCAGTTCATAAGCAAAAGAAAAAACGGGCATTCAAGGATGTTCAGTTAAATATACAATTAAAATAATTACTATAGATCAAGCACTGAGTTTGTACAACCCTTCAACAATAATAATTTTATTTTTTCAAATAAAATTGAAAAAAAAGAATGATAAATAAATAATAAAATAGTAATGATAACTTTTTCTGCAAAATTAAGGGGAAAAAAAACGATATTAAGAAGCATTCTTTGGAAAATTTCTGAAAATTTTCGGAGGGAATGTGAATTCTAAAAACCCACCCTTCAAATACGATCATGTTCCGAATGTATTCTAAAATTGTTAGGAACACAGAAAGACAATAATAAACAAAAAAAAAAAAAAAAAAGAACCATTTAATCTATTCATCAGTGTATCTATCAGTTAATGTTTAGTTGGTACGTTTTCTTATTCTGCATCTTAAAAAGATTAAGAACAGTAGAATGTCAAAATATGAACTAAATGAGACCATTAGTTGTTCGAATTTTCAAACTGTTTTGGATTTTAGAAAATAGCGAAGAAAGTACCATTTAGCAAAATTGTATGCCACTTAATAAAATTAAGAGGCGAATGTACATAATACAATTCATAACGCTCCAATATGTAATTATTTTTTTTTTTTAATAACTCTCATTGTTTACTGAAAAATGAAGAAAGATTAATAAAACTCGGATTTTCAGCATTCCGAACGCCAAAAAAAAAAAAAAAAACGGATATTTCTTATCATTCGAAGTTTGATTCGCTCTTTAGAATGCGCTCAATCGCGAATTGTCATCTCTATTTTCAGCGACGAATGAAAACTAAACGTTTCTCCCTCCATCTGCTATACACGTGTATTTTTTCCCTTCATTTTTCGCTTCCGCGAGCAACCTTGTAGGCAGTCTTGTTAAGAATAACATTTCTCGTAGATCGACAAACGAATGTTTTTGCGGACAGGAGGCAGTTCCTTGGTTTATTACTTCTTGTTTTCCTTCGGAAATTGGTATCCACGAAAATGTTTGTATTTCTGCAACGTCTTGCTTCTTTATTTTGCTCTCAAGCAGAAGAAAAATGGTATCGATATTTTCCCTCCACCTTTGTGTTCTGAGTATAGCGAAAAGGGAAGTAAAAAAATAAAATTTTCAAATCTGATAATTTACAAACGAATCCATGCAGCAAATTTTTATAAATCATCTGTCGCTTTACTTAATGCTCATACAAATACAATTGCTCCATATAACGGTTTTTTTTTGTAAGGTAGGTACGGGTGATAAGGCCTACCTAAAGGAGATTTGAAATAAAATAAAAGTTATGCATCCCAATCAACAAACCGTAATATTAATTAAACATACAGATCAATTACTATAAGAAACTAACAAAAAAATCACCAGTTATGCAGGAAATAAGCATGACATATAACATTTTTTAAAACCTTGTCATTAGGCCTTATTATACTATGGTAGGATAATAAAGCCTAAGAACTTTAACACTCTTAAAAAGCTTCTAACATTTATAACTCAGATCAATTGTTATAATATATGCATTAATCAA
The DNA here is from genome assembly GCF_026930045.1 of Uloborus diversus. Taxonomy (NCBI): domain Eukaryota; kingdom Metazoa; phylum Arthropoda; class Arachnida; order Araneae; family Uloboridae; genus Uloborus; species Uloborus diversus. The sequence continues at coordinate 136,432,368 of NC_072732.1, forward strand.
GCAAATCTTCAAAATGACAAAAAACTTCTTTGTTTAGCAACCGTCAGGGCACTCAAAATTATCTTTGTCTAGACCGTCACACCGACGCATTCCTTATGATACCACTTGCTACATTTTTGATATAGTCTCATGTTATTCATCTTATCCTCTCCCAAATGTGTGACTGTACCAAATAGCATCGTTTTCTTTAGTATCATTTCATTCACTGAGGGTTTACGTCTTTTTTATTTTGTTCTCTTTCTTGTTTCTGTCAAACAAGTCTCTTATTACTGGGGTTCTCTGATAATCAATGATTTTTCTTCTAACAATTGGTGTGAGTTTTTTTTTTTTTTTTTTTTTTTTGTCATAGTTTTCTCTGGTTTAGGCATAAGCTCCTGAAATACTGTACTTTCTATTGGAGCGAGCCGCACATTGTCCTTTTCATCGTCCGAACTAGAACCGTAAACCATGTGGTAAAACTTTTGAGAAGGTCTGCTTGGGGTACTACTATAACACTGAACCAGTTAGTAAATAGTCGTAACTACTTATAGACATCCATAATATATTGAGAAAGATTTGAAATAAGATGTAAAACTGACAAACATTGTTGCAAAAAGAAAGGAGTACAATAAGGCCAACGAACAAATTTGGTAGGCCCTATTAGCCGCTGACATCGTGTACAAAGAATACACAAAAGTACAATAATTGGTTTACATATATAATTCACACATTGAAGATCGATAGAAGCATAGACAACAAAAAATTGGAGAGAAAAACTAGATCTCTAAGTGCAATATTACAAAAAATATTTAACATACAATCGGATGATTTTTTACTATTCGTGTTGCACAACCGCTCCGCGCAAAGGAATCGCGTCGCACTGATCGCAACAAGTGAGCAACATGTCACGACCAGTATGAAGTATCATTTATGATTATTAACAACCTACGAGTGCGTCTTTGAGTGGATAAGAAAAAATTGTATTTTTTGAATTGTATTTTTGTTGTTTAGGACTTATTAGCCGACAGGCCTTAATATCCGCCCCTACCTTATAACGATTTGCGACATAGAAATTTCTAGCAAAGCAGCACTGAATTTTGACCCTAGGAGTACATTGATGCCGGAATTCACCGGATCGGCGTTCCAGTCCTGCCGTTATAGTAAATACTTTCTAGACACATAAAATGTGTATTAATTTTAGTTTTGCTCTAACTTTGGTTTCAACGAAAAGCATGAGTTGTTTTTTATTATTAATTTATTTACGTGTAATATTCTCGGCAATGTATAACGAACATGTGACATTCGTAAAATATTTGATATCAAGCACAGTTCATCGAAATCAAACAAACTTGTATATGACTTCAATAAAATTTTAATTCATTTTCAAATCACGTATGACATTGCTTGAATGTATCTTTATTAAATTTAATTTTTTAAAGTAGATGTACACAGAATTTTCCAATATCATTCTACAATCTATTGATTTTAAGGTAAAGACGTTTTTTAACACAATTTAATTTTTTTCTACTAAGTCAGAAATGGAAGAAGTATTACCTCAAGAAGTATTACCATAGTAAAAGTCACGAGAAACAGTTATAGATGTATGCACTCACATTACATTTAATCGTAATTCTATGAATAAAAAGAAATTAATCAAAGAAAGTTGTATCCAAGTCATCCTGTCTTGAAAATGTCTAATGACGTTTCCAATTAATAGAAATGTCTTCCATTCGCATCACAACTAGCTCTCATGATCAAGCTTGTCTTTGCTTGAAGAAGAATTCTCATTCCTAACAGCAGTATCGAGAACTACGGCGAATTGAATATTGTGATTTTTTTCTCGTCCTTTCTATTGTTCTTCGTTTTAATACTAAAGATGAAATAATCTTCCAGGATTATTAATTTTAGAATGCATATTTTAATATCACATTTTATCTAAGTTCAACATGTTTTGGAATTACTCTGACCTAGTCTTTTGTGAGTTTCCGATAATATTATCGGAAACAACTGCAGTTTTTGCACTTGATTTTAGCGCCACATAACTAGCTTTTGAACGTTTAAGGAAGCAGAAATAATCTTGGTGCTGCAATTATACTTACTTTTACTAAGAAAACAAGATACATTTGACTATAATTACTTTAATTTTATGTCAAATCTGATTGGTTTCTGACCCGTTTATCTTGTAAATAGGCTCAGTTCAAAATTCTTTCTCTCTCTCATTTTTATGGTGAAAAGCAACCGCAAGTATAAAAGACTGAACGTTTTTGTTTTGGATCAGAGTAATGTTAGGGTCTACTGCTTTCTTCAGATAACTTTCTTTTAAAAAAAATCATGATTTGAAAACAAAACTTGTAGTAAAAATTTCAATGTTGCTGCCATACGACAGTTGTTTCAACGTCAGTCTTTAAATATAAGAACTAAATTATTGCACTGTTTCTGAAAAGGAAATCTGTAGAAATTATTTTTCAAGTGATCATCAAAAACAGGTCCAACTTCGCTACCTTAAGTTTAAGGTTCCTGAGTAATGTAATAATCATAATCTTAACCCGTTTGCAGAATAAGAATTGAATAAAAATGCGATCTATCGAAAAATAATCATTCTCTTCCTGCCACTATTATTGATAATTATCTCAGATCTTGTAACAAATTGGCTACATTATGGAAGATCGACTGCCAAATAACAGCAACCCCTCAGATACAATCAGTCCTCGCGATCATTAAAGCAACCCTTCCCTTGATTGGATAAAATTCGAAAGTATACTGGCAGCTACTGAAGAAGCACTTTTAAAACTACAAACGGCTAACGAAAAGAGAACTGTAGAACTTGCTTTTGTGTAGCTTTTATTGGCGGAAGGAAAGACTTTACCGAAAACGAAATCGAAATCGACGGCTTTCCGGAATAAAAGCCGAACATGTCCAAGCAAAAAAGAACTACTAATCACAAATAGTTTTCTAATCAGAGAAACAAATTGTTAGCCCTCGAACAAGTAAATGATTGGTTGTGGAGCTGCCAGTGTAAAATGATTGAGTAATGAATTAAGTGAAGCTATGAGTAGTAGCTAATGGATGGTTAAATTAACATTAACTTTCGAAGTATAATTAGACTCGTAAAAAATGATGCATGAGTGAAATGGATGATGTGATATAAGTTTCTGCGAAAGACCGAAATTTGGGAATTAGATTTTCATTGGTGATTCGCTGAAAATATTCGATCTTTCGTCGATGTACTTCTGGAATTGTTGACATTTACCGGATTTTGGACCTCTTTTACAACAAAATATACATAGGAAAAAAATAACGAAATTAATTTATGTATAAGAAAAAAAATTAATTTGCAGAAATGCGACAGGTAGGAATAGGTATCCGCAAACAGAACAATGTTTCAAAAAAAAAAAAAAAGGGAAGAAAGAAACAGAAAATGAGACAAAATTTTTCAATATTAATCATTACCTTTCTTAATTAAATTAATGTCATTCTATGGTAACACGTGTCATTGTTCGCCAAAACATATTACAAATACTCTAATTACAATGTTAGATTTTTGTTTTATTGCATGATATGTAATAATCATAAACAAAAGTAATAAATCAAAATTGTAAATGAAGAAATGGAACTCTACTTCAATTTGATGCAATAAAATTTCGTATATTTCCATACAACCGTATTTGGAAAAAAAAAAATAAATACGCAACAGCGGACGTATCTCTTAAGATACGTCCGTAACTGAGCTAAAAATGTGATTTAAATAATGTTTCTGTGAATCAAAATTCAATTGCATGAAATAGTAGCCGTACTTCATAAAATTCCAGCAATGAAACAGGAACCTAACTTGTTTGAAGTTTGTGTAGGATGTTTTGGGTACCAAATACTTTTTGATTGCACTACTACAGTTTACTAAAATGGAGTAACTAATTACTATCACAGTTGAGGAGAGCCAATTTAAGTACAATTTACTTTCATCTTCTGCGTTTAATACATCAAATTAATTTATTTATACTAAAATTACAGTTTGCTACTCTCGAACATATGTTATAGCATTTTAATTATCATTTTTGTTCAAGTAGACTCGTAATTTAAGTTATTTCAAATTATTATTAATTTCATCATTTATTTTTTTGTTTATTTATTTATTTTTTATTTCAGTTGTTCATTTACTTTTATTTTATATATTTATTTCTTTTGGATCACGAAACTTTTCAAAAACTGTGTTGCCCATCTCGAAAAAATGTAGAAAACAAATTGAATAAAAAAAATAGAAATAATTTTCTAGCAAGTACTAATGTTTCTGCATGAATGACGTAACAATAAATTTTATAACGTCATGCGCAATTATAAATTTCATATGTGTTTTTAGTATTTCAGTAAATATTTTTACTTTTTTTTTCCACAACCCTCGAAGAAAAAAAAAGTCTCACAACGTGATTCTTGAGATGAATAACCGATTCCTTTTTTACCACAAAAAGGTTTCAAATTGTTTAAAAGATACAGGCCTCTTTTACGGATAGCTGAAATTTTCTGCAAAGAAAGAAAAACTAGAAAAAAATGATGCTTTTCAGCGTAACCACACTAATTCCAAAGATCTTAGGATCCATTGCCAAGAACAGAAATCAAATCTCTAATGTGGAACACGTATAGCGCCCTCCCTTCCCTTCCCCTTTCACCACGCATCGTTAATCAACTTGAATATTCTCCTATTCCAACTACCCCCTCCCTTCAATTACCGAACATTTTACTCGTACTTTAGGTAATGAAAGCGTTTCATGTGTTGTTGCCGCTAAGTGGTTCCTCTTAATAGAAGGCCGAGTCCGATGACGATTAAATGGGAACAAAGTGAAGTCTGTAAACGATAGGTTCTTTGCCGAAATTTATTTATTTATTTTTTTTTTTTTTTTACGATTGTTTTTTGAGCAGAAAGTTCTTTCAGGCTGTGGAAAGAATTAATCAGGTAACGAAATCAGAGTGAATTCGTGGTATTTAAGTAAAAATCAGAGGCTCGAAAGAGTATTTATTTCATCCATCATTTCAGAATAGGAAATCATCAATTTCACTCAAAACTTCAAGAATTTGTACAGTACGAGCAGTGATGTTCCCATCAATTTTTCTGAGGGTATACTCCCAGTAATCCATTATGCACAATTTGTGTATGTGATCATGTACATAGTATGTCATAATATGAAAATTTATGAAGCTTGAGGGTATATGCTATATGTCTAAAAATGTTTGAGAGTATACGGCGTATATGAAGTATAACCCTATGGGAACACCACTGAGTACGAGCATATTTCGTATTTAGAAACTTATGAAACAAATATCTATCGTTGAAGCAAACTGGTCGTGCTTCTTAACATATAAACTGTGCAGTTTGCATTGCGATTTTATGCTGTATATGCAGAAATTCTAACTCAAAGTCAGTTGAAATTTGAAAATTACATGATTCATGGAATATATTATAGAAAATGTAGAAATAAAGGAATTAATTTCCAACGTAAGAAGTGCAAGAATACTATATTCTTCTAAAGCTATTTTCATGCTTTGAAACTAAAGAGTACAAAAATCGAGAAAATATTCAAAACGAACTGAAGAACCAATAGTTTCCTGAAAGATGCCGGATGAAATGAAAGGAAAACTATTAAGAAAACAACTGTGGGAATCTGTTCTGTGTTAAATCACTTATCAGTAAAAGTAAGAAACTCAAAAACAGAATTTTGTTGAAACACACACTCAATTTTATCAACACATATTATGTCACACTTTCTTGATAAGACGGTTCACACACGTATGACATTAACAAAAAAGGTTAACATTACCAAAACAAAACAAGTTTGCCGAGCAGAAAATTACATCAACACGCTTTCTTTATTATTGTCCGTTTTTCAGGAGAAGGCACTTCGCCACATCCCCTTGAACGCAGAGTCCAATTCTACGCGGGGGTGATCGGTACGCAATTCACGCGCTTCTAAAGGAGACAACCAGACAGCCTTCACTTGAGCGTGCATTTTAATGTGAAAAAAAGACTTGGTGTCCTGTACATCGCTTGCTTCCCTTATCTGTTGTCATTTTAGTTATTCTTACATTTTAAAAACTGCTGCTTTTACAACAAAATGCTATGATCCAAATACACCGTCTGCCGAAAACAGCGAAATAGAATCATCGGATAACACGTGACGAGGGAGGATTCAAGTGCCTTCTTGTGAAAAACGGACAATACTTGTTATTGCGCTCGAGATCCTATCGAGGTAGAAAATGAACTCACAGCAGACAGCACTATCTCTTCCGATTATTATACCGTTTCTACTCATTCCTAGGTGACGTCCCAGCTCTCCACTTCGTTTCACAAAAGTTTTAAAATGGTTATCAGCGTTGTGACAACCATTTTTAAACGTTGTAAAACGTTTAAACGTTACGTATGCTACCTGGAGTAGAAACATCACTCAGGCATGAAATATACACTAAATGAAAAAATGTTAACTGTAAAATAGCATGACCGACTTTCTCGTATTAGTTATGAAATTTCACAAGGAATAATTTTGAATTTAATTTCTAACTTTTTAGTGAAAAAAAAGCACGATCCATTATTTCGCATTATTTATGAAATTTTAAAAGGAATAATTTTTAATTTTTTTAGTGAAAAAAGATTTAAGAGATTTCTTAAATGTCATCTTTATATGTTAGGAATATACACTGTGAAACGATTTTAAAAACTTTCAGCAATTTTGAAGAACAAGGCAACAATACAAGATTAATGCTGTCAACTAAAGGGTAACGATGCTTTTGAACGAATAATACGAAAATTACTCACGTAGCAATTCGTACGATGTGATATAAATCGCTCCAGAACTGCTACCTAAACCGCCAAAGCATTTCGCCAAGCGGAAATTCCCGTTTGCACGAATACAAAACGAAATTGATTCGATATTTTAGAGTTCGAAAAGGACTTAGTAGCCCTTTAGATCCGCAGTGATTAGCTATAATGGAACATAAAAGAAGGCTCGTAAACAAGGCGGTTGGAAGAACCCCCCATGACGCCCCCTGCGCCCTGACTCACTCTGTGTAGTCAATAAAAAACGACCTCGTTTCCTATTAAATCGGAGCACGAGATTTGTAAAGGTGGCAACAAAAAGGAATCGGGAGATTTGACAAAATCTCGCATGTTTGGAGGGGTAAAAGAACGACAAAATCAGGGTGAAGGCGCGAAAAAAAAAAAAAAAAAAAGAGCGGGGAATGGGGTACCAAGGTCAATTCTTTTCATTCATACATATGGTGAGCTTGTCCAAGGTTATTTGTAATTTTTAAATTTTAACATTTTCATTGCGATGCTTTCGTAATAAAAATAACAATCTCGGGCATTCAAAAGTAAGTCGTGATTCTGAAAGATATAGGTATTATCTACTGGAGAGGAGAAAAAGTGTTTTATTATTCTGAAAAAACACAGTTCAACATTTAATCATTAAAGAAGGTAAAAAGCTTTCTTCTTCACTAGCAGTACCTGCACGGCTTTGCCCGTAGTAGAAAAATTAAAAGGTCATTAGGTTCGCCTGTATATTTACAAATAATGGACAGTGAATTCCTCACCAATATGCTATGTTAATTTGCTCGTCCATGGTATGGTAGTTTGCTCGTCCATGCTATGGTAACTTACTCGTCCATGCTATGGTAACTTAGTCGTCCATGTTCTGGTAATTTACTCGTTCATGTTTTGATAATTTTCTCGTTCATGTTATGGTAATCTGGTCGGTAAAATGGGCTTAAAATTGGAATAGGAAAAGAAAAAAACCGAATTTTCAAAAAAATCGCTTCAAGGTGCTCACCCCTAAGCTAAGAACTAATTTTGTGCCAAATTTCATGAAAATCAGCCGAACGGTCTATGCGCTATGCGCGTAACAGACATCCAGAGATCCTGACATACAAACTTTTAGCTTTATTTTTAGTAACGAAAATAAATTCATTTTGATTTCGTTAATTTTAATAACGCCCTGGGACGCATCAAACTGAAACTTCTGGGAAGGCGGAAATTCTCAATTTGCTGAAAAAAACTCCAAATTTTGACGAATATGGCTCCAAATTTGCCAAAGGATGGTACTTTTTCCGAACAGAACTCCAAATTTTGCTGAATCGTTAGACGAAATTTGCCGAATAAAGAAAAATTCGAGAGGTCACAGTGACCTCCCATGATGACCCGAGGGCCTCCCTCCCCCCTCTGATTATGCTTTACAAATTATAATTTCCAAATCAAAATTTTTTATTTATTTATTTTTATTTATTCATTTATTTATGTATTTTTCAAAATGAGTATTTAGCGAAACTTTTGGAAAAAAAAAATTAGTTTAAATTTTCAGCAATTAAACTGATGAGAGTTAAACACAACGTGAAGAGGGAGAAACTAATCTTCAATAGAGAAATGTGGAGGGGAGGGGGATATATAATGTGTTTTAGAAGAAAGAACAACAAAATGAGTCTGTTGGTTTTGAGAGAGCTGTTTTACTTCCGAACGGGATATCAATGAAGGAAATTTGTAAAAAAAGACAAGAGAAGAACAATGATACATATTTCGCAAAAGGAGAAGAGTAATGGTCAATGCCATCTATGAGTAAAGTGAGAATTCGCCAAAATAGCAGCAATAAAATATATTTCAAACCTTTAATAGCTCAAGTGCTGATGAATTGAAATTATCTTCTTGAAATAGGAATAGCTAAAAACGTTAGTCAGTAAAAGAATCAATCCCCTATATGTATCGGAAATATATATTATTCCTTCATAAAATATAAAGCTAAATCATTATTATCCAAATATTAGATAATTAAAAGGTTACTAATTTCACTGAGAGTAAATAATTTAAATTGATTTTTTTCCATTTTGGATAAAACATTTGATAGTGTAAAAAGTACTTCTGGGTAATTTCCTGCATATTGGACATTGTTTCTTCATTTCAAGTGGCAACACTTAAACCACGAATTAGCGAAATTTCGCGAGCTAATTTTAAAAACTTCACTTTATAAAAAAGAAACTAAAAAGCGCGCAATAATGCTATCGTACATTTCACCATACTCAGTACTACGCGAAGTGCAAAATGAAATTAAAAAAGAAGCAAAGATAACGAAATAAGCAACCTCTTCAGCAAATCCCTTTTAGCCGCCATTTCTCTCAACTTGCCTAGCCATTAAATTTTCATCTTACTTCGTCGCTTTTAGCATAAATTGAGGACAAAGCAAGCCCCTTCATAACTTTCGAAAATCTAATTACAGCTCTTTCATTCAATTTCCTCTCGCCAGAAAGTAAAATATTACGCTAAGCGAAACGAAATATTCAAGAGATGGGTAAAAAGTAACAATAATAAACGTCTGGCGACATGAAGGAAGGTAACTTCTCAACCGCTCTATACTTTCTAATGATTCTCTCCTTTCACTTCAGTTCATTGGTCGACAGACGAGAGAGCTAGTAGTCAACGAAAGTAGTCATCTACAGAAAAAGAACAACGAATAGTAGATACGAACGGGGGGGGGGCACGGGGGTATTTCTTTCAACTGACTGCGATCAGTAGCTCTTAAGAAAAACGAAAATATGTTTCCGTTTTTTTCCCCCTTCTCGTCTTTACTTCTCTATCTCTCTCAATATGTAGCACACGCAATAGACCTCCAAAAGATTGGCTGCGACGGTATGAAATATGTATCACTAATGAAAGGGAACAGGACTCGAAAAAAAATAAAATAAATACGTTTTCGGGAGGTATGGCGGGAAGGGAAGGTGGAAAAAATATATATCCTGAAAAAGATCGTTTTTCGAATGGCTCGTAAACTTTTCGGAGCGTTAGGGTTGCCCGAAAAAGGTGCGCAGCAGGAGCTCTATCTATTTTGCAATCGACTGGCGAAAAGATGAATAACTGTGCTCCAAGTGCCGACAAAAACTCTCGCATGGGTGACTTTTTTCGCCAATATTTCAGTCATCGTAAAGTATAATGCCCGAAACGGACGTTTTTTTACCCATCAAAAACTTTTGAAGAGGGAAAGTTTTCCTCGAAAGATTTAGAATGCTATTTTCCCGTTTTTCTGATTGTACAGTTTGCATTTTTACGGTATTGTAATTTAATGTTTGTGTGTGCAGATATTTGATGGACACGTCGATGTTTTTTTTTACGGCATAAACGTTTATAACATTATCAACAGAAGATAAATAAATATAAATAAACGTGCATTGTAGATATTTTAGAGAAAACAAAAGTTCGCTTCTTTTAATGGATTTATTTTTAGATGACAGTTACGAAAGCTCATGCATAATAAGTTTGATTATTTTCTCAGGAGCAGCAATTGAAAAATATGAGATAAACTTTCTGCTGGGGCTTTTTTTTTTTTCAAATCTTTAAAAATAGTTTTTATTTTTTCAGTTGTTTTAAATTAAAAGATAAGGTCAAAATTCCATCTGACTTAAGCTTCTCCAGCAACAAGTGTCAGAATCTTTTCCAGAAAAACAATTCAAAAATTTGGTTTTAAAAAAAAGAAAGAAAAAAGTTTTTTTTTTCAATGGAATTGTTAAACTAAATATCCTAGTAGTTTAAGTAAAAATCTTAATTTTTCACAAAACAAAAAGCTTTTGTTTGAAAAGTAGATTTTATCAACAACTTGTAAGCGAACTTTGAGTAAAGACTTCTCCTCGTGTTACAAATTAAATTGAAGCAGCAAGCTAATTTTATAGTGGAAAAAGCGCGATTTTTTCTAAAAACTTAGTAATAATAATAAAAAAAAACTTTTTTTTTTTTTGTTTCATATACACATATTATTTAAATATGGAAGTTGTTAGTGACTTTAAATATTCGATTGAGTCCTAGAGATTTCTAATTTGACAACTTATAATATGAACACGCCGTTGTCGATCCGAGAAAGATTTGCAACAAAATTTTTCTTCCGCCCTACCAACAAATTACGAACTAGTTCATGATTTGTTGGTAGTTAATCTGATACAATAATTATGTATTATTTTGAAGCCAACAGTGGATAACAAAAGATCTAAAATACACGTGTTCCACGAAACACCAATTGATAATTCCACTTTTGCAGCGAGGACTATTTTTAGGTAACAATACTGTATGCGTTATAATCTGGTGTGCTATTTTTGTTGTGATATTACTCACTTAAAAAAAACAACAATAAATATCAAGTTTTTATCATTCTTGAGTTTCTTTCCAAATCAAAAAAAAAAAAAACACAAAGGATTAATTTGTTCCCTTTGTTTGCAATTTATCTTGAAATAGTGCAAGCCATGTTCCGTAATTTATCTTTAAAATATGTTTTTACTCAGGAAAAATACGATGTATGGTAAGATGAACTGAAAATGAGAACTATACAGTGGCTCCCAAAAGTGTTCGTACTCTTTGAAATTTTTTAGTAAAACCAAAATAACGCAAAACTGAATTCGAATATGAAGTCCAATTTTTTTTCACATCATTCCTATGTCATTATATATAAAAACCTGTATTCTTTTAAAAATATTAACGGATCTTCTTTTTGAAATGGGTCAAAAAATGAAGAGACCGAGAAATAATGTGCCACAAAAGTCATCTTACACTCAAATATTTTCGAATGAATTCATGATTAAAATTACCATATGTCGTTTTTTTAATTATTTGTGCATTGTGTTGACCCTTAAAAGTCATTTGGCTTTAATTTTTTGTTTATTTATTCCTTAATACTGTGTTTATTACTTTAAAATGACTGGTATTCGTAAAAAACCACAAACATCATTCGAAATAATCGAAATTTGAATTTTTTCCTCACAGTAGCGGTAAATTGGTTTGAAATGTCTCTAAAGTAGTTAATTTATTCCATTCTATATTAAAGTGCTTGATAAAATGCTTTGAAGAAAAGAATCGGACTGAAAATAAGGTAAGAAAAGGTCAACCGGCAATGTTGACAAAGCGTGATCGGAGATTTACAGTTAAAAAAATTATAAAAAAGACACATTTAAATGCTGTAGAAGTTTCTGCAGAGTTAAATAAATATTTTTACATTTAATTTTCACCTAAAATTGTTCGCCAAGTTCTCTGATTAGCTGGATTAAATGGGATCTCTTCCCGTAGAAATTTTCTTGGCCGTGCGAAAAACAGAAAGCTTACACTTTTCGTCGCAAAATCAATGATAAATAAGCTCAAAACGTTTTGAAATTACGTCTACTTACAGATAAATATGAATTCAACATTTTTGGCTAAATTTTTGTATAATTGTAAATAGAAGAAAAAAAATAGGAACTTAATCTTAAGAACTTAGTTGAACCAGTTAATCAGGACGGTGAAGGCGTTTTTGTGTGAAGGTGCATATCAGCATCAGGACTTGGTAGTTCGGAATTTTTTGATGAAATGATGAATCATGCTGTTCATTTAAATATTTTAAAAACCAGTTTTAAACTATTAGCCAAAAATTTGGTTATCAGAAAGAACTTTGGTTTTTATCAAGACAACGATAAGAAGCACAAGGTATTCAACGTTTTCGTCTAGTTCCTCAAAAATGGTCCTAAAGTTTAGAAAATACCCCATCAATCTCCAGATTTGAACTTAATGTAACATATTTAGAGATATCTGGAGGCTAGATTACCAAAATACGGCTTTAAAACGAGAATAGATCTAGTAACGATAAGACTCGAAGTGTGGTTGAACACTTAATCAGAAACTACGTAAAAAAAGAAAGAGAAAGAATGAAATCTATTCCCAGACGTTTAAAAGGTGTTATTGATACTGCATGATATTCTACTAAATAATAACTTAATAAAAAGTTAGATTGTTCAATAATATGTAGACATTTTTTAAAGTGTACGAAGACTTTTGTGAAATAAAATTTCCGGCCCTTTTTGTTTTTTTGATTTTTAAAAAATTAAGTTTTAATAATTTTTTTAAAAAATTTCATGTAGTTTTGTTGAAAATTGATCATACATCTTATAATTAAATACCTATTCCGAAATATTAATTCTAACAAATAGATAGAGCCCTATTTCATTGAAATTCGTAGGTGTACGAACACTTTTGGGAGTCACTGTAGATGCGCTAACATTCGCAAAATTGATTCATTGTAATTGGTGTTTTAAACTGAAAGTTATTTTTCTTCCAGGTTTTCAAAATTTAAGTGCATAACTGATTTTAAGTGCATTTGTAAGAATTATAAGAACATCGAATTTATTGAAAACGGAAGTTTTATGCAATTGGACCACATATTATAGAACTAAAAAATTACAATATAAACCGTAGTTTATATCCCTGATTAAAACAATAGAAGTTACAATTTTTTTTCGGATGTAGTAATTCGAAAAAAGAACTGTTGAAATTTAACGAAGCACTGCACTTACACCCTTTTTTAAAATTCCCTTAAATTCTTCAAAATGTCTTTTCTCAAAATAAAAGAAAACTACAACTTATACTCGCAATTCATTTCAAGTAAAAATATCACGAAATATATTTCTGCGAAGCAATTTTTTAAGAATTGAATTACTTTCAGAATTATTTCGTTTTTGCAGCCGAGTTTTATTCCTGAATTGTAAATTCAGCAATTTAACCACTTAGTCGGATTTTTCTCAACGCATGTTACACAACTTTACTATCGATTTTAATCTCTCATTGGCAGAAAAAAAAATCAGCTTTTAAATAAGAACGTATCCTTTGTGCAAGTTTCTGATCGGACTCGATGGCTTTTCAAAAGTTCAATTTACCCATAAATTTGATTAGCTCAGCTATCGAATCTGGCAATAAATGATCGATTCTCCGCATTTCCTTTTGTCGGAGTGCTCAGTTTGTTGAAGGGATCTAAGAATTGAAAACGGCGGATTCAGCAAATTCTTAAGTGATGCGACGGTCAGCAAATTCAATGAGCTGACCAATTTATGTGACGTCATTTCTGTCAGATCCAATGAACGTTAGTTTTCTTTACTATTGCTTCTAGAAGGAAATGTAATGTAAATAACACTTATTTCGTTACATAATCTCTCAAAGGGTTGAGTGCATTGTAAATTAGAGTAGAGAAGTGCGAAGTTGAAACACAATTACTAAGCAGTCTGGAAATTTTAGTGACAGAAAAACTATTTCAGTTGAAAATTTCTGCACAACCACTTTGGAAAATTAGGTGAGATGAATATAGGTTTACGTTTTGTTAGTTGTCGTACTATATAGGGTCTGGTGGGATAAAGTGGTCATAAAATCGTAGGTTTTCAACTTAGGTGGATAATAAATACAATAAATTCTTTAAACACTTCAACTTTTTTTGTTGTTATTTTACATTGCATTACTAAAGAACACGGTACATCGCGCATTTCAAGAAAAAAAAATATTGATTTAAGTAGTTTTATAACACTTTCATTTCAATGTGTATTTATGACCACTTTACCCCATGGGATGGGGGAAAGTGGTCATAGCATGGGGTAAAATGGTCATAGTTTAAAAAAAAACTGCAAAACCGTTACAAATAACCATAATTTTTGTATAATTTGGTTATTTTTATAGTTCAAGTATATGTACGAGTATATACGGGTATACACGAGTATACTATACGTGTCGTGTACACATGAGTAAACATGATCAAATATGAATAGATACATGTGTACATCAGATGCATGCACGTGCCTACTCAAGTATATACGTGTATACACGAGTATATAAGCATGTATACCTGATTACCTACAGGAGTGTGTACGTATCTACACTAGTATATACGTGTCACGTATATACTCGTATGCGAGTATATACGCGTATAAACGAACATCATATGCGTGTTTTGCACTTGTATCTCGAGTATATGCGTGCATATTTGAGCATATACGTGTGCAGTCGACGTATATACGCATATATAGGTGTACATACATACTTATACGGGTATAAACGAGTTAATTCGTGGGTATATCCAGTGCGTGTTTGGGGGGGGGGGGAATGTACGTGTCTACTCACGTAAATATATATGGAAGCACGAGTATATACGTATGTTTACGTGTAAACACGATTATATACCTGTTAGACGTATATACGTGCATTTCCGTGTATACACCAGTACATGTATCCACGTATATCCACGAGTATATCAACTAGTATACATGTATGCTTACAGAATGAATCCAAGATCTTTTGCAAAATCTAAGTGGTGTGAAAGGGGAGGATAAGAAGCAAAGAATCAAAGGAACTTATGGTCGCTGACGCGCTACATGCACAAAAGGTCAGAAACTGATGTTAGCAAAACAGATCACAAATTTGTTACACAAAGATGTTTTTACCCGACATTTTAGATTTTAAGAAATATTTAGAGCAGTTGTTTAAAGTTACAGCCTGTAGTAGCTCTAATACACGCATCGCAACAAAGACGCAGCGACTGATGAAAGTTTTTCAAAAGCCTCGTAATTGCAACAGAGTGATTGCGATGCATGTATTACAGCTGCCGGCCGCAAATTTCATCAATAATTTAAAACTTTCTTAAAACTTAAAATGTTGTGTAAAATTATCTTTGTGTAATAAATATGTGACCTGTTTTGCCTCCATCGGTTTCTGGATTTGCGTACATGTAGCGCATCAACCTTGAGTTTGATTCCATATGTTTATTATGATTCTTGCTTCTTATCCTCCCGTCTAACACCTTTTAATAATTTGCCCAAGAGTTTAGACTCACCCTGTATACATGTATATCATATGCTTGTATGCAAGTGTCTACTCGAGTACGTACGCGTATATACGTGTCTCCCTGAGTTCGTTCGTAATTGTTCGTTTATATGAGAGCATAAGCGGGAATATACGTGTATAGTCGAATGTATATCTGTGAAGATAAAAGAAACTTGCAGATATCCAAATACGTGTTTATTGGTGCATTTATGTGAATACGTATATATACGTGCCTACACGAGTATATGCGTATACATACGCATATACTCGTGTATTTAACCATGTATTGTAAAAACATACATATGAAGTGAAATTAATATTTAATTTATATCTGCCTTATACTTAAAGATTAAGTGACTTTAGAAGAACAATATTCGTTAAGCCTAATATTATGACCACTTTACCCCATTTTACTTAAATTGTTCTAAAAAATGATTCAAAATAAATTCAGCTAACTGCTAATTAGTAAGAGTTCTTCAGACATGAAGGAAGCTTCCTGTGCAGTCAATCTGTTCATAATTCTAACAAACAAAATTTCCCAAGGAAGTTAAAAATGGTGTATAGATTTTAACAATTTTCATATTTACACAAAATAATTTTTTTTACCAAATAAAATTTTGCCAGTTGTAAAATTTTGTATTCAAAATATAGTTTCTAAATGCACTACCCTAAAATAAAATTTTCACATTCATTCGAACATTAATTTCCAAGCTATAGCCATTTGTTTGAATTATAATCACTTTACCCCATTGACCACTTTCCCCCACCAGACCCTAAAACTTTTAAATCATTTTGTTTTATTGTTATTGGGATTTTTTATTTTTATTTCTTTTTTTTTTAAATCACTGTAGACATTTGCTCCAGCATTGGCAAGTTCTACTTTTATGTTGATACAAGTTGCTTAAGATTTGCTCAAAAACTCTGTTCTTTTTACAACACGAAATAGGATTTTCACCGTCAGATAAAAAGAGTTCTTACAAAGCAAAGGACAAGAATGAATATTTAAACCGTAAGTCAATATTTGTAATTTCTAATCATCAATCTTTAAATATATTTTTGGTGTCGGATACACAGGTTTGGGGAGCCGGACGCAATGCATTTACGGGGGCACCTTATTAGATATGAACAGAACTATGAAAAGTATTTTTCATGTGCTTTTCATCCCTTTCGTGGTCCCAATATAATAAGGCTCCTTACTACTAGGACATAGTAATTCCGCTGCTACAATGTATTTAAAGTTATTTATGCATGAGTGTTGAAGCTAAAAACTTAACCAAACATGAATGATGCCACAATGCACTTTTTTTCCATAATAAAAAATAATAATTCTTATTTGAAAAGGATTGTTGCCACAAATCCGAGTATATGTAAAACTCGCTGAAGAAAGCGTGGTTGAAAATGAGTGTAGCATAGAACAGTATCTGCCTACATAAAACTTAATGAAGAAAGTATATTTGAAAATCAATGGGCACACGAAACAGAACTTATTCATTATACATTATGAAAAAATCATTTTTGAAAATGAGAATTTCCGTGAAACAATATATCTAGTTAAATAAATCATTAAGGAAGTGCTGATACCAAGTTTTATGCGTTGAAATTGTGCGCCGATGTAAAATAAATTTCAGTTTAAGCTAATGAAAAATCACTTGTTGGTTGTTAAACTCTCCAATAGTCGAATAAAAATCAAGATTTTTTAAAACTAAACGTATTCCCATAAAAACTGTTTATAAGAATAACACTTAAGAATGATAACTAGCTACAACATAATTATTAAATTAATACTTTGTTGATTAGAAATTACCAGCGTTTTTCAAAAAACATCAAACTAATGAAAATGTTTATGGTAATGACAATAAGAATAATCGTATGAGAAATCGATGTAGGGTCATTCCACGGAAAAACGTACTTTTTGTTCCGCACGTGAGAGCTCACATACTTCATTCAAAATAACATTTTAAAAGGGTACTGAACAACATTTTGTTGCTTAAGAAACCACAAGCGTACGTGTGATTTTTAAGCAAAATATTTTCTTCATTAACCTTTAAAATTATTACTTTATAAATGATACGATATGAGCTGTCACATGCAGAAGAACATGGCGGCTTTTTAGAGGAATGAACAATATGGTTTATTTCAATCGCAGAGGGGCCCACCTAGGTGGGGTCATGGCGCAGACTGCGACATTGAAATTTTTACAGGGGGTTGTTTTGAGGGGTATTTTTCTCATTTTGGGTGGCGGGGGCTCTTGCTCTTGGAGGGGGGTCTCCGCTGTATTTAGAGCAGTGCACCCCCTGTCAGTCGAACATGAAATCATTTAAATGCTTAACAACAAATTGGGTCAACCTGGAATATAATGTTCACCTATTCATTTGAATGTGATAATTTCAATGCCTGTAAACTATTTAACCATTTACAAACTCTATAAATCACATAAATCTTTTCATCGTTGTATGAGAGCTATTGCTGAAATCTGACCTTCATTTATTTATTTATTTTTTTGCTCATGTTTTATTTATTTATTTATTATTATTATTATTATTTTTTGAAGACTATAATAAGAGTGAAAGGTATTCCATGTAAAATTTTGCCACCATATCACTAGCTTGGCGACCCTTTACGTGCTTTAATTTTGTTAATTATTGAAAAGCAGACGAGCTAAAAAAATCATCCCCGATGAGAAGCCAAAAAAATTACTGTCTCTCTTGCATGCTGTGCTGAACATAACGAGAAGATACCAGTGGCACTTCCAGGCCTTCGCGCTTCCGTAACAACGCCCATCCAACATTCTCACAACTCAATCGTTAAAAAGGGGCAACAGCGAGAGGACTGTTAGCGTTTCGCAGGCAAAAACCGCCGACTTAATGGAGTCGCCAGATCTTAATGGTGTATGAAATATTAAAGTGCGTTGCAGACAGATGTTAACGTTACAGAAAAAGCCATACCTCATAAAAACGGGAGCCGGCAAGCAGGTGGTGTTAGCTGGCGCTGATAGACGGCAATCGATACATCGGAAATAGGAAGCTGGACTGAAGTTTATTTGAAGGCCTTATGATACTATTTTTCCCTTCCGTTCCAGTATCGGCATAATAAATGATTTTGAAACATTAATTTTATGTTTGTACATGATGAGTTCCGAAAAATTCTGATCGTAAATATTTGTGTATAATATCGAGTTTTCTCGTTGGTATAAATACTAAGCAAAATATTTTGACTTATCATGCTCTATCAATATGTAACATACTTTGAAAAATTAAATAGCTCAACGCGATTTTTAAATTGGCATTTGTTATGTGGCAAAGCACGTACTCTACAGTATCATTTGTTTGGAGGAGTAAGAGAAAAAAATAAGGTCACTTGACATATGTCCGGCTGCTCTCTTTATAATATCAGAGAATGATTAGCTGAAAATCTTAGTTATAATAAAAACAACAGACGGGGTAAATCCCAATCGAAATACGGGTAAAAATACCTAAATAACGTCTTGTCTCCATGAAAATTCCCATTTGAATGTGGTCAATCGTCCACAAAAGTGAAAACAAAATAGCGCGAAAATTCTGAATAGGAAAAAAGCAGATCCTCATTTATTTCAGCCCCCAGGGTAAAGAATATTTTTCCTTCGTAACTTAATATTCATGATTTTTTGCTTACTTGCTAAATTATCTAACTAACCTGCCTCATTTTTTTTTAAAGGACTAGTTTTGTAATAACTTCCGTTAATTAAAGTCCCGCACGGATTGTTGGTGCCAGAGCACATGATTGGCGAATTTCTACTAGCCAAGTGAGACAGTACTCGCAAAGGGTTGTAAAAGGATTTTAAAAAGATAGTTCAGTTAACTAGATTGCGTCAATGTTGTAAATTGCTGTGTGGGCGTGTTGTCATTTTTTGTGTGAAATTAAAGCGTTAAATAAACGTAATTGAAGCAAAAAAGTTTCTTCTTTACAAGAAAATCGCAGCAATACACCAATAAAGATGATATTGATCGAAGTTGCACTCCTACTGCACAAAGCTAGATGAATACACCAAACATTTTGTATATTTTAAATATCTAATTGCTTAGATTAATGTACGTTTTTAAGATATAAGAATAAACATCGAAGTTCGAAAAGAAACTTGATTATTTTTCTGTCTCTTGACTTCATACCACCATACCAGTTATTTTTATCCCTCGTCCTTTATTTCCATACACTAATCCGATACTTTGTAGCATAAATACCACACCCTCTTGTCCCTCTTAAGTGACTCTAGTCCTGGCTGAACGATGTTTTTAGCATTACACGTTCCCTTTGAATTCCTGATGATTAGGTCTACTGTAAGTAAGCTTCAAATATTAATTATCTGATCAACGTGGGATTTACTTACGTTTGTTATTTATTCTATTTAATACGGGTAAGTTTAAAAAGTTAAGTTTTAATATGACTTTACTTCAACTCTGCTGTTGTCGCGCAAGCAAAAATAAATTTCTAAATAATTTTTGCACTTGTTTGAAATTTGAGTACAACATAACTTAAAGCCGCCAAAAGCACGAAGCTCTTTCAAAATACAGGCTGCAACTATGGAAAAGGTTTAATAAGCATAACAATAAACGGTTTGCCTAAATCCAGACAAATTTTTCTAAAATTAGCAAAAATAATTATCTCCCCCCTCCCTTTTTTGACAACGTTTGACAAAACCTAAGTCCTTAATCCAGAAACTACATCATAGCGAAGAATTCTATTTTGATTAAATTCGTTAAACGTATAAGTTAACGTAAAGTTACACTTTCACTTTGTTGAAGTAAAAGTTACAAATTATTTTTAACGATTTCGATAGCATATCCATTTATTAATCCTAATTTATGTAAATTTTTCAACTATTTTAGACAGTTAATAATCGTGATTTGTCATAGCTCCACGACTCCGTCTTTATTTCTTACTAAAATATTTACGAAATAAAAACTCCATCTGTTCAACAGTGTTATTCACGTAGTGCCCACATTACAGACGCTGTCAAAGCGATAGCAAAACAAAAGGAAAACGAAAGCTGACAAAAAAATAGACCCTATTCAATGTGTGGCAACTTTATTTATATTAGCAGTCTATACAGGCGTTTGAATAGGATATGTGTAAGTTCTCAACTGCTAAAACAAACAGCCTCGTCCCGAACATCTGTTGTCACGTGACAGGGTGACGTCACGCAGGCCGCCTCGCCTGACACGCGCCTACAGAAGCCTAATAACTGCTGCATGTGAAAAGGGACAGCTGTCGGCAGCGGGACAAGCATGATACTTCTTCAGGTTTTGCGTGTAAACATTTCATTGAGTGATGACATGGTGTTGATCCATTCTTTGGAAAGAACCCAAAATTTGTTTTTCTTCTTATTTAATTTTTTTTTCTTCCTCACATAAGCATGTTTTCAGTGTTTTATGGGTAATTCTGTCATCGATGAATTTTCGGCCAATATATTGATGAGCAGTCACGGAGAGTTTCTTGTCTTTGAAAATTAGAATTGAAATTGCGCACGCATCGCAGAAAAGTATGTGTTTGGAAAAGTGAAGTATAGGGTGTCCGAAAAGTTCTTGACGCATTTTAAAAATTCATAGAACATCATTTGAAAACATTACCGGTATTATAATCTTTTATTATCTGGTATATATAATGCGCTTGATTTGCATAAGATCTCACGGGAAATGAACTCCCTGCAATTATTTTCAATTTCATCAAAATTTTAACATTTTAGACCAAATTCAGACTATTTATGAACGAAACTAAATTCTGAGGACAATAAGACTCCCAAAATTCTTCTGTTAGAAATCAAGCCCTGGTTAGAATTAATCAAAATTGTTTGTATGAGGATGTAAAATACGAAAATTAGGCACAAAATATACAAGTTATTCTAAATTTATGCTTCGTCTTACTTACATAATAGCGACGTATTTTCAAATGGAAGAGATTGCACTTACCTAAAATGAGAGAAAAACATTTTGTTAATGATATTGTATACATCACTGAAAAAAGTCAGATAATAATCAAAGAAACATTCACAAATATTATTTCTAATGTACTTATTTATTGCAGTTTCAAAAATATAAACGTAAATTTACTTACGTTTATTTCACATTTATATACATCAAAATGTTACAGAAACAGAAAGTTATCGTGAAGCCATACACAAAATACTTTATGCATTAACCAATCATGAAAACTATTTAAAACATTTAGTTAACATAGTGAGGACACAGTTTTGTCATTTACTTGGGAAATAAAATTTTAAAAGGTAAAATTTAAGCCAGTATTTTCCATTAAGCAAGCGAGGCATGTTCCAGGGAGTTTTGGGAGCCTAAACAGATTCTATGCAATATGTTAACGTATTTTAGAATCATTTCGGCACTGAAAGAATTTACTTGCAAAGATTCTCTACCGTCTTAATGTTTTGAAATGTTAGCTTCAATAGTTAGTTGCATTCAAAACCAAAGTTTTCAGAACAGTAAGTAGGAATCCCACAGAAAATGGCGGAAAATATCAACGAAAAAGTAAGTAGTATATTTCGTTAAGTTAGAATCTAACATCGTCATGGTAGGTGGGTATGCTCCATATAGGACCTCATGTACAGAGTCCGAAAAAAAAACGCAAAATGTTAAACCAGGAAAGCAAAGTTTTTTTCACACCAGACGAATTACTTCTCAAAAGTATATAGGAAAATTCAGTGTAACATTGCTTCTGACATATCTAGTCGCTAAGGTACACTGGTGTGCAAAAATTAAGGACGAAGTCGAAAAATTAGCATATCAGCTGAACGAAGAGGCAGAGCGGACAGAAAGACCAATCAGGAGATTAAGTAAGGTGATGTACGGTAGCACATGGGCAGATATGCAGGCAGACGTAATGGGGGAATGTCTGAGTAGTATAAAGCATGTTGTCGGTGTAAGATCAGTATTTCTGGCAAAGAGATTGCACGCCGTATAGCAGTTAAAATCACACCGAGTTGCTGCCTCAGCGACAAATGGCGAATAATCTGTTAGACGACATCTGGATGTTTTTACCCGAGGTCGAATCATTGGGAAGTTGGAGGAAGGCCCAGTGTGACAAGTGTGGCTGCAGAGTTCGGAATTGCTCACAGCATCGTTTCACGACTTTGGAGACAATTTCAAACTACAGGAACAGCTATCCGGGGGTTCAGTAGTGGTCGTCCACGAAGAACCACACCCGCAGATGACAGGTATATTGTCTTACAGGCCAGAAGAAACAGGCGGCAGACAGCGGGAGAAATCGCTAGACACACGACACAGGCGATTGGACGACCGATATAACGTTTTACCGTGGCCAGAAGACTGCACGGTGGTGGTCTGTTTGCACGACGCAGAAAACTTAATCGTAAATGAGCACACCAGGTGGCTGTATAGTAAAAGCTGGATTCCAGTGTCAAGCACTTGCTTATTGGTTTGTGTTCATTTAGAATTTTTATAGTTAATAGCATTTTATCTTCTGTTTGACATACGGTGTGTACCTCTAACGCCTGCCCATCGGAGAAGGCGTTTTCTGTGGTGCCGGGAACACCGGAATTGGAGAGGCAATGAATGGGGACGAGTACTCTTTACAGATGAGAGCAGATTCAGTCTAAGTAGCGATTCTCATCGCATACTCATCTGGAGAGAGCGGGAAAGCCGCAATCATCCTTCGAACATCACTGAAAGGGACAGGTATGGAGGTCGCGGTGTTCTCGTTTGGGGAGGCATCATGCTTGGTAGTCGTACAGACCTTCACATTTTCGACGCAGGTTCAGTCAACGGGACCCGTTATTATAACGAGATTCTTCTTCCATATGTGCGTCTTTTTAGAGGCGCAATGGGTCCGCAGTTCCTTTTCATGGACGACAATGCACCATGTCATCGCACAGTAGCTGCCGAACAGCTCTTAGAGAGTGAGGATATTGAACGTATGGATTGGCAGGCACGATCTCCGGATTTCAATCCCATCGAGCATGTATGGGATTTTCTACGCAGACGCTTGGCAGCTCGTACCTTACCACCAGTAACGATTCGGAATCTTCGATTGGCGCTGCAAGACGAATGGGCAGCAATGCCTCAACAACTCATTGACACCCTTATTCTAAGCATGGGCAGACGCTGTGAAACCTGCCTAGCAGTCGGGGGAGATCATATCCCCTACTAAAGACCGGATGTTTCTTGCTGGACACCCATCACAGGGATGTTTCGGCCTTCAGTCGCATTGCGCTCCATGCTACTTTTTCAATAAAGCTTCTTTTTATCCCTCTGATTTCTCTTTTAGTAAGTGTTGCTTACATTACACATGTCCTTACATATTGGGGATCTTACGGTATTAAATGTGTTGATTTGGAAAGCTTTTGTACAAAGTTATTTTGAAAAAACCGTCTCGTCCTTAGTTTTTGCACACCAGTGTATTTTTTTACTCGTCGAAGCTATTTGGCACAGATATTTTTCGAACCCTCCTCATATGTTGGTGTACCCCACAGCTAAACTAAAATTCATCGTTTTAAAAAGGGTTTTTATAAAGGCTGCGAAAATAAATTCATCTGAAAAAGCGTCTATTTATAGAGCACCGTGCAAACAACAATTCATGTTCAATCATGCTTTTATGAAGAACAATATAATGGTAGCTCAAATACTTTAAAAAACTCAAAATGAATTCGATGCTCCAAATATTTCTTAAAAAAAAAAAAAAAACACTTTGTGTGTGTGTTAAGGAATATTAATTTAAAAAAAACATCTCCATTTTTCTTTCCTGAAACAGATCTGTACAAATTCCCTCGCCTAACGAGCGTTAATCGGACAAATGTAGTTCAAAGAAGGAACATTAATATCCCCTGCTGACCGTCAAGTAATGACACCGTAGAGTACATAATTTATAATCGATTCCTCTCCAGGAAGCGAACAAGGCTTTTACAACCCTCGTAAGGATTTAATCGCCTTTAAACACTGACCACCCATTAAACGTATGCTAAAGACGCAGAAGGACAAAGGCCATTAACACTCCTTGTTGGATTTAGTCCTTTACTCCCCCACTCCCTCTATCTGTTCCTTGCTTTCTGCACGCAAATCTGATGGTCGTAACATTAATGAAAGCTTCCGGAAAATAATGAAGGAAAAAGATTCTATTCTTTTTTCCGATGCTTAATAAAATTACAAATCGACAGAATGACTTGATTACTGCAATAAAAAAACAACAACGATTTCAAATAGACATATTGTAAGTCGTCGATATTTATAATAGCACTACTGTATGAAATAATCAAAATTATCCTCTAATACTACTATTTTATCTAACATTACTATATCCTCATGCACTGCTATCCCTCCTATTTCTTAAGAGATACTTTCTCAAAAATAATTCTCACAAAAAATAAATTTTGCTTGTTTAGTTTTTAGTACACTAGTTTCTTCTCTAGATTGCTTTTATCTAGCCTTCTATCACTGATCTAGAAATTAAAAGTTACACGCATCTGAATTAGAGAAGCATTTAGAAAAAACAAAATCATATGTTTCAGCAGAACGTAAACTTTATCGATAACATATATCTCTTATTTAAGTTTTAAAAAAAAAGCAAGATAAGAAAAACAGCTAAAATAAATAAATAAATAAATAAATAAATAAAAATAAAGCATTTGTCAATTAGAGTATTTCATGAGTTGAACTTTTAAACATAAATTAGAGAATTAAACCATTTTCAAAGAATTATACCATGATAACTTTGACATGATCACTTGCATTATCTGTAACTTTTTTCTATATAAATCTTTCAAAGCGTTTAGGCTTCTCATGCTCTCCTTTGCATGTCGATCTGTCAAAACAACTTTAATTTCCAGCTAATTAAATAAATGATGAAGACTTAAATCTAAGATAGTTAACTAATTAATACCATCACTCTCTAGAAAAGGAAATCAAAGTTTAGTTCACAGAAAAATATTCAACACGTTAAAAATTCTTTTTCAGATCATTCCGATCAAATCTCAGAAGGTTTTAATAATGCGTGTCTGATAAGATCTGATTCTCCCCCCCCCCCCCCCACCACGGCTTACTCAAGATTTGCACTTTTCATTACGAGTCCTTCGGACTTTTTAATTTATTCCGTAATTATTCATTCGATGGCACTAGCCGACATGACAACTAATGACTGAATATACAGCAGTCACACATTTCTATGCACAGCTCCGTCACCATGACGACCGGCCAGGATGCAAAACATTTCGAACCTAAAAGAAGCGCATCGAAAAGCAGTCTCCTTTTTTCTATTGAATCGCTGCCAAAAGTTAAAACGCGTGTAACATTTTATACGAACTGCCAAAGCAATAAACAGAGGCTGTTTGCACGCTGTAACTGAGCCTCCGCATCCACCCGTTCTCGACTTGATTGTAACAAGCTCGATTATTATTTGCGTGGCAGCTGTTTACCGGTTCATATCATTCCAAGTCGGCAACAGCAGTTTCCCGGATCGATTCTCTCGTGCACACTCCTTGTACTTACTTCACCGGGGCTTTCTTAAGGAGGGGGTCTTCTCCTTTTCACTAGTTCCAACCCTTCTGAATATGAATTCTAATTACCAGAACCTTTTAATGCCTTTTAATTATTTTGGGAACTGGATGAAAAGAGTTACAGATGCACTGGATCCGGGCGGAGCATCCGTGATCCTCTTGTTTGACGTGGGAAACAATATTCCTGACAGATTTGTGATAAATTAGGAAGTTCTGGAGCTGGCAGATATTAAAACTCATCGAAGTACACCGATATCTCTTATTTGTGGAACTAAAATTAATCTGGATGTTTAGTAACAATGGCTTCCATTCCGCTTTATTGTAAGTAGCCGGCTTTCTTCGGAAAAGCATGCTTCATCCCCGTAGGGCACTAAAATTACTTCGTCTTTTCTCTCGGTTTAGAAACTTGATAGTATTTCTTTTCTGGTGTTTTTTTTTTTTTTTTTGTTGGTACTATAACTCTGTGTTTTCCTCAAAAGCGCAGAATTTTCAGACCCTAAATGAAGAATAAAAGTAGTGGTGGTTTCTGACAATGTAAAAAGGTATTTCAGATACCTATGTTTTGATATTTTCGGAGAAAATATGTACGTTAAAAATTTCCATCTGAAATCATATTTCAAAATCTTATACATTAAATTATATTTCATATCGTCGGCTCAGAGCAACCGTAAGGCATCCAATCTCAGAATCAGCAGTAAGATACTCTACTGTTGTTCTGAGGCGATGATATAAGCTTTGTACTGGTTGAAGGTTTATGACAACGATCAAAATCATTTCAAATGTTTGAAACAGAATCTTTTAAGAGATGTTCTACAGTTTTTTTTAACACAGTGCATTAAATTTTCTTTTAATTCAAAATTTTATTTGAATGGATGTCTCGATAAAAATTATTTTCAAAGCAATAGATTTTTTGACCTTTTTTTTTTTTTTGTTTTCTGTTTTATTCCTTGCTTCTTTTATTTTCTTTTTAGAAATTGTAATGTTTTATGGATGCGTAAATGCAATTTTCAAAAAAAAAATAAAAAATCAAAGTGACACAAACACACACACACACACTAATATAAACTTTAAGCTGTCACTGTTTTGCTTATATTAATTTTCTATTTGTAAAGATTTTTTTTTTCTGTAACTATCAATGATTCAAGAATTCAAGTGCTTTAATAATGTCTTAGTTTAAAAATAATTTATTCATTTCTGAAAATTTGAGCAATAATACCAGCAAGCATTTAGTAGTATAGAGGGTTTCTTATTCACACATTACTTGATCAGCAGTACAGGAACATGAAGTATTTTGGCCGTATTGAATCTACGGATCTTTTCCAACAAGTCATACAGATGGTAAAATGGAGACATGAAGTAACGATAAGCACACTTCAGGTAGCAAACAGAAATTATAATTTCTTCTTGGGCATCGACCTACCATTGTACGTTTTTCATTTTAACAAATCTACCGTACTGAACTTATTCATGAATTCTTCAAAAATTCTTTGAAGTCCCATTACAAGGAATATAGTTTGGATGTACTGGCCCTTATTTTCTGAATTGTATAATATGGTGCATTACCGGGATGATGAAAATCAATGATGAAAAGGGAAAAAAATAGTTTAATAAATCAAAATGAAATATTTAAAATAAATAAACGAACAAGTTAAACAAAACGAAAAATTACAAATTAAAAGATTTAAAAAAAAGTAATCGTAAAACGTCATATACTACCTTTTTCCCAAAGAGGAAAGGCAAACATGATATAGTTTATTCAGAAAGTGAAATGCATACCAACAGGCCACAAAAATGCAGTTAAGCGCATCTAAATATTCCATAATGCATTTTGATTTTAAAAATCGAAATTATCTTGGTTTGCTTGCAAAAATAATCAAAACAAACACCAGCATAATCAAGTTATAAAATTAAACTCCTACTTTTACTCCTTGGTTTTCGTTCGTGGGAAATAAAGAGCATCACGACCATTTGAAAACAATTCAGAGATCAGTTCCCCAGAAAGAAATACAATATTAATTCTTCTTGCAGAGCAACTGGGAGAAAATTACCACTCTCAGAACGTGTGGGCTAAAAAGCCATACCAACGGCAAATCTTTGTTATTTGTTGTCTCTTTCGAGCTATTCTTAATTAAAAGTGAATTACCTGGAGCTGTGTTTTCGAAAAAGACTCTTTTTTCGTGAATGGGACTGGAATTAAACCCCAGGGTGCTTACGGAAAGGTGTCATTTCAATGAGCATGAGCGGTATCATAGGCGCATGTCTTCTTGGGTGGATAAACAGTGGAACAGCAGATTCAAGAACACCTAATGCCGCATCCCCCCAGATTTGTGACGACGTAATTAGCACGGGACGAGGTTTGCGAAGCAAAAAAATGGCGGCCAGCCACAATTAAGGAGATTTAAAGTTGTTAAATCTTGCCTCCGGCTTTCAGCTAACGAGCAAAATCAAGAAATTCACATCCGGAAAAATGACTTCTGAATTAGCATCCGATTCAGCCACATAAATCTCTCGGTATAATTAAAATGTTTGCGCTCAGTAAATTATGAGCCCGCTTCTGTTGAGCTAAGGCTTATATGAATTCGAGAGCACAAAACACCCCTGAGGATGCGTTGTTGGCAGAATTGCACCATCCGAAAGTTGGGGAAAATAATTGCCAGCTGCACATAACTCGGCTAAGTATATCCATTGGCGGTGAAAGCTTTGTTCGGAGGTTTTGATTTGTTCGTTTGGTGTCACTTTCGATAGATTTAATTCCTTATTTTGCTCGGGCAGAGAACAAATGAAAAGCTTCTCATTAAGAGGAAGATATATGTCCCGGATATTAAATCACTAGTAACCTTAGTGGCTCACGCATATGCAGTTATTTATTTATGGCACTAATATACACAGAAAAATCTTTCTGTCTGAATGACACTAATTCATTAGAGGTTTGTTCATGACCTTAAACATTCGTTTTATCTTTTTAAGTAATTTTTGAAACTTTTCAATACGTCAAAAAGTCTTGATTGAATTCCCGTGTCAGTTTTTTCCCCATCAGTTAAAAAAAAACCATTTTTAAAGCAATGTAATATATGTCCGATGCCGGCCGCCTTGTCTAGTGGTCAGAGAAGTCTGACTGCGATGGGGTGGCCCTGTGTTTGAATCCCGGTCCCGGTATGGGTGTACTTTCTATATCTTGTTCTTGTCCTTTCTTTGTGTGAATGTGTTGTTGCGTTGTGAATGGTTGCCCACCGTATAAACAGATCCTTATGGCATGTGTGTACTGAGGAAGTCGGATTTCACACCAATAACGGTACAGTTGGAAAAGTGAAGCAGCGCATCCCAAACTGCCGAGCTAGCTGGCACAAGACAACAACAACAACAACAACAGATGTACGATTATCTGACATATGATTAACCGTCTATACTCTCTGACATTGCATTTCTAGAACATTAAACCTTCTACTGGGATATATACGTTCAGAGTGGCTCGTTACATTGCCATTGTATAAAGTTTGTTGACTTGAATGTGCAATAAAAAAGCTACATTTCTAAGTTTATGTGTCATAAGAGTTTACATATATCACAGAAAATAGCCCCAATTTCAATTAACAAGAAAGTAAGTAAGATAAAGTCAGTGCTATTGCAAAAAGGAGGCCGCAGTGTGAATAAACTTAAAGTGTGTAAAATAAAACGTTTAATGAATGAATCGAAAAGTAACAGTAAACTATAGAAAACAATTACAAAACCATTAAAATTGAATTGGAATAGAAAATCAGTTGAAAATGATCGATTTGAAAATGAATAAATAGAAAACGAAAAGCAATAGAAAACAAAACCTTGGTAAAGGCTGATGGACTAAACTTCGGCAAATTGCTTCCATCGGATTTTAGATTATGTTCGATGAGCAACTACAGAAATTCCTCGTAAAGTTTACCTTTATAATTTTTATTCTCTTATTTAAATTTTACTCCACGTAAAATCAGCTGATGAATGTTATGCTTCCTTCTATCTTCTTGACAAATGAGTCATTTCACAGTACCTTGGAAAAAAAGTAGAGTCCGTAACAGGACTTTTTTTTTTATCCATAACTCCGTAATTTACTGTTTGATTAGCACATTATTTTAATTTGAAATTGTGTGCAAGTAGGACAGACTCAAAATAAAATAATATGCTAATGAAACAATAGTTATGGCAAAAAGTTAGGTTACGGACTCTACATAATAGTCCAAAATAGTGTAAAATGACCAAAACGCAAACTTAAAAGACGAATAAAATCGGTTAGGTTGAAAAGTGCTAAGGACAAAGAGTGGACTTCTAGGCAGTTTTTGGAAACTCAATAAAATTGAGGTAGGCAAAAACCCTAATTTTCAAAAAAAAATCGATTTTGAGATTTTCAGAAATTCATAGAACCCTAGTCTTCTGCTTTCTAAATAAGCAATTGTTTTTTAAATCGACGAGTTATTGAGAAAACTAGAAGAAATTTACTAAACTCAAATGCACTGCTTATAACTGAAATTTACTTTTTCTTTCTTGATTTTCTCATAACCACGTTTTCAAGTTCTTATTTACGTCAACAGCTCTAGAGAAAAAAGTATTAACTTTAAAGATTTGAAACTTTGCAAACATGGTAATTGAACAAATTACTGTGATATAAACCTCGAAAGGTTAATGTACATGAAATATGTGGTTTTGAAATAATAATCAATTAAACTTAGGGGGCAAAAAAAAAAAAAAAACGTTTTTCGGAGGAAATTTTCAAATATTTTTACATAAAACCTGTTTAACATAAAACTTCTAGTTAGCTATTTTCAAATTGAAGGGTTATATTTATTCTCTGGTATCTCACAAAGAGATATGCACAAAAAAATTTTAAATTATAAAAAAAAAACGAAGGCACTGAAAGTGTAAATGAAATGGTAGTTTTTTGCTAAAAATAAGGCT
The DNA here is from genome assembly GCF_026930045.1 of Uloborus diversus. Taxonomy (NCBI): domain Eukaryota; kingdom Metazoa; phylum Arthropoda; class Arachnida; order Araneae; family Uloboridae; genus Uloborus; species Uloborus diversus. The sequence continues at coordinate 136,463,369 of NC_072732.1, forward strand.
TTAAAAAAAAAAAAAAAACTATCGAATTTTTTTTTCAACAAATAAGCAGTCAAAATGTGCAATTTATGTCATGTTCAATAATCGTATAAAGTTTCAGAAAGGTGCAATGAATATTAAAGAAAAAAATAATTAGGGTGTTCGTCTACCTTAAGCGTTTGATTGCTCTAACGACTAACACAATTTGTAGACACTACTATACGAAGCTAGAAACTCCCAAAAGTGTTCTCATTCGTTTATTGTCTCGCTTTAACATATTAATATGGGATGAGAAGCATCAGTGGCCCAAATTCTGTTGTCAAAATAAAATGGGTTAGTATGTGCATCACTTTTATCCGTAAGAAAAACATCAATTTAAGAATGGAGTTTAAAACTAATTTTACGTGTGCTGGTAATGTCGACTGCTCCAAGGAAACTACAGAAAAGCCTTGAATGCATGTTACGCATCGGTAGTAATTGCTTTTGATAGCTTATAGCTCTTGAACAAAATTTGATGTGAAAGTGTCCTTCATACAACACTGAAATTATCAAAAAGCGCCTGAGGCTAATTTTAATACCTAGTAGGAGAAATGCCTACCTTTTATGAAGGTCGAGTAATCATGTAATATTGTTGGAAATTAAAGCATGTAATAGAAACAGAGAGGCCTATAACAATGCTACGGCTTAGTTTCACATCAGTGATTTAACTCTTAACTTCTGTTCCTTGAGAACTTTCCAAAAGTAACAGTGAAATCAAAGGGATAAGTTTTTTGGAATAAAACCTTATTAGAAAAACTTGTGAATGCTAGTGAAAAAAAACTTTAATTTTTCTTGGACTATTTAATGTATCAAAAATATGAGTAAACATTTTTTGGAAAGAAAAATAGATTTTATTGGCGTTAAAGACGAAATGCAACAAACTAACCAAAATGAAGAAAGAAAAAAAATAATCGAGAACACGAATCCAAAAAATCAAATTAATTAATCAGCGATGAAAAATGAAACAATATTAGAATCGATTAATTATTCAAAATCATAAGTCTATAGTGACTTTATACGCTGTAAACTTGGTCAGTGATTAAATCTTAGATTTTTACGTTTGATAAAGATTTAGCTTCCATTCGTTATCTAAACCTGAAGCATTTAACCACATAAAGATTCGCCCGGTTTTAGATATTGCCCTTCATGCGAATATAATGTGAGTCAAACAGCATATAATCTTCTTTTAAAAGTTTACGTTATCAAATCGGGCTCTGTAAAAAAAAAAAAAAAGACCTACAAGAAAAATGTGTCATATTTGTCAAACCAAGCAAAAAAAATGAGTGATTCTACCTTTTGGAATGTGGCCTTTCACCTTTTTTTATGACGAACGTGTGAGGGGGTCAAAGGGAATGGTAGTTTATATGGTAACAAAGTGCGAGTGGGATTGCTGAACCTCGATTCGTTGACAAATACTGATAGCTTGCCATTTTGTCTTAAATAAATGTAGCCATTTTGATCATACTAGTCTGATATTTTTATCTAAATATTTCTCATATCTATATGGCGTTGAAAGTCCGACATCTAATTACATCAGAATTTACGTTCGTAGGCTGTTATATACAGTCAATAGTTATAGTTTCATACAAATTAAAAATTGATATCACAATTACGTGAAATTTAAAAAGGTTCTGATACTGGGTAATACGTAGTTTTTTAAAGATAATTTTAGAAACTGTATTTAATTTTAAAAGACACACAGTTTATGGGTTTTGTTGAATATTAAGCAATGTTCTTCCCATTTGGCGGTTTTTTTTTTTTAATATTTATTTATTTATTTATTTCTTAGTAGCAAATTGGGAACAATAGCAGAAGAAATAACAAAATAGCTTCAAACTATTGATTCAAGGACATAATTAATGCGATGTGCATTATTGTACAGTGAAGAGTAAATTTCTAAATCTGAATAACAAAAGAAAAAACAAACAACAAAATAATTTAAATTTTTTTTTTTTTTTAAAAGCAGAAAATCTTCAAGTTTCTGTTAGTTAATAGTAAATTTCGATTCAGCATTACCTCAATTGTTTGTTCATAAAAGCAATTTAGTTTTTCGGCTATTGTAGAAATGGAAATTCGTGCAAGCATGAGAATTTTTTTTGAAGAACACGAAAATAACAAAGAAAAAAAAAAGAAAAAAAAAACTAAAAAGAAATACATTTGCATTGTATTTTCTGGGAAAAACTGTACTTTTAACCATTTTCGTATAACCCAGTTTACACCAAACTGAGAATTTTTAATATTATTTTATTCATCGTACTATAGTATTCATACTATAAAATACAGAAAAAAATACAATAAAAATAAGATTTGTAACAAAATGATAAATAAATAGCTGCATGTTAGAAAAAAAAAAAGAAAGAAACGTTAAATAAATGCCTCAATTAATTTCAGTGTTATGGTTTGCATAAACATTATTTTCTAGCTAATTACAAATATTTAATCGCCTCAAGCTAAAATAAAATTCTGATATGGGCAGAACTTTTCATTACCTTTGGATTTCAAAATAATTTCACTCTATCGAACAAAACCGATCAGAAACTTTAAACATTATCTCATTTCAAATGAAAATAAAATACCAATATTTGCCTTCAACACATGTTTCAAAATGTTCAAATGTCAAGATCCAAGATTTGAGTCTCTTCAATTCAAACTTTTCTCAAAAATGTAGAACGGAGTAAATTAAACAATAACCAAACGTCTGCTAAGGGATGTCTTGAATATTTAACGATTTCTTCGACGACTTCATCGTTATTTTAATCTTAATTGAACCCCACGGACAATATTCCCACCCTCTTACCTTACCTTACGAGAGAGAAAGCCTTTCATCATTCCTTTCATCTTTTCCACCACCTTCCCTTTTCCTACCTTTCACATGGAGGAAAGGCCACACCCTTCTATAGCTCCTTGGTCTGACGCCCCCTGGGGAATAATTACGCCCTAGGTGGGAGGAAGGAACGGGAGGGGGCGATAGAAATTATACCGGAGTGTGATAGCCGCTCAATTATTATTATTATTTCCTCTTGTAGTTACGTAGAGAGTTATAGAATCTCAGCTACGTTATTGAGAGACCAGATTACGGTCACGGTTTTGCCAAGCTTCATATATTGATGAGATAGAATCGGAAAGGGGTGAAAGGGTGTCGATTAAATGCTTCTCTAGGATTGTCGTCATGGGACAGTTTAGAATTGTTCTTGCATGACATGGATTTAAGACCAATTTTTCCTTTGGTTTGATGGCAACAGACCAATTTTGCGTTCTATTAGTCATGCCAATTGATGGAGATACGCATATAGGGGAGAGTGTTGTACCTTGGGAGATTGCTAATTTCTAAGAATCAATTTTTAGCAACCATGTTTTCGCAATCTTTAATAGTAACCTTCACTACTAAATGGTTTTATAGTAACAATCAGCATCAAATGAGTAAAATTAACAATGTTGTGAGAGAAGGAAAAGTTAATGACTGCAAATTAAATTATTTTCTTCATTTGCATTTCATTTTTTGTATTTGTTCTCTAATCAACTGAATTTTATTTTGTTATAAAAGAGAAGTACTTTAAATATTTTGGTTACATGAGAAAATAATGATGGTGCCTCTAGAATGACCATCATTTTGGTTTTTCTTAAAACATTTGGTGATTGTACCTTGGACTTAGGACACATTCCAAGGTACAACATATGTATGGTTCTCAATAATTAAGATATGTTTAGGAACATGGAAAGATGTTCTAATCTTATATAGTCTTTTGAACACATTTATTTAATGTTAGATAATAATTCATTTATTCATTAAATATGATTTAATTCATTACCAAGAAAATAATATATTTTCTTTTGTTTTATGATGCAAAATTGATTCAAGTTAATGGCTGTTTCCGAATTATGAAGGACTGTCCCATGGTAAAACAGGATATGTCCCAAGGTACAATAGTACAATAGGATGTTGTACCTTGGGACAGCTTGGAACTCTTACTTTAAATGGCTGTCAATATTTTATTTTCAAACTGTCTGAATTTTGAAAAATATATTCATATATATATATATATATATATATATATATATATATATATATATATATATATATATGTATATATATATATATATATATATATATATATATATATATATATATATATATATATATATATATATATATATATATATATATATATATATATATATATATATATATATATATATATATATATATATGTTGGAGCATTTAAATGTGATTTTTAGATTTTAAATTTGATTTAAAGAATTGACGTTAAAAATTAAAATATGAAAAGCGTCCCAAGTTACAACACTCTCCCCTTTATTTATATATATTTATATATATATATATATATATATATATATATATATATATATATATATATATATATATATATATATATATATATATATATATATATATATATATATATATATATATATAATAAATGAATCAGTGTTTAATTGAATTAGACATTTTATGGAACCAAAATTGCTTAGAACAAATTTGATTCACATAAGCGGCGGCCACTGTATATATATACAGTGAAACCTGTGTAAGTTGACCAGTCGCGGTGCAGTACTTTGGCGGTCAACTTATACAGGTGGTCAACTTATAAAGGGCGGTAAGGTTTTTTTTTTGAGCAATCACGATTGCTTATTGCTTTTATTTGACTGTTTTTGATGTCCTATCATTTTTCCCACCGCCACCCTCCACAGCATCACCGTCGACCGGGTCCTCACGATGCTGCACGCCTCTAGCGAAAACCGTCTCCAGGTTTCGTCAATATCCTACACTTACACGCATACATACACGCACCTACACACATATACATATATACACCTACACACATACACAAACACGTACACACACAAACAGACGTACACACACAAACACACACACACACACTCACATACACACAACTACCCACACACTCATGCCTGCACACAGACACAAACACATATGCCTACACACACATACACATACCCCCACACACACATACACACAACTACCCACACACTCATGCCTGCACACAGACACAAACACACATGCCTATATACACACACATACCCTCCACACACAAACACACACGCTTACATATACACACGCACTCGTGATTGCGAGAAACATAATTTGAATTCAAGATGACAAAATTCAATTATTTTTTTTTTTTTTTTTTTTGTCATTTCTTGCACCATGTATTCATTTTTTGAGGAATTCACCCTTACTCTTTCTGTTTAGCTCCACTTTCATTGTTTAACATTATTGAAAGTGAAACAATGATTAAAAATACTATTCAAATACTTTTGTTATTTTTCCTTTGTTTTTAACTATATTAGACACTGTAGTTTTAGATATTCCATATATGCCAGCTAATTTTCTCTGGCTTTCTCCATTTTCAGTTACTTTTAATATTTCATACCTTTTATTAATCTGAAGTTCCACTAACTTTCTTTTTGAAGCCTTTTTATGTAAAATTTATAGCACAAAGAGCAACAAGCTCGACTCTCCCAGTTCATAAAGACAAAATTAAAATGTCCTATCTCGTAATCCCTTGCACCAGAAGCATGTAACTTTACTCATTACTCATTAGCAGACCCAGATCTGCGTAAACGCAGTGTGAGGGGCCCGCGTCCTTAAAATGGCTAACGGCCCTAGAAATTGATGAAAAAAAAACTAGCACTAAGGCTTATCGCTTTTCAAATAGACACTGCTGGCCACTAGTTAGAGGACGTACATATGTTGCTGCAGGGGGCCCAAAATGTATAGATCCGGGCCTGCTCTTTTTAGCAGAATTCCTGTGTTGCCACAACGTACTGCAACTGAAAGAAAAGACTTAGAACTTTTCTACTGACACCTATTTTTATTGAACAGAGTACAAAAAGTTATCTCAAATAAAACAACAAATGAAAAACAAGTTTGGAGAATAAAGAGCAGCATAAGCTTTATGCTGCTGTTTAGTCAGTAAAATGCTAGTCTGTCATCAAAGCATCAAAAACATTCTTGGAAAGCTATCGAAAATAATAATAATAATAATAATAATTAATTAATAAGTAAATAAATATTAAAATAAAACACTTTGCTGAAGAAAGTTTTAAAAAATTCAAGTGGTCAACTTACAAAGGTTTTTTTTTTTACAATACTCCAGACCAAATTTGGCGTACATTAGTGGTCAAGATAGACAGGTGGTCAAGTTACAGAGGTTTCCCTTCATTATATCAGATAGGGCTAATTCCGTTCCTGACAAAAGCTTTTAACATAGACGGTGGTCAACTTTACAGGTTTTACTGTATATATATATATATATAATTAAGCAAACAGCTGCGTTGCGCATCTATGAGCTTTTGGTGTGGTCTTTTCAATCTTCTTCACTTTTATTATTATTATTACTATAATATATATATATATATATATATATATATATATATATATATATATATATATATATATATATATATATATATATATATATATATATATATATATATATATATATATATATATATATATATATATATATTTGTAAACCAAGAAATTTGGTAGGTAATTTGATAACAATAAACAGAATGTCTTTAATGGCTCTTAAATTAAGTATATTTTACAAAATTCAGTCGATAATATTTCTGAAAGCATGTACTTAAAATTTTTATTGGTTGTTACAGAATTTCTGTATCTTTATTGAAAGCTCGCTGCGAATTCCTTTGACACGAGATTTTTCCCACCTTTATTGGTTAAGGTTATACATACATCTTTATCCTCATCAAACTTGTTGTTACAGAATTTCTGTATCTTTATTGAAAGCTCGCTGCGAATTCCTTTGACATGAGATTTTCCCCACCTTTATTGGTTAAGGTTATACATACATCTTTATCCTCATCAAACTTGTTGTTACAGAATTTCTGTATCTTTATTGAAAGCTCGCTGCGAATTCCTTTGACACGAGATTTTTCCCACCTTTATTGGTTAAGGTAATACATACATCTTTATCCTCATCAAACTTTTGAATGTATTTACCTTTGCCTAAACAACTCTTATTAACTTCAAACTCTTCGACTTCTTTTATCCTTATGTCATGGTTCTTTTTGCAAAACTTTGATTATTTTTACGTTGCTAAAAGTACGGTACATATGCAAATTTTGGAATACTTGCAGTATAAAGTATTACAAGCAACCGTCACATGGAAGTGGAATAGTTTGTTCATGATTTAATTAAAAAACGAAAACAAAAATGAACAAGAAAATTGACTCAATATTGAAGAAAGTCGATAACCTACAAAGGCGAAACATAGGAGTACAGTAAAACCTGTAAAGTTACCACCCTTGTAAGTTGATCACCTGTCCATGTTGACCACTTTTGTCAGGAACGGACTTTGTCCTATCTCATATAATGAAGGAAAACCTCTGTGACTTGACCACCTCTCTATCTTGACCACCTGTCTATCTTGACCACTAATGTATGCCAACCCTTTGTAAGTTGACCACTTGGTTTATTTTTTTTAAACTTTCTTCAGCAAATTATTTTATTTTAATATTTATTTACTTATTAATTAATTATTTTTATTATTATTATTTTCGATAGCTTTCCAAGAATATTTTTGATGCTTTGATGACAGACTAGCATTTTACTAACTAAACAGCAGCATAAAGCTTATGCTGCTCTTTATTCTCCAAATTTGTTTTTATTTGTTGTTTTATTTGAGATAGCTTTTTGTACTCTGTTCAATGAAAGTAGGTGTCAGTAGAAAAGTTCGAAATCTTTTCTTTCAGTTGCAATATGTTGTGGCAACACAGGAATTGTGCAAAAAGAGCTGGCCTGGATCTATACATTTTGGGCGCCCCAGCAACAAAATATGTAGGGCCCCTCCCTAGTGGCCAACAATGTCTATTTGTAAAGTGCATAAGTCTTAGTGCTAGTTTTTTTCTATTTTTTCTTCGATTTCTAGGACCGTTACACCCTTTAAGAGCGCGGGCCCCTCGCACTGCTGGTACACAGATCTGGGCCTGTTACTGAGTAAAGTTACATGTTTCTGGTGCAAGGGATAAGGAAATAGTGCATTTTAATTTTGCCTTTATGAACTGGGAGAGTCGAGCTTGTTCTTCTTTGTGCTATATATAAAAAGGCTTAAAAAAGAAAGTTAGTTGAACTTGAGATTAATAAAAAGTATGAAATATTAAAATTAATTGAAAATGGAGAAAGCCAGAGAAAATTAGCTGGCATATATGGAATTTCTAAACCTACAGTGTCTAATATAGTTAAAAACAAGGAAAAAAATAACAAAGTTATTTGAATAGTATTTTTAATTATTGTTTCACTTTCAATAATGTTAAGCACTGAAAGTGAGTTGAACAGAAAGAGTAAGGGTGAATTCCTTAAAAAATAAATACATGGTGCAAGAAATGACAAAAAAAAAAAAAAAGAATACTGCCCTTTTAAGTTGACCACCTGTTTACATTGACCGCCAAAGTGCTGCACCGCGAGTGGTCAACTTACACAGGTTTCACTGTACTTACATCTATGTTTACAAATGCTGTCGTGAACTCGCTCCCTCTCTCCCACAGGGGGAGAAAATCTTGCCAGTACCATCGTCAATTATATACTGGTATTTCCCTTCCAAGTATGATCGCATTTGGTTAAAAAAAATGATGTCATTAAAGAGGATGATGTTTGTTTGTTGCACTCGAACTCATACGTGATTTTAATGTTTAAAATTTAGGGAGTCACGAAAAGAGTTGAGCACACTTACTCAATTCCAACGCATGAATCGGAAGCAAAATAACAAAATTTTCTATTGGAATACTTTTAAAGAAAAATATTGATTTTTCATCATACGTTTTTTCACATTTCAAATAAAAAATAGCCCCCATGCCACTGAAAACAATTCTATTCATCTCTTTTTTTTTTTTTTCATGATCGTTTCTCAGCTTAAAACCCCTCCTACAGTCGAAATGAATTTCTAACGGTTAGAACGCATTCCTTCCAGTTATCGCATTCTCTCCCATCCATTTCTAACTGTAGTCAATTTAGTCCATGATGAAAGCAATTTTTCCCCCGCCAGCTCTCTGCGAAAAAAAGATGAGTTCTGGCACCTTTCCCTATAAATAAAAACTCTCCGCAAATTACCACTTGCCGAAACACGTGCTTTCATTAGCGTTGTCTCACCAATATATACTACAAGAGGATGACGCGACGGCTGATGCCTGGTGGAACGTTTTTCCCATGGATTCTTTCCCGGTTTTCAACAGCTCATGATGAAATCCCATTTTTTTTTTTTTTTTTTTGTGGAACGCATTCGGGGTGGAACCCTTTTTACACTTTGAAATTGTGTGAACCGGAACAGAAGCGGAATTTTTCATTCCTTTTATTGGGAAATGCTTCGGAAGAAGTGTTGCTGTTCGGAACGTTCATTATCTCACTGCATTCAAAATTTTACTCCATTTTCTACTCTTATATAATTTTGAAGAACTCCTTCTGATTCTGGAGTTCAAGGAAGAGAGGGAAAAAATGATTGAATTGCCTTGTCGCATAGGCATACAATAATTCTAGATTACATCAAGTTTTTAAGATATTAAAATTGAATTTGGCAAGATCCAGATGCCAGATGAAGTAGTAAATGAAGGGGGCGAATATGCAACAGAATTGAGTTTGTACTTTCATTCATCCAGGAGTTATCATTGGTTTAAAGCTAACCCTTCTTTAACAATATTTTCGAAGGTTTTATTCGTTTATTAGCAGTTTATTTCGGTAATAGCTTTAACGTAGACAAGTAAATTTAAAAGAAAAGTGGAACACAAATGCCATCATTGGGCATTGCAGAAAAATATGGCTTCGGCATTGAATACGAGCGAAGATGGCACTGATTCTGTACGATATAGAACGTGTGTACTTTTTGAACGAGGTCCATAGAAATTACTTTCTTTATATCGCTATATGTGTGTTTGCGATGTCAAGATGAATCTGTCGCTCTTATACTTTAAAAAGTTTGATTTCGAAAAAACCGGGCAAAGAGTACTTGAAACCACTCCTGTGCACAAAGAAAAAAAGAAAGAAAATCACTTATGAATCTTCCGTATTATGTGATCATATTTTAATGCCGCCTCCCTCTACAACTAGTAGAAGCCAAATCCCGTATCACCCCACAACAACTTTCCAAAAGTTTAGAATACCCTGCATATCGTCTCTTAAAAAGAATAGCGACTGAACTCAAAAAATACCAAAAATGAGACTTTTAATTAATAATATTTTTTAAACACTGATCTTTTACATGGAATAAAGACATAAATTGTTAATAGCAAAGTTTCTGGTATATGGTAAATTTGATTAAGCCTAATTTGACCTAAATTTGTTGAAAATTTCTATCGATCCTATGCTAGCACAAACACTGCATGAAATAAACAAAAAGAATAGTATTAACAATTTTTAAGGGGCATTACAATAATTAGGAATTGTTATGTGGCTGAAACAACATTAAATTATAAATCGTAGCAGTTTAAAAAATGGTCTCCTGAAAAAGTTGCTTTTTTGAGTTGTGTCACTATTCTTTTCAAGCTGTGATAAATAGATATGTTTCGTATATAGGTAGGAATAAAAGTAAACCAAAAGTCATTTGCATCAATAAAAAAAACTAAAAACGTTTTTCAACGTAACAAGTTTAATTATTATGCTGAAAACGTTAGTTTTTAATTTCTCATTATAACGCTGATGATCTCGTGCTAAGCTGTGAACCAAACGAGAGCGAAAATGATACAAGCAAATACAACAGTCCCCCATTAATTACGATAAAAGTCCATCCTGTTATAAATCCCGGGACTGGCCTCTTGCAATTTCCCTGTCAACTCCCACTTCGTCCAGGCAGACGATTTAATGGTCTGACTCAGAATTCTCTGGGGAGTGATGATTTTTTTCCTGCCCACCATACCTCCTTTTTGCGTCGGAATGAGTTTCTGGCAGTGCAACGCAGATCTAATTATGACAATAAATTGATACGTATAAGATTTTTAAACGAAGTTCAGTTTAGTGCAAGAATTTTACAAGGGATGCATTTAAAATTTTTCGAAGAAAAATTTAGCAACGTAGTATTATGAAAGAAATAAAATTCCGTAAACATGATTGAATTTAGATCTATTTTATACTTGTTTATTTGCAAGTTGGAATCTTAAGACAAGAAGAATCTTAACAGCACGATTCAAAACAATAACAATTTGAAATAATATTAATTTGAAGCATGTAACACAAACCTCACCGAAATAGTAAATATTTTTTAATATGTTAACATAAATACGTGCACTACTTAATTCGTGCAAAAAAGAAAAAAGGAATAGCGTTATTATACATCCATTAAAAATAGCCAAATTAAAATAAAAAAAAATCCCTCCGTTTCTTAGATTTTTATTTTTTGAAAAGAACTTGTTGTATAGAACATTATTCTAATTATGTTAATGTTTATTGAATATAGTTGAATTTTCTTCTCCATAGAAAATATTTTCAGCAAATTGGAAGCAGTTTTTGAGCTATATCAGCAACAACCTGTTTTACCCGGTATAGATTTCTATAGCAAGGAAAGCAAATTTATGACAACTAGAAATATCACACGTAATTAATTTTAACCTAGACTCTATGAGATATCTTTTTTGAGTCATAAGAATGGTATACTTCGAGCAATATACGACACATGTGATAAATTTATGAATACGCAATCAAAGAAAAAGAAAAACGATAATATACTCGGAAAAAAAAAATACAAATTTTATTTTGAAGCATTAATAAAACAAAAAACGTGTAACAAAATAAAATAAAATTGTTTCTTAATGAAATTATTTTCTCTCCTAATACTGAATATCGTGCTTGATCACATCGCTCCAGACTACTTAATGTGTTTATCTACGATCTTCAAATTATAGTGAGTGACTGAGAATGCTCGCCCGTGGAAGAGGGATGCAATCAAACAAAAGAAATAAAATACAACACTCTTATCAACAAGGAGGAAAAATTAACTTTTGCTCTTGATCAAATTATTTTGTAAGTTATCAGCGCGTAATTAATCTTTCATTTCCAAAAATCAGCTTTTATTCTGCCCTATGCCTTTTCTGAAACACACGTGGAAACATTGATAAACAAATCATACATTGATTCTTGAAAGAGTCGATGTAAAGTTTTCTTTTCGGCAGAGTATACATCAACTTTGATTTCGCTGCTAAATTCGTAAAAATGGAAGTAATTTTAGAAAAAAAACTATGATAAACTGAACTGTTTTTTTTTCTAATTGGAGACATTGATAAAGTGTAGTGTTTAATGTCAGGAAAAGTTTTTAAAAAATGTATCACTTAGTACAGAGGTCTTCAACCTACATGTAGCGAAACATTAAGGTTCCCAGAATCTTCCATATAAATTCCGCAAGGCTGTTTGCCCAATCAAAGTGCCAAAAGTTCAGCATTTTTTTTTTTTTTTTTTTGTCCAGCATCGAATTTTTAAGAGCAGTTTACTTGCAAAATTGGACATTTTATTCATAAAAGAAAGTTAATCTAGACTAGAAATAGCTCGCAATAAGAAAAAAATAAAACAATCACTGCCATGCCATTGAAAAAACTTTTTTCTAATTAATTAGTTATAATTAAAAAAAAAGTTGATATTACATTTTTTCATAGAATATTATTTTAGAGAACCAAGAGGAAAAAAATATTTACTACCATACCACTTATAATCTTATTATGATTTTTGTATGTCGATAAAATACCGATATGAAAATAATTTTTAAAATTAAAGTACAATAAGTTTCGACAGCCCTTTGTTTCTGTTCTTTAATCAGGAGATTTCTTCAAAAAAAGAAAAAGAAAAAAACAATAAACTGATAAGTTTCCTAAAAGTGTAAAAATCGGAATGCCCACTGGCTTAATAATTGCGGATTATCTTCTAGAAAATCGGAAAATTATTTAACACTAATGAGAGATCAATTTTTAATCATTAATTCAAACAATGATTGATTTTGCTTCTCCCAGGAAGGAAATTGGAAAATTTAGTTAGTAAACAGCAGTTACAAAATGTTTTCTGTTAAAAGTGTCCGTAATAGAAGCTATCATATAAAATCGGTAAAAGTAAACTAATGCACAAGCAAAAGGAAGTAATTCCCCCAATTAATGGCTACAATATAATTTAATTTCGCAGAAAGTGTCAAAAATATAAAATAAGTCTCGCAAAAAATTTTTAACTACCTTAATTTTATGACATGAGTCACTCATTAGCCAGCTAAACTCCAAGAGTTCATTCGAATAATGACGAATTTTGCTTCTATAACGAAGGGAAATCATTTAGTAATTTCAGAGCTTCAGTTGCAAAAACTAGTCAAAACTTTGCATCAAAAAGTTGACAGCATAAATTAATTTTCAAAACAGACAACGACGAATAATATTTCCCAAACAGGAAAATTATAAAAATAAAAAAAATTTCTAAAAAATGCTAATCAAAATTTTTTTAAAAAATCTCATCAAGAGAAGGATAGTGAAAAATAGGACTCGATGCAAGAAGTCGCGATGCTTAATAATTGCTCTAGGAAATAGAGAATTTTAATAATTAACATCATGACAATGATGAGATTCAGTTCCGAAGGAAATGAACAAATCTTTTGATTTCTTCCAAAAAAATGCATTATTTCATAGAGGGAAGATAGTGAAATTTGTTTCTTTTTAAGAGAACAATAACATTTTTCAATGAAAAATGTTTGAACGAAAACTAGTTTCTGAAAATAAAAAGCGATTTATTAAAGAAATCTATCACGGAATTAAGTATTGTAAGATGGCTCATACTATTTAGAACTGATGGTCGGTTTCCTATTGGTTTTTAAAAACGCTCCTGGATAAAACTTCCCAACTTTCTTTCCATAAACATAATCCGAAACGCGGTCAATCACAGGAAAATTATAAAAATATTTGGTTCGATTTCATCAAGATATATGATTAAGATATCTACAGCTTTGAGAGGTATCTCTATGAAACTAAAAATTAGAGAACAATTTACAAAATGATCATGCATCTCATTGCTTACGTTCTGAATTCAATAGTAAAGTAGTTTGATCTTTTTTCTCTGCATTATGATTTTTTTATCATTCACATATGATTTTTCTATCAGGATTTACATTTTTTCCCTTTTTGTAAGCATTATTAGGAGAGCTGTTATATAGATAATGTGATGTCATTAACGAAGTAAAGTGTTGGGTGTCAAATATTTCATCAGTTTTTGAACATTGATGCAATAAATAGTAGGGTAGTAGGGGAAGTATGATACGCTTTTTTAAAACAATTTTTAAAACTTTGTCATGTACTCAAATCAAGTCATCTTTTATCTATCGATTTCAATACAGTGCAGTTAAAAAATAATGCTTTAAAAAACAGCCCAATTAATTTCAAATGTTAATGGTTGTATCAAACCTCATTTTTTCAGGGGAGGATTGCTATTCTTCTTAGTTACTCTGCATGCATACAGACAGTTCAATTTATGTTTCATACGATTCTTAGCAATACTCTTTAAATATTTAAGAAAAAATGCACACACTGATATATGTTTCAAATATTTTTTTGCAATAAAAGTTTAAAGTAGCTACACATTTAAAAATAAAATAAGCACTTTTGTTTAGAGAGAGAAAGCATATTGATACAATATTAATTTGGAAAATCCTAACAGAAATTTACTACGTTAGAGCGGTCTGCAAATGAAAAGGCATTAATTCTATCGTTTTGATAAATAAAATTGGGTATATTTAAATATTTTAACGATCTTCTCCTCTTCAATTACAGAAACATCTTCCACAAAAATAGTTTTTTTTTTTTTTTTAAATTATGATATAACAGCATAAGATAGGCAAATTTTTCAGCTGACATGTTATTAGTTGTAAAACAAATATATGTTATTAGTTGTTTTGCTTCTTTTAAAACTTAGTTACTTTGTTTATTTTTAAAACTATTCATTTCTTTTGCTGATAAAATAAAACCTAAATATAAATAATTCAAATCTAAATTTTAAGAAATGTATAATATCAACTATCCATCAGTATAGTTTTCAATTATCTTTATATAAACAAAATATCCTATAGATATACATAGTACGTTTACAAGTTAAAACTTTATTTTCAAAAATTTACAAGTGTATCATTTCTCCATACTATTTCATTCCTCCTTGCATCAGCAAATAGTTGCTTTATTTCCCTTTGTTTTATTTCAGTAGCAAAATGGTTAAAATAAACCTTGTACAAATATTTTTAATAATGTGCTTTGTAAATCATAAAAAGTACAAAATATTATCTTCTGAATAGTAGAACTATGAGAAAAACGTATTAGTTGTAAATATTAACCATGTAGCTCCAAAAATCTTAAATTTTTTATCAAGAGCAAAGTTTTTATTTGCTCCAAGTTAAGTTTTTCAAGCAATTGCTTCTGCTAAAAAAAGAAGTTTTCTCATGCATTAAAATGATTATTAGTGCTATTTGTGGAACAAAATTGTTAATCCTTCCTGCGCATCACCCCCCCCCCCTACCTCCCTTACAGCTCTTGAGGAAAAGAGAAACTGAAATTTGATTTACGCAATGCTAAATTTTCATAAATATTATTCTTAGTTCCCTTAATTCATGATGAGTATTTCAACAAATGAAACATTTTCAATGTTCTAAATTCTGATAAATTTTAAATTTCGAGTATTGATTACTATTTAATGTTACAATCCACACTGAACTACTTTATATTTTACATGGTACTTAACCAGACTATTTAAATATCAAAAAATCTAATTTTTCAAACATGATATTTCTTATAAAGCGAAAGCTTAAAAGGAACATTTTGTAAAATTATGAAAAGGACAAAAATTGTTCAAAGAAAATTGTCCACAGCGAAAGAAAATTACTTTGTTAAAATATTCTTTAGAGTTTCGATCAAAATATATACTGCCAAATATATTCTTCTGCATAAAGGGTATTTCTTCATGACGTATTCGTAGTACAAAGTATAACGGTTCAATATTAATACATTAATCTGGAAAGCTTCTCCCTAGTGAGAGTGTAGTACTATATAGATAAACATATCTTCAGTGGCATAAGAAACGTTCCGAACATTATTTCTTTGCCACAGATTTAAAACAAAATAAAATATTGTTTTGTACTTCACCATTTATTACTTATTTTCAAATTCAATACTGCTGTGCCAAAATTTAAAAATCATTTTACGTTACTTTATTTTTATTTCTTTTAGGATTTTGTGCTGATATGCAGCATTGCAAACTGTTTTTTTTTTTTTTTTACATGGAAGTACTTTAATGCAAAAGACGGAATTGTAAATTGGTAATTTTATTACCATAACGTAAATTCTTCAAACTGATTGATGGAAACGTATAAATAAGTACTAGTCTACAGTTGTCGGGCTAACTGCTTGCATACAGTTTTGAGCAATTAATGTGTTCCTGAATAAATATATAAGTGTATATATTTTAATTTTTAAAGTTGAAAAACATGTTTAAAACTGTTTTCATATCATGTGTCAAAATGTCAAGGAAAATAAAGGGGATTGTCTAACCTGTGTCTAAATGCAAAACAAAATATTCTGAGTATCTCTGGGTGTGGATCCGAGAATCCTCCCAGAGCAATCAATCTTTAGCTTGTTCTGTATTCACATCGTAATCAATTTAGAATACTACACGAGCATAAAAAATTCCAGAAATATCTGTTGTTTGGTGATAACATCGGCCAAATATTCTTCTCTGGAGTTTAAATTTCGCTATAGGCACATACCATCTCCTCTTATCATTAGAAGCAGGCCTTCCAAAACTAGACAATCAGATGCTGTAATCACAATTGTCTCTGCAGATGTTCCAACCTTGATCATTGCCAGATGCGACTGTCGTTCATATTGTCTGCGCTGGAAATAGACGTCGGTGCTTAAAAGTCAATTAGTGGCAACGATAAAACGAAAGCGACCCCTAAGGCATTTGCGGTTGCAGGAAGCAATCCATTGCGGTTCCGATTTTTAAAACTTCAGAGGAGTTCTCCCTTTGGAGAAAATTGCTTTACTTAGGAAAATATAGATAATCTAGCTTTCTTGTGAAATGTGGTGATAGTTATTTCAAAGTAATTAGCATTGGATTACATGCGGAAGTAAATAGTTCTGTTTTTAAAGTGGAAAATAAAATTAGCAAACGTCTTACATGCTATTTACTAAAACAAAAATTAAAAACTGTTAAATTATGATTTTAACAGTTCTTTAACAATATTTTTAGAATTGAATTGAGAAAACAAAGGGCTGACCTTAAGAAAATTTTAAGAGACCAAAACCCTATTCCATTAACCAAAACTCGCATTAATAGAGTGAACAAAATATATTACTTATCCCTGTGTTATTTTTTAAATTACAGCAATCATAAAACTAGAGACGAATAACAGGGTCACATTAAAAATTCTTATTCTATTATTATTTACAAGAAAATCGCCCATCAAGGTATGACGGGTGAAAATTGCTTCTACGTTTGAACGAAGCCATTGCCTGTTTGGTGATATTTTGACAGTGGAAATTTTAATTCTAACTCCAGCGGATGAACCCTAAACTCCAGTAGATAGCGTTCATCGTCGACCACTTTTTTGTTTCTTCATTCTCCTAAAATACGTCTTACCAGTAAAACAGTTAAGTTACTGGATCCAGTTCAGTCTTGTCAAAATAAAGCATTTCCCTGCATGTTAAACATTACCAAAAGATATTATCAAATTATCATGCCGTGACGCGAGTTTCATTGTTGATGACGTCAGGAGCGTTACTCGATCATTCGCTGTTATACATATGAGGATAATAAAAAACCAATCAACTGAATCCAAACTATACTTTCAGACAGCTTAGCAAAAACCTGAAGATACGATTTCATTGCCTTTTGCAATGTAAATATCAGCACCATTGGTGGATTAAGCTGAGTTGATTCCGAATGATGTATAACATGAAACCGAATATTTTGGGATGATTCAAAACAGAGTGATCACTAATTTGCACAACTCACTCAATGATCAAAGAATCTAAAAAAATTAAGGAAGGAAAAATTCATCACATTATCTGTGGCCATGCGTCTGACTCATCAAGAATTCATGCGTCGGGCCATTATCCCACCCCTACGGGCATTCTCCTCTGTCATCATTCTTGGTACATGGAGGGGAAGCTCAAGAATTCGCCTCTAGTTCCAAGACCATCCCCTGAGCACCCCCCGTAATAGGAAAAAAGAGAGGACGGGTGTACTTCGAAGTGGTTACAGTCGCCGAAAAACACTCAAAAGCGTTGTTTTTGCGGGTTGTCGAAGAACTCCTTGTTCCAGGTTAGAGAGATCAAGTGCATTTGAAACAGAGTGGAGGGGAGCTGTTACCTAAGGGAGGGTTGGAGAGGCAGTGGGGTTGAAATGTCAGGGATGTATTTGAAAGCACAGACGTATACATTATTGAGACAATGGGCGGGCAGTCCGTAGTAGTCCATGATCTTAGTTGATCATGCGTTATGGCTTCTGAGCAAGAATTGATGATAGAAGATACTTCAAGGCAAAGTTCTGGCGATTCGAAGGAAACAGTAAAAAATGCATGCTTAGATTGAAATTTATTGCAAAACTTTCACGATTGCTTTTTATTTTTTAAGGTTTTTATGTTTCATTTAAGGTTTAGTGCAGATACAATGTTTCTCGGACAGTTTTTATCGTGAAGATTTGCAGTAAGTTTATAACAATGGTACGCAAAATTTGAAATAACAACTTAATTTCACAATATTTTTAAAGAATTTTTTCTCTCTCAAGTCTGGAAAAATATAATTCAACTCATTTTTTGGTGGCCAGTTGGAAATTGTCATATATTTCCTTATACCTTCGATGTAAGTTCTCACTAGGTTACAAAACTTTAGCAACCGGTTGCATATTTCAAAATACAAATATACAGTTGATGAAAAGGACATTTTGTGACCAATGCAAAGAAAAGGGAACGTGGTAGAAAGGCAATGCCAAAGCAAATATCAGTACGCAAATGTGTGGAATGATCTCGCACACTTGGGTGCTTAAGGAGAAGTAGGAAGGAAGCATTTCCAGACATTGTCTGCACGTGGTAGTGAAATCGTACGTTCATTATGGTTAGAGAAACCACCATAATGCTTTTACACGTGCTAGTTTAATATGCGAACTTGAAGAGGAATTCAGTTTGACGAGTATTGCACATTAGTTCAATGAGACTACAGAAGTGTAATTTCAATTGCTAAGAAAGATTTCCGGATGATTAGTGAAGCTGTGTAAAAGGTTGGTTGTAGTAGGCTGAGGAAAACGAGTTTACCAGCATATCTTCACCAGTGTAAAAGAGACAGGAACCAAACATCGGGCAACATGACTCGGCTCAGTAGTTGCGAACAACAACCAAAATACTGGTATCAAGGTTTATTATGACCGAACGTCTGCAAATATGTGGCCTATTTACCCATCGTCTTGACCGTTGCATGATAAAGCAGCTTGTTGATGGCAATTTTTACAGTATTATTAAGAAGAAAAAGACTAGATATCAATGAAGTCACGTTTTCTTTACTGATGAGAGTCGTTTCAATCTGGTAAGGGTTCCCAGTGCCATTTAATATGGAAGAGCTAGATGCACGGTTTCATACCCAAGCACAAGGCAAAGAGGGAAAGTTTGCTGGGGTGCTCCTGGAGTGCACGTTGAATGGACGAACGGAGCTCCACATTTTTTACAACGGCTCACTTGCAGATGATCGTTACTTTCAATGAAATTATCCTCTTACATGAGCTTCTTTTCCGAAGCACAATTGTTTCAGATTTTTGTAGGCCAAAATTAAGGTTCACACAGCATGTGCTGTTGTGGAAATTCTAGAAAGTGGGGATACATGCAGTGTAGAATGGATTTTCCAGAGTGCTCCTCAGATTTAATTCCACTCGAGCATGCGTGGGAGGATTTGTGGGCCCCGTTGGAAGATCATACCCTCCGAAGAGCTGATACAGATGCTTAGCATGTTGAAACAAATGCTTCTTGAAAAATAGTAACACTCATACCTCAAGAGCTGCTGGATAATTTGGTACTGAGTACGAACAGGTAGTGTTACACTACCATTGCAGTTATTGGAAAGGTCATATTTCTTACTTAGGACTTAGGTTTATGCTTATAACTGGCGAGTCAATGTTATTTACCAACGCTATTCTGAAAATGAATCCTATCTTTGCTTTGCTTCATAATGTATGCCTTCAATCCATTTTATGCTACAGTGCACAGATACCAATCTCTGAAGACTACATTATGCCTCTGTAATGTGAATGTCGTGTCCCCTAGACTTTTTTTTGGGGGGGGGGGAGGGGGAGATAATTATTGCACATTCTGAACAGTACGACAGAATCTACTAGCTTCTGCACACTAAGGTAGTTATTGCAGTATCGGATTGTGAACGCAGTATATCAACGATACTTCTACGATTACGATCCAGCTATGAATGAACATTTTTGTAACTTTTTGATTACATGGTGTATGTTTAGCTTTTTTGAGTTATTAATTTTTACTATTGTTTTGCTTTTATCTTTCGTTAGTAAAAAGCAGTTATTATTATTTTTCTGTAAATATTTTTTTCTTAAATCAAATTATCTATTCGGCTGTTGATATGCTAAAATGCTTTCATCTTTAGCCAGCTGGTAAGGTACATGATCCGCGCTGTAAGATTTTTAAAAAAATCTCAGGCATAAAAATTTTTGAAACTCATAATTTTTACGAAATTCGCAGTCAAAGGATTGTAGCAAAGTTTGAAAAGTTAAGAAACTTTTATTTTAATATGATAATAAAATTAATTCTTCAGCACAATTGACTTAAAAAATGAGTTCATGACCTGATATAAATTATTCAATCGCAAAACAGCACGACAGAAATTACTTTCAAAAATACAAAAGCGTCAGAAACATAATAAAATATATTTTTTAAGTTTCCCATTGATGAGAGTATCTTCACTCTCGGAAAAATCGATTTCTCTTAGCACAATCGTAAAAATCCAATATCGTCAAGATCATTACTTCCTACTTCAATCAATCCATGAAAAAACTTCAGTAATTTGTACGCGTTCACCGCAGCATGCAAAACAAGGCCGCCTTGCATTGTATGATCAGCTAGGAGTCCCAAACCAGAACTGCGCTCCAGGGGAAAAAGAACCCCAAAAAAAAAATCGAGTACACTCGAATACGCGTGATCCGGCACATTTTTACCATTCACAATAAGGGCCTGAGCAAAGAAAAAAAGAATAAACCCTATTCTATCTGTCCCCCAATGCATTTTCCGTGGGGTGAAAATGAACGTACTAGTAAGACGGCTTCCCGTTACCTTAATGGGTCCACGCGAGTCCAGGTGGCACGTGTCCCCGTGTGAGAAAAGGGTCCCTTATTCACATCCCATATAATGATCTCCAATGCATAGGCAACTTTTTTCTACACATTCCCTCTTTTTCATACTCTGTATCCACTCAGCTACAGTTGTGAAACTTTCATTTTTTTTCCGTTGCTTTGCGGGGGCGCCATCAAGACCCGCCGATTAATTTATCATCGACATAAAAGTCGGCGGCCATTGTCGACGATATATTATTTATCGCTTCCCGACACGATACGATGGGATTAAATATTATTTTAGGTGAAATTTCTGCCTTTTCCCTACCCTCTTCTATTCTTTCTCTCTTTATTCCATTATGACGGGGATAAATATTTGCGGCGAGGGCGTGACGAGGGCTGGGACTGTAGTTAATCCGTCACGGAAGGAAGCATTCGTTTTATTGTAATTCTTTCCGTACGTCTGTTTTGAGGAAAAGGTCCAAATTCTGAAGAATTCTCCTGAAGTAACGTACTTTCCGACAAAAAGATCAAATAATAATAAAACTTCAAAATAATTGGAGAAACGTATCAACATCGATGACCGATAGCCACATTTCACGTTCCAATGTACGAATTCAATTTGGACATAAAACATATACATTGTAAATAGTGAGATTATATGGTACTAAGTTGATTTCTCTTTAATACCGATGAGTGTCCGTTAATTTTAGTGTATTCAAAAAGGTTTGTTGTTTTTTCTCCCTTTTTAATAAGAAAAACGTTCGGTTGAACTAAAATAATGATTAGGCAAAATATTCTTAGTCTTGGAGTCTTGCCTATTAGTGCTGCTAATTTTGTACGATTCATTATTTTTCTCGTAAGAAAAATTTACATAGGAATTCTCTGAAACTAAATTTATCATATAAAGAACAACGTCTAGGTTTACAAAATTATCCCCGTTTTGATAAATTTGCCTACATTTTGCTCGTTCAAAGGCATACAATTAATAAACCTTAAGGGAAAGAAAGAGAATTGGATGAAAAAAAAAATCAATGAAATACGTCTGAATTATATCGCGGAAGTATCGAAAAGTAAACAAACAAGGGAAAATCGTTAATGTTTCCTCCAGCACCTGTTTAAAATTAAAATTAACGAATGATACTGTTTTAAATCCATTTGCCAACTTCTTGTCCAAGTTGAGTTAACCAAAGCCACTTTATTATCACAGGCAGTATGAAGACGCATTTTTTGGGGAGAAATATTTCAAACAATAGCGATGTCTCAGGTGATTCAGTCTCTGCCTAGCAGGAAAGGAATAAAACGCAAAATTTTGAAAAGCTTTTTCGTAATCGAAAAGAACCAAAACTCACAGCTATTTAAAACTTCACAACCGCAAGCACAGCATTGATTATTTGTTAAGCTATAATTCTGTAATCAAATCAAAGAGAATGCCCTCAAATTAAAAAATAAATCACACTTCTTTGAAATGCACAGCAGGAAATAAAATTAGCTTCTTACTTGCATACTTAATTAACTATAAGAATCGTTGTCTTGCTTTTTTTGCGAACTGAATACGTTAGGACGAAAAATTATTTTTAAATGTTGACAAGAAATATGAACATTTCAGAACTTTCAACATCATTGTGTATGTGTTACAGTAGAGTTTTTCTTAATCAACATTCGAGTAGTCGCTTCTCTTTTTTAAAAACAAACGGGATGAAAAAAAACTAGGAACTCTTGTTTTTTCCCATTATTGATGAAAAACGGTTTGCAATTTCTTTGCATGACATATTTTGACTACTACCTATTAGATCACATCCACCTTGTTTCTTTTTGAGGTTCATTTCATATGCGTAAATATATAATAATAATTAAAAAAAAAAAAAACAAATAAAATTTCAACAAAAGTTGAGAAAGTATTTTATTTGGACTCAGAACATATTGATAAACGATAGTTGTTGAATTGTTCAGTTCTCTAAAAACCTTACAGCATAAAGAATTACTTCTTCGAACTATGTCAAAAACAAATGAATAAAATAAAATTATAACAAATGAATGAATTGTAGTATTATTTTATATAACTTGGCATAGAGTACATAAATATGTATGTATGTTACCGGTAATGTTTGAAATTCGGCATTACGTAAAATGTCAGTGCCTCATATAAGATATTTCGTTGAATGCCCACTTCTCACACTAGGCATTTTATAGAATGCTGAAATTCATACATTGTCGGTAACACTGTTTAAATCAAATAATTTGATAATCTTTTTTACCTTTCTAATTAAAATAATTTTGTCCAACCCCACAACGTTTTGTGTCCCAATTTTTCACTTAAAAGAATTTCTACTGCCCTTATACACTATTCCTTAAAGGAAAAAAAACATATATCTTATGTGATTCTATCTTCATATCTCTTATGCAATCCTGATTTCATTGTTGTAATCACTTTAAAGCTTCACTATATGCATTTGATGCTGTATACAACTATTTAAATACGCTGCTACAAATGAAGCAAAATAAAATTATATTAGACAAAAGATATTTAAATTCTGAACTTTACGGAGATTAAAGCTTTAATAAACAAAAGACCACTAAACCTATTAAATAAAACTTCTCTCGAATTTATTTAATATCACGTAAGTAGATTTTAAACATCAAAACTTTTCGCGCAGAATACAAGACTAAAACGCATCGAAAGATCCTTTCGACAAAATCAACTCTATAACGCGACATGTACGATAATAATACCTGAATCTCTTGGGTAGAGTTTTATCGGTTAGAGAGAAAACTGTTCCCACGCAGGGACGTCGAGAGTTCTACAAGGTTAATCCACTCGGGATCGGCAATATGGCTTTTACCTTTTCCGTGCTCCAGTGAAGTTTAGCTGTCAGAGTACTGCTTGCATTTTTCAGCAGACAGCACTGGAAGATATCATTTGCGGCGTTGTAACCCGTGTCTGATATTATTGCTTCGTCACGGTTTATCGCTTCGACGCGAAAGTTTTCTTCCTTTTTTTAATACTCATAATCAAGTATGAGTTTTTTTTAACCATTTTATGATCTTCGACTGGTTTTCTCTATCGTCTACTGGAGTAAGTCTGCATTTTGAGCGAGGAGAAAGGTGAGAAATAAATGTGTCTGTCTTTGGGATATTGCAGACTTCTGTGAATGGTAATTCTTTCAAAGAGTGAATATTTCGGTTGCATTTGCATCATGAAAGGTTGAATATTAAAACTTTTTGTTCACTATTTTGCCGTGCTAAGCACGAAAGTGCACTTTTTATCAAAATTGAGCTACGGTCACCAAGTAATTCTTTGTCACATATTTTACCTAAATACAATGTTTTATGGTCATTTGTGAATGGGAAAACATCTAAAAAAAAAAAAAAAAACATTGAAAAATATGCATCTGTACCAATTACATGTAGGCACACAACTTTAAATGGTAATTTCTTATTTTCAACTCAGACGGGGATACGACTTTTGCGCTTAGCACTTATGAAGCTTTAAAACTGATAAAAGAATACTTATGGAGTAATAATACTATCAAATTTTTTTCTTTGGAAGAAATTATTTTCTACAATAATGTGTCATACATAGAATTTCAATTCTAAAGTTTCAAGTATGTAATCTGTTCATCCAAAACGATCTAAGAGTAAATACGATTCAATTGATTCTGAAACAATTTTCTAAAAAGCATGACAAATAAAATTTTGGGAGCTTGTTTTCTGAAGAGAATATCGCATACATATTTAATTATAAATTCTAGTTTTATTATGATCTATAAATGCAACAAAATTTTATTTGTTATTAACGATTTGTAATAAAGTTTTTTGGAAAATAATTGATCTTATTGAAAACTTCTTTTGAATATGGTGAATATTTCAATGAATTCCTTCCAAAAAAGTATTCCTTCCAAAATATTCCTTCCAGTCTTCCAAAAAAAAAAAAAAAGACTTCCAAACAATTTGAAAAAATAATTTTAATGGGCATTCTTTGCTTACTTATTTACTTGTTTTGCATATCATTTTTATAAGGTATCATGTTTCATAATAAATAAAAGTTCAATAGCCTTGATCCAATTGGATACATCCAAGGTTTGCTATTTTAGTGCGTATACTTCCAACACAACGTTCGGTTGTTGTTTATATTGCTGTTGTCAGCAACAATAAATTTGGTTTTAAGTAAAAAAATAAAAAAATTCAACAATACTGCACAGCTTGTTCATGAAAGTTCATCGAATGTTTTCTGTTGTGGAGCTTATGTTGACACAAATGTATAATGACAATACCCTCAAAACTATGCCCTTGTAAGGTAACAAAAATCATCATCAAAATGATATCTTCCTGGAAGGTAAAGCATGGGAAATAATAGCCCATCGGAAGTCATTCACTAGATGATATTTTATTCATTCAAACACATAAATGAATTTCACAAACTCTTTGAGCATGTAACTAGAAATGAAAAAAAGAAAAATTAAAATACATATTGAGGTTTTTTAAAAAAGGAGAACGTTGAAATTTCATTTTATTCATCTTTTATGTAGAAATGAAAAAAAAAATCTACTCATATTCATTACAACGAAAATGATAAATATTACAAAACATCGCCGTCAAATAAATTTCAATGTTTTGGAATTTTAAAATACTCCGAGAAATGTGTTAGTTTACACTTTACATTTATCTTTCTTTTTTAATTCGTATGTTTTGAACAGAAATGCTTTTATTAAAAAAAAAAAACAATCAGAAGAAAAACAAAATATAAAAGTTTACGAAAATGACGTTAAAGTTGCATTTGCTTGCTTCAAATATTGTTAAAACCATTTTTAAACAAAGTGTTATTGGTAATAATTGCAACTTAATGAAAAGAAATTTTAAAATTGTTTTATGTGGAACATTTTATAAATTATCAAAATTTTTAATGTTCAATGCTGAGGCGATATTTTCTTTGATGTTATTTGTGATAGTCAGTACAATTGAAGAAAAATTGCGTAACATGAAAAGTTTCTTATTTTTGATTAACATATTTTTAGAGCTTTACTTTCTCTTTCATAAACTTTCATGTAAACTTGAAAAAGGTCAGTGTCCCCTATTTAGCATATAAGTACACAGTGCAGAACGACAAACAAGTTTCCTAATTAAAATAGGCTTATTTCCTTAAAT
Organism: Uloborus diversus; assembly: GCF_026930045.1. Lineage (NCBI taxonomy): Eukaryota > Metazoa > Arthropoda > Arachnida > Araneae > Uloboridae > Uloborus > Uloborus diversus. The sequence continues at coordinate 136,489,857 of NC_072732.1, forward strand.
ACTCAATGCAACTCAATAAATTTCCAAGCCAAAATATTCCATCCAGCGGATAAGTGAAAATCGTTTAAAATCTTAAGATATATACTTCCTTACATCATGAACCGTATATGATTCTTAATACACGTTCAGCTTCTTTGATAAACATTACGTTTTCTTCATTATAATTCTAATCCTAAAATAAGAATATTAATTGAAATTACCATGTAAAAGTGCGTATTTCTTTTCCTCCAAATTCCACCTCGACTGAAATAATGAATAAACTCTCCCATCTGGCGAAATAAATTGAATTTTTCTTTTTCGACAGAAGACGATTATGATAGCCAACGCACGACTGAAAAAAACATTTAACCTCAAATATTTTCAAGGGTCTCTCATAATTTTTCACAAGAACTCCATCTCCTGACACGTATGAATAAAAAAAAATGATAATAATAACCCGAAAACAAATTATTTTATTCATTTTGCTAGCCAATCAGGGGAAGCAATTTCTCACACTCGACCATCATTTGAAAATGCGAGAAAAATTAAGATAAAAAAATCCAAGGAAAAAAATATAAGCATGCATGGCGTTAAGAAAGGGAAAAAGCCAATAGTTGGTTGGGAAACCGGTTCGCAGTTGATATCTTTTTCATTTTTTTATTATAATCTCTGCTCGGCTGGGGTTGCATGTTGAGGTCAGGAAAGAAGTGTTTCCGAGGGAAAATTAGGGGGTTGGCCGCGCGAGTCACACCTGAGCTCTTTCTTGTGGCCGCCGCCGGCAAAGAAACGAAAATTGTCGTCTGTTGTAGCCTCCTTGCATATCGAAACGGATCAAGGATGATTGTATTTTTTTTTATCAAATGTCACAATCAATTATGTTGGTGGTGATGCATTATGAACAATGGTTAAAAAATACAAATGTATGTATTTTTTTTGGGAGTTAAATGTTTGTACCAGGACTGTGGTAGTCAGAGGAAAAATGAGAAACTCCGACTCCACAAATAGAATCCGCAGTTCTGGTCAAAGTATTTTAGAGCTGCAGGCTCGGAAAAGAAAAGGACCGTCTGTTACTTCTGAAATTTTAAAGCCTCCGTCTTTGACTCCCGACTCCTTTACCACAAAATCTGTCTGATTCAACGTCTCTGACTCCGAAGGGAATGTCCAAAAATCTCTCAAATATTTCAAGGAGGGGGAGGGGTGTCGAACACCCATTAACCTCGGTATTGGTGGCACCAAATGCTTTAACTTTCTTTTCTTTTTTTTTTTTTAGTATGTGTGCTTTATTTTTTTTTTTCTAATATTTCCCCTTATTTTAAGACAGCAGTTTTTAGTCAATTTTTTGGTGCTGCATATCATACAGAAAGATTCACAACTCACAAAGTAGTTATGAGTTCATTACACATTTTAACCACACAGAAGAACCTGAAGTGACCTCACATCTGTTCCATGTTTATGAAAATAAATCAGAAAACTTAAATAAACTTTTGTTTCAATTTTGTCAGATTGTTTTTTGATTGAGTCATATTGTAGTTTGATTGTAAATTTTATTTTTATTCCAGAATTTCAGGTATGGAAGGCAAAACCACTCACACAACAGGATAGTGTAATTGCTATAAAAACGTATCTAGAGTAGATATAACGTAGATATTTTTCTGTATGCCATTAACTTATAAAAGTTTAAGTCTTCTCGCCGTTGCAACATGTACAGATTAAAGATCGTACTTGATGATGATTAGAAAATCTTAAATATTTTTTGGAAACAAAATACGAAAGCAGATAACGTCGTAAAAACAATGTATAAATAATTTTTCATCATTTTATTCATATACTTATTCTTTTAATTGTGAGCATATGTAACATCCCTGAAACTTTCGATCAATTTTTAAAGAAAGGTTGATTTCACTGATTCTTGAAAGTACGAATTTTGACTGGCATGGTGTCTCTATAATTCATAAACGATCTTTATCCTTGTAGTTTTAGTGGGCAAAGTTTAAAACTTTAAGCAGTTTCAAAAAGCAGAAATAAAAGGCATAAACCGTCCATTTCTATTTTCTTTGAGTAGTAAGATATGTACCTCACAAAATTAACTTCTGGGTATGACGCTTATCTGAGCTATCAAAAGATATAATATATTTAATAACTATGGTTTCATACAGCTTTCGCTCAAGTATTCCAGTTGTCCTTTTTAGTTGCCAGGACGCCTCAAGATGAAGATAACCTCAGCCTTAACAGAACGTGCTCTGTTTATCACTTCCAAAAAGTCGACTACACCTCAGACCACCGAGTCAAATCGAAAAAGCATCATCACCAACTCGAAGTTCTATTAAAATGGGGGGGGGGGGAGATATGTCATTTCTCAGAGCACACCTTTCTGATTGCGATCCGACCAGAGCCCCTCAAAATCGAAGTCATTTTTTTTTTCTTTTCACAATGCTCTCCCATCTTTTCATTCAGACCCGGGCTGGAGGTTCGCGAAGGTGTCACCGATCTCGCTTATGTAACAGGATCGCTGCGGGATACAACACAGGGAGGCGCTAATGTCGTTTCTTGGCGGGGCGTTCGTATCTTCCTTACGTCTGTAGATTTGTGAGAGGATTCCGGTTATCGTTCACGTAGGAGATCCAAGGGCGTAACGAAAAGAAGCTCTCAGATCCGAGAATGTAGCAACAATGTAAGATTTTTCAACGGGGGATAAAATATTATTAAAAATGTACTTGCACTTGAAAAGGAAGATTCCATCCATTAATAATAACACAATTTTCTTCCCACAAATTTGACCCCTCCTCCTTTTTCACCTGTCACTTAACCTTTCCTCCCCCTTCCCCTTGAAAAACTTCCCGCTGTTTTTCACAAGCATATCTTTATGCATAGTGTGATGCCACAACTCTTGCTACTCTCAGGACCAACGAGAGACCATGTCAGCCTAGGCAGAAACTAAGGGTCCGGCCCTAGAAAGAGCCCGGAAGTGGACCAAAGCAGTACATGTTTCATTGGAGAGTGGGGCCGGAAGACCAAACTGACAAGGGGCCTGCTGCCTTGATTACTCGCTTTCTAACTCTTGTCAAAATTTCACAAAAGCCCTTCCCCATCAAAGCGTGACATCATTTGAGTACGTCGCCTAACACATGTACCAATTACTGAACAAAACACCCTTAAAAGACTCAAAATATATTAAAAACATTCTGACCATGGATTATATTTAATTGGCAAACGTCCAGTTAAGACGAGTCAATCTGAATAAAGCAGGAAAGTAAAAATTTGATGAGCATGTTCCGCTCATTTAAATGTGACTCTGCTTAATTAAGAGGCTAACATACACTGCAAAAGCTGACATCCCGAAACTAATAGATGCGTCCAGTTTCTGCCTGTAAACCGGATATTTGCCTTTCCATCTAATCGGTGGTCAGACTGTACTTAAATTTGGAGTTCCCTGCAAATTTGGGCGATTTAACGTTGTAATATTTTCTTTTACTTTTCTGCACAAAGTTTTTTTTTCTCTTCTTATGATAAAGGATTATATTATTTCATGAACTTAATGCAGAAATGACTATTCCTATATAATGCAATTGAAATTTAACAATTTCCAGAAACATTAGTTAAATAATCTTTTATGGCTCTGTAACGGACGTATTTTATGAAATATTGCATCTGGAAATCATCGAAAATTTAATTGCGTGAAAGAGAAGTAGAGTACACATTTTTCATTTAGTTTATGCAATGAAACAAGATCTAACATATTTGGAGCTTTGTAGAGTTGTTCTAAGCCACAATTGATGCGTTTATTAGAATGGAATTGCCCAAAAGAATTTCAAAGCAGAATGAGCATTTCGAAATGCTAAATTAATCTTCAGTTGTAAGTATTACGACCAAAACCTATACCTGTGATGTACTACGAGACATTATTAGTGTTTGTCAACAAATTTTCTTTTGATTAAACTATTAGCCTCACCAGAACATGTCTATTAATGAAGTGACAAGTCAGTCAATGGATAGCCTGCCGATGACATATCATGATAATCAAACGAAAAGTTTTCCGGTATTTTATTGTTGCGCCAGCTTTAAACAAAATGATCAAGCTGATAAAAATTCTGCTCTAATACAAATGATCAATCTAATTAAAATAATAATGGTCATTCGATCAAAATTATTTCTGTTTAAAAATTATTATTCCGATCAAAACTGTTCCCTAAAGGGGCGTACTCAACTCGAGAACAAAAAACATTCCCTGAAGAGAATTTAAAGAATCTATTGGTCCCTCAAGCAATGAAAAAATAAATGGACTTTTTCCATAAAAAAGTCGCCTTAACGAAAAACTTTGGTTTTAAAGATATGTACCATTTAGGTATTTACCAGTAAGAATGATCATTCCGATGAAACACGTTTCGTCATCAGAATAAATCATTCCGATAAGAAGCTGCTTTCTAATGAAAATGATTGTTTCGATCAATGTTGACGCCCCTGATGCGTTTAAAAGAAGCTCTGTGTTTGTTGGATGAACTTATTTTTCCAGAGAATAAACGCTAGGTTTGCAAAGCTTACCTCTTGATAAAAAGTAGTTCCGCTTTTTAGACCCGTCGATGAAACAATCGATGAACTAACTAGAGCGAAATGCATCAACTTCAGATAAATCTGTAGTCAACAACAGATTAATGAAATTGATCAGAATTATTCTATTCCATCTTACTTCAGAGTTTATATTTCCTAGTTTATAATCGGTGCCAGTGTTTTCCAAATGCTTATAATAAAATTAATAAAAAAACAAGAAAAACGCACCAAAGGTATACCAGTCAACAGATGAGATGTCATGAACTGACTGTTACGCCCAGCAAGTGTAAGACAGCATATTCTTTAAACTACGGGGCACTGATCTCTTTCAACACGCATTATTCAACTGAATAAACCACTAAAAAACTTTCAAAAGCAAAACAAAATTGAAAGTACATTTCAAAACGATCCAAAATGCTTAATCATTCCGTGGAAAAAAAAGCGAGTACGTTAGGAATTACAGAGCGAAAAGTTGTCTCATCCATCAAACAAATAAGCAGAAAAATTTTATTCTCAAACGATCTATTGCTAATAATAGCAGAGGACCAGAAAGAAAACGAGACACAAAAGATTTAGAGGGAAAAAAAGTGCATGCATCTCCCTACATCAAAATTTTGAAATTAAATAAAGGGTCAAGGGAGAACCTATTCAGGGGAGGAGGGAGTTACTAACTCTTGCCGTGAGAAAAACTCGGGTGATTTCACAATAGCTGCCTAAAGGGAAAAAAATGTTCCTCAGAAAATCTAGCTTTAAGGCTCCTTCTTTTGGTCATGTCACACCTTTGCAGCCTAGAATGCAAATTTCGGTTTCGTAAGAAAAAAGGGGCTTCTTACTATATCGCACCGTTTCCCCCCTCCTTTTCATCTTTGTTAGAGATTCTCTTGTCTCTTTTATAACTTCTGTTGCCAGCGCGGTTAATGTTGGGGTTTAGGGTAAAAGCCTCTTCAATGGTTTCTTTTGACCATACCTGTAATTTAGAAAGTTGGATGGGATTTCAAAAGCCACTCGTAGACTGGATTTAGGTTTCTAGTTGCTTAATTTTTTCAGAGGAAAGAATTGTTAGGCAGGTGTGCTAAGCTTTTTTGATAATTTTTTTAGCGCAGTAAGCCGATGGCGAAAATCAGCTTACCGATCCTATTAACTTGCAAAATACTATTCGGTTGAACCAATCCGTAAAACATTTTTTTCTGCGGAAATCGGAGAATACAGACTTCTAAAATTTTGGGTTATCGAATATAGTTTTGAAAAAGCTCAGTCTTTTTATAAAACCAGGTTGCTCGAGTACCTTGGGACTGCAAACGTAATGCCACCGTCTGTTAGATTAAACACTTTGCGTTTTTGAGCACAAGAAGCACATAGTGCTTTCTAATAATGAGGAGCAGGAGTATTTTACGCATTGAATAATGGAAATTATGGGAATGCACCGAAAATTTTTAAAAGATGAGAAGTGTATTTTCAAGCTATGCTTCAAACTAAAGCTATACTTCAAACGAAAGCTTAACATCGTTGAAAATGGAGACGGGGGGTTGGGGAGTAATTGGAGTTTTTAATATATTACGATCAATTTTTTTGTTATTCTTTTAGCAGTAAATATCAAACATTCTAAATTTAAAAAAATAAAATAGAGTACGCATCCTTTTTTCTTTACTGTCTTCCATTTCATCTAAGATAATAAGATCTTTATAGAATTGAACACTAATATAATCTTTAGTGTTTTTCTACGTTTGCTCCTTCAATATTAATTTAACTTCCCTAAAAAATGTCGAGGACTAATTTCGTGCAAATGCTTTCCCATCAACCTTTTTTTAACATGAAAACATTAACATCTTCGCACAGCAATAATGACCGATTATGGTAGCAAGCGAATTATTTCTAATAAGTATCCCGTAAAACCAGTGGCGGACCATGTGATTGTGAGGCCCCAGGCGCAGCCTGATCCTAAGGCCCTCACAACAAAAACGATAGAGTCTTACTAATATTAACAATGCTGGAAATCATAATTTTTTTAATTTTTTGAATAAACGAATAAGCTTTGGGGGGGGGGGGACAGTTACATTCTTATTTAAAAAGGAAAAAACGACATTTCTGACCCCCCCCCCCAAAAAAAAAAGTTACAGTGAAAAATTTTGCCTCCTATATTTGTACGTAATTTAGTCAGTACAGGGGGGGAGAGATCCTCCGAGCCCCGCTTTCTGGCATTTACAGGGGTCGGAGTGGTGATTTCAAAAATTCTAGGATACAATTTTAATAAAATTTTAGGACAACAGATATCAAGTTTTTTTTTTAAACTTAAACGTAATGTATAAGCTTGATTTCCGCAGTGGATGATAAAACGTTTCAAATTCAATCTTGAAAATTACAATACAATGCATTCAATCTTTTATTCTTTAACACAGTGACCAGTATGAAATAAAAATAAATGTACATATGTCCAATTGCTTCTTTACTTGCTTTGTTTGTTGTTGAAAAAATGTCCTTAATAAGGAGCAGGGGCGGATCCAGACTATGGATTTGGGAGGGGAACTTTTTTAGCAGTTTATGTTAATGGGGGAGGGGGGGGGTATATGAAACTCATTATTACTCATTAAGAAAATAACCGTAAAAATTGGGTTTTACAATTCTTATCCTCTGCAGCTCAAAGCTTCTTATAAAAAAAATTTTTGCTTTACAAATTTTACAAGTATAATTTTCAGAAAATAATTTTAAAAAAACCGTTATTTCCGTTGTTATATTTATATTTTCATCCTAAAATTTTCGCAACTGATATGGGGGGTCCGGGGATTCTCACCCGGAAAATTTTTTGGTGAAATTATAGCCCTAAGAAACGCAGTTTTAGAGGGCCTCTGAGGGTGTTACGGGGAGGAAAGGTTCGAGGGGCTTTCTGCGGAAATTTTTTAGAAATTGAAGCTTAAAAAACGCGATTATAGGCGATATTTGTTGACGGTAAGGTAAGAGACGGAGTTTTTTGGGGCTGCCCTAGATCGATTTTTTTTTTTTTAATTTTTTTGTAGAACAAATCTAAATCGATCACCCCTCCGCCCAATCTTTCAAAGTTGAAGTTCCTAAAACGCAGGTACAGACTAACTTTGATTAGGTTACGAGCAGTGGGGTTCTTGGGGCTCTTACCAAAAATATGTTTCAAAATTGAAATCCTAGGAAACGAAGTTTTTAAGCGATGTTCAGTGACGAAGGATTAAAATGCTCTCCCCCTTAAAATTTTTCGAAATTGTAATTTTTCCCTTTTTAGATTTCTCACGAGAACATTCGGACCCTTGTCCGGAAATTTTTCGTAATTGACGTCTTAAAACGTTACTATATTTGGTAAAGTTAGGGTTTTGGCAATTTTTCAATTTGAAGCTCCAAAAAGCAATATTAAACGATTCTCGATGTTTTTTGAATGCGAGGTGTTAAGTAGTTCTCCCCTGGAATTTTTTAGAAATTCAAGCCCTGAAAACGAGATTTGAGACACTCTTTAAAGGTTTTGGTGGGGAAAAGGGGGCTTCCCAATTATGAAGACTTTCTTATTTTTAGACCGACTAGGAAAAATAAAAAATTAAATAAAAAATGGAGAGGATGTAATTAATTGTTCAATAAACCGCCACAATTGAATATTTTTATTTCAAGGTTCTTTTCAAAAGAAATTTAGATTTTTTTTTTTGCGACATTCTTTTTTTCAACTTATTAAAATAGCTTCGTTTTTCGAAGGTCCGTTCTATTATTCTCTTTAATTGTGAGAAATGTTTTTAAGAAACATTCTAATCAGCATTCTGGGGTGGTCCCTCACCCCCTGTGGTTGCACAACTGACTTGTAGAAGCTTTAAATTTTTTGATCAACTTTACACCAAATGAATACAAAAGACAGTTTAAACAGGTTTGTGTTCAAAAAGGACTTATTTTGAAAGATTACAGGAAAACAGATGAAAAAGCAAGTACGAAGATTTGGAAGACTGGAAATGGCCCTAAAGTGGATAAATTGAACTACTACTAGGAAGCTGTATTGTGCTATACCGATGAGCCTTTTAGTACGATGAAAACTATTTACTCAGTCCCCGAACTCGAATTTTTATGTAAACTTCTCATAGTCTTATAACCTATGACGGAAGCATTTAATTTTTATATTTTTCTATAACAGTCTTTATATTCCTGCACGGCCGGATCTTCGATTTTTCAGAACCGGAGCAAAACCTAAATCCTGCCATCCTTTACCCATCTTCGTTGAAATTTTATATCGAGGTTCAACGAAAAAACAACATAAATTGTGTCAATTTGCATCCTCCTAGAAGTTGATACCCGGCAACTGGAGGGGGGGGGGGTTTCAAAGCGTATAAAAGGTAAGCCAGAGGTATTTATTGGCTTGCTGCTGCCTAGATCCGGCAGTGTGGATTCCTATATTCACACAAGTAGGCACGAATTCATTTATTAAGCGTTTCCTATTTTTCTGTATTAAAGCATGTATCAACTACTGAAAACAAAGTGTGTCAACAATTAGATGTTCTCGTTTTAGTTTAGTGTCAACTCCAAGCTTATGTCTTTTTTTACTTAAAAAAATGTACATTCGTTTCATTAATCTAATAGTGTTGCATTATAATAGGGGACTAGTTGCTACAGTTTACAGTTATCCCTTATTAAAGTTTCTCCTAGTCCCTCCAAGCTATGTTAACAAACAGAAAAAAGTAATATTTAAAGTGTCAACTACTGGTGGTTTTAACTTATCCTGTTTTCTGAACAGTTTTTGTTGAAGTTCCTAAGTTGAAGTTCCTATTGAAGTACTTGGGATTTTGTGTTTTGAAGAAGGACATTTCCCAGTTCCCTCCTTGGATTCGCTTTCGCAATTCTCTCCTCGCTTTTCATCGCGCCTTTCTCCAAGTTCAATTTCTATAAAACAGAAGAATTTTCCTGCACTCTGTTCTAAAAGTTTTTAGGTACACATGAAATTTTGGGGGGAGGGGAATAATTAATCCATTTCCCCTCCGTGGATCGTGGATCCGCTTCTGCTATTGTCTAATCGCTTTTCCCAGAGCCTTTCGTCAAGTTCTAAAAAACAGTAAAAAAAAATTCCTGTATGTTGTTTTCTGAACAGTTTTAAGATCACTTGGGATTTTATTTATTTTTTCCTTTTTTTTTTTTTTTTTTGAGAGGAGAGGAGAACATTTCCTAGTTCCCCTCCTTGGATCCGCTTTTGCAATTCTCCCTTCGCTTTTCCTCGCGCCTTTATTCAAGTTCTATAAAACAGAATTTTCCTGCTCTCTGTTCTAAAACTTTTTAGAAAGGTACCCATGAGATTTGGGGGGGGGGGGGCAGAGAACATTTCTCCAGTTCCCCTCCGTAGATTCGCTTCCGCTATTGTCTAATCGCTTTCCCTGACGCCTTCCGTCAAGCTCTAATAAACAAAAAACAAAGAAATCCTGTACTTTGTATTCTGAACAGTTTTAGGATCACTTGGGATTTTTTTTTTTTTTTTTTTTTTTTGAGAGGAGAGGAGAACATTCCCCAGTTGCCCTCCTTGGATCCGCTTTTGCAATTCTCTCTTCGCTTTTCCTTGCGCTTTTCTTCAAGTTCAAGTTCTATAAAACAGAAGAATTTTGCTGTACTCTGCTGTGAAAATGTTTAAGTACAGTGAGATTTTTGGAGGGGGGGGGGGGGTGCAATCCCCTAGTTACCCCATGGATCTGCCACTGATATTATCTGATCGTTTTTCCTGTAGCATTTTCAAATTGAAGTTCTATAAAACAATATCTTCCTGCTCTCTGTTCTAAAACGTTTTAGGTGAGCATGATATGTTGGGAGGACGTAAACATTCCTCCAGTTCCCTTCCGTGGATCCGATTCTGCTATTTTCTAATCGCTTTTCCTAGAGTTTTTCTTCAAGTTCAAGTTCTATAAAATAGAAGAGTTTTTCGGCACACTGTTGTGAAAATTTTTAGGTATATATGGGAGTTAGGGAGGAAGGGAATTCTCTCAGTTCCCCTCCGTGAATCTGCTTCTGCTGTTGTCTGATTGCTTTTTCTGATGCCTTAGTTCACGTTCTAAAATACGGAAAACAAAATTCTGTACTCCTGTTTTCTGAACTGATTTAAGTACACTTGGGATTTGTTCGATAGAGGGGGGGTGGGACACTATCACAGTTCTCCTATTTGAATCTGTTTTTGCAATTCTCTTCTCGCTTTTCCTGGCGCCTTTCTTGAAGTTCAAGTTTTAAAAAATGGAAGAATTGTACTGTATTTTGTTCTGAAAACTTTTAGGTACACTTGAGATTTTGGGAGGGGAACGTTCCCCCAGTTCCCCTCCCGTGGATCCGCGCCTGATAAGGAGGGTTTAAAAGCAGAGTGCAAGTCCAAAACTTATTGCATTTTTCTTTTTATCAGATAATCTGATACCTTTTGGTACCTCAAAATCATCAAAAATACTCCTGTAAATTCCAGATAAATCACTTAAAGACGCAAATGAATAATTGTTTTTTATGGCAACTAAAACTATAAGAAAACCACCGCTTACGAAATTTTATCTTGGAGTGAAATTGAAACAAAAGCTTTGGATTGCTTTATTATAACCAATATGTTTTCAGTAAAAGACAAAGAACATGGAATTTAAAATACGGCTTGATTTTTCAAACTACTTGTCAACCTCTTATGTCTCGCCGCATCAGCATGAGACAATACCTGTGAAAATAAAATGCTTTAAATTCATCCCTGTCTGCATGGCACCATGTGCTAATTTTGCATCTATTTCTCTCTGCCTTTTCAACCACAGGGAAGAGAATTTCGTTTCCCATGGCATTTAAATAAAACAAACTTTTATTCACATTTTTAAAACAAAAAGTTAGTGACTAAATTTAAAAATTATATGTGAAAGAAATAATCCAACTTCACTGAACAGAAACACAAATAAAAGCAAACTGAGTCTTTGTATTGGAAGAACAAGCTAATGCTCAGACTACAACGCAAGATAAGCATTATTAAAATAAATATTACTTCCCACCTGGGGACAAACCATTTAACTTTTGTTCTAAATAAGTTTTTTGAACCAAGTGCTTACAGTTGGGTTCTTATTTTGTTGTATAGCTTTTTTGTAGAAGAGGAATGACTGCAAGATTTAGAAAGTATAGATAAAACAGTTTTGTACTGAGCATTTGTTTTTGTTAACTGCATCCCCCCCCCCTTCTCTAGAAAAAAAGTAGCAGCATCATAGGGTTTTCTCTTTCTTAAAAAAAAAAAAAATCTTAAGGTCTACAAAGTTTATCTTGTCTTAAAATACAGGCATATCAGCATGAAAAGTTTCATTTTTCTGCACAAGTAGGGAATATAGTTTGAACATTATAGAAATTTTAGGAATTTTAGCACAATTCCTAACCCTGGGAATTTAGCAAAATCCCAGCTTTCCTCAGTTTACCAATGCAAGTATAATTCAGTTGTGCAATCAGAAAAAAGTCCAAGGAGGGCGATGCACTTAGCAAAAAGAAGAGAGAGAGAACTTGTAATCTGATAAGGAAGGGGGGGGGGGGTCCGGGGGTTCTCCCCGGAAAATTTTTGAAACTTAGAAGGTTTAAAAACGCCATTTTAGACTTTCTTTGCTGATGTTTATGGCCAAAAAGGTGAAGTTGTCTCAGCGGAAAGCGGTAGAAATTGAAACCGTAAAAACGCGATTATAGGCCATTTTATTAACGTTAGGGTAAGGGATGGAGCCCAGGGAGTGCCCCCAATATTTAAAAAAAAAATAGATCGAAATCAATTCTCTGCCCCCCCCCCCTTCCCAATTTCGAAATTGAACTTTCAAAAACACTATTGCAGACAAAATTTACATGATAAACAATTTTTACGGGAAAGAGGTGCTGGGGCTCTTCCATGAATTTTTTTTTTTCAAAATTATGGTCCTTAAAACTTCAGCAACATTTTATGTTCAGGGGCTATACCATTTTAATTTTTTCTAAGTGTAGTTTAAAAAATTTAATTTTTTTATGATATTAAAGAAAGTCTGTTCGGGGACCTTTGCTCGAGTATTTTCTGAAATTCAAAGAGTTCATCGGCTTTCGGAGTCTTGGGTGGTAATCCTAAGGCGTACGGTAAGAAGTGGGGTGATGAGGAGAAAAGTATAATGAGTTCGTGCGCGCGCTCAACTATGAACAAATCCAAGTGAAATTCTTACTCTCATATTTTACATTTCTTGAAATTATTTATATACTTCTGAAATTCAAAATTCGTAATTTAATTTCCTTTAATGTTTGAAAATTCTGATTCTTCAGAAGTTTTCAAACAAATCTTAAAGCCTATGTTTTTTTTATATAATCATTACCATCATTTTTTTTTCTTTTTTCTTTTTTTTTTTTTTGAAGCAGTAAAACATGCTTTTTAGTACATGGCAAATGTTGATGTACACTCCTGAAAATAAAACTGAAACACTTCAATAGTTGGGGAGAAACTAACCTGGCAGCATTGAGAAAGCTACGCAGATCTTAATTATAGCATTACGACGCTGTCACGTTAGGTTTGCCGCAACTACAGTTTTTATATAAAACGTTTGTCTTTAATAAGTAAATCAATCTTAATGAAGTTGAAATTGTAAAATATATTACAACAAAGGGCACCAGTGAAAGAAGGAGAACACTCAAAATCAACTACTTTCGCAGCAGAGGCATTTAAAATTTTTATAGTAATTTTATAAAGCGTATTTGTAATGAATTGACAAATGGTTCTTTTCTCTGTAATGGAAATATAATTTAAAGAAGAATTAACATTAGATTCTTTTTTTCAAAAGCAATACCTTTGTACAACTTTAATTGTAGCCGATTATATTTCAAAATTTATCATTTAACACCAAGATTGCAGCATAATTCTAAAAATAAAATAGTTATTAAAACATATTTAACTTATCTCAAAAGGAATGATGGTCTTGTCATTGATTGAAGACACAGAGCAAAAGCACGAGCACGAGTGAATCAAAACAGCAAATGACGTTCTTCGTTCTTCCTCAGAAAAAAAGAAAAAAAAAAAAAAGAAAGAAAGAAAAAAATTCCCGCCTTTTCCAAACTGCTTATTTAGTTAAATACGACATAAAACTATCTTGTTACGGGTTGGTCACTGATGGGAAAGTGGGAAATTCAGCAAAAAGTAAAGAAAGAAAACAGAGGAAAACTCAGCTGTGCGCTGTGCCCAGCGTGTGAAAACGACTTCGATCTGGACCCCCCACAGATCTGTCTCTTCTCCATTCAGCATTCTAGATAAGGAAAGGGAGTATAATTGTTAGTCAAGAAGAGTGACCATTCCAAGAGGTCGAGTTTTACAACCCATGTTGTAAATCCTGCTGCCTGCTCCCCTTATTTAGAAAAACACCGATTCGGACATAATCGCACAAATGACGATTGGTATATTTTGAGGACTGATATAATACTGACACAAAATTGACGACTGGTTATCATTTCTTTGAGAAGAGGGATTGGGGGTCTCACCCCACTCTACCCCCTCTCGACACTTCCTAGCTATATGGCTATTCCAATTAAAGCAAGTATCTTCATGTGTATATCAATAGTACTTTTTTGAAACAAGATGCATACTCCTAACTCAGACGAAGGCGACTTATAAGTGGTCAAAGAACTCAATGGAAAGGGAAAAGTTCTTCTGGCAAGCAGGCCCGGATGTATAAATTTTGGGGCCCCCTGCAAAAACTCTGTAGGGCCACTTTCCAGAGGCCAGCAGTGTGTACATTCGTACCGTTAATAAGAACTTAGTGCTGGTTTTTTTATTTTTATTAATTATTATTTTTTCAATTTCTTGGGACATTGGGCCCTTTCAGGTCGTGTCCCCCCCCCCCTGAACTGCGTGGTTTGCGGGTATGCAGGGCCTGCTGGCAAGACTAACTGTGCATTTTATCAGAATAATTTTGTCGAGTATTTTACAAGGACAATTTTATGCTGAAATTGTGGGAAGAAAAAGGAAAATCCAAACTCTAGGGAAAATCCAAACAAAGGCCCCTGAAGTCAGGGGCCCCCTAAGACTCAGGGGACCCTATTGGAAGCAATCAGCCCGCGCCTAAAATTCATGATTAAATATCAATTTTCATGAGTTTTGAACATTTTCCACTCAAAATTATAGCTTTCCACGACAAACTCTCAAAACAAAAATTTTGGTTTTGAGGATAGGCCAGTTCGCAGCTCCGAGGCCCCCTGCTTTTCTGGAGGCCCCAGCTAGCGCCTCATGCGCCTATGCGGTGATCCGCCACTGCGTAAAACTTGCAAATGGTTTAGCTCACTTCTAAAAATTCAGTTTCAGATATAAAATACAAGAACTTGAATAGTAGCCAAAAGCGAGTCTATCTTTGAACAAAAAAGCTCTGTGTAGTACAGAGTAAACCCAACCGTTTCTCAAATGGGAATTCGTGAAGAAAACAGCTTAGCCACCGCTGTGCTATTTGATTTTTGACAGTTTGAATAAAGCGAAACTTTTGATCCCTACCCCTTGATGTATTTGAGGACTCCACAGGTGGCTGTTGTAAAATTTGCCGGCTACATTTAAAGTATGCTGTTAACATTTCCCTTTCCGGGTGTTTAACAAGGTTGGGGACAAAATAACAAATTAAACAGACCTTTTTCACACGAGGTTTACCTAAACATCCACGTTTCAGACACTTGTTTTAATGCATAAACAATTATGCTGCCGCATTCATTATCTATTTATGTTAAAATGAACGATGCTAAAGTAATAAATATAAATCGCGAAATTAAGAAAAATTCAATCAAAGAGACTTGTATTACAAGGGTAGAACACGACCTGGAAAATTCATTTAGGGACGGGACTCCTTTTCAGCTGTCAGTTACTCTACATTATAAAAAGTATATTAATTACAATAACTGAAATATCCTTTTGATATTTTATCACATTTTTTTAAATCAGATTGTTTGCTTGAAAAATTAACTAATTAAAAGAATTCAAAAAAGTAAAAGGAAAAGATTATCTAACGTGAGACGTGAACCCTATGCGTGCGGTTTGAAGTTACGTTGCCATTTAGGATATTTCAAAAAAGTTGACTGAATGAACTTACTTTATTAGTTGAATTTGAAATTTTAGAAGATTTTTTCTCCAAACTAACTCAATTTCCAAGGTCGTGCCCCCCAACACCCCCCCCCCCCTCCCGTCAGACAAAAAGTATTTCTACTATCCTGCTCGTGTTAACAGAAATAAAAATGTCAATTCATTCAATTTTTCGAAAATTAAACATGGAGAAAAATAAGCAAAGAAATAAAGAAACTAAAAATATAAGAGGAAGATTAATGATTCAATATCAACATGCTCAAATCAAAATTATTCAAATATAAAAAGTATAGTTAGTCTAAGAAATTCGATTTTAAATGTTAAAAATCTTCAGTATTTTCATCAAATTCTTATGTTAGTACTTTCAGCTCAGAGGATTTTAATATGCCTCCTTGAAATTGAAAAGCTAAAACAGTTCCAACAGTTTGGAAAAAAATACAACAGAGAGAAAGAAACAAAAATAAATCAATGCTAAAACAGATCCAATAAATACATATAGTTGAGGGTTAGGGAAAACCTAACCTGGCGGCGTCATTAAGTTGTGATTACGATCTGCGTAGCACTATGGTTGCGTTCGACGAAACTCACCGGTCGACCAGTAAGTAACTGGTTACTAACCGAAGCGTTCTATGATCAACCGGTTACCACAGCGGTTACCATTCTAAGCAGTTGATTGGTTGATTGGAGCACGTGATCATAAGCTGTCACGTGATTAACTAACCGGTAGCTCTCGGTCGAGCTCGTCGAACGCAACCTATGCTGCAAGATTAGGTTTGCCACAACTATAGACCTTCTGACACATCCAAGTTGTTTATATATTTAATGACTTAGTTCACTTGTTTGGTAGCTTTTTTTCCCTTTCTAATGTAACTGCTGGTCTTACTCAATGGATTGCTTTTATTTGAAAAATAAACATTAAACTTTAAATTTAGTCATTACTCATTTTGGCAACGTTTTACAAGCCCCTGAGCGCACTGTTTTGACCAGTTTGGCGAAAAATGTTGAAAACGAGCCGTGTCATACTTATAACGGAAAAGTACAATCCTGAACTAAGTTTTTATAAGTTTCCGTGGTTTATAAAATAGTACAAATTATTTTCCGCCGATATTTATCCTTTCAAATTGGTACAATAATATTTGCAAGATCATAAATTCGAAATGATGTATCTGATAAGATTACATTAAGAATTCGGGTTTTAAAAGTGCTATTTAAATTTCATATTTAATTTGTTCTTGGATTTTAAAAGCATGATAATTATTTTTCACAAAGCTTCAACTTTACCTTTTAAAATTACATCATTATATTTTTTGAAGTAGAGGAAGTTAAACATAAATGGAAAAGCTTTTATTTTTTTATTAAAACCCTTAAAGGATGATGCTAAATTTCTCAAGATAATTTATACGTAAAATCAACTAAGCGCAGTTCTTGAATCATCAACTTCGTACATTGCGCAAAAATGGAAAGTTTTCACCAGCTCATGCTCAAGGAAAAGTAAAACCAAAACTAGGATAGAGAACAGTTCGTTGAAACAAGCGGAAGCTGCTGACCATGCGGGAAAGTACGTTTCATTTCACTGTTCTCCACTTGCCACTTCGGCGGGGGTGTAGCTCAGTGGTAGAGCGCTCGCTTCGCATGCGAGAAGTCCTGGGTTCAAACCCCAGCTCCTCCACGTTTTGGTTTCAACTAAATATAGTGTTTTTTTAGTAAAACGGCTGCATTTAAAATCATACAATAGGTGCATATCACAACCTTTTAATGTATAATATTGTCGAAGTTTGCTAAGGAGCAAGTGTAAATTCATTTATGAAGAAACCAATTTACAAATATAGCCTTATTAATTAGTAATTTTATCTTCCCCACCACGTTATAATTTTTATGTCTTATATGAATTTACATTAATGCACGTTGTGGCATGCATAATTGCTTGTAACTTTGTATTTTGCCTCAAATATATATTTTTAGCCTAGGAATACCTTTTGCACTTAATCTCATTAGTCAATAATTGTAGCCATCAATCATAGAACCGAATAGCTTTTGAAAACTGAATTTAAATATCCTGTCTTTGTAAAAAGAGTAAAGCTTTACTAGTCGTGCTTCACTAAAAATTACGGTAGTTAATTCTCCGTGTTGGTAATTTCACTATTTGAAACAATGTGAATGCCACCTGAACTCCAAAGGCTACAGGTTTATCAAAATCCAAAAGCAACCACTTGAAATCAATGAAAAACTTGCGTTAATAAAATACTTTTACGATGCTCATGCACATTTCCTCATGATTCAGGAAATTGGGTTTTTAAAGGTCCTTAGCTAAATAGTGGGTTAATAACATAAACTGATGTACCGCAAACGGAGGCCAAATGTTGCTTTTTCTCTTTCAGCTTCTTTCTTATTTTTAGTTAATGGCTACTGCACCTGGTTTTTTGCTTTCCTCACCACGATATTCCGTGTCACTTAACAGACCAGGCAGCTGAAGTCTACACCAATAAAAGACGGTTAATTACAAGCTGGCGCACGCGCGGTTTCCCTCCCATCCAGAGATAAGATTGCACTTAGCCATCCATTTTCACGGCCAAAATATCGACAGTGGATGAAATACCATTATACCTGCAGACGCAGTGCGTGAAAAGGAAGTAACACTTATAATCACGCATGAAATACATGGTACCATATGCTACTCCTGTCACAACGGATTTGTTTTACTACAATGAATATCTTATTCAGTAATATATATCCGCTAAAAGTATTTCCTTTAAAATTAAGCGTTTGTATATCATCAATAGAATGATATTTTATTAATGGTCGATATATTATGCTAAAATTTTTTGTTTGTCCTTTGGGTGCAAATAAATCGTGATCAATGCTCCTAAATAATATGTCACAAAACTTTGCGTCTAATGCCCCGAAACCTTAGCCTTTTTTGCTCAATGATGAAGAGCTTAAAATGAGCAACAGTTTCAAAAAAGATTTTGGGTGGGAAACCCCCCTCCGAACTCTCTGTCTCATAACGTTGTACGTCAAACAACGGCTTAAGTCGCGTTTTTATGAAGGCATTTTCAAAAAATTTCAAGGGAAAACGGGAGAGCCATTTGACTTCCCAACTTTATGGGAAACATTTGGCCCCCCGCTCGCGCGACCAAAGATAGCCAACAATTGGGTTTTTGAAACTTCGGCATCGAAAAATTTCCAGAGAGCTCCCGAACGTTCCCAATTGTCTTTAACATCATCAAAGATAGCCTAAAATTGACTTTAAGTTTGAAAATATTTCTGGAGGAAAATCCAGTCTTTGTTGAAGTTAGGGGAAGTCCTTACACTACTAAACACAGCCTACATTTACGTGTTTCTCAGTTTAGTTGAAAAACTTTCCGGACAGCGCCCCCGAACCTTCCCCATAAAGTATCTAAAGATAGCTTAAAATTTCTTTTTAACACTTCAATTTTAGAAAATTTCCTTGGGAAGTCCCGACCCTCTAACATCATCTGAGAAAGCATATAACTGATTTTAATTTTGAAAAAAAAAAAAAAATCTGGATGGAGCTCGAAACCTCTTTTGTATTAGTGTTACTAAACATTACCTAAAATTCCAAATTTTGACTTATTTTTTGGAATTTTTCGGTGGGGCTCTGAATTCCTTCTTTTTTCCCTTCTGCAAGAAAAACATAAAGAAAAAAAAAGTTTCTTTTCTTCTTAAAATATCTAAAATCTTATTAGTGCTTCAAATACTTTTAACTTTTTAATGTATTAGTTATTTGCCACCAAAAGGGCGGCAAATTGAGGAACCGCCCCGGGCGGCAGAATGTGTAGCTACGTCACTGATGTATGTGATCAAAAAATCTGCGTATAAAGATTGAAAATGGAAAATGTTACTCGTACACATTTTTTACCGAATGTATAAGTGACCTAAAACCTTTCTAAAAAAAAAAAAAGAAATCAGTACTACAAGGCTTTCAAAGGCATTTTTAAATCCTAAGCATCCATATGGTGAAACAGTGGGGAATCATTATATTAAAAACGAGAATAAAAAAAATCATATATTTATTCATTTATTTAATTGTTACACCTATTTTCGCAGTACAGCTCATATGCTGCAACGTCGTAATTATGGTGACAAATTTATCGATTGTTTTAAATGTATGCAAAATATATTCTCGCATTAGCATTTTTCCCCAGAAATGTTTCTCTTCATTTCACTTCATTTCATTTTTTAACTATTCTCAAGAGGCAAAACTCTATTCTGTTTGTTTGTTTCCATAATACTAGCAACTTCAAACTTAATTTTTCTAACGCAAGAATGTTCGAGAGTTTCCACTTTATTTTATTTATTTATTTATTTATTTTTTTCAACCTGCTTTGAATGCATTGCATTTTTACTTAAAAGTACGTTGCGTCTTCTCCTTTTGGGATTAAAGTGTTTTCATTTTAAACTTTGCTCTAAAATGCTCTTACAGCTATTTTTAATGCTTATAAAAACAGCCCCCGACCGTTTACCCAAAACGTGCGTACCTGTAAAATTATACCAAATTACAATTCAATCAAAGTTAGTTTTTATTTTCACGTAACTTAATTCTTAATAATAAATGGTAACAACAAAGCAGTAAGGTGCGCAGAAGAAAAATAGCGTACAGTATTTAAACAATTGGTCCATAATGAACAATTATTTTTTTTAATAAAGAAGAATTCCATGTTTTGTTGCAAATGAAGAATGAAAATTCAAGCAAAATGGTTAACAATTGATTTTTCTCCACCCCCTCCTCCGAATTTCATACTTCCCATCTATATATATTTATAGTATTAATTTTATCAGGCAAGAAAATTATTTCCGGGATGAATGAATACTTATTGACAACTAATTACTCCAAATTTCATAAAAAATAATCATTTGACATAACTTTTATTTGCAAAGTAGACCAGGCAACGTAGCTAGTTTTATATAAAAAACATATTTTTCCTGCCCAACCTAACCAAAAATTTAATTTGAACTACGGTATAATACAGTGTTTGGGTAATTAAACGATATTTTCTTTCAGATTTGTTTAAAAACAATATACGTTTATGCTACACATTTTGAAACAGAAAATCGGCAGTTGGTCCCGAACTTAGCCAGCAAATAAAAGCTGAATTAAACATTCTCGTTTACTAAAATAACCAGAAGTTTCTCCTGGGGGGCTGATGGTAACAGTCCTTACACGTACATATATTTCCACACTAGGATTGTAAAAATAAATATCAAAATCAAGAGCACTGGAATGACCAACCCTTAAACCCACACGTGTTGCTTCTAAGTTCTTTCTAACTACAGCATCAATCTTGTGTGTATGCGTATAGTTGTGTGTGTATGTGTGTATGCAGGTGAGTGCACAGAAATTTTGGGGCGTGTCACAAATGACTCTTACAGGACCTCCACCATATTGTTTACCTTTACGTCCCTACATATATTTTACCCCTCATTTTAAAGATCTCTGGCCTTTTTCAGGCTCGGGCCCGGGCCAACAGGTGTCCCTTCTCCCCCCTTGTTAACGCCCCTGTGTGTGTGTGTGCGTACGTGTTTTTACAAATTAAACTAGAAAAATAGTGCACTTACTGTACAAGTACAGTACCAGTTAGCATATGTATGCATGTTGACCTGTAATACACTCTGCAAACAAATCCTTATTCATCATTACCAAAATACTTTTTTATTTTTTAATATTGCAATTTATTAACCATGATATATATTGTGTTTTAAAGTTTGCTTCTTTCTTAAAATTGAACTCAAAGTGCGAAAGCAACGGTAGTCTTATTGTTCCAACATCAATAAATAAAATTAACAGAAACAACCAACAAGGCCATTTAAATATGTATTGTTTAAAATATAGATTGTTTCTAACCAGAATATTTCCAAAAACTAATTTAAATTCTAAAGCAAGCATGTGACTTTTATTGAGCGAGTAATGAAAGTGAGAACTTGGAAAAAAAAAATACTAATGTAACGTTTTAATGCAACTATCGAGGGAATTAGCAAAAAACAAAAATAGAAAATTAAGGACATTAACGCGTCAGATTATATTTTTATCCCCTTTTTTTTAAGGTGATCATGAAATAGTTGTTCCTTTTTATCCCAAGCGTATCGAATTCACTTTTGTATTTCAAACGATTGTCATTAACAAATGAATTAAATTTTTTAATTAAAAACTTTTGAACAAGAAAGAGAAAACGATATTTTTAAGGATCGACTTGATGAAAATTCTGCTCAAATAAAAACTCGTTCTTTCTTGCATGTGTAACTATTCGATTTATTTCCTTAACACTTTTATTGCTTGTTTCTCTATGTTTTCTTAAGCATCCAATTACAATGCAAAGGATCTTAAGAAATAAGTTTTATTTTTAAGACCTTCTTTTCAAAAGAGAAAAATAAGTTTCAGTTTATTTTGAAACGCTTTCTTTGATATTGAATGATATTTTCAACTCTGAAACTCTGATGTTCATGTCCTGCAAATGGGATATGATGCATTCAAATTTTGAAAGAAAAAAAAACATATTGAAACATCCTTGCTCTCTTGCTACTTATTTAATGAAAAATTCATTATTGCTCAGTCGTATGATTTCTAGGTGAGAACAAGTAGTTTTTCAAATCCAAACAAGGTTCTGTTTCTAATTATGACTCAGGGTTACATCAATGGGGGCGGGGGTTCAACGTGGGGGATTTATAACTTCTTAGAACCCTTTTAAAAGGATATAGAGCCAATCCTTATATGTTAACTTGAATTGCAAGGAATACATGACCCCTTCCTTCTCGCAGAAAAAAAATATTTCTTCTCATGACCAAATTTTAGCGGAGATGGAGTTCTCATAACTTACTCAGTATTTTTTTAAAATAATTTACCTTAAGATAAAGGAAAGACAAATATGGGCATTGTTTTTGAACTAAATACGGAACTAATAGTTAGAGTTAAAAAGTTACATTTGAACTTACTTTCCTGAGTTAGAAACCTACAGTTAAATTACATAAAAAATCTGTCTTTAGTATGGCGCCTTAGAATGCATTTAAAAATTTGCCAAAACGAAAGAATTCCAAAATATTGCAATCATAAATTAATTTCAAATTTAATGCTTTAATTTAGTGATGGTAGATTTATCAATCATAAAAATTCAAACTGCGCGGCACATCAAGCACCTAACGTCACTAAATTTTGTAATAATAATTACTATAACTTTGAAATTTCTATATAAAACACTGACTTATTATTACGTAAATTCTGCTCAACAATGAGTGTATAAGGGTTTTGTTCGGGGCAAAACTTCATGTTAACAACAGAAATAAACAATTCTTTTAAAAAGTTAACCTTTGAATTCACACTTTTTTGCTTCACAAATTTAAATCAAAATGAAAATAAGACTGATGACACATTTCTCTGCTTTTGGAGGGTTAACATATTTCTCCGATTTAAAGGTGGTAAGTCCAGTCAGTTGAAAAATAATTTTTAAAAACATTTTCGCGTTACAGCTCGTTTTCGGAATAACAAATCACTTAAAGTTAAAGAGATGATTTTAAACATAATAGAGTATAATTAATTTGATCTGCAATAAATAATGTATATATTCAAGAGGCATTTTAAATCATTTAAACACCATTCTTGATTCATCAAAACTATTTAGAAATTCTTCTCATTAGAATAATTGGGCATTTATGATAATAACGTCCGATTAAGATATTTATCTCGATCATTTTATATTAAGATTTCAGTAGTCTTACTCGGTGCTGATAAAAAAAAAAAAAAAAAAAAAAAAAAATTATTATGCGCATTACGTAAACGAATGCAAAGAAGCAGTAGCGGTTAAAAGAAACCCAAGATGTAACCTCTCACCCTCAGTAAAAAAGGGTTGTTATCACAGATGTTCACTTCAATGAGGTTTACTCTAGCAGATAGATTCCGTTGATTTTTTTTTTCTTGTGCTATTCCCCTCCATCTCTTTACTCACTTTTCTTTCTATTATTCTTTTCTTCGAATATCTGATGGAACTCAATCGGGCCAATTGTCGTCTGGTTATGGAACACTCCCCTTCACATTCTTCAAAAGGTGTGAAGAATAAAATTTATGAGCATACAAGGGCGCGGCAGGCGCGAAAACCATGGGCGGTTTTTTTTTCTCCTGAAAGTAAAATAGTACCAAACGATAAAAGGAAAAGGGCGTCTAACTAGGGGTTCGTTGCTCCTCATCCTACAATAGAATGTTTAATCTTATGCTTGGTATTCGAAAATTATTATTTTAATTTCAGTAAATTATTATAGACCTAAAGCTGTTCGCAATGAAGCGAATGAATTCAGAAACTTAGTTTAGCTTCTCCGATGAATACAATCAAGGAAATATTAAGACCAGGCAAGGGTTAAAAAAATATGTTTTCCTAGGGGAAAAAATAAAAATTCAAGACCAACATCTATTAAGATTGATATGATGCAAAAACTGTTAGACAAGAAAAATTGACAAACTAAAAGGTGGAAAAAATGTTATGTAAACATGTCCAAAGTATAAAACACGCTACTTGATGGTTTTAAATACATTTTTGATTTCATTATCTTAACTAAATAAACGCTAATGATTTTTCAACTTTTTATCATGCTTGTAGTATTTAATTAAATTTCCAGACATTCCCTCAAGTTTCACATTTAAAGACTCAAAACGTTTTGCTATAATGCTCTGAATAAGTACTATTCTAACTTCAGTAGGGATAAATTCACGTTTTAGGCTTTGGGTAAACTAGTTCCCACACCGACAAAGCAAAGTAATATTGCTTCAACTAATATAAAGTTCGAAAAAGCTTTAAAAAAAATTTTTTTTATATGTTTCAAAATAAACGCACATAAGCTCGAAACACATTTGAAATTTAAAACCTTTTGCATTTTAATTTTAATTTAGTTCATTTTAGGGCCATTTCACGGAAAACTGACATTTTGTTCCGCGCGTTACGTTTCAGATTTCATTAAAATTAACAATTGAAAAATTGTAATGAACAAAATTTGCTTGTTTAAGAAATCACAAACGCACATGTATATGCAACTTCTTAAGCAAAATATTTCGTCACTTTTTTTTTCTTTGCGGGGACAAAACGACTGTTTTCAGTTACATACTCATGCATTTTTTTTTTTTTTTTTTTTGAACTGTTCAAATTATTATTTCTCAACAAATGAGATACACTTGCTTTGCGTGTGAACCTTAGCTTTCGAAACCTACAATTTTCTTCGTCATTACAATGTTAAAAGTGATGGAGCATAAATATTAAGTAGCTAGAAAATCACCCGTCAAGGTTTGACAGATGAAAATTTCTTCTACATTTGATCGAAGCCGTTAGCTGTTAGGTGATATTTTGATAGTTGAAATTGTAACCCTA
Source organism: Uloborus diversus (assembly GCF_026930045.1). Taxonomy (NCBI): domain Eukaryota; kingdom Metazoa; phylum Arthropoda; class Arachnida; order Araneae; family Uloboridae; genus Uloborus; species Uloborus diversus. The sequence continues at coordinate 136,514,763 of NC_072732.1, forward strand.
ACTCCAGTGGGTTAACCCTAAACTCCAGTAGGTAGCGTTCATTGTTGACCATTTTTTCGTTTGTTCATTCCCCTGAAATGACACAGTCTTACCAGTAAAACTGTTAAGTTACCGAATCGAGTTAAGCCTTGTCACAATAAAGCCTTTTCCTGCATGTTAAACATTTACCAAAACACATTATCAAATTACTATGCCGCGGCGAGAGTTTCATTGTTGAAAAGCGCGGGTTACTCAATCATTGGCTATTATATATATATATATATATATATATATATATATATATATATATATATATATATATATATATATATATATATATATGAAGAAGCAAACAAAAAACAGCAAGAATTTGACTTTGGATGTCCTGCTCGTGACACATGCAAATAAGTTAAACTTTAAGTAACAAAGTTATATAATAAAAATAATACTTTGCCAGGAATATTTTTGTATCAAATGTAAATATTAAAAATTTGTGCTTACTCCTGTTAGTTAAAATACTAAGATCTATACACAAATGTTGGTGAAATCTTTAAGTCGGATTGTCCTGCACTTGACGGTGGAATGGTTCTTTAGCGTTGTGTAACGACGTGGTGATTTTTTTAAATGGTTGTCTCAAATGCGTTTAACTGAAAACTGTAGCTTTGCAAACTTTCTATGCTATTAGTTAAAAACAATAATAAAGTTAAAGCATTTTAGGGGGAAATATAGTCTCTTCTTTTTAGAGCAGAATTTTGATACAGTGTTTTATTTTTTCATTCAACATGAACAAATTAAAATCGAAACATTAAAAACATTAACATTAAAAAAGATTTCGGAAATTACGTAAGCCGCCTTATCATGTTTTTGCAGTAAATACACTGAAACCAAAGAAGCCTTACATTAAAGTTTTTACTTTGTAAATTGAAAAATCAATGCTTTTTTTCGGCCCAAAGAGTTTTTTAAGCAGGAATTCATTAAATGGCATTGTTTTATTCTGCTGAAGAAAAGAATTAAAAATAAATAAATAAATTTGGAAAAATTAAAAGGACGATAAGTTGGCAGATGTTTTGGAACACGTCATGGGCGGGAAGTTTCTTTTTAAATTTGATTTCTATTTTCTCTTTTTCCTTTCACTCAATTACTTCGAATATAAAAAAGCCAAAAGAGAGGAAGAAAAAAAGGAGGAAGAAACTCTCTCCACGTTGCAGTGCGATGCTAGAAATATGGTGTGGTTCAAGAGAAAAAATGTTATCTTTTTTATTTTTTGCCTGACTTTTTTTAAGGACTTAGCTTTTAAAAAGGCAGATTTTATAAAATGCTTCTTCGAAGAAAGAAAAAAAAAGGAAAACCGCACATAAAAAAGAAAAGAATAGAAAAAACTAATAAAGATGCCGCCTCTAAGATTTCTGGATGAGGTTCTCTGAAATAATCGATATTCGATACTTTTACAACATTTATATATCTATCGATATATATATACAAACTGAATCACGAATGTTTAAAGTGTTCTGTCACGAAAGACTACAGAGGACATAGTATATGACTTCAAAAATAAACTTGAACAGTGGAGAGTTGGTGTCGTTTTTTGAAAAGGTTAAAAAAATAGAACTGTGTAATAGAATCAACTGATGACTTAAAAAAGAATAGACGGAAAAGCAAGAGCGTTGTTCGAAACCATGTCCGGTTTTTTGTACTCGTTGAAACAAATCTACTTGTAGAAATTAGTATAAGAAAAAAGATTCAAATGGTAAACATGGGGCCTCAAATTGGATTTTTTTGTATTACTGTGGTCTTGAAGTGCTGTAACCTCTTTAGAGTTTTTCAATTTTTTTACTTATTTTTTTTTTCGATGTTTTATTCATTGCGTTGTCTAAATTTGTAGGTAAGAGGGATTCGATGAAAACAAGCATACGTTAGCTCTTGATACGTTAAAATTTTTATTACAAAAATGTAAAATGTTTAAAATACAGTATAAAGTAGTTTTAACTTAGTAGACGTAAAATAAAATTATTAAATGATGATTTTTTGGATGTTTTAAAAGTGTATCTAATTACTTATTGATATTGAAGTGAGAAAAAGTCAAAAATCAAATACAGATAGTGCTAAAAATCAATGAAACAATCACTCCATAATGGAAAATATGTGTGGTAAAATTGAAAAATAAATTAATTTACGTCTCTAACACAAAGAACAATCATAAGAAAAACATTATCTATGAATACTGCGGTAGTGTATATAGTTAAGATAATAAATCCATAAACCAAAAAATCAAAAAGACCATTGATATTATGAGTTGTGGAGATGTTGTAAAATAAATTAAACCTAGTTTGTGAACAGAGAATCGTGAATTTAATTGGACTCCAGATGAAATAAATCTACCGTATTTACTATTTTTGTAATGAAAAGTTTTAAAAAAATCTTTCGATAATTATTTTTTGTTGAAGAAAATGTATTAATTTATTTTCCGGAACCGTTAAAAGAATCTTAAACGAATGTATTTATTTCTGTAAAAGTACATCAAAACTCGTTCTGAACGTTGTTGCGATTTTTTAAAGCAATGCCCAACAATGCAGTAATATTATTAACTAGTGGTACCTGCAAGGCTTTGCCCGTAGTAGAAAACTAAAAGGTCATTTGGTTCGCTTGAAGATTGACAAATAATGGATGATGAATTTCTCGTCAATTGGTTATGTTCATTTGATAGCCCATTTTACCGTTCCATGTTATCATAATTTCGTAATTTACTCTTTAACAATGTGATAATTTGCTCGGTAAAATGTTCTTGAATTTAGAATATAAAAAGAATAAAATCGAATTTTTGAAAAATCGCTTCGAGGTGCACACCTCCTTGCTACAAACTAACTTTGCACCAAATTTCATGAAAATCGGCCGAACGTTGTAGGCGCTGTTCGCGTCACAGAGATCCAGAAATCTAGATATCCAGACAGAGAGAGAGACTTTGAGATTTATTATTAGTAAAGAAGAGGCCAAAAAAACTGAAAAATATAACTCTTTTTTTTATATTAGTTTATTAAATTTCTTACATACGGTGTTCAACTCGTGAAACAATGAAATGAAGCCTGCATCAAATGAAATTATTTTTTGGAAGTAAATGCTTACAGTTTAATGCAAGTTTTAAAATTATTATTTTAATACGTCAGTAAAAATAAACGGTATACGCCCAAAATGTCGCGGCCAAAATGTCGCGGGCCAAAATGTCGCGGCCAAAATGTCGCCGTCCCAAAATGTCGCCAGTCCAAAATGTCGCCGGTCCAAAATGTCGCCGTCCCAAAATGTCGCCGTCCCAAAATGTCGCCGGTCCAAAATGTCGCCGGTCCAAAATGTCGCCGGCCCAAAATGTCGCCAGTCGAAAATGTCGCCAGTCCAAAATGTCGCCAGTCCAAAATATCGCCGATTCAAAATGTCGCCAGTCCAAAATGTCGCCGGTCCAAAATGTCGCCGGCCCAAAATTCGCTAGTTCAATTGGTGCGAAAAATTTAAATGTACGTCGATGCTTTTCAGCATAAAAGTTGCGAAAGAATATTAATTGCCTTTCAAAGTAAGTTCCTTCAAAAATTCCAAACGTTTTCTCCTGTCTTAATTCGTAAGCATCAGATTAATTCCAGAAAATTAATAGTTTTCAGAAAAACATACGTTTTTCTGTATGCTATTAAGAACGTAAACATGCGAAAGGCTGCTGCAACGGATTTCTCTTTCTCGTTTAATCTGATTAATAATAATACTCAAGATGTAAAGCAAAGGATCAAGATGTAACGCAAGGATTCAGACAAAAAATTGGTATGGAAGTAAAACTAAACTGTTCTAAAGGCGAATGAAAGAATAGTGAGGAGCTATGTGAATATGGCAAGAGAATAGGCGGTTTGTATTTTTTGGCGTAATGAAGTAAAAACAAATAACTCCTTCACTCTAGCATATTATTACCTTAGCGACAAGTCAGTAATTTAGGGGATCAGGCGGAATGGCCCCCGACTTTGATTTTTTTTTATATATACAAGTGGAAGTGCTTTTTATAGCAATCCTATGAAATTTGCATTGGTTATATACCCGTTATCCTCCCTCTCCCCTTTCACTAGAAAAATTCGAAATCACGGGCCAGGGTGGAAATCAAGTAGAAAGGTATCTTAATGAAATTTAATTTTCTCATAGATTTTTTAACATCACCCTAAGAACTGTAAAAAAAAAAAAAACTGTACGTTTTCAGTGAGATATACGTTGGTTAAAGTAAGATCAAAACTGTTCTGAGACTTTTTCTGGAAATGAAACTGAAGAAGTTTAACAAGACTGCTCGAGACCTTCCTCTGAGAGGACATTTGTACGTCCTTTGCGACCGGTATTTTGGGACAGCAAAACAAATGTTTAACAGAGATGACAGATTATTGCCGTGGAAACTCTGTCTTATGAGTAAAATTCTGAAATTACGTCGAAATCTTCACCGTCAAATCTTTTGAAATCAATGAAACCCGTAATTGCTAAAACAGGTGTCTTTCACTCAGATTTTTGAAAAACGACTCTACGCGATGACAAATATTTTCAATTCTCAACATTCATGAAATTTATATATTCGATAGAACATCAAGGGGGACAATTTCAGAACAGCTATTTTATTAGAGGTTTTCAAGAGGATACTTTCATGCTTGCGAAGTAGCGCTTGTCAGCTGAATCACATTTTCCAATTTTAAATAGAAAAGAAAAAATTTCACAATGTAGGGTGAAATAACTGATATCAATGAGATTATTCAGATCAATTTTGACCTAGACTTATTTTTAAAATGAGTTTCAAAAAGTAATAGTTCTAGCTCAATATAGCTTGGTAATTCAGAAAGAAAAGAATACTGATAATAATAATAATAAACAAATAAGTTTTTCCCTCTCAGAAAAAAATGCTGTTTTAATTATTGAATTTTTACTACTCAAATTGTATAAGAATGCAAACTCAGTTTTTATTTAACACCCACGTTAGTTAAAGTGCTACAAAAATGAGAGGAATACACGGCTAATTTAGATTTTATTGATATCTTGCTCAACCTCTCATATTTAAATTCAGTATATTTTTCATTGTTTATTTAATTACACTGACTCACGTAAACGATTACGAAACTCAACTTAAAACGAAAATAAGGCTTGTTTTCGTTTAATTTCACTTGCATACTACATTTTTGTATGAATCCTCGCATTACTTCTTGAGATATAGCAGTCACATAAAACGATTAAAAATATTCAATGATCCATCCTTTTGGGATGACTGAAGCCAAAAATAAATGAACAACTCGCCCTTTAAGATATACCTGTAGACCAAATTTTGTCTTAACCCTTGTACAGTAGACCCTCGTTTTACGCGGGTGTTATGTTCCACGGAAATGCTGCGTAAATCGAAACCGCGTAAATTGAGACCTAATATCAAAAATAGGGAATGGGTTCAAAATAGGGATTAGGTTCCGTAGATAAAAAAAAAAATACTTCATTCTAGTGATGACTAATTGTATGAAAAGTTTAATGTGTACTTATATCGATTTTTATGCATAATATGCATAAAGAAAACAAACTAATTTCGTGTTCTGTTTATGAAGAAGAGCTGGCTATGATAGTCTTTTGGTAGTCATTAAGAATTTTTCCTCTAATTCTTTGCTGAGCATTAACGCATCCATGACCACTTGCGTCATTTCCTTGATAAAATCTTCCTTTACTAACAAATCAGAAAAAAGATTATTTCTATTGTCTACGAATGGTTCAAAATTTTCAATGTGAGCGTTTTTGGTTGTGTGTCACCGGAGTCGGTATTCTCGTTGGTTTTGACCACCTTTGTCACTCCTAAAAGCTCTTCTTCCAGTGAGTTCTGAACTGTGTGAGTTTAATCACTTTACTTCTATTATGGAAAAAGCTCTGGAACCAATCGCATAAAATGTCTCCAAGGACCCAAGTTCGATTATTAGCACGCCAAAATGCAGTTAGTTACGAGTAATCTGCAATCTATAGGAGCTTGGGTTTTGAAAGAGAGGAAAATGTTACCTGTTTGCATTGCCGCATCAGCGTAAAACCGAAACTCATCTGCGTAAATAAAATAAAGGTGTCAAATCTTCAACCGCGTATAATCGAAACCGCGTAAAATAAACCTGCTGAAAACGAGGGTCTACTGTATTACTTTTTGAGATATATCAGTCACAGATAAAAAAAAAAGAAAGGAAAAAAAAAAAACATTCGATTGCTCCACCCTCTGGTGTTATTGGCCACAAAATCTGTCCCCCTGCTGCTTCCTAACATTTTATTTGATTCCGTTCATCATTTTTTGAGCAATGACAGTCACGCATATCGATGAAAACGTTCAGTTACTCCACTATCTTGAACGAATTGACGCAAAAAAACCACGCAGCCCTAAATCATGTATGGGTACTTGCGGGTATCGTTCGAATTCTTACCACAGGTTTTGACGTAGAATAGCCCCAAAAAATCGGTCACATACAAACGCACACTATTCTTGAAGAAAAGTTTTAAAAAATGTATCGAACGTCAGAACTGAACGCCGTCAGAACGTTTTACAGTTGGTAGATAGCGAGTCACAAGAAATAAGATAACGTAACCCTTGTATTCTATTTGTTTGCTGAAAAACAGCCGAGAGTTGCGAATCAAAACGGAATAATCTTTTTATAATTCATCAAGAAACTCAGTTAGTTCATTCCCATTTTTAACGAAGACATTCATTAAAGGCAGTAATCATTTATTCTGCAAATTTGGTGTTAAACAGCATTTTTGTACATTTGCATTTTTCTTACCAACTGAATGAGCGAATTTTGGTTCTACGACATTTTGGACAGGCGACATTTTGGCCCGGCGACATTTTGGACAGGCGACATTTTGGGCCGGCGACATTTTGGGCCGGCGACATTTTGGACAGGCGACATTTTGGCCGGCGACATTTTGGACCGGCGACATTTGCCCGGCGACATTTTGGGCCGGCGACATTTTGGATCGGCGACATTTTGGCCTGGCGACATTTTGGACAATCGACATTTTGGACCGGCGACATTTTGGCCTGGCGACATTTTGGACAAGCGACATTTCGGCCCGGCGACATTTTGGACCGGCGACATTTTGGCCGCGACATTTTGTCCCGCGACATTTCGGTGGCGACATTTTGACCCCAAACCAAAATAAACGTAACGTCAGTAAAAACAGGCTTTCGTTGAAAAACAAAGCAAAGCATTATTTTATACTTAATTGCATTGTAAAAGAGTCGGAAATAATCATGTTCTTCGAGTCATAAGTTTTTGTTACAAATAATTCCTTCGTGAGCATTATATAAAGGAAATCAAATATCATTTAATGTACATCCAGTACAAAAAGTAAAACAAATTCTATGTGAATTGCAAAGAGTTGAAAATATATAAGTTAATTTTTGTTAAGGAGTAGAAAATTTTAAGACAGGACAGTAGCATTATCGTTTTCTAATAAGTCCTTAAATGCTCAATAGTTTCCGTTTTTCAATGGATCCTTTTGGAGGTAAAAAAAAGAAAATTAAGTAAATTTCGCGAAAACTGAATAAAGCAATTTCAAACGCATTGCCAGTACCCAGAAGTTAAAACAAAATATTTCTTACATTTTTCATTCTTGATACTGTCTCATCATGGCAAAGCATAGTTGTTAAATCATTATTCATGACTCAAAAGACAACTAAGAATCAGCGACCATTTTCCAAGAAAAATATGAAGCAGAAACACAGTTTTCTAAATTTAACTAATATAATTGCCAGACGTGCAGGTTTGACCGGGACAGTCCCGGTTTTTAGACAAATCCTAGCCGGTTTCCTTCATGTCCTGGTTAAGACAAATTTGATTATAGATGACTAAATTGACAATATTTGTGCTTTATTTACGTTGTTTTTCACTTTAATCATATTGTAGCACAAAGCTTATATTATAATTTTTCATATGATCTGTTATTATCTACATTCATAACTTAATGTCAGTAAAAATGTATTTCTGAAAAAAAAAATAGAACGTGAAATATTAGTTAGCGTTTAAATTCAAAATAATCAAAAATTCCGAGGCCTCCCTCCACAAAATAACGTAGAAACGCACAAATAAAAGCTTGCATTTCAACTGAGCAAAAAAAAAAAAAAAAATGTAATAGAGATTCCAAAAATGAAGGATTTGCTCTAAAATAGAAGAAGAAGAAGAACGAATAAAATATCCCCATCTGCAATCAGAATGCTCAAACTAAATTGAAAGTTTAACGCAGCTATTTATTCAAACATTAAAAATAATCTATCCTCGGCTCCGCCTGTATCGAAAACATACCCCATACTTTTCAACAAAGAAAAAACAAATTTAACGAACAAAACAAAATGGTACGTCAAAATACCAGCTTGACTTTCGTCATTTTAAACAACAGGAAAGCAGAAAATGAAGCAAGCAAACAGAAAGAGAAAAGAGGTAACGAAAAAAAGAAAAGAAACAGAACAGCAGCTTGGCTTGTAATCGAAAATCGATGATTTTACTGTTTACACCGTTATTTCAGTTCGAAGTCAGACTACTCTCTGGCGTCCTCTTCATTTTTTTTTTCCCATAAAAGTGTAGAATCAAGTTTTTATTTTATTTTTTTAGTCTCTGCTTTTCTGTCAGATTGACGATTCTTTGGAACGAAGTGGAATTAAGAAGAGTGTTAAAATATCGTCTGTCAAAGTCCCACAATGTAGAATAAATAAGAGAACTCGTTTTTCTGCTGTTTCACTCAACGTTTTGTAAGTATGTTCCGAAGAATATTTTCAAGCTATTAAAATAAACGATTTTGTAATTCGTTTCCGTAAAAGAGAAAGTATTACGAAGTACCTAGTGCATATATAAGCAAAATATAGTATCGGAGTTTTACCCAGTGTAAAGGCGCTTTAAAGTTTAAGATTTAAGGTTTAAGAAAAAGTTAAAATAGAAGAAAACATTTTAAAAAATGCTACAAAGCTCATAGTCCAAGAGCCCATGATAGCCAGACATACGTCATAGTATAAAGGCCCAAAATTTTCCTGCGTAAGCGCACTGGAGCAGGTATGAAGGGTTCGCTATTAGTTAAGCTGACTCGCGCTGGCTTTGGCGGGCAAGAGGTAGCAAAGGCGCGAAAAAATGGTGAACAAAAACATCATAGTATAACGCGTGATTTTTTAATATTTTATTAGGGGTACTATTACGAGTTAAACCTTACAAAGCCAGACACTTAGCGCGCTGGCTTTGCGCAGCCAGACACTTCAAAGCAGGGAAAAAATGGTGCACAAAAACATCATAGTATAAAGCGCGATTTTTTTATATTTTGTAAGGGGTGCTACTAGGAGTTATGCCTTACAATGCCAGACACTTCGCACGCTGGCCTCGCGCAGCCAGACACTTCAAAGTTGGGAAAAATCGTGTCCAAAAACATCATAGTATAAAGCGTGATTTTTTTATATTTTGTAAGGGGTGCTACTAGGAGTTATGCCTTACAATGCCAGACACTTCGCACGCTGGCCTTGCGCAGCCAGACACTTCAAAGTTGGGAAAAATCGTGTCCAAAAACATCATAGTATAAAGCGTGATTTTTTTATATTTTGTAAGGGGTGCTACTGGGAGTTACACCTTACAATGCCAGACACTTCGCACGCTGGCCTTGCGCAGCCAGACACCTAAAATAAATGGTGTCTAAAAACATCATAATATAAAGCGTGATTTAAAGCGTCATAATATAAAGCGCTGCGCAAGGCCAGCGTGCGAAGTGTCTGGCATTGTAAGGCGTAACTCCTAGTAGCACCCCTTACAAAATATAAAAAAATCACGCTTTATACTATGATGTTTTTGGACACGATTTTTCCCAACTTTGAAGTGTCTGGCTGCGCAAGGCCAGCGTGCGAAGTGTCTGGCATTGTAAGGCATAACTCCTAGTAGCACCCCTTACAAAATATAAAAAAATCACGCTTTATACTATGATGTTTTTGGACACGATTTTTCCCAACTTTGAAGTGTGGCTGCGCAAGGCCAGCGTGCGAAGTGTCTGGCATTGTAAGGCATAACTCCTACTAGCACCCCTTACAAAATATAAAAAAATCACGCTTTATACTATGATGTTTTTGGACACGATTTTTCCCAACTTTGAAGTGTCTGGCTGCGCAAGGCCAGCGTGCGAAGTGTCTGGCATTGTAAGGCATAACTCCTAGTAGCACCCCTTACAAAATATAAAAAAATCACGCTTTATACTATGATGTTTTTGGACACGATTTTTTCCCTGCTTTGAAGTGTCTGGCTGCGCAAAGCCAGCGCGCTAAGTGTCTGGCTTTGTAAGGTTTAACTCGTAATAGTACCCCTAATAAAATATTAAAAAATCACGCGTTATACTATGATGTTTTTGTTCACCATTTTTTCGCGCCTTTGCTACCTCTTGCCCGCCAAAGCCAGCGCGAGTCAGCTTAACTAATAGCGAACCCTTCATACCTGCTCCAGTGCGCTTACGCAGTAAAATTTTGGGCCTTTATACTATGACGTATGTCTGGCACCCATGGGCTCTTACTCTATCATATTCAATGAAAAATTTTCAAAAACTATGAATCCGTTTAGAAATCAAGGGACACGAATTTTATCACAATATTTTGAAAGTTCATGCAACAATAATTCGTGTACCTAAACTTGGCATAAAGTGAACAAGTTTTAAGCAATTCAATTTTTTTTTCATGAAAATAAATATTCATAAATGCATTACATTATGTGTGCAATTGTATGTTTTTTTCTCATAGTGTTTTGCAGCCGGAATTGTCTGATGAAATATCCAGATAGTACAATTCATTTAAAAAATCATAAATTTCTTTTGAAATATTAAATTCTGCTTCGTGATTCTTTAAAAAAACAACATGCGCTGTATGTATATTTTGTGGAAAGTGAAACATAAGGCTTTTATAGAGCAAAGTAAAAAGTGGTTCACCTGTACCGCAGTTACAAAATTATGTAATATTTACAATTATTAGCAATAAATTTTAAGGTTTCATAACAAACGATATCCAAATGAGAATATGACATTCGTAAAACACTAAGTTTAAGCATAATTCTCGGTAATATACAAGTTATATCATTCAAAGCATTTAAATTATTGTTACAAATTTTAATACTTATCAGAAAAAAATACATTATATTTTTCCTTCTATAGTTTTGTTAGTCCAAGTAATAGCCTCAAATGAGAATCAAGTTATTACACACAATTGAAAAATAATTATAAATCTAAATAAAGGGCATTACTTGGAAAAACAAAGCGGGTTTTGACTTGTATGCAAATTTAAAGTAGGAAACTTAACATTTTGTCAACAACTATGTGGTTGAGTTGCTCATCTGAAACCTTTAAACCCTTAAGTAACTGAGAACAAAAGTTACTAAATGTAGAAACGTTGTTCAGGACGGATTCTGCGCATTCAGCGATGAATAAGAAATAGCTCCTAAATTACTTAGGATCCCGTTTCTCGAGTTATGACAGTCTGTTTGCTATGAGTGAAAATTTAATTTTCTCTTCGGCTTAGTAGCATCTTTGGACATTTAATAAATGATTGTATCATAGTTGTAAATAATTGTAAATTATATTTATAGTAATTGTAAATTTATCGTGTTTCAATGAAGTAATTTTTACCAAAAAGTTACAGTGCATATATACAATGTTTCTTTTTGAAATGCACAGAAAAATTCCTTTTTCTTATTTTCTTTTACAAACTCGTATATCTTTCATGTTCCTCCTGATAGCAAAACATATTGGCTTATGATATTTTCTTATGATGATTAGCTTTTCTCAAAACTCGCTCACTGGTTCTTTTCTTAAAGCAACATGTTTGAAATGCTTTTTTTTTTTTTTTTGAAAAAATAAAGTGTTTGAGTTTGTTAAATGTCTTGTTTTTCAAATTGTATGGTACTTCGTATCTAATTCTGCTGCGGGACATTTTCTACTCTTTGTACTTGTTCATCAATTTTTCTCCATCGCTAACTTTAAACGTTGTTTTAATTCAATACAAGTATGAGTAAAATAAATATGCAACAATCCGTACGGGCAAAAATAAAGACAAATTGAACAAAACAAAAGTTGTTTTTCTTTTTTTTAAGTTATTTTCTTAAATCATTTAGGACTGCTTCTCCTCTTTACCATACGTTGGTGGAGCAAATTGCGTTATGAACTGGTCAACAATCACCGTTGATAAGATCAAAACAACTCTTCAACTTTTTGTAATTAACTAGTTCTAAAATCCAGCAAGTACTTAGTTTCATTTCTTGGTGAAAGACCAGAAATACTAGTTAATACGATAACTGTTTATTTTTCTTTTTCAAAAACGATGCGAGAGTAAAATAACTTTGGAATTCCGACTACAAAAGCACATGAAAGTTTACGCAGCTTTCCGTTTATACTAACACTAATTCGAATTAATGATAATTGCCTAACATTAGCGAAATGCCTTTGAGTATGAGCTAAAACGAGATAAAGTGCTTGTTTACTGAATGTAATCTTGAACGACTATCTTCAAGAGAAAAGAAAAAATAGAGGCAAAACCGTAATCAGGGTATTTGAACTTTAGCCATCGCAAACCCTAATTAATCCAAGCAGCGTGCATGGCACCAGCTTTTTCTTTCTTGCAGTGTGCAGGACTAGCAAGAATCTAAGAGATCTCATTTGTCTAATCTAATTCTGAACTAGCATTAAAGAGGATTATTAGATAGATCAAGCATAATGTCATATACAGTGTTTAAGTGCTTGCTAAAAGTGAAAGATGGCGTGGGAAACGGATCCATCCATTAATTAAAACTACTCCAGAAGCACTAGAACCGTGTTGTATAAAATGAAAATAGTTATAAAAATATTAAATATGCACTACAATTTTATTTATTTTTTATCGACCAGGTAAGCATTCAAAAATGCATTATTGGCACTTGGAAAATATTTGCTTATGTAAAGTACCTTACCTGAGTTTCAATTTTGTTTTTCATTCTAAAAATTGTCTTTGGCTTTTTAAATATTATAAATTTTTGATATTATGATTTAAATGTTATGATAATCTTTAAACACTGTTTAGTTGTCAATGATAAAAAAATAAATAAATAAATAAACAATAAAAAGACTTTATTCGGTTCTTCTTGTTTGATTTAAATGACGTGCAATTCCGTCATTATTGCACCACATACCGCATATTCAAAGTAATTCTTCTTAAATTCTTTTTTTTTTTTTTTTGAGTCATGCTATATTTAGCAGTAAGTTGCCACCCTTATATCAGGGCTAAGGTAGAACTACATGCGATATGCCAGACAACCCGATTATCACATCTTGAGACTCGGTTATGACATCTGCCTGCAGTTCGGTTATTCACTACTCCTGAGTGAGGAGTTCTAATAGAACGAAACTGCAGTCTCGGGACATGATAATCGGCTGTGTGGCATATTGCATGTAGTCATACGATATGTTGAATCTAGAGAATACAGAGTTTGGTACTTTCAAAATTAAAGAAATTTGATCATTTTTTAGCGTCTTTATTTAATATTTGAAGGAAAACGGTATAATATTGTTTTGTAAGATAGAATGCAAAAACTACAATAAAAATAATTGCTACAGATAAAGTATTGAGTTTATACAATTCCTTAAGTAAAACAATTTTACTTCTTCAAATAAAATTGAAAAATAAATGAATAATAATAAATAAGTAATAATAATTTTTTTTCAGCAAAAAAAATTAAAAAATGTTACACAATTATTTTTTGGAATTGTTTTGAAAGAAATCGGAGCAGGGTTTGAACCCTAAAAGCGAAAAGGTTGAGAAATAATATGTATACATTAAAACAGAACAGTTATCAAACTTGCATACTTTTTTATACTGATCTTTATTTAGTCCTATTGAACCCTAAAGACCTGAGCAATCTGAAACGTGAGAAGTCAATTTATATTCAGCAGCATCGTTCATCTCAACATAAAAAGCACAAGAACTGCATTTTCAGTTTCATTCACGGTGAAATTAAGTCTTTCTTTTTCGGTTTATAGAACAGAGTTCATTTCACAGAGAAAGAAAGCAAAAATGAAGTGAATTTCTGTTGTCATAACAAATAATTTTGGGCAGGTTTTCGAACCATTTTGTCTAGTAGTCAGAGAAGTTAGACTGCGAGTGGGAATGTTCTGGGTTCGGATGGATGTACTTTCTCTCTTCTGTCGTCCTGTCCTTGTTCTTTCTTTGCGTGAATGTGCTGCGAATGGTTACCTACCCTAGAAACGGGTCCATATGGCATGTGTGTAGTGTCAGAGTTGAACGTCACACCAAATAAGGGTACAGTTGTAAAAGTGAAGCAGCGCACCCCAAATTGCCAGCCTAGCTGGCACAAGTCAACAACATGAGCTGGTTTGGAATTTTGCAAGATATCTGCTTATTTATTTAATCTGAAACGCTAGTAATACTTCCATTTTAATGTATTAATGTATAACGTTAATTTCAAAAATAAACAGAGAAAGAAACTTCCTATTTAACAATACAGTAAGTTCCTATTTACTATGTTTAAGTTTGTGTTTCTTTTCATACACAATTCAGCAACGATTACAAAATACTCAGCAATTTAGAAGATAAAAAAAAATAAACAAGTAATTGGGTGCTTCTGTGATGCTCGGCAATTTTAAAAGCACTTTGAGCAAATATAGAGGTCGCTTTAAAATTAGCTATTTTTCCACTCGGATGCACACCAATGGCTTTCGAACGCATTTTTCAACTACAATTGAGATTCAGTTCGGCTTTCTCTTTGAGCCAATCACTGAGTCGTAAAAAGGAAGCATTATCGGACAGTTTTAAGCAATTACTCTCCATTTTGATTTGTTAGCAGGTCGTAACACGATTCGAACAAGCTAACTGTTTTGAGATAGTGATAGGAAATAAAATATTGGAATTATAACGCTTTGAAATTCATTAAAAATCGAAAGACTTGCAAGGATTCTATTATCTGAAATTGGACGCATTCACATGGGTCTGCTTAGTTTCACCAGCAAAGAAAAGTGAAACAGTTGAGAACTGTTAAAAATGTCAGAATTACTTTGAACTCAGAAGTTAACTATTTTGAAATTTAAAAAAGGAAATTCTTTTCCCATTGTTTTTTTCTAATAATATACGTCAAATATTATTGAAAATCTATTTTCCGAAAAGGAAGATTTTGGCAAGCGTACCACTTATTTTAAAAGTTTTGTAAGAACCATAAAATTCTGCCAATCTATTTTCACATTTTGATAGTCCTTTTGATTTACCTCGCTTTACCTTTTCGTTTAAATATTTGTTACTGATGTTTAAGGATTTTATTTTTGAATGTTTTTATTCATATTTTTTCCCTCCATTTATGTCCTTTTTTTCCCTTCATGTATGAGCAACTTTATTATTGATAGCTTTCTTTCTAATTGATCCCCTAGTGCTACTATATTTTGATTAAACTTAATGATTAGTTCTTTTTATAATTTACAAAATTATCCACTAGTTTTGCTCTTTCGGAGCTATGGTTTTACTTTCCAACGAACTAAGTTCTTTCTTATGAAAACTGCCCTTAGGATTAGTCAATATGTTTTTCGCTCACATCTTCTTTCTAAGATTATTATTTTACTCTATTTTCTCATTTACTTTTGATTTTCTATTTTAATATTTATATACGATGCTGCAGAATGCATTTGTACGCATTAATAGATAAACGTTCGAATTTAATAATTCGAATAATCGTGTAAAAGGGAATCTTTTTATGCACAATTCTGCGTTATTGTTCCACATAAACTCTTATGTTAGGCATCTCTAATTCTTTCTGTTGTTCAGTCCCTGCTATACATTATTCTTTTAATTTTGTTACCATTTCTAGGCCATTATGATACATTAGTTGACTTGAATACATACTAATATTTTCAACATTTTTCAACTTCATAATTTTAAAATTAACTTGCGAATTTTAAATGATAAAATAAATGTTTAGAATTATGATCCTTCTGAACTTAATAATTAGTCCATTGACCGCGGTGTATAAAACAACTGCATGAGTTTAACTTGCGGTCAAATGCTGACAAAAAATTTACAATTATAAAATATTTTTGTTTATGGGTAGTTATACGAAAATCAACAGCTCTATCTCGAACTTTTTCACGGCTTTAGCGATTCATTTACGCTTATTTGTTGCCAGTTTATGAAATTACAACTAAAACAATGTTTTAAGGATATTGTAGATTAACAAAATAGTGTTACAAACTAATAATACAGTAAGATTTGGCATAGTTTTTTAAAATCAAAAATTCCATTAGCTGACTTTTTAAAATTTTTTAGACATTCAAGAAGAAAAAGTATTTTAACATATTATTGTCTGAAAAGCGCACAAAAAAACCAACTGCTCAATACTTATGATAACTTGGTTTCACAAATTCGTTCGGAATTTGAATTTGCAAATGCGCACGAAAATACATCAGATCAAATGCACGAAAATACATCATACATACGAGTGAAAGCAGGTAATTCTTGTATCCGCTGGTTGATCGCAGTTTCCGCATAAAACTAACCGTTAATCCGTTTTAACAAACCGTATAAAACAAGCGAATCTGTTAATATCCGTATAAAACGAAACCGTAATCCATAGATCTATCCGTTTTTAAACGCTATATTATAACCAAAATCCGTAATTAATAAGCCCGTATAAAACGAACGGCTTTGCTGTAAAAACCCTTGATTAAGTTATTCGCACTTCTTGTATTTTTACTTCCATGTAAATTCCGTTGCAACGTAGAATATATTTGATTTCTTCAATGTTATTATTACTGAGCAATCACGATTGCTTATTGTTTTCATTTGACCGTCCTTAAGGTCCGATTCCTTTTCAACTCCACCGTCCTCTACAGGCGCAGCTCCTCCGGTCCTGAGCAATGTCCCCCAGTAGCCGCCACTCCTGATAGGTAGCATCCATGACCTACACACACGCACGCTCGTACACATACACACACGCACCTTTACATACATACACACATGCCAACATGCATACACACAGGTCTACACATCTATACACATCTATACACACGTAACTGCCCGAGAGGAGGGGCATGCTTGGAGAGACAGGAGCCGTTTCTAGAAAAATAACTCCAATGAATAGGGTCCTGTTGCTACTCGTGAATGCGAAACACATAATTTGAATTCAAATTTCAGAATTCAAATTATTATAATTTTACTTCACTTTTTAAGTAGCTTCTTTTCAGTTCTTAATTTTTGATGTTGTACTGAATACATTCCAAAGAATTAACTGGTCTGGAAAAACCAAGAAAGATCTTTCATAAAGATATAATAAAGATATATTCAAACAGTACTCTCAACATCAAACAAATTCAATTAATCACAATTAAACTGCCATCCTTTCTAAATGCTTCTCAGATTAAATCTCAAAATTGTCGCGCAATTAACATTTCATGCATTGAACACTACATAAGCATGTATCAATTTTATGCAAACTACGGTATTTTACTTTAATAAATCACTCATTATTACACCACAAAACGTAATCAGGCATTGATTATAACAATCATATTGTGAGAGTGTCTTCAAAATACTAAAACCCGATACCCTTTCTAACATTCCATTAATTGCTCTCCAGACGTTAATGAGATATTCATTATAAATTAATAAAGACCTATTAGTTCTGGAAACAAGAGCGCCGCCAGAACGTGATGCGAAATATTACGTCCACATAATAATCTACGTTCTTTTTCGCGGTCAAAAAATGTCACTTAACCTCAGTGTCAAACCATCGAAAACCAATTTATCAACGCTAATGACACTTAAAAAAACACAGAACCAGACTTCTGAGGAATATATTTTTTTCAGTTTTCCCCCCTTCCCTTTCAGAATATCGCCTGCCGATTCGATGATGATGAATAGGCGCGATATTATTAATCGATTCTCGATGAAAACTGGAAATCTGCAAGCGTTCGATAAGGTGGAGGCTCCGGTCTTAGGAATCTGCGGCTACTCCAAGTTCCCTCAACTCATTAATCACTTAGCGAAGTAGGCAGAGAGAAAAGAATTTTTTTTTTAAATATATATTTTTTGCCTTTTTTATTTTTTAGTTTTCTTCTTTCTATTTTCTTTCATAGTTCTAAATCTCGTCTGCGTGCAAAATTTTGAGACGCTCCATTGAAAGCATGATCGCCTCATCTAATGAAGGTCGGCTTTCATGGTGGCATCGAAAGGATGGTTTTATGAGGAATTTAATTACTTTAATTAATTAATTGCAATGCGTCCGTAATTACCGTTATATGATGTTAGAAAAATTCGACAATTGCAGCATATTAAAAAGCAAGCACCACAGGAAAACGAAGAATCTGGCTGAAACCTTAACAAAACTTGTGCTTTCTATACATTTATCAAAACCTTTAGCTCTTATTTTGTTATAAATATATATTTTGTTGAAAAAATTTCTGAAATATGTTTTCGTTTTTTCAAAAAAAAAAAATGTCTATATAATTTTAACTTTGTCACAGTTATTTTAACACAGGCTAGGCCAATCTGCTGCCATTTGAGAAAAAAAAAACAAGTTGACCTCAACTTTAGCCAATCAAGCCCCCCCCCTCCCCCCCACACACACAAAAACCATCTGAACCAAAGTATGCAACTGTTATTTTTGGAACCATTTCTCGCGTAAAGTCTCATTATAACACATACTTATATGGTATTGTTCATGTAGCAATTTAAATCTCTTTAAATAGATTATAAGAGGAAAATTCTTTATTGAAAACGAGCCATATTTTTGAACAAATAGGAACCTTTTCAGAAAAAAAAATCTTATTCACAATATATGTTATAATAGATAATGTGTAGGATCATATAACTCCTCAGTGCTACATAATGTCACTCGCTGTTGAGTACAGCACCAGAGAGTGAAATACAATAGTTGGGGCAATCCTATCCTGGCAGCATTGTGAAGGTTTCGCAGATCCCAAACACAACATTACAACACTGCCGGGTTAGATTTGCCCCAAACATAGATGCAAGCCGTCATTAGATGGACGAAGATGTTAGTCTATAGAAGAGTAAAAACGATTTGACAGCAGTCGATCAAAGTTAAAGAAAAATAACAGGAATAAACTTTATTATCTTTATCTTTAGGAATACGAAATCTTTTCAGTTCTGGTTTATTATTAACTCTGTTTTGGGTCGTATTGTCTTGTAATATTGTGCTCTAAGTTTTAATAAATTTTTACAGTACCATCTAATGAAACTGAGTCTATTTCTATAGATATTTCGTGGCAACACAATCACTCCACATTGTTTTGTGGCAGCATTCGTTTTTAGACGCGCACTTTCTATTAATTTGAATCTTCTTAATTACGGTCAAATACTTAGTTTCTGCTCGTGATCAGAATATCTTCTTATTTATTTATTTATTTTTATTTCTTTCTTTTTTTTTTTTTTTTTTTGATGTGAAAAACTAATTTTGTGAAGAAAAATGATGCTTTTTTTTTTTAACAATACACCAATACTCTTTTTTGTTCTTAAAACTTGCTTTTTCAAAATTAACTTTCAAGGTTTAGGTTGAAGAAAGTTAATTTTTTTCCACCACATTTAAAGCGTGGAGCAGTGTATGTAGAATTTTTTATCAAAATAATTTATAAAATTTAAGCATTATGCAAAATTAATTCAATCTTAAAGCTACTATTTCTTAATAATATTTTTACTGTTAATTAAGTCATTTATTTTGCAACCGAAATCATTTAACTAGTTGAAAGAATAATTTTTTAATAGTGTTTAGTTATTATATTTAGTAATATTTTAACTATTTTACTGTTCTCTTACTTATTATCCGATCTAACTCTTTCAATACAGCTAAAATTAGATACAGACTTTTATACGCAAGTTGAGGCATTTCGCTCTCTTGGTCTCTCTAATTTCCTCTTGAAATGATATAACTCCAACGAAAATTTTAAAAACTTAAAATGTTGCAGAAAAAAGTGAAAAACTGAAAATGTTGTTTAAATTAGAACTTACACTTTGAGCAACAGGTAATCTTTTCCCTGTCAGATTGGTTTTTCTATAAAATGTATAAATTTAAATGTCAAGTTTGTCAATAGAGAGCTATTTTGATATACATCACGTTTCTTCTTAAGCAACAACGACTATTATTTATTATTAAGTTTATCTTCGTTGGTAAAATAAAATGTTAAATAAAATACCTCATACAGTTGTCATTGCTCATATTTAAAGATTACAGCAATGCAGAAGACATCTATCCCAATATTTACTGCTTCAACACTTAAAACAAAGCTGATACATATCCATCCCATAAATCACACCCCACATCCCTTTTCCCCTTCCATTGCATATCCTCTTCTCTTTAAAGCCCATCACACACATCCTTCGTCACCGCTGAGATTTGGCGTTGGATCACAGCTACGGGTGGTCTGAAAAAGCGCCTGGTTTGCCGTGACAATGCGATGCCAATGCAGGAGCTTGGCGAAAATCAGCCAAGTCATGCCGCTCAATCTCATAACATATCGCACCTATTTAAAGGATCACTGGCGGCCAATAAATAACTGATTTTCAGAAAGAGATATCCTGTCGATAGCGCGAAAAAATAATGGGCGAGTGAGTACGAGGTGATGGAAGAGCAATTCCCCGAGCGCATTTCGTTTATTTGGTTGTTTTATTTTTATTTATTGCCCATCAGGATAATTGCGGAGCTGACATAGTAAAGACATTATATCGTTGTTTTGTAATGAATCGAAAGCAGCTGCGAACCATTTGAACTTTTATATCATGTGTACAAGGCGGTTAATATGCCCTGCCATTTTTGAAATAATAAAAGTCTTATGTGGTTAAACCGTTCAAAAGTAACTTTTATTTCTCTCATAAACGTGCTCATACGTTTTTTTATTGGTTTATAATATAAACTATGCTATTATATGCACAAAACCGTGTTACTGATAATAAAGACATGTTTTACCTGTAGCATGATCAAAAAGAACGGGACTAAAATTGGGTGACTACAAGATCGATCTCCAATCTCATAATAGACGAGCTAGAATGTGAAATGAATTCTTCAAATGTCTTCCTGAAGTAACAATTCTGCTCTTTGATTTTAATCTTCGCGGAGCGTGATAATAAATTTAACTGGTTGACTAATCCAAACACCCTTATTAACTTTGAATTTGTCATTTATTTTTCTAGAATAGCGCGGATTCTGTGGACATTCATTCCTCTTAAAAAATCTGTAACAAGAACGAATCTTATTTTGTGGATACAAGGTCCTTCCTCGTTATTTGCTTCTACATTTGAACGAAGCCATTGCCTGTTTGGTGATATTTTGATAGTTGACATTTCAACCCCAACTCCAGTGCATTAACTCTGAACTCTAGTAGAAAGCGTTCATTGTTGATTACTTTTTCGTTTCTTCATTCCTCTAAAATGACACAGTTTTACCAGTAAAACAGTTAAGTTACCGGATCCAGTTCAGCCTTGTCACAATATCACAGAAAAAGCTTATCCCTTCATGTTACACATTACCAAAACATATTATCAAATTGTCATGCCGTGGCGCGAGTTTTCTTCGTTGATGACGTCAGGAGCGTTACTCGATCATTATCTATTATGTACATAAGAATAATACTACAACTTTACTACCTCCCCTTTACTTTTTCAAAAAAGTTTCTTGAATTCATGCTAATATTCTTTTTGTGCTGCGGGGGGTGCCCCCAATGGGAAATCACTGTGACCTCCCAAAAATTCCCTCTTTCGGCAAAATTCAGTGTGTTTTGTTAGGCAAATTATTATCATTCGGCAAAAATTTAGAGTTCCATTCGGCGAAATTTAGAGTTACATTCAACAAATTGAGAATTACCGCCTTCCCAAAAAATTAAGTTTGGGGCGACCCTGTGCGCGGCATATCTTTTGGCGGACAATACCTTTCCTATAAGACTCCTAAGTGAAAAAAACTACATCTAAGTATGAAAGGGGGGGAAGCAAGAAGTGGAGGAGGCGACTTGGTGTTTAACCACCCAGAAAATGGACTAAAAACATGTCGTCAATCTTAGTACTTTAATAAAAAATATATATGATATAAACATGTAATGAGAATTGATAAACAAACTCCCCCCTCCACCCCCAATGCAGACGAAATTCTAATTGCTTTGCCATCAGAAAGTAAAGTGTTTTCGCAATTTACAAGGTATTTTGATTTGTGCTGGACAAATGACACGCCCTTCTAAGTCAAATTATTTTTTTCCGTTAACTTAGAGCGATGGTACAGAACTGTAAATATGACAAAATTTCATGATAAATAATAAACAATTATAAAGTTATTTTTATCTGACTTTTAGCTATTGAATTTTAAAATTAAAGGTATTTCCTTTCCAGAACCACTTTTTACGTCTTTTAATTACCCATGATTTTAAATCGTATAATGAATACCAACACCATAAAATATGAATATAAACTGCGATTGCGTTCAGCCTTCTATTTCATGAAAAGATATATGAAAACTTCACTCTGAGTTCAAATTCCAGAGTAAACAAGGTCATTTACTCTGCATTCATACTTTACAAAAGAATATACCATACTACGTGAAAATAAGTCTTGTTTGAAAGAACAAATTATATGTATGCAATTTTCCTTATAATGTGTGCGTTAAATATGCTGCTCTTCGCAGCATTCCAGTTTTATTATATTTTCCATTTAAATTTCAAACTTAAAATAAATTTGAGTGTGGGAAAACATTTAATTTTATATTCCCCAAATGGAACTAAAATTATGGGTTCTGGCTCATTTTTAGAGATAACTTCTTAAGAAAAGCCAATGTTAATGGCAAAGCTTAAAAGGACATTATCACCCGCAGTGTTTTTGCTTTATTTGGCGAACTTATTTTCATTGTTGTATTATTTTTTGAGTCATTACTTGGCGGTCGGTTGCAGCAGATGAATGAAAAATTGGCGGTTACTAGGGAGGCTCAAGTCTTTGATTGCGACTCGGCATGGCGCGCAGCCAAATTGAGAAGAGAATGATAAAAAAGAATGAAATGGAAAGAAAGATGGCATTCGATTCAACCGAAAAAGATTCCTTTTCGCGGAAATGCTAAATGGAAAGTGCCAGATTCAATTCCCAAAGTCATCGGTCTTATTATAGCGCCTTTTGATAATCTTCCGTCTCCCCCACTTCTTTATGCTCCTCTTAACCGGGAATTAAGAAGTATGTTTTTGCCGCCAATTCTGGACTAGCATTCTTGACACGCTTGCACGCTCAACTGACAAACGAATAAGTCTTTGTTTCTCCCTTAAGAATTTTGTGTTATTAACAACAGAAAAAAATGTTCAGCAGCTGCCTTGTTGACATCTCCCTCTCTCTCTCTGGACATTAAGCAGCAGAACACTGTCGTGAATGTGTCGCTCAATGTGGAGATTAAGATGAAACTTTTTCAACTATTTCTGAAAAAAGAGAAAAAAAAGAAAGAAACAAAGAAAGAGGGATAGGTCTTATGTCTTAGTTGATATTAAATGAAATGTGTTAATGTGTCAGATATTAGTAATTTGTATTTTTATAAATTTTTCTAATAGTGAAAATTTAAATTTGAAATATCTATCGCTCTTTTCAACCTTGTTAAAACGAACTTCAAATTAAGCTCGACAGACAAAATACCTGCCTCTAACAAATAAATTAGGAAAATTAAAGATAAAACTCACTTCATGAAATTTTTGTAAAGGTTTTTTTTTTTTTTTTCAATACGGAGAAGCCAAAAAAAAGGTCCTTTTTGTTGAAGAACTTTTTAATTCTGCATGATTTATCTTTTGTTTCAAAAAAAAAAAAAAAAAAAAGAATGAGACGAACCACAAAAAAACACATAATACTCCTCGTAACTCTAAACGTTTCAAAATGCTCCAGAAAATTGCCCCAGATTTTCCGATCAAGTCAAGTAAATACAAGCTATTTGCTGTAATGAATAAATAGTATAAACTTATTCCCTTTCCACTCGCCCTCGTCAAAATCACGCGCTGAACTTTCATATCCTATTTCTCTTGCCCGTGATATTTCCGTGCAAGTATATAGTTCAAGCGAAAATAATATTTATCCCCCTATTTTCTGTGTTTATAGTGTACTATTATGCCATATATTTGGCATTGAAAGGTTTTATGAAACAGTAAAACATTTTTGGGGAATTAAAACTTGAAATATGTTATTCTAATTTTTGGAAGTATCAATTTCAACTTTAGTCATATTTATGTATTTTTCTAAAGCAATCAATAACTGAAGTTAGCGAAGTCCTTAAAAAAATCATATCTAACTTAAAAGAAAAATCTGATATAGAATATAAAACAAATCCGATGCTTTTTTTCCCCAAAACAATAATGCGTTTAAAAATAGCGAACTGTGCGAAAGAAGTAATAATCATACAAAAAAAAAAAAAACATATCAAGAATGATCTGCGTCACAATTTTTGTGGGGCCCCTTAGAGTACTGAAAGCGTTTTGTGCACCGCCCTTTTTTAAGCACCCCATCCATATGTATAAAATCTCTCCGGCCATATTTACGATCTACGGCACCTCCAAGACACTTCATATACATTAGAGACACCAGAAAGAGACTCTTTTTTATATACGTTTCCCCCCACCATTTCTATCTGCAGCTGAAAAGTTCTTTTAACTAGCGTATTACAAATGTTCTCTTCAGATCGGCCATTACATTTTTTATGGCCTTCACTGGTGTAAAGACACCAAGTTAAAACTTGGAAATAAAAAAAGAAAAAACGTATATGAAAATAGCTTTCCATGTTTCCTTCGACGGCTTTCTTGTTTATAGGCAGAGCCGAATCCATTTACTGGCCGACTCTCATTGAGGAGTTTCAAAAAATTTGACCTCTGGTTAACGAATAGCATTTATGAAACTTTTTATCAACATAAATTGGCAACAGAGACGCCACCTACTTTCAAAATGTAATTTCATCGTCTGCGTAAATTAACAATGAGAACTACAGCAATAACAAAAACTGTGTTCTTCCGAACTCAAAAGTTTAATTTAACGATTGCATGAAAGGGAACAAGGAAACTTAACTGCCTAATAAAACTTCGAATGTATTTAACGATTGAATGAATGTGTTGCTTCTCCAATAAAAGAATTAACGTTCTTGTACTAACACTAATCCAGCGAGCTGAAGATATTTCATCAATAAAAACTATTTTCATAAAGAAAGAAAGCTACTTTCATTAGTGAAATGTTGTCATAAAATGCTTTTTAAAATATAACTGTCAACGGCTTTTACCACTGGAACGCATCTTTTGGAATTCTAACATACAATTAAAAAGTATCGCAAATGAAAATTGGTTTCTTATATTTTTACGTATTAAACAAATACGCAAAGTTCTTATTACCATCATAAAACCAAAATGGCATTTGAGTATTTGCCTTTCTTGTTAGTAATTTTACAGTTCATTTTAATGAGTTAAAACCGAAATGGGATAGTACTTTTGTTCAGACAATGAGTAAGTAATCAGTTTCTAACATTCTTTTCATTGCACAATCCTGAAACCATTAGTACAAAATTCGTAACTATTGACGATGAAAACATAAAACGCTCCAACATTTTTTTTTCTAAAGCTAAGCAGCTATATTGCCGTGAGCAGGTACAGAGCAGTAACTGCAATTTTTGTTTTTTTTTTTTGCATTTTTGTCATTGATTGTAGATTAGCTGTATTGTACAAGCTTGCTTATTTGGTTTCCGCTGAAAAAAAGCACGAGAAAGAGGTATAAATCCAACATTTCCCTGTTGTTAGTATTGAATCAAAAACGCGTTTCTTCAAGTATCTCGAAAACTCATTTCTGCAGATACTGCCGTTTACCTGCACACGGTAGAATATGTCTTGCAACACGAAAAAAATTAAGTAACAGACACTTTGAATAATATATTGAAACTATGTCATTCTGCATCATAGATTTTGCACTATGCTTGTTAGTTCACCTTTCAAGTAAAACCTATCTTTCACAGCTTTTGTTTTCAGTTGAATTGAACATAAGTCACATATAGTTACACATTGCCATTTTAGTTTAATATTTTTATAAGTCATCAAAGTTTATTGACAACCTTTGGTTTATTGACAACATACATTTCGAGTTCGTGTACTTGGTCACACAAGACCCGTTTATGAACTCACGTCCAATATAACAGATAGCACAATACAGGGACATAGTGTAGGACAGAATTAACTGCACAGAGAAGGAAATTACTACTAGGGCAACGGGCGGGAATCGAACCCACCTCATCAAAGTTTCCACAAAAATCAACAATAAAGTTAATCACATTTTCCCAAAATTGATTATGTGTTTACTTAAAATATTTCTTATTTCCATGGTCAAAAAAATTATCTACAGAACAGCTTCCCTATTTTTGCCATAAATATGAAAGCATTCAGATCAATTTGTATGCTCACAGCTGAAACAATTGAAAAAGAAGAGAAAAACTGAAAAAGAAAAAAATATAATACGGAATTAAAATGCAACTTTAAAGCGTTAAAAATGGAAATGCTCAACAATTTATCTCTGACGTCAAAAATGACATGAGAGCGACAGTGAGTGAAAATGAGCTGTCAGCGGTCTTAATAGAAATGTAAAAAGAAAGGTTTATTTTCCCTTCAAGTGCCTTGAACGAAATCATTTACACCGGTAAGAAGTTTGGTGAAATATAGGTAGTCAAAAGAGCCAGACTAAACACAAACCGTAATTCTGGAGTTCATTTAAATATAGGAATAAGACTACTGGGGATCTGGAATCTTTTTTGAGGATTGTAAATGCACAGCAAAAACTAAGTAAACGTCGAATACCAGCGGAAAGAAGACCGATAGCCATAAGAAACAACACAATTAACGGTTCTCACTCTAAACCTTCACTCGGCTAATAACACCACTATGTCAAGGGAAACCGTTCAAAAACTGCTTCATACTATAAGTCAGTTTTATCGTAGTATTCTTTATTTTACATGAAAATCAAAATTAAACTAAGTACAGGCTTAATTTCATTGCTGTTGAACGCATTAAACTATAACTTAAAAAAGCATTTTTCAAACATAAAAGCAATCTCAATCAATACGCATTTAAATCATTTCTAAATAAATTAATTTTCGATCTTTTGTTAATTTAATGAATTAATAAAATTTTTACGTGGGACATATCGGTAATTGTTTTTCAAAATATTACTTTACTTTTCTTGAATTGTTCATGAACAATAATATTAAGAGGTTTGTTATTGTATTGACTATGTAAAAAACATCGATTTTCAAACTGGTTATTGCTAACACTTCCCTCAACCCCCCCCCTCCCCATAAAAAAAGAAACAGCCCATGACCACCTTACCTGGTGGAATTTAATCATAATTAGTGAGAAACAAAATAAACAGTGTCGTTAAGAATTGTAAATTAATTATTTCAAATAATTATCTACTTAGATTAACTTGTTATACATTGATAATAGAAAAATTTGTGACCTTTGGTTGTAGTTTAAAGTATATTTTTTACAACAAAAGTATTTTTAATACGACTTTTGCTTTTTAAAACAGATAGAATCCCGCCTTTCAAAAAAGCGAGACCCTAGGTAGAGAATCGGCGTTATGGAGTTATTTTTTTTATTTTGAAGAGAAATACCATGAATTCTAAACTTAAAATATTACAGCTTGAATAAAATACTATTTTTCTCTTTAAAAATTGTCTTAAGTTTTTTCCTACACTACTTCACATCTGTTGACGTATTACGAAAGCAAACAAAACGAAAATATTCCAAGAAATTCTGGACGAAATCTAGAGAACTAATAATAGAGAACTAAAATAAATGACATAAAAACCATGAGCGGTGGAAAATAAAGCTGGAATTGTTTTGTACTTTTTCTTCTAGAAACTCATTAAAAATAATACTCTGGTTCTGGAAAGGACGTTAAATAATGAGTTTATTACCACTTAGAAACGTTGTATTAGTTTTGCTTGTTTGACATCTGAGATGTCCATATTAATAATTCCACTCTACTACGAGAGAAAGAGGTTGCGTGAGCTGTGGGGAAATAGTAAAAGTAATACAGACAAAATGAAAAAAACTTATATTCAGTCCGAGAATTTTTTTTTTTTTTTATTTTATTTAGCAGAAAAATAAAAGCTTGAAATGCACTAAAATAAATAAAAATAATTTTTGGAGTTTCAAAATGTAAGCAATTTTTTACGAATAGAATTATGATTTTAGCTTTTCAAGTGAGTAAAAATCAGGAATACATTTATTTTTCGAAATTAAATTTGCCAATGTAAGAAATGACATGAGTGATTTAATGTTTCGCTGCAAAAATAACAATTCGCGTTATACAATAATTATTTGCACCCCTGATTAATTGAAGAGGACATTAATGAAACATTTTACAAGATGGAACTAATTGCCATTTATGTTTCGTTGCGGAAACCATATAGAAACATTAAAAAAAAATAGTTTAACGATTGCTGAAGGAAAGTTTTAAGTCTATTGATAAAATACCATAATCTCCTAAATGTACGAAAGTTCTCTTCGCTGCAACAACCTGTTGCAGCCAAAAGAAGTGGTGAGCTCTACTAAAAAAACTTTGAAACGTAGCTCTGCATTACAAATAACTAAACACTCTTTGATCATGTTTTGAACACGGGTGTTTGTGCCTTTTTTAGAAAACTTAGAAGCATTTCCGGAGCAAGTTTAAAAAAACTTCTGACAGCACTTTTCAGAACTCTTATTCGGTTCAGCACATTTTTTAATTTTTTTCAGAACGCATTTAAGAAAATTTTCTAAACACCGACACATGTCCTTACCTTTAGGACACTTTGTAGCACACTTTTTACAGCACCTATATGTATAACACTTTTTTGATTAATTCAGTAGTTTTTGTTCTCAATATCACAGCAATATCTCGAAGTAGATATCAACCGCCGCCGGGTATTGGACAGTCTTCGCTACGAGGGGGCCATCTTTTTTAACGACACTAGCAATACCAATCAACAGCGGTTCATTGCACCGATATTTCTAGTAGAATCATATTTAGAGATCTTACTGAATAGCAATTAAAGAAATATATTTATTTAACTATATTTGATTTAATTAACAAAAAGGAAGTGATAATTTCACAAGTATGCCCCCAATCTATTCCTAAATGCTTCCCGGTGCTGAAATTTAGCAAATTATTTCATTCGGAGCTAATTTCAGCACACTTTCTTTTTTACGGAAACATTTGAAACAGATTCAGGCAATTGAAACTTTTGTATTGAATTAAAGTCATCCAAACGTCTTTCCAATGTGTATGCATTGGGGGGGGGGGGGATTGTGGGTTTGAAGAAGACAACTTTATGTGTCCTATTCGGACGGAATCGAAATTCAAAAAAGAAAAAGACACTCATGTAAAATATGCATAATTCCAGAGAACATTTTCATTTGATGTTCACCTTTCAAAATAACTATTTAAAAATACATATTTAACATGTTCTGGTACTGTTGGTGCTGTTCCCTATTAGGACACATTTCTAAGCTTCGGTAAAATGTCAGTGCATTACATTTTTGCGATAAATTGCAATGCTTTTAAGATTTGAAATATTGACTGACCCCTGAAGATTTATTGCTCATTAGGTGAAAAAGTAATGAGATTTATAATACAAAATTATGCTCTAATCTTAATTTTAAAAGAGTGTCTCTTATTCGGAACCCTTCCTTCGTATATAGATATTAAACAATACAAGATGACTAAGAAAACAAGGACTTTGATGTAAAATATTTAAAAATAAGTGAATAAATAAATGGCTTAAAAAATACAAACAAGTTTAATAAATGGCGAGATTGTGCGCAGCTTAAGGTCGCTGTTCCACACAACACTCACTTCATATTCCGATTTTTTACTTCCTTTTACAAAAAAGGAAGTATTGTATTCACAAAAAAATTTTCAATCAAAAATCGGCTTTAATTTCCATTTTACTCACCTCCGAATGAATGCTGATTTTTTTGTTTTTTTTTTTGTTTGACGCGACCACACGTGGATATATGCCTAAAAATGTACAGACACCCGAAATATCCATTTTGATGATCCCCAAGTTAATTACGAGTTTACTCGTGATGTCCGTATGCACGTATGTATGTGCGTATATACGTTTGTGTGTCTGTATCTCGCATAACTCAAAAACGGTATGTCCTAGAAAGTTGAAATTTGGTACGTAAACTCCTACTGTAGTCTAGTTGTGCACCTTCCCTTTTGGTTGCATTAGGGTGTTCCTAAGGGGGTCTTTTACACCCTTTTGAGGGGAAATCATTGTTGATTTAAATGCTAACTCAAGTGGTGTTTTAATTTGTCAAACACTTGGCGACATTTCGCCAAGCTTTTGGTTACAAAGTTTTGCCGCCAACTTGGCGAAAAATTTGGCGATTTTTTAAAAAATTTTTTTTTAAATTTTAAATCTTGTTTTAATTTGGCCAATGTTGGTGATATTTAAAGAGTTAACCACTGAATCACATTAAAATTGCCAATAATGGGGGAATAAATCTGTGCAAAACTTTTTTTTTTTTTTTTTTTTGCTGCGGTTCGCAAGAAACTAGGATGAAAATATATAGTGTTTCCTTGCTTACTCCAAAGCGCTATTATGATTAAATTGGCGTAAAAGGAAGGTCATGTGATGCACACATCAGCTCGTTTCCTAAAGTTCCTAGGGAGAAAAAAACACTTTTCTTCCCTTTTAAAGTAAGCCTTTCCAATTTATCAACGAAGGTTTAGTTTTATTATTTACACGCTGTTATAGATATGTAGGAATGAAATCGGTAAAATAATAAGTAACATTTGTAGCTTTCAAACGGTAACGTTGATCATATGTACTATTAAAATACTTCACTTTATTTTTAACAAGTACGCATAAAAATTCTTGAGAAACGAAAATTGCGAATGAAAAGTTGACAAAATTTTACAAGTTTTACCTAGAACAAAAATGAGATGATAAGTTTTCACCAATTTGCAAAACAATATTTTATGTTTTCTCATTCTTGCACAGACTTAGCATATTTCAGTGATTTTATTAAAAGTTCAAAAGTTTTCAAACAAATAAAAACTCATATAAATAGCAAAACAAATAAAGACCCGAGAATATTTATCGGTCAATTACCACAATTTATTCTTCTCACTTTACTTTCTCAACACGTCAGAAAACCAAGAAAAAAAAAAGCAAACACAAATCTATGCTGTTGCCAAGAAAAATCCCCAAAATTAAAACGAACTAAAAGGAAAAGAGATAGAAAAAAAGTTTAGAAGAGAAAACATTTGTAAAGGAAATTACTCCAACAAGTCATCTGGCGGAAGGCCAGGCAATCAGCGAAAATCCTGAGCCATGCATCATGTCTCTTGGAATCGGGAGTGAATGTCAGAATCCGGATTTTCCATATTTAAAACATTTGTAGGAAAAAAATACAGCTATGCAATTTCGGGAATTGAATTCCAGATTTGCGTAGCAGACGAAAAGAATTTTTTTAATCAGCGCTGTACATGCGATAAAGTTTGAAATGAGTCACAACGGTTTCAAACTGTTTGGCCGTTTATACTAAGGCCCAAAAGGGCAACTCATTTAATGTGGAACTTTAGATAAGCTATAAAAAAATTCACGTCATTTTGTGAAACAATGAAATGTTTCACCAATTCGTTGCGTTGCTGGATATTGATTTTTATTTTGTTGTCTTATAACGCAGCTTCTTAATAATGAGAAAATACAAATAATCATAAGAGTGGTAAATTAAAAGATTTTGAATTAATTCAATTAAATCTGTTATAGGGTATAAAAACACTTTCATCTTAAGTACTCAGATACAGTTGCGTACTTATTTTAAATGTGTGCTTAACCGCATAATGTAAAAATTCCGAAAATATTACAGTATCGCGCGGGTGGAAAATTGTTGGAGTATTTCCAAAATGACAAAACAATAATTAGGTGGTTAGCAACATACGAACTACACATCTATCTTCCAAAATAGATTTGATTTCATGATAGCAGTTAAATATAAAGTTCAATGAAAAACCAGTATGTTATTTTATTTACACGGGCTAACAAACCGAAAAAATCATATTTACTTTTCAAAGTTGAAAATATTGAAAAAAGTAGAAATGGATTGTGTAGTGTTACCTATTGATCGATACTAACATTTGGAGAACAACCCGTTTCCGTAATAAAGTCCACAGAAGAGATGATAAATTCTTTGTGAAGAAACGAGCTTAAGTAAAACATTGAACCCAAGCCAATCAAGCAGCCAGAACAATATTTTTTCAGAACCGCTCATTACAATGCGCTAAATAAACTTGAAATTTGGCAAAGAAAATAACATAACCCGGATTTTCTAGTTTCCTCACAACAAGTGTTTTTGGAAATCTTAAAATATCGCAAATTCTATCTTATGCTATTTTCAACGAATGGGAAAGATAAATAGTACTTGCAGCATTACGAAATGAGTAGTTCTTCACCAAACAAAGAAGTTTAGAAAAACCTTAAAGATTTGAGATCTATCTAAAGAAATTATTTAACATTTTGTTTTGCAATTTTGACGAAAAATATTTTTAAAATGAGAAAACATATGTTAGATGCATATATCAACTACTTTTTAAATAATTAAAATTATTTTACAAGCATAAAAGTTAGCCGGAGGAAGCAAACATGATTTTATTATATAAAATAACCATTTTAACTTATTCCTTAATGTGTACGCTCTCTGTACGTTTTGTATTTTATTCACACCGAAGAGTTAGAGAAACTTGATTTCAATACTTCGGGATAAAATAAATATTTCCCAAACGTATTGAGTTACACCACCTGTTGCCTTTATATCTTTTACGGATATAAGTTTAAGTATATTTTAAATAAAAAGGCAGAACGTTTAAACTACTGTTACAACAAAAATAAAGTGTTCATTAACGTCCGCCACATAAAATTAACAAAAGGATTAAAATTTCTGTACAAATTACTGCGATATTCAATGCATTCTGCTTTGAAATACTCCTTAGCTGGTACTTATCTAACAAACTTAAAATAAATTGAAGGCACGATTTAAAAGTTTACATGCTAATAAATGAGAACCACTTTAGTAGTATGACGTCATTAGCAGAAAAAGTATATATCACGCGGACAGCAATGCATTTGACTCCGAAACGTCCCTTATTTCCACTACATTATTTCGTCAGATTCTGCCAATATTTAAGGTAATGCACTAGTAGTAGCCACAGTTAAGCGTATTTTATGTATTTTTTAAACTGTGGGTCTACAAAATAAATCCAATTTTTTAACTCAATAAACGTATTATAGCCCAACTATTCCTAAATCGTCCCATTTTCTAAAAATGCCAGAATTTAAATTTTTTCAATTTTTTCTCGAACTTCAAATTTGATCCAATAGTGGCCACTCAGAAATCTGAAATTTTCAGTAGTGGTCACATGCATGAGTCAGTAGTGGCCATCTGACATCCTTTCCTTAGAATTCACATTACTCACTTTAAATTCAAATAACTGATGGGTAAAATTGATTCAATATGATAGTTATATTAAGTACCAATATATAATCACATTTTTATTGTACATTTATTTCTTCAAAGTACATACGTACTTAAGATAAAATAAAAAGTTTTTAGTAGAAAATTTGTATTTGTATTTTTTGTAGGCTAATGTAAAAAATAAAGTGCAAGAAAATGAATGTACTTATATAAGTATTCTACATATGAACTTTGGTAAGTATGAACTGAATAATTATTATCACTACGAAATCTTTACTAATAAAAAAGCTGAAAGTCTGTCTGTCTGTATATCTGGATCTCTGACTGCCTGGATGTCTTTGACGCGCATAGCACCTAGACCGTTCGGCCGATTTTCATGAAATTTGGCACAAAGTTAGTTTGTAGCATGGGGGTGTGCACCTCGAAGCGATTTTTCAAAAATTCGATTTTGTTCGTTTTCTATTAAAATTTTAACAACATTATACCGAGCAAAATTATAAGATGGACGAGTAAATTACCAAGTTAAAATAACGTGGAACCGTAACATGGGCAAGTCAATTGGCGAGAAAGTCACCATACATTATTTGTTAATACATAGGTGAACCAAAAGACCTTTTAATTTTTCTTCTACGGGCAAAGCCGTGCGGGTACCACTAGTTTATAAGAAAATAGTAAGTACACAATTCAATGTAATTATAGGACAATTTGTTTCCTACAACTTACCAAGGTATATCAATGTATATAGGAAATTGGTAGCAAAAGTTTTCAATACTACTAAAGGCATGGTGTCCATGCACCTAGAAAGTCATGGATTTCGGCTATGATCAAAAATGGTCATGGAAAGTCATGATTTTCGGCAAAAAGTGCTCAAAAATTATGGAAATTGACAATTTGGTCATGAATTTTGAGTTCAAGAACATGCATATTCATCGAATTCTACACATTAGCTTAAACTTACGTATCTTGGCCATTTTTTACGCTATTACGAGTTAATCCCAATTTTTCACACATTTCTAAATCCGATTGCATCCGCTTCTTTAATGCTCGCTCATTTTTCTTTTCCTTTGATTTTACCTTTTGGATATTTATAGTTATGTATTTAGCATTATTTTTAACCTTTCATACATGTCTATTGTGTAGTTGAAGACTTTTAGACGCTGCAAAAATTTTAAGTCATCCGTGTTGATTCTAGAGACTCATAAAAATTATCATTAATTCTCAGCTGTGTCTTAAGTTAATGAAGATTTTAGAAAATAAAATTGGTCTGAAGAATTAATTACGGACGTTTTGTACATCGATAAAATACAGAAATCAGGGAATTTTCGAAGGAAGGTTTTTTAAAAAGTCCGTAAATGTTACATATTTCATAACTTCGGAAATTTTACAACATTTGTAACCTATCATAAAACTTTGGCGGTAAATTTCTGGTATTGTCTGGTAAATTACTTTTTAAGTACTTGAATATTCTATTTTTTTCTGATTATTTATGCTTTTTATTGTAAACATAATTTTAGTAACTACTAAATTATTGCTAGTCATAGATAATTTAGAAAACTATTTATAGTACCATGCTCCTATTTTTTATTCGGTAAACTTTGAAGTTTTATCCGGTAAACTGATAATTTCACTCTTTGCAAAAATTGGAATTTTGGGCGTCCCTGACTATTGGCAGTCATAAATAAATATGAATCAATAGATTATAAATTGCAAAACACATACTTACTGACATGATTTAGACTACCAAAGAGAAAAATTGTTCTATAAACAAGTGTTATAACTGGGAATTTTATATATCATGGCTTTTTCTAATTTTACTGTGTGTGACTTACTTCTAATAAGTGTTTTACCTTAAAAAAAAATCTGTATTTTCAAGAAATAATTGCTTAAATCTAAGAAATTAAAAATTATCTGCTTTGCTTAGAAAAGGGATAATTTCGATCAAGCATAATGTCCTCCCCCTTTCATTTTTTGCCAGCTCAGCAAGCAGGTTGCAATCTCTCTCTCGGTTCTAGTAGAATGTTTCTCCTCTTTTTGTACGAGTGCGCCAAATTCCTGTTTTTTTTTTTTTTTTTACCAACAAACTATTTAATAATCCCCCCCCCCGTGATATGTGCCCCTAGGCCAGGGCGTATGGGCCTAGGGGATGGCCTGTTGAGTAATCCGGGCCTGTCCATAGAACAGGTAAACGCACTAGCAGTCGCCACAGTGAAGCATATTTTTATGAGTTTTTTAAACTGTAAGCCTACACTATCAATTACCATATTTGAAACTCAATGAGCATATTATAGCCCTTCTCTTCCTTAATCGTCCCATTTTTTAAAAATGCCAGAATGTCAATTTGTTCAATTTTTTTCAAACCTCAAATTCGATCCATCAGTGGCCATTATATAATATACATGAGTCAGTAGTGGCCATATTGCTGTTTAGAAGTGGCCACCGGGTGGCCACTACTAGATCACACAATAATATTATGTCAGAAATGAGGCAGGTTTTTATGTAAAGAGATTACAACACACTAAAAGGAAAATTGAGTTGATTTGTGAAAAACCGTCCTGATTCAGTAGTGGCCCCTCGGTGGTCACTTTTGAATTTCCCAACTTTTTTGGTACCAGTAGTGGCCAGGTAAACTGTCAGCCAAAAAAGCAACTATTTCAAGTTGAAAATGCTCCAAACATGATCTTTCACATTCCATAACATGGTTACAGCTCTAAAAATATTATTTTTGAGCATTGTTCTATTCATAATACGACACAATGTTTATATACCTCGTTACGGAGAAGCGTTAGAAGACAGCTGAAAAAACATCGACAATCCAGGCGACCGTATTAAATAGTTGATAACAATTTTCCATGATGCTCTACCTACTCCTCCTTGAACTGCCCACTACACTATAGCCTGAGGTGTACCTCCTGCAAGTTTCAATCCACTGGGACCCCTAGAATCCTTATTTTTAAAATACAAACCTTAAAGTGGCCACTACTGAAGCAGTGGCCACTACTGGTGCATTTACCTTAAATATTTAAGCAAGCTAAAATCCTGATGCCTAAATGTACTATTTAAAAAAGTCTAAACATGCACAATGGGAAGAGCAAAATATTGAATCTCATTTCCCTTCAAAGAGTCAGAAATCTGGCATCACAAATGGATCTATGATGTGGGCTCCTCTCTTATCATGTAGTATATCACAGAGCTCTAAAGCAAAAGAAAATGCTATTCAAGAATAATGAAAGTAAGAATCGGTTATAAGGATGGTGTATCGCAAGAGAGCAAAAAGAACCTCTGGCGATACCAATTTTCGATGTGCCATCCGTATCAATATTTATGACGCCACATGACTAAAATAAAGTAAAAGCCCACATACTGTTTTATCCTTATTAATAAGACGAAACGTTTAATATGAATCTAAAACTATACACCCAAGATCTGACTTCAAATAAGCAGTATATTCTTGGGAGTGACCGCAAAAACAGAACCCTTAAAAATAATTTACTAACTTGAAACAGAAATAACTTTTGATTCCTTTTGATTCTGAAGAAATAGCAACAAAAGAGATGTAAAAAAAAAAATATGTGAAGCAAGTGTATATAAGTTTATAGCTTTTTATTTCAGTGACTTTGGTCTTCGATGTTGGAAACGGCTTATACAGAGTGATCTAAAAGTTAGTCAATCCATTAAAAATATCTTACTTCAAAAATACTAATACATTTTAGATACAATTTTAGTAAGTTGACAGCACCATTTTTCAAAATAATACGCCACTTTCATTTTCAGTTGCATTTAGTTTGCAATGCGGTCCAGACGTTTTTTTGCCAGACACGGACATGATACGCTTAAAATTTCGTTTGTTTCAGAGTCCACATAAAAACTCCATCTGAGAGACCAGATTTCTGACTGTTAGAAGGGAAATTAGTGATGTTCTGGATATCCGTATCCGTATCCGTGGATATCCGAGGGAAAATAAAGATCCGTATCTGTTACTTTTTTGACGGATCTGAAACGAATCATTTCTCTCTATTCTAAAAATTTTTAAATATTTGAATAAAACTCTTAAATTCCGTAAAGTGCATATCAGTGTGTCTTTTTGTGGCATCGTAGCTCCTAAACAGATGAACCGATTTTGATAGTTCATTTTTCGTTCAAAAGGTGACTTGATCGAAAGTGTTCTTAGCTTGGCCTCGTTTTTGTAGAACTTTGACTACCGGAGATATTAATTAAAAACCGATTTAACGTTTCTCATAATTATGGTAGTAAAAATTTACCCATACGTTAAAAATGTTGGCCCTAATTGAGAGAACGAAGTTTTCTGCGTTTGATATTTATTTGAAACTTTCACCTTATATACAGTAAGAGCTATAATCTTGTTAAGTAAATTTTAAATGCAATTCTAAGTCTGTACGCGTGATTGGTAGCGATTTCATAGTCGGAAGATATACTTAGAAAAAGATCAAGGATTTAAAAATTTTTCCTGCTGTTAGCTCATATTTGTTAACAAATGTGTGTTCTGACCCGCACAATTCATCTTCTGTGAATCTGTGAGGTCGACTCTCTGGGATATTTTTTGGTTTTTTAATTTTTAAAATATCATTAGTTTTTTTTATTGATTCGGGATTTCTGTTGTTCTTCATTTTTGTTTTTCTCGGCATCTTTCAAAAATTGAGACTAAATTCTCTATTTACTGTTTGCAAAGGTGTTCCCGGCTCTGTATTTCGCCGGTCGGAGAAGTTCGGTGGAATGGGTCAGCGCTGCATTTATGCTGAAATAAAATGGGAAAAATTATTTCTAGCCTGTCCAGTAGCAGCTTTACTCTTGCTCCTATATCATATATCTACCGAGTAAGCTAGAAATATTTTTCACATTCCATCTAAGCATTAATGCAGCGCTGACGTATTCCTTCCAACTCTCCCTCAATTTTGACGGAGATTTCTTTAAAGAGTAAATCATAGTCTTGATTAATTTTGCCGCAGTTGACATTTTTTGAAGAAACTGCCATTATTCTGACGGGAAAACCTTCCGTAACAAATTTTACACTTAGATAGTTGAATCGGGTAATAAAAATTTTGAGATCCGTATCCGTATCCGCGGATCTTGAAACTAATGATCCGGATCCATATCCGTATCCGCGGATCTACTTTTTTAACGATCCGGCACATCACTAAAGGAAATCAATATTTTGCTCTTCATTCTCTATATCGAGCTGACCCGGTAAAGTTAAGTAACCACTTCCCCGTCTATAACGTTTCCAGTTTCTTGAAAGCCAGTTAATCAAAAGAGAGTTGCTTAACATTTGTGAAATTTATTATTAAAGGTTTCATCATCGCCTTTAACTGAATGATTTAAAAAAATGCTCATTAATAAAACTTCATTGATCCTGCCAAAAAACTATCATGACAACACAACAAACTGAAAGCAACTGGATGTGTCAGTATACAAGGAAAATAAAAATAAAAATGGCGTGTTATTTCGAAAAATAGTGTTGTTAACCAGTCAAACAATTTGTCTAATTAATGGTATTTAAAAAATAGAATATTTTATAAAGAGTTGCGCGGCTTCTTGGGTCATCCTGTATTATATATTAAATTTCCCCGCAATTATAGACTTCAGAGGGTGCCTTGCCTCTTCGTGTTGATTTTTCTCCTTTTGAAATACAACAGCGTTCTCAGTTTCACTCAAAAATATCTTATCATATGATTTTTTTGCTTTTATATTGCCAATTCACACTATAATTACAAAATACAATCTATAGATGTCGGAACAGACATAGCAAGTTATATCCTCAAACTTTATTTATATATCCGTCATTGATGTTTAGTTCAATAATTAAAAATATATTTATCAGTAATCGTAAAAAAAAATAAAACGAATTTTCAAGATAATATATATTTATCGGATTTCAAAGAACTAATTTAGCGCATTTATTCATTCGCTGCTTTATTTTTTTCCAATATAATCGGGGAAATGCAATCGAAGAATAAAATTAAAAAAAAACTTGTAATCTTTGTAAAATAAATAGAAAATAAGACAGAACAACCGCCTCGACAGAAAATTTATCATTACAAATAGATACAATGTTAAAATTAAGTCGGTCATAATGCAAAAACTTGGCAAAAAAAAGAACACGTTTTTAGGTTTTACGCAACGTAATTTATTCCTAGAAAAATTTTCAAAATGGTAAAACAAAAATTATATTTTGGACACAAAAGCTATCATTTCAAATATAATATCGCACCTAAATGAGAATTTCCCAAATTAAATTTTGTAGAAAACGGTTTCTATTAACTTGTGTAGGAACTGATACTATTTACTTAATTATGTTTAATATTATTAAAGTGTGACAAAGTTATTATTTCCAACTAACTTAATCAACAACTTCCAGTTCGTGCTTTTAATGAAAAAGATTTCGTAACATTAATTAAATTTGAAGATTGAATTGAGAGCCGTTGAAAATTAAACTATTTATTTATAAGCACGTAGTTTAAAGAGGAGCTAAATCATTTAAACTGTCGATGGCTATAAACAACATTTCGATTTCATATTCAACTCTTTTTATCGCTCAAATTGTTCTATACATTGAAATGAACATTACAGAATACTCATTTGTTAGCAGTATCCAAAAATATTAATATGTTTCATTTCAAAAAAAAAAATCATTTGTGCTTACGTAAAAAAGAAAGGAACAAAAACTAGATTGTCAATGTTCACAATTACTCCACTGTACTTAAATGTACAAAAAATGCAATGCTTATACATAACAATCAGAATTTATAAATAATTGATAAAGAAAATAAAAAGCTATTCTACAGCTATTTTGTTTGAATATTATTAAACGTAATGCTGTTATGAATAAAGATATTGTGTCCAACTTTTAATGGTCTTAGCTAACAAATGTAAATGTCATTAATAAAATTTTTCTAGCTCATTCCATTAAGTGAACATTGATTTTTTTTAAAGTAAAAACTTCAACTCCACTTTTACTTCTTCCTCTTAGAGCATCTAAGCGACAGATTAAACAGCACTTGGTTTACTTAAAATAAATATTTGCATAGTCTTTTATTTTTAATGAAAATTCGTTTCTAATTTTTGGACGATGTTTATGTGGAACTTTTCTGACATAATCTTCTGTGTGACTGTTTATCAAAAAAAAATTTCATTGATTTTTATTAATTAGGAGATTTTATTAAAATGCAAATAATGGAGTGGTTTTTGAAAAGAGTTTAATGCTTGTCATATTTATAATAAAGTGTAGGGTAAACAAAAGCAATCCCGTGCTATGAAGGTTTTCAATCGCAGTTTAAAATTTTTGAATCGAACTCATTCTCAAATGCTGAAACATAAACAGTAAACCAATAAAGCGAAGAAAAATTAACGATAAAAATAAATTATTCATTAAAAGTCTTTTATCGCTGCTGACCGTTTTAAAATCATTTCTACTAGTTGACTAAACCAAAACGATTTCAATATCAAATTATACACTTTTTTGTGTTTTCTACTGCAATTTAACTACAACATAAATGAAAGCAAATGATGGTTTCCCTAGTCAATGTTAAAGTATACGCAATAATAAAAATCTTTTGATATTTTACAATTAGTTTTAATTTTATGTAATGATCTCGTTTTGTAAAAAATAAAAGACGTAAGAGAGTGATTTATTTCATTATCAATTATACTTTTATTTGCTGCAGTGTTACACCAAACACTTTCACGACAAAGGAAAATTTGTATTAATTTATGAACAATATAACTGCTTTTAATATTAACAATTAAAAAAAAACTGTTTTGAGTTTTAATATTGTAACAATAATTTTCCAATATCTTTTTAATTTCAATTAGCAAAAAAAAATTGTACATTGCATGTCTAACTTACAATTTTCCTCTATGTATTGGAAGATACTTTCTCAATTAAACTCGAATTGCTAAAATTCTGTTTAGTAGTTCATAACTAACTTCGACTAACATAATTCTTCAGTGTAATATGATAGAATAGTACCCAAAAAGTGCTTAGAAGTGAAGAAAATTAAATTTTAATCGATGTCTTTTATTAACCATTCTTGATTCGTCTTTTTTGAATACATAATAATTTTAAATTCATACTTTAAAACTATATTTTTTTACAGAATAAACATTTCGACAAAAGTGGACAAAGTAAATACTAAAAGGGAGAAAGTGGGAGGGAAGCAATTTTGAGGAGAAGTTTATCAGAGAACAAAATAACCTGTTAAAAAAAATTGCTTCGTCAAGATTTATCTAACATTTGATAGTAGATACATTCCACTATTTTCGGGCAATTTTACCTCAAATGCAATGTAAATACATGTTGAGTATTCTTATAATTGACTCCGCTCATGCATTCCTTACGAAATATAACTCATTCTTTGTTACTTAATATATTTCAATGCGAAGAAACTTTTATTCATTAAATGAAAGAAATTATTCGGAGTTCAACTGCAGATCTATAACTTATTATCTTATCAACAAAGAAAGGTAATTCCAAATACATTTACAAAATCACAGTTACAAGTTTAGTAGTATAAACTTACTAATGGATTCAATTTTCAGAACTTAAGTCATTAATAAGTAATTGAATGAAGTTTCACTTTTACATAATGATTAAATTTAGCAGCAGCTTGCAATCCTTCAGAGATGAAAATTTTATCCTATAAAGTTAAGCATAGTTTGCTAAAATAGTTTCTCTGTAATAATTTTAGCATAAGCTATTCTACATTAGAGAAATATTTCCTAATCATTCCGTGCATCAGTTAAGTAATTTAACAGTACTTAATAAGACATAAGTACGTCTTCGAAAGTGGGGAAAAGGCTAAAGTATCTCTTTCTTAGCATCTTTTGATTAGCTGCTTACTGCGAGAAAATGTTAACGACTAAGACTAAAAGTATATAACGCACTGCATCTATCGATATCTATTATGCGAGCTAGAATTCAAAAAATAGATTGATTTGTAGAGTCGTTCTTATTTTGATCAAAACATAAAATTCAGTTTGAAAAGCAATAATAAAACTGCACGAGTCAAAACATCATATAACTATGGGAAAGTACATTTTATTTTCTGAAAATAACAACGTGTTAAACTGTACATAAATTATATATACTGTACATTTATTAATAAAAATAATTTTTATTGTTAATCTCTGCGTTTTTGACGCATTTTAGTTGCCAACTGCAATAGTTTTGGCTTACACCGTCAATCCTGGTCTCCCCCCATAATCAGTAGCATAACTAGGGGTTGGCAGGAGTGGCTCTCGCCAAGGGAGCAGCAGCCAGGGGGGCGGTATTTAAACTGATTTTTAAAAAAATTTTGAGTTTTTTTTATATCATAAAATTTGAAAAATCTTTTAAAGAATGAAAAAGAAAAAAATTTGCAAGAAAAAGAGCTAGAGACACATACATAACATCTACTGAGAAGGAACATTGGGCATCATTGAAAACAATTCTAAAAAATAAAATAAGAAAAAAATATACAATGCTGCCTCCTATTTGTCGAATCAACTAATCAAAATGTTTTAAAAACAAGGTCACAATAACCTCCGGTGAATTCCCATGTGGGTCAAACTGGAGGCGGGTGCGTAATTTCTTTAGTTCGCCAGGGGTGCTAGACCCTATATTTACGCTACAGCCCATAATAGCTAAAATAAAATGATATTTTATTTCAATGAGAATGAGATGTAAAATTGGGTTTTGAAAACTTCAGCTTTTATTAGTTTTCAATATGGACTCCCCCCTCCCCAAAATGATAAACCAATTATATTTGAACGGACTCTTTGCGGCAATTTTCATGAGAATGAAACATTTGAGTGATTGAGCTATTTCTACAGATGGGATGCCCCTGGCTCAATTGCCGCTTCAACTACATAATATTTTTAAAAATTATTACTTTGTAAAAGGTAAAATCAAAACGAGTGAAGAGAATTTTTCAAAAGTGTAATTCCATGATTTAGAAATAATATAAGTTTCCATTTGCGTTTTTAGTTTTCTACCTATTTAAAGTCGGTCAATGAATGTTGATAACATCTCATCAAAACAACGTCGGAGCATAATTTTTTTTTCTATTCGTTAAAATGTGTTCCAAAATATTTTGCAGACAGTAATCAAACAGCTCCGGTCTCAAACAAGTGTCGGGTAAATTATTTCTGCAGACTTCTCATATGTAAAATCGATCGTTTAAGAACAACATAACTTTGATTTAAAATTAAAAAAATAATAATGAAATAAAATAAAAAAAGCTTTTTTTTTTTTTGCATGATGGTGCTGCATTCTAAAAGAAAAGTATGTATTGGTAACATAATTGTTTTTGGAAATTTAAACTTTTTATCTCTCAGATAATATTTAAAGTTTAGACTAATGTAAATTTGCATCAGAGATGAAAGTAACTTTAACGTGAAATAAAAAATATAATTGTCTGTGTTGTAGTCTCCAATGAACCATCAAATCGATAATACATTGATTTTTTAGCGGGAAGCAAGCTTTGGAACCTTAACTCTGTACTTTCTCAAAAGAATTTTTATCTTTGTGTCATTATTTAAAAATATTCCTTTCTTGGATATTAGGGAATTTTAGAAGTGATATTTTTTATTGTTTCCACGTTGAATAAAATGCTTAGTTGATAGCAAGTATGAATTTCTGGAGTGTTCCATTTCATGACCACCTAGAGTAATTGTAGTGGTAACTGATAAATCCTCAATTTCAAGAATTAAGATGCACACTCCAAAAAACTAAATGGAATTCGTCAAAAGCATTTTGTGTAAACTTACATTGGGTTGCTGGCGTTCCAGTAGATGTCAGCTAATCGGATGCAAGCGACTTCTGAAGATAATGTGTCCAGAAGAGTCAACAGGATCATCACAATCATCCATGGCATTGTGACACGAGATAATTTCACACAATCCAAGAGAAAGAAACAATCACACACCGGTGCTCGAAATTGAACAATCAAGCATGGAATATTAGAAAAACTTCGCCCGCCGACTTGAAATCATTTATTTTATTGGCGGAGATAAATCCCAGCGAGTGGAGCGAACCGCTGCCACGAGACATGAGATGGGGTGGTCGAAGAACGGTGCAGAGAGATCGTCTGCGCGG
The DNA here is from genome assembly GCF_026930045.1 of Uloborus diversus. Taxonomy (NCBI): domain Eukaryota; kingdom Metazoa; phylum Arthropoda; class Arachnida; order Araneae; family Uloboridae; genus Uloborus; species Uloborus diversus. The sequence goes on from NC_072732.1 coordinate 136,559,323, forward strand.
CTTGGGCGGCACACCTGCTAAGCTACGACTGAAGAGAATCCGGCGGGCATCACGGAGCAACGGTGGTGGTAGGTTTGGTTTCGGGATTGAGGGGGGTAGATGCGATGCCGCCATCTGGTGGAAGTGGACCACACTCTTGTGAGGGAGACGGATTGTAGAGCATCTTTGAAAATCTGAGTAGTCAGGCCCGTCATTTGGAATAGTCAGGGAGGTCAATTGCCCCCCCCCCCCCCTCCCCTTGGTTTTGAGAAACAAATGTATTGCATGGCGCGGTTATAATGTTTTAACAAGGCTGTAGAATTGGAGTCGTGGATTCGGAGTTGGTGTGATTGTCGTGAAAATGAATCGGAGTCGGTTATTTTGTCTGCAACTCTGCCCGGAGCAGTGGTGGATACAAGGGGGAGGGGGCGTCATAACCCTGACCCCCTAAAACGTCGACAACAGTATCCGTCCAGACTGTATTCAAACATTTCAAGCATGAAATTTAAGCAATTACAGTATCTTTTCAATTCATTAATCATTTCTGAAAGTAAATATTTGAACTACTACTTCGTTCAATTGCTTATGAAATTAATTTGCGATGTTTATCCCCAATTAGGTACCTTATTCCTGGTCGATTTGTTGCTTTTATTGACCCCCAGGCAGTTTCAGAAATGTTTCGTGGCTAAAACCGTAGGTTCATTCATGGGTGAAAGGAGGTCATTTTTCAGCATCAACCCCCCCCCGAACGGTAATGCGTAAATGGCCCTTCTTTTTTTTCTGTTTATTTGCATAAGTGTCGCCGCCCCCCCCCCCTCCCCCAAGGCCCGGGCCCCTAGTTTCCGACTAGGCTGACATGGTCTCTCGTCGGGCCGGACGTATACCCCTACATTATAATTCGTCAAAATTTGGAGTTCCAATCGGAAGATTGAGAATTTCCGCCCTCCCAAAAATTTACGATCGGAGTGCCCCTAACTAGAAAGTAATTACAGGCAGCTTGTCATATTTCAGAATGAAAACATTTTACAATATCCTCATGTATATAATAGCGAATGATCGCATAACGCTGACGTCATCAACAATGAAACTCGCGCCACGGCATGATAATTCAATAATATTTTTAAATTGCAGGGAAATGCTTTATTTTGACAGGGCTGAACTGAATCCGTCAGCTTAACTGTTTTACTGGTAAGACTCATTTTTGGAGAATGAAAAAACGTAAAAATGGTCAACAATTAACACTGGATAATAGATAGATGCACATGCACTCTTATACGGAGTATAAATATTCCTGCATAAGTGATTTTTCTCCAATTCGGGTTCCTATGTATTTGAGAGAACTTTACTTCATTTGCCTTTGGTTTATTTCGAAGTACCCGTTCATTGAATCTACGTAACATTTTCAATGAAATATGAAATATTTTGAGAAAAGCTGTTGATACTGCTTTTATTATTTTTAAGACATTATATGAAATATAATTTCATTATGTTAAGAGTTTTTAAATACTTATGAATAACAATTAATTTAACAAGCTGTTGGTTAACAGCTGAATGTAAAAAGACCACATCGTATTCGCACTTATTTCCCTTTGAGCAGGAGTCGTTCAACCTCCAAAGATAAGGGTGGAACTCCCTCAAGTGCTATGGAGTGTCACCCCGACACCCAAGGATGAGATCCCAAAACGAGATTTAAAAAAAAACGATAAAATTTCCCCCCTCCCCCCTCCTTCCAAAAAAATAATTGTCTAGTGTACTACATATTATAGTGTCAAGCCTTCATTACATCTAAACAAAAGTTTCAGAAATCTTGTTGAAACTTAAAGCATGATATTTACTGTCTTTATATAGTGAACATTTTCAGCAGTAATAAGACTGGGGAATCGGATACTGGGGACTGGGGAATTGGATACTGGGGACTGGATAAGATTGGGGAATTGGATACTGGGGACTGTATAAGACTGGGGAAATGGATACTGGGGACTGGATAACACTGGGGGAAAAGGGGGAAGAACTATATCTTTATGATGCTTTCCATCTTTCAATTTCCATTATTTAATGTACCTAGGTTTTTACGGAATAATTATAAATCTTAGTTTATGTTGCCTTTAAATAGTCCTGAAACAAATAGCATTGAAAAGTAGAGTTTTCGTTTGTTTTCTCTGCAATATTTATCAAACACAACACACACACACACACACACACACACACACACACACAACACACACACACTTTTAACACACACATAAGGGCTTCACATCTTTAGCATCTTGATAAACTTTGTTACATCCGTTCTGTATGTGCTCTATTCAATCGTTTAGAGTTCATTTTTCTTCCTCGGTTCGGAGGTATATGTGACATACAGGAAATTAGAAAATCCTTTAGCGTAACGAAATATGTACTGCATTTCATTTAAAGTCTATCCATGAATATCTAAACCACCAAAACATAACCCTCGTCGCTTATCAGCTACTTATTATTTTAATAATGCTTTTTTTAGGAAATGCCCGCGTTACAAGCTCACAAACACCACATGAAGTAAATGCATAAGAACTTCTTCCAGCAGTAATCTAAATTTACACGTAATTTTTGTTTCTATTTCATTTAGGGAACGTACTCTTTTTTTTCTAATTCCAATCTGGGTACACACACACCACACACACACACACACACACACACATTTACATTTTCTTATTTCATTATTATACTTTTTACGATTTCAACAAATGGATTTTGTACTACTTAAATAAGATCGTTGTTTACCTGTCGTTTCACCGGTAATATTAGTAGCACAAATTTTTGCGAAGACGAAGGGACCAAATGAAAATTCGTCATAGCCGTAGTTTCTTTATACAAATCTAAATAATACCCCATAAAACGTTAAGGGGAATTGAAGTTGTTGAGTCATATCTATGGATTCCCAATAAGTTTTCTGCCTTTATTCAGACATAATGCAGTTCTAGGGTCCGCAGTTCTTCTTAACCCGTGTCTTTAATGCAATACCGAACTGACACATTTATTTAGTACTATCGGTACCCGCACGGCTTTGCCCGTAGTAGAAATTAAAAAGTCATTTGGTAGCCTGTATATTTACAAGCAATGGATGATGAATTTCTCGCCAATTTGCTATGTTTATTTGCTTGCCCACGTTATGGTAATTTGCTCGTACACGTTATGATAATTTGCTCGTACATGTTATGATAATTTTCTCCACCACGTTATGATAATTTACTCCACCACGTTATGATAATTTACTCGTCCATGTTATGATAATTTGCTCGATAAAATGTTCTTTAAAATGGAATAGAAAAAGAACAAAATCGAATTTTCAAAAAAATCGCTTCAAGGTGCTCCCTCCTATGCTACGAACTAACTCTGTGCCAAATTTCATGAAAAAGGCGTCCAACGGTGTAGACATCCAGACATACAGACTTACAGCTTCATTATTAGTAAGTAAAGAATTCACAAAAAACTCAAGAAATAAAATGCAAACTTCTATTATGCATTATGTGTAATTGACTTATTAAAAAAACGTAACGAAAACCGACAAATCCTTTTTTTTCCACTGCACTTACAATTTGTACATAAACTTCTCACTTCGGTTTCTTCCTCCTAAACTACTCTTTTATTATAATGCCCTCACAACCAACCAATACAAAAAAAAGAAACAATTCAGAAATTTGGCGACACCCGTTACACATCACTCTTTTTTCTCCTACCGCTTTCAAATGCCTCTCAAACTATCCTCATAAAAAATGCATACGACTCTCAAATGCAGCTTTCATTTCAACCATCCGTATTTTTTTCCACCGCATTCTTTAAATGCATGGGAAAATCGGATTTGTATTTCAGATAAAATTGCAAAAAATGGAGAATTTAAGCATGCTCTAAATGTTTTGACGAGATATGAATTTTGTTTCGTTCCCTCTCTTTGTTTGTTTGCGTTATTTAAATTTATGGTAATGTGCCGATATTTTTTTGTCGTGGCTTCGAATATTTTTTAAAAGAATATGCATGTGTTTTCAAATATCTATGACCAGCATCAAAATGAAATGTAGGGTAAAAGCACCAGTAGTCGGCCATTTAAGAGATCGGTTGTTAATTTTTGTTAACCTATAAAAATTTCAGCAATCAATATAATAACAAAAACATTGTAAAACCTTAGGCTAAACTTTCTCGTAATGATTCGCAAAGCTGTTTCTAGATTCAAAACATTTTTATTTTAAAAACCAAGCTATTTTTAATACGAGAAAATGCTCCGGTAGTCGGTCATAGAAATCCAGTGATAGGCCATGTGTGAGCCCAGTAGAGGCAGTTTCATTTTCATTACTCTTATGGGATGTGAATGAATCAATTTAAACAAAATTGAATGTAAAACTTGCAACATAGCAAAGTACTTACAAAATAAATATTTTCAGAAATTACGGAAGAATTTTACATTCTTGATATTTTCGTAACGTTTGTCTTTATGTTATCTTTCAAACTGCAACCAGTTAGAATATGCATCACATGCAATAATTTTTTTTATTATTTATTTTCTACATCAGCGGCACTCAACTTAGATGGGAGGCAGAGAGGAACCCTACATGGTTGCAGAAGAATATAAAGGGGGATCGAGGGTATATCAGATAGAAGAAAAATTAAAACAAACAATGGACATTCGATTTTGTGGTCACATGTGAATATTAAATAACAGTGTCAGCCTCATATTAAAGTTGTGAAAGGGACTAATGTGCGCACGCCAACCTCACCTGCATCCTAAATTATCTAAAAAACAATTTTATTTACTTCTGTTCATCTTGGATTTCATATGTTCTCGTAATAAGCTGTTCAAAATAAAGTTCTGAAAAGTTGAGTAAAATTTTTTGTGTGAAACTGTCTGGATTTTTCCTTATTTATTACTTTTCAGCTATCCATATCATTCTACATCACTAACTAAAATGATATCATACACTGCGAAAGTAGAAATTTGATGAAAAGAAGGGATCCGGGTTAAACCGGATTGTTTTTGGGAAAGGAATTTTGAAAACTTCCAAAACATGAGAATTTGGACGATCCGCCCCCTCCCCCCCCCCCACTTTCGGTCCAAAAATATTTCAGTAGTAACTGTTTTTGTTAACATAAGTACTGAACAGAACAGTTGATAGAATTCATGACCGATAAAGAGCGAATTATTGATCGATGGTAATGATACTTGACTGGTCTATGTTCATTACAACGGAACTTCAACTTACGGAACATAAAATTAAATTTGCACGTTGGGAAATAATTTCACCTCAAAACAATGCAAGTAAAAATCCGTTTACTTAAAAGATTAGCAATTAAAGTCACATTTAAAACAAAATTTATCATAAAAAACAAAGGCACTTCGTTGTGAACGAACGGAGTAAGATGAGTTATGTAGGCAGGTCTGTATTTTCAAAGTTTTTTTTTTGGGGGGGGGAGGGGGGAATGTATGAATTCAATGTATTTTATAAGAAAAAAAAGCAGAAAAATGCATAATTGCAATATGTTTTGAAAATCCAGAGGGCAAAATTGCCTTCCCCCCCGCCCTTGTTTGCACAAATGACGGGTCTGTATGTAGGTAAACTGAAATTGAGAAATGATGGGTGTCATGTAGATTATCTTACAGCTTTCAACAACAATATTAGTAAACGATAAATAAACTACAATTGAATTTGTAACTACGTGATGCAATTTTGAAGCAAAATCAGCATTATTTTTATTAAGAAACAAATTTGATTTCCTAAGAAAACAGGATAAATGAAATATTTGGTTATAGAAGCAGTAATAGAAAGTGGTACACGCATTTGAAATAATTATCTTTAATTAAATACAGCCTTCTTGAAGCTTTGGTGAGGTAAATAGTTCAGCATTATGAGTAATAGAAAGAATAACCACATGTTGAACTAATTGAAATAACTTGAGCTACCGTAACTATTGAAGTTTCACATCTGAATTACTTACAATTAGAATCTTTATTAATCGCTGAATGAATACCAATTGAAATCAAATCACTTGTTTTATCAATTTCATCAACGTAACATAGTTTGATATAAAAAAAACAATAAATCACCATTTAGTATAATGGAATGATATGCTGAATATTAGAACTTTTATTCTAAACGGAACGATAAATTGAATTTACTAAACCTGTTTTCGAGAATTCTAAATAAAAATCAGCATTAGAAGCAATAAAAGGACAAAATAATTCTTTTTGTCAAAAAAAAGTTAAGGCAGAAAATTTAAACATTTTCTTTAGAAGAAATAACGTTAGAAAGGGAATTTTTACTCAACACATCTAAGTTGTCGCTGTTTTTGTTACACGTTAAAATTAAATGCAAGTTTATGTATTGACATCGGGGCACCATTATGTGCGTTCTAACTGTGTGCCTTACTAAACCTTTCTTATTTTTAAACGTGCCCCTAACGTTTTTTTCGCTCCGTACTATCTCAAATTTTTTCAGTAATTTGAAGCTAGTTACTTTGGAAAACCACCATTTATTTTTAAATTCTATAACAGATTCGTATCTCATTGCTTACAATCATATACGTAACGTTGTCTTCATGTCTGTTCAGCTTCAACTTTATGCAATATTCAGTCTGTAATAAATTTGATTTATCTTGAAGATGGTAAGATATGTTCAAAATACTAACAGAACCACGTTAGATGTCAAAATAATTAAAAATGTTCTCCATTGAGACTTGGTTAAAACACTATTCTTCACTGAAGATGCGACTCGGGGTATGCAACATGCAATGCATCCAACGTTTTTCAAAAATGATTCTTAGAGTTGAATTAATTATTTGTAAATTTCCTATTTTTAAACAGTGTTTTCAGAGAAATAAGACATTTAAATTTATTTGGTGCTAGTATGAATTGAAATTTCTTGGCCTTTAATCCTTATTGCTTTCTCTCTACGTAATGTTTTTTTTTTTTTTTTTACTTTTTTTTTGAAGAGACATCTGCAGCTCTATTTCAGTAGTTACTTAAAATCTTGTTCATATTTCATTAGTTTGTCAAACTACAGTGACTCCCAAAAGTCTTCGTACACCTACGACTTTCAACGAAACATGCCCCAATCCATTGGTTAGAATTAAGATTTCGGAATAAGTATTTAATTATAAGATCTATGATCAATTTTTAACAAAACTACATGAAAAGTTTTTACAAAATATTAAAACGTATTTTTTTAAAAATCAAAAACCAAAAAGTACCGAAAATTTTATCTCACAAAAGTCTTCGTACACTTTATAAAATGTCTATATATTATTAAGTAATCTAACTTTTGATTAAGTTATTAATTAGTGGAATATCATACAGTATTCATAGCACCTTTTAAACGTCTGGGAATAAATTTCATTTTTTTTTTTCTTTCTATTTTTTGCGTAATTTCTGAGTAAGTGTTCAACCGCACTTCGAGTCTTAATGTTTCTAGCTCTATTTTCGTTTTAAAGCCCTATTTTTGTAATTTAGCATCCAGATATCTCTAAATACGTTACATTAAGTTAAAATCTGGAGATTGAGGGGGTATTTTCTAAATTTTAGGACAATTTTCGAGGCACTAAACGCAAACGTTGAAAACCGTGTGCTTCTTTTCGTTATCTTGATAAAAAACAAAGTTGCTTCCAATAACCAAATTTTTGGCTAAGAGTTTAAAATTGGTTTTTAAAATATTTAAAGGAACAGCATGATTCATTATTTCATCAAAAAATTACAAACTACCAAGTCCTGATGCTGATATGCACCCTCACACTAGAACACCTCCACCGTCCTGATTAACTGATTCAAATAAGTTCTTAAGATTAAGTTCCTAATTTTTTCTTCTACTTACAGTTATACAACAATTTAACCAAAAATGTTGAATTAGTTTTTATCTGTAAGTAAGACGTGATTCTAAAACGTTTTCAGCTTATTTATCATTGATTTTGTGACGAAAAGCGCAGGCTTTCTGTTTTTCGCACGACCAAGAAAATTTCTGTGGGAAGAGGTCCCATTTAATTCAGCTAATCACAGAACTTGGCGAACAATTTTAGGTGAAAATTAAATGTAAAATGTTTCATTTAACTCTTTAGAAACTTTTACAGTACTCAAATGTGTATTTTTCATATTTTTTTTTAAATTTAAATCTCCGATCACGTTTTGTCAACATTGCCGGTTGACCTTTTCTTACCTTGTTTTCGGTTCGATTCCTTTCTTTAAAGCATTTTATTAAGCACTTTCCTATACAAACAAATAAATTAACTAATTTAGAGGCATTTCAAACCAATTTACCACTACTGTGGGGAAAAAAATTCAAATTTTGAATGGTTTTGCGGTTTTTTACGAATACCAGCCATTTTACAGTAATAAGCACAATATTAAGGAATAAATAAACAAAAAATTAAAGCCAAATGACTTATAAGGGTCAACACAATGCAAAAATATTAATACAACGGCATACGATAATTTTAATAATGAATTTATTCGAAAATATTTGAGTGTACGATGACTTTTGTGGCGTGTTATTTCTCTGTCTCTTCGTTTTCTGACCCATTTCAAAAAGAAGATCCGTCAATATTTTGAAAAAACCAATGGGTTGTATTTAGAATGACATAGTGATGACGTGAAAAAATATTGAACTTCATAATCGAATTCAGTTTCGAGTTATTTTGGTTTTACTAAAAAACTTCAAAGTGTACGAACACTTTTGGGAGTCACTGTATGTACAAGTAATAGCATTGCCAAACCGTAGGTTGATAGGGAGATTTATCGGTTTTCATTTTTGTCTTACTTTGCTACTTGCGAATTTTGCTGCATCGTGAGGGATGAATTCAACAATTTTACAGACAGCGAAGAGTTAGAAGAGTTATTTTCCATATAGATCGATGAAGTGAGCAATGCGTAAACTCATTCCTGTGTTTTTATTGCTACGCCAATGCTTCTGTACATAATGTTTCAATACTGCTCTTTGTACATTTAAACGAGCATTTTTCCTATAATTGAAAAATAAATTATAAAGAATGATTTTTATAACAGCATTTAAAAGCGAAAACTATAAAGGTGTGTTAGTCATTTTCAGTTATTTTTGTAGACTGAAATGTGTTTTATTGACAGGTTCAATTCTTTAATTGAAAATTGTAGATGCTTACCATCTGATACTTCCTCCTTTCCACGTTGTATGGACTCTGCTTCGTAAAAGAGCGTCTTGCAGGTTTTTGCAGTGATTTAACGAATTTAAAAAATAGAGCTTGAACGACAATATAAAGAGGATACTCACGCACTTAGTGTGCACACAATTTGAAACTGCTGTATGTTTGAGGAAAGTTTTTTCATCTTAATGATTTACTTAAAAAATAAATTTTAACATTAACTTACCTGAACCATAAATTCGTTTTAAACTTCCATTAAATAAACACAAAGGATTTAAAGCTGTTTTTTTTTTTTTTTGAGCAATCACGATTGCTTGTTGTTCTCACTTGACTGTTTTGGCGTCATATCATTTTATTTTCCCACCAGCACCCTCTGCAGCATCACCGTCGACCGGCTCATCATGATGCTGCTCCTATAACGAAAACAGTCTCCAGGTTGCGTCGATATCCTACACTTATACGTATACATACGCGCACCTACACACACACACACACACACATACATATATACACCTACAAACACATACACACACATACATACACCTACACACATATACAAACACATACACACACAAACACACACACCGACACACATACACCTATACACATACACCTACACACTCACATGCATACAACTACCCACACACTCATGCCTGCACCCAGACACAAACACATATGCCTAACACACACATACACATACCCCTCCCCACACACCTACACACATACACACAACTACCCACACACTCATGCCTCACACAGACATAAACACACATGCCTACACACAAACACACATACCCAACACACACAAACACACACGCCTACATACACACACAATCATGATTGCGAAAAACATAATTTGAATTCAAAATGACAAAATTCAAATTAATTATTTTTTCTTTTGATTAAATTCATATTCTTCAAGGAAATCAAATTTCACTGTAGTGCTTTTTTCAAATTTTTCATTTTGTAACTTCTTACGACGCCGACGGTACTTCCTTTTTCTACGTCCATTAAGACTTTGAAAACCTAAGTATTCCATTTATTAAAGCAGTAAAATATTCTTAAAATTAACATTCATATTTAACATTGCTTAATTCCACTAAACCATTTTTTCACATTTCTCTTCTTATAAAAATATATATTTTTACTTTTCCATATTTTAATTCATCGGTCATATAATTCTTTTATTTTTTTCAAGACTGGCATAAACTTGAAACAATCATTTCGAATTTGATTGGAAGCAAAATAATTTTCTTTAGTTTATTTTATGTTCTTTACTTACTTGCTTGTACTCTTCTTTAAGTGCTTAAATTGTTGAAAATAAAAGCACAACATTTCCGCCGCATTATTTTATCAACAAAAATTAATCGATTTTATAAAAATTGTGGCCAGTTATTTTCTTATACTCTTAGTTTTCGTGTTATTCTTTAATTTCAGAAAATACACTGACATTTACATTCAGTCCTAAGTAAAATTTTCAATCGTTTTGAAAATGAGCATTAACGTAGTTTCAGTAGCGTACATAGACTTCGGTGCGCCCCCCCCCCCCAAGATTTACAAGTGAACTCCCCTCATATATAAACATATATATACATATATATATATATATATATATATATATATATATATATATATATATATATATATATATATATATATATATATATATATTGTTAATTTTAACTTAACGTGAGTTCAGGTAAGTGCGTGCCCTTATTTTCAAAGATCAGTTTCTGAAGGATGGTGCTCTGTTAAAAAATCTTGTACGTTTACCAAATTTTTAAGGTGCATTTTCAGGTCCTTTTTCAAGGTTTTCAAGCATATATTATGGCAATTAAAACACAAGCAGAAGCTTTAAGATATATTTTAAAGCACTTCTTCTAAGGGTTGTACTTTCCCCACGTGGCGGGGTAAGTGCGACCCTTGACCAATTTCATCACGCATTTATATTTATACATTAAATTGAGCATGGATGTTACAATGTATCAATGAATTTTAAAGTATATTTTCCATTAGAAACCTATCTATTAGTTTTTTTAAACATAAATCTGATTTTTATGATTGACTTGATCTTTCTTATACATATTTTGATTTGCCCAATTTACGGAAGAAATGGTTCAAATCGCCATTCTTGATTTTCTAAATATTTAATTTCTTTATATTTTCTGATTTCTTCAGCCAGTAAAGCTTTATCGTTGATTGCTTTTAAACTCATTTCTGCCTCATAATCATTGATTTCATTTAAACTCTCTGTATTCTTTCTACCTATAGAAGAACAGCAGTAACTCTACCAAACGAAGATATTCAACGTCGCTTAGCTTTTAAATGGTCTACAAAAGTTGATTTTTGAACGCCAAATCACGTAACTGCTGCGTTGAAATTATCTAATTAGCACCTCATTTTTCAGTTTTTAAAGACGAACGTTGCTTAAAGGTTATCCTTCAAATACGATTTTTCTTGATCCATTCTTTCGAGCATAGGTTCTCCTCATTTTCCAAATTGAATGCACAGTAGGAATTTAGTAAAAATTATTGAAAAAGGTAAATAAAGAATGAACTGAAAATATAAATTATAAGAAAAATTAAAGGGGGATTGCACTTGCCCCTCAATATGGAACGCACTTACCCCATCTTACTTCAAAGAAAGAGAAAGTGCGATCCCTCTTATAAACAAAGTCTGGTTACAGTAATTAATTAAAACACACCATGTATGCTAATAATAACCTCTTACTAAAAAATACAACTTACACTTGCTGACTTCAGTTGTTTGATATGACAACAAAATAAATGAAACTATAACCTTCTCAATCTTCACATTAGAGTTCTGTACAAGACATTTAAGTTATCACTGATTATGTTTTATCTTTGAGAACCAGTGCCAATCTCTACTTATAGGAATTATCGCTAGACATTCTCCTAATATATTCAATGTATGGCAGAAGTCTCTTTAGGTCAGCATTCCCAAAGTTCTCAAGGGACGTACTTACCCTATGGACGAACTTACTCGAACTCACCTTTTTTTTTTTTTTTTTCAGAGCGTGCGCTCTCATACCTCTTGCCCCCCCCCCTTTCTTACGTAGTGGCTGTACGCCACTACGTAGTTATCTTCTTTTACAGATTTTCCACGCATATATTCCATTCCAGCACCTACTTTATAACTGTTTCGTTTTGTGTAAATTAAAAGGTAATGAATGAATGTAAAGAACAAATTACACACAGTATCAACTCCAAAAATGACTTGATAACTTCCTTGAATAATAAAAATTATCTAAAAGTATTCCACCGTGAGAAGATAATGTTTTTTTCTTTTTTTTTTTGCTGAAATTTTTGCCATTTATTGTATTTTAGCTTTATTGTACAGGCTTGCATATTCCGTTCCGCTGTTCTACTATTTTAGAATACGTTTTCAAGTGTTTTTTAAAAATTAAGATAAAATATATTATCAAATAAAAATTTACACTTGGCCAAAAAAGGCTATATGTCACGTATCGAAAATCTGCAATGAAAATCGCATTCAACTTTGTCATTTATTTCTTCTGCATGTGCTGTTTGAAAACCAAATATGTTAAGAATTACACATTAAAGTAAAACACGTATCTCCACACTACCCTTATAAATATAAATGCGTAGCATGAATGTGTTCCAGTAAATATAAAATCGTCCACGAAACTATTCTGCTTACAATTTAACTCCTAGAACTATAACAGCGTTACATTGTTTTTAATTCCACAGCAAGATTTTTTTACACGATAAAATCACATGTTTTCGGTTGAATTTCTAACATGAGATTTATCTTGTTAGCTTTAAGACAGAATATTGGTTCCTCTTTTAGTGCTAAACTATACTGTATAGCTTGTAATGATTATTGGAATCATATCGTAATCGTGTATTACGTTTGTAAACATTAAAAAAATTGAATGTGCAAATTAAAGCCATCATCATTTCTATTTTCAAACACCACAGATCACTATTAGTTATCGCCCGAACAATTTGTTCATTTTTAAGAAGAGTATCGCAATACGAAAAAATGAAATTTTTCAGGAGATGCGTTTGAAGTTGAACTTTTCAGGCAATTTTCATCAAGAAAAGTAAGTTTGCTGTGCTCTCCAGCGTTTAATATTTAACAAAAAAAAATCTGTCCTTTTCCAAAGAAGATAACGTCCTTTAAAGGCCTTTGAGCGAAAGAAATAGAAAATTAACAATTTCGTATTGTGACACTCTTCTTCCAAACGATCGAATTATTCCCGGTTGAAACGTTCCATGAACAATCAAAACGTGTGATGAGCAACACAATTAATACTTCTTTTATCTATGTGCGCATAATAACAATAAACATCAAATATATCCGCAAAAAATACCCATTTCAAAATATATAAGTAAGCAAGTGCCACCATTTTATTTTCGCTCGCTGGTACCATCGATTGAGGATTAGTTGCTTTCATTCACGCACACACACTTCTTAAATTGAACTAGAATTGTTCTACATGCATGCATTCACAAAACTCTGTTGCTTACTCTGAAAAGATTTACTTTCAAAATTCAAAGCAATATCCGTCTGTTCTATTCTTTCCTACTGCTTACGAATCCCTCTATTCAACCTTATCTCATATAAAATATACTCCACTTTGAAACACAACGTTCGACTAGTTTTATCCCCAACAAACTATTTTCTGCTTTGTGTATCGAAAAGAAAACACAAAAAGAGGTTGAAACTCCTGGAAATGTGGGATTGTATAACACAGCGGGATTTAAATAAAATTTGGAACGACATCAATGGAGAAAAAGACCTTTTTCTATTTGTTTATTATAATATTTATCATGGTTTGGTATTATATTTTCTTTTATCGTTTTACAATCGCTATTGTCACAACATGTGTAATGATATATTTGTTTGCATTGCTTCATCGATGCAGGCAATTATTTGAGACTCGGAGAAAATACTTCTATGTCATTGAAAATTATGTATAAACATACTGAGAAAAGAAATAAGATGGTTGGATGAACTTTGATTGTTTAAAATGAAAATGTGCAGCAAAATTTATTTTAGCTAACCGGCTCTAAATTTTAACTGTCTTAGAATACTTTATATATATTTAACAGTTATGGCCACCTGGAGGGAGGGGGGGGGGTACATGGCGCAAACTGCGCCATTGAAATGTTAGAGGGGCAGATGTTTTTACAGGTATTTATTTCATTTGGGGGGGGGGGAGCTTCTGTTCTTTTAGAATCTTTATGGTATTTAGATTTTATATGGACGCGCCATTGCTCTTGGGGAATGGGCACCCTTGTTTATGGCACATCCTGATTACATCAACTTATTAAGACGGCCCTAAGTTTTCTATATTTTTGAGTAAACTCCAAATCTTTCCGAGATTTGTAGAATGGCGCTATATATACGTCATTTAATAATGACGTACAATTTTATTAAGTTCATTCTTTTGTTGTTACATTAATATTAATAATCGGCATCTGAATTTTCAAAGGCAAAGCCAAAAAAAAATCATAATAAGTTTCTAAAGATGATTTACATTAAATGAAATATCATTTTTTCGCCCAATTTACTTTAATTTAAGACTTTTTCATGTAAAAGATTAAAAAAAGAAGAAGAATGAATTTTAGAATTCAATTTCAAATTTTCCTCGTAGTTTGCAGTATGTGTATGAAAAAATTCTTTCAAAGATTTAATGACCAGCTCTTGAGTTGTAACAAAAGTATTAGTTAATTTTTAGAATGTATTATAATACAGTAGGGCCATTCCACAGAAAGCAGCCATTTTGTTTCTCACGTGACGCTTCATATATTTCATTAAAAATAACACTTTAAAATATTAATGAACAATATTTTCCTGCTAAACAAATTAGCAACTTATGTGATTTGTTCAGAAAAAACTTCGTCATTAAACTTTTAAAATTATTATTTTTTAACAAAATATTTGAACCGTCAAGTGACTGACAAAGGGTTGATTTTTTCGTGGAATGACCCAGTAACGAAAACTAAACGCGTTCAGAAAATTCTTTAATTTAAGGATCTATAGCATTTCGGAACTCAAGAACATTCTAATTCGTGGAAAAAGTCTTTCTTTTAAACACAGTCAATCAATACTTATTTATTTAGTTTGAAAACTACACTTCTCATTCTAAAAAAATATAAATAATAGAAATCGTTTTATTTCTTAAAATTTAATTTTATGATTTGTAATTTTAAAAGAATAGATACTGCATAAATTCGTTTTTACTATAAATAATAATAATAATAACATACCTGAAATGTTTACTTTGTATTAGAACTAAAAATGAAAAATGTGACTCCAAATTTCGTCTTTCAAAATGAAGGCAGAAATTTTTAGATGTTTATGCAAGAAAAAAAAATAAAATTCCTCTTTGGAATTTGAATTTACTTATAAATCCAGAAAGAACAATAATAATTTGAACAATAAAAATAAAAGCTTGGAATTTTTATCCCTAAAATAGTGCGCCAAATTTGTTTACGTTTATTGTTTTAGTATTGTGTGAAAGAATAATGTATCTTCACAAGATTTCGCTTCTTATTAAAGCATTTCCATGACGAATAAATTAAAAGTATGAAGATATAAAACAGAACTGCCACTACATATCCGCGAGCATTTTGTAGATGATTCACATATATTTTTCTTTTGATATTCAATCATATAGTCATAGAGTATTAAATGTTACTCTTGACAGTCTTACGGTCACGTATGGTCACTATGTGATAAAAATGTCATCAAATGCTGGAAATATCACGAAACTGTATATAATAAGAACCAATGTTTAGAAAACAACAGTCCAAAATGAAAATGTTATTCGATGCGAACTAAAAATTTATGAATATCGAATTCAACATCGTGCTTCAGAACAACTTACTGTGTGCTTTGTATTATTTTCTTACTTTCGTAATACTTTTTGATTTCTCATATATTTTTACATGGGTCAGAATAACCAAAAGACTTTAAAAAATCGTTTCAAAAGACTAAAGAACCAAAAAATCATACATACGTCTATCATTTGCTAAGCTTAGAAGCAATTTATGCGTTACCGCGTGCGTTTGTTTTACCTTTTTCATCCGCCATCAGACATTGGCTGCAGCGACCCCTATAGTTTGTTGGAATTGCGATTAGAATTAAGTTTTAAATTATTTTAAAATGCAGTAGTGAACAGCGCCACTATCTGGCTCAAAAAAATATCCAGAAAACCAGTTCAAAAATTCAAATTTTCATGCTGTAGTCTCTAGCTAATGGTGACTGAAAAAGGTAAAATGAAGTCAGGCTAATTTAAGTAGCATATGACTGGTCCAATGAACCATTTGCCTTGTCTACACACAATTGAAAAGTTTGACCTCTTTGGTTATTTTTTTAAATCATCAATAGTTGGCGCATTCAAACTATAATGTCGCAACATTTTTTATGTTTCGTATTGTACAGTCTATTACAGCCATTTCGAAAATAAAATGAAACGTTCCATTGAATACGCTAATATTTTTAAGATCATGTTCGAATAGGCTTATTGAATAAACTGAATATGATTGATCACATGGCAGTTGATGGCGTCAAGTAGTGCGAATGGTACGTTTTCATATGCGATCGGTGAGCGGTGACTATATTAGAACACTTTAGGTAAGTACCTCATGAGCCCAAGTAACCGGTAAGCCTATTCAAACAGTACCTATGAAAACTAATTATGGTCATATCCGAATTTGCAACTCCAGAGCTCAAATACGCTACCTTGCGGTGATTAACAATACTAAAGAAAAAGGTAAAACATTCCATCCCACATGTTTTCTTTGGGGTATATTACAATCTTCAGACAGTTTATGGTGTAATGTGATTTCAGAAGAATAGAAAATAAAGCTTCCCACAAACACGATGAAAAATTACTGTCATTCACTAAGCGTCAAAGCAAATTATAAGTTACGTCATTTGCTTGCTTTACCTTTTTCATCCACCAATCGACAGTGACTGCAGTGCCCCATATAGTTTATTGGAGTTGCGAATAGGCTTGCCTGTTTACCGGAGACACCAAGCACTAACTAGTAGCGTTCTTAGAAACATTTGAATATATTATATTGAAATTTTCTTATATACATTTTCTTATATTGAAAAACACATATTTTCTCTTTTTTATTTAAAATGTTTAGCTAATTCCTTTTTGGAGACATACATTGAGATTATATCAAGCATTTTTGTCATAGATTTAAAACCTGGTGGTAAGCGAAATGATAGAAAAATATTTGTTTATTATTGTTTCATATGGAACGTAATTTTACGCTCTTGATGGACTTCTTTCTAAAATAATTATTAACATCAGGCGCAAGCTTTGATTTTTAATACTGACTGGAAGTGCATTATTTAAAGAATATATCTATGGTTGTGTTCGCTGAGCGACCGGTAGCTCACCAGCCGGTTGATCACTTGACAATTAATGACGTCGCCTCCAATGCTTCAGCATTAGCTGACGTCACTAGCTGTCATGTGATCAATCCGCCGGTCGCTACCGGTTGAGCTCGTCGAACGCAAGCTTTATATATAGGTAAGAATTAATTTGAAGGTTCTCTATTTATTATGATGAGGCAATTTTGGAGATTGGGTGAATTGGGCTTACAATTAGGCGTAGCTAAGTGTTCTATTTCGCTGATTATTCTTTTCTTCAACTCTATGTTTTGTAATAATTTTTTTTTCCTCATTTTTATAATCTTGGGGTTTAGGAAATACTTTTATCTTTAAAAAACCAATTTCTTTTACAAGTTCACTATCTAAATGTAGCTTAGAATGATATGAATGACGGTAAAAAAGGTTGATAACTTCTGGCATTGTGTATTTAAATAATAGGTAAAAATTGATGTATATTTTTGTGCATTTGTAACGTTAAATATAACGAAGGTATTTATTTCGCTGTTATGTACACCGGAATTTCTGAACTATATCAACTTCACGCACCTACATGTGGGAAGGTGGGGCTATCAAAACATAATCTTATAACTGTGGCAATGAGAAAAAACAATCAAACAAAAGTGAATAAGAGGCCGTGGTAGCCTGATCGGTAGGGCATTGGACTCGGGACCGGAGGGCCTCGGGTTCGATCCCCGCTGGTCGAAGACCCACCGTCGTCATTAATGGGGACTGGGCGACGTTAAATATGCTCGTGGTCTCAATGTCCTCCAAGTGAAACGATACCTCTGGGGGTGCTAGTACTAGGTAGCTATTAGCTCCTGGACTAGTTCAAAATTCTCACTAACTGTTCGATCCGGTGATGGTGCTGCCATCTATCGGTATATAAAATAATGGAGGCAAGGCACTTAGTATGCAGCCCTCGACATAAATACAGTTGAAGTCAGTTGTGACTCTTGAATAGAATAGAATAGAAAAGTGAATAATTCTGGTTTATGCTTAACTTATATGGATCCAATGTATGTAAAATACATCAAAAGTTTCATTAAAATAAATTTTATAGTCCGATTTTAGGTCATTTTTTCAGAAAAGCTTGCTTTTAGACCCATTTCCCCCCACCTGACCCTTTACAAAAACTGGTTCACCATTCGTGTACAGGAGCGGATTCAGGGGAGAGTCAAAGTGTCAGCTAATTCTAATGGGACAAGAATTTTATTATGATTATTACCAATCATCAAATTTTCAGATTCGAAAAAATAGTACATGAAATCAATGTTAACCTGTTTTTTTTTTTTTTTTTTTTTTTTTTTTTTTTTTTTTGCTTTGTTCTGTAAGGTATCTTTTCAGCGTGTCGGAGTTCAAAAGACTGACTGGGTTCGTTTGAATGGGCTATTGCTATTTTCATTTTTTTCAAAAGTACAATCATCTCTAATAAGCTTAACCAGTGAAAAATTGCAGGAAGGGGGTAGTTGAATGGATTTTCATCTCATGGGGGGGGGGGAGGATGGGCACTCCTGCTTAATAGAAGCTTTTTTACGTAGGATATATAACACCGGCCATTGAAACTTGACCCCCCTTACAAATATTTTTAGATCCGCCCCTGCTCGTGTATGAATATGGTCTACGAATTGACATCATCAACCTTCCGGTATCAATTGCCAGTGTTCACCGGTATGCCTATTCGAACATGTTCTAAGTAGTCTAACTTCTATGGTTAGGTTCGTATAGAGCTACCGGTCGACCACGGTTGGTTGATCACGTGACAGTTAATGGCTTCTGTGGAAATTAATCAGTTGTTCACCAAGTGATGCTCTATCGAACACCTTTGGTTAATAATAATAACGCGGTTCCTTCCGCAGACGACTTACGCGCAGGTGAAAAATATTCATTAGTGGTCAAAATTGTCACGTGGTTCAATCAACCAATCAACCAGCTCAAAGTGTGGTAGACCGGTGGATCTACAGCTGAAGCTTTTGGAACGACTTCGGCTACAGTCACCGGCTCACCGCGGTCAACCGGTAACTTGATGCCAACGTAACCTGTATTAGTTATAATAGTCAGTTCGAACTCGACAGTTGACAAAAAAAGTGAGTGTAATTCCATTTTTCCTGATAGTTAATTTGAATTGTTGCATATCTGTGTTACACTTGTACCAATTACTAAAAAAGAGCGCCCCTCCTCCTGAAATTTCAAACAGAATAACAGTTTCGCAAACGTTATTTCATTTTATGGTCCTTTCTTTGATGTTTCTTATTTGTACGATTGAAACGAATTTTTTCAAAAGCTTAATCGTCTATTTTGTTATTTGTTTACTTTTTATTTCTTTACTTACCATTTTGTTATTTGATATGATGAAATAAGTAACTAAGCTTATTTTTTTCAGAATGATTATTCTTGATTCCCTATAATGAATTAATAATTACTACGTAACAAAGTTATGAATATTTTATACAGCATAAGAAGCAATACATTTCAGGATTTTTTTTAACATTATGAGTAATATTTTTTGTAAAATTTATTCCTATGCAAAGATTTCATGGTTTTCATATGAATATATTTTTGTATTCACCTTCGATATGCAAAAGTTATTTCATATATGAGGTAGTGAGAAGCAAAGGGTTGCAAGTGGCAAAAATAAAAATTTGGAGATAACCAGTACAAATGGTAGGTGAACCACTCGTTTGTCTTGAGGCAAGAGATTGTACTAGTAGTTCTGGTAGGTCGTGCTGTACAGCGTGATTTAGAAGAAAATTTCAATGAAAGCCTACCTAGGATCTGATCTTTAAACGCGTTTAACTCGAAACCTAAAATAGTCCACTTGCATCCCGTTGCTTCTCACTGCCTCATATGAAGTTTGAAGTATATTTAATGATTGGTTTCGAAAGAGGACATTTTAAGGGACTTTCCAACTAGTTAAACTCTGTATCTTAGAGCCAGAAGGACGTAGGTCACATTCTTTTTTCTGGCGCATGCAAAGGATGGGACGCGCGCTGTTTTAACCCTGGTAAAAATTGAAAAGGATTTTTTTTTCAGAGTTATTTTCACATGGCTCGATACGGAATAGACTTCTGCATACAATGAACTAATAAACAGAAAATCGCAATTTTTGGACTGCGATTCTTTGCTCTGAGGTACAGAACTTACACCCCATTGCAACTAAGTAACAGTTTTTGTCAGCTTCTATACTTACTGAGTGAAGACAACGAGCTTGTTATGATTTTTTAAAGGGGCTTAGTGCCAATATTGAATGTGAAAAATAAAAAGTTCCTCTTGCTTAGTTTTTTTGCCTTCTTTTTTTAAAGGATGGGGGGGGGGGGCGGAGCTTCAGTTATATTTATCTGCTTCTGCGCTTATATTTACGAATTTACTTTAAATATTTAAATTTTCAGCCTAATCAGAAATAAAGGGGCCGACTTGGTATCGAAGTAGTGTAAAGTTAAGTTTTATGAGTGGAGGGGGCCCGGAGACCAATTTGACGAGAGGCCCGCTTCGGCTTTCAACGGAGCTGAGTTTCAAGAAATAAAACAATGAAATGATGTTAAAGCGTTTGTCTATAGAAACATATATTTTAAAGAATTAACATGCTGATTGTGCAACAAGTGTAACAAAAGGTAGGTACAGACATAATGCTATAGAAAATTCCATAAGCTTATAATAAAACTGCATTTCACTCAAGAATTCACCGCAGGTTATGAAGAAAAAAATATATATATTATGCATACATAGAACATTTGTGAGTGAAAAGAAACTTGGAGTTTATTTTTGTGTATCATTTGTTGTGCTATAAGTGTAATAGTTTATGAAATATCAATTTTTAAAACCGGGATATTATTTTAATGATAACCCTGTATTATTACATCATTCGGTATTCAGTCTTTATTCGTTCAAATATCTACCAATGTCCTTTTTTTTTCGTTGAACGGTATCTCAAATGTAAATTTTTATTTACTAGTCTATTATTATATTGAAACCTAAACGCATTGGAATGCCTTGAGGATGAGCCTCAATTGCCCAACGGTATTTTAATCAGTATTTCAGTAATTTTATGCTTTCGAAAAATGCCGAAACTTTTTTGTTCTCTGTTAGAAAAATGTTTTTTTCATACTTTTTCGTAAACGTAAGATTGAGCGTTTATGACTGCTTAACGCGTTTTATTCTAACTACGAAAATAATTCTACAAGCATTTCAATTAAAAAGAAAAAAAAACATTTTCGTAAATATTTGGTGTAAAACTCATAAAAATGAGTATTACTCACAAAATTTACTTTTTACATTTGATTTATATTGAATCATATGGATGCAGTTTTATCGGTGTTATGAATCTTTCTGACAAAGAGGT
Organism: Uloborus diversus; assembly: GCF_026930045.1. Taxonomy (NCBI): domain Eukaryota; kingdom Metazoa; phylum Arthropoda; class Arachnida; order Araneae; family Uloboridae; genus Uloborus; species Uloborus diversus. The sequence continues at coordinate 136,581,170 of NC_072732.1, forward strand.
TCCGTTTTCTCTTTTCTTTTTGTTTTTACTAGTTTAATACAAATCCTCAAGGTAAAGTGTCAATTTTTATTTGTTTCCTTTTATATTTTGAGTAACTGAAACGCATTAGTTTTTTTTTTCATATATTCTGGCTTTAATTTACGTAAAATAGAAAAGGTACTAGGTTTATTCTTTGAGTAAAACGCAAGTAAATAGTAAACGAACTCGAAAATGTGTAAAATTTTTCCTGTGATAATTTAAATTTTCGGTTAGAGCAATTTATTCAAATCTTAAATGATTGGCTTACAATTATTTTAAGTTCTAGAAAGACTCCTTTCGGGGAAAACTCCAACAGAATGTTTAAAAAGTTAACTAATTAAACTAGGTATAGTTGGGGGAAACTTAACCTGGCAGTATTGTGAAGGCTACGCAAATCCTAATCACAGTATCACGACGCTGCCAGGTTAGGTTACCCCAACTCTAGTTGTCTGAATTCCATATAAAGTAATCATTTTAAGGAGAAATCTATGCAGCTTTATAGAATATAATCAATAACAATCTGATGATAATATTTCATTTTGATTAGAAATTAGAACAATAAAGGTTTTTTTTTCTAAAAAAAAAATTTCAGTCGGAGAAACTAAGAATGTCGGCTGAATGACGCAGCAGTTGTGCGTTTGTCCCGTTTGCCTTTGGTCGCGGGTTCTGCACCCGCAGTCCTAGTGTTTAGTCGGTATACTTATAAGATGCAAGTAATCGTTAGTGCCCACGTTTCTTGAAAATTCAGCATATTGAAGATCCCCTATTTGGCTCAGGCAGCTCGTCTAAATCAAGTTCCTTTGGTACAATTTCGCATCGTGAGAGCCTAGGTACATCTATCCGGTTTGAAACGAGGCGTTAAAATTTTTCAGTAACTTTGACATCTGCGCCTAAGTGGGGACAAGTGAAAAGACTGGTTGCTATATCGAGCAGAGCCGAATTCGAGAGGTGGGTTTTTAGGGTTCAAGCCCCCTCCTAAATTTTTCAAAAGTATTTCAAAAATGTTTTTCATCATATTTTTTGCTGAAAAATATTATTATTATTTTTCCAATTTCATTTGAAATATGAAATTTTTACTGTTGAAAAATTGTGCACTCTCAGTGTTATATATGCAGCATTTATTTCATTATTTATATTGTAGTTATTTCGAACATCATTTTTCACGAAAACAATACAGCGTTTACAGATTCAAAAACTTCGAAATCATCTAAATTTGAAAGAACCAAATCCCAATTTCAACATATTTTTATTATTGTCAAAAAATATAAATTTAAGAAGTGCTACTTCAAATACACTTAATGAGTACACGCATTTATTCTTTTGAGTTATCTAGAAGGCGTCGATGAATAAAGGTACAAGGAAGTTATGTCATGTACACATCAGATTTTTTTTCATTTAATGGGTACATAATCTTTTAAGTTCACTTAAAATTGAACCAAAAACCAGTAGACAATAAAACCATGAACAAAATCAAATTTAACTGATCATACACATTTCACGAAAAAATGTCTTTGGTAGAAACCTCTCCAATCCTAAAACCTAATTACGGTCCTATAACTGAGGCATCGCGCACGGTCTGTATAACACAACCATTTGGAAGAGAAAAAACATTATTGTAGAATGCAAATGTTTAACTACAGGCATTAGGGGAAGCCTCTTTTACAAAGACACTGTTACTAAAGTCGAAAGATTAATGGATATCGGAACGTCTACGGAACAATGAATTCTAATCACCTTTCCGGAAATAGCATTTTAATCAGCGCAGGCAATATATTAAACGCGAGTCACCTATCTCCAAGATTTCTCAAAGTCTTAATAACAACGTCACCTCGGCGGGCCCTCATTTTAATCAAACGTAATTTATGTTACCTCCCACATGTAGTAGGCAAATGTTAACACAAATTCATATTTATTCATAACAACGCATTCTGCAACAATTTATCTTCGCCAGGCAAAATTAACTCGACCGGACCGTGAGGCCAACGTGACCATTCCTCCAACATGCGAATGCCCGAGTTTTCGCCAGAAATCCGCAAACCCGTAATAATTGTCCACCCTGTAGGCATCGCGGGCAAATTACGGGGTATCTTTTCTGAAGGAGGCTCCGAACGGGTACGTAAATATAATTACGGCTGGCCCGGCGTACGTACGTAGCTCGCTTTAGCGCTAATTAAATATATTTCTCCGCTTTTAATAGCGTGGTTCTGGGGGTAATTATGGGAGCAAGAATTTTCGTGATTGTGGCGCATTTATGCGGCAATGACAAGCCGCCGTTTTCGGCAGAGGAAGTGCTATTCGGGATTTCAGTCGGGAAAATTCGGAATTTAATTCCGAGTCTAAGCGCATTGTCCATCGCTTGCCAGTTTTTATTGAAACCACTACAGCAGGATTGCCAAAGCTTGATTTTGGAACCCCTCCCCCCCCCCCAAGACAGGGGTGCCCCCTTAGAGCAGAAATTAGCAAATAAAGGGAGCAAGTCCAAGCTTTTGCTTAACAAAAGCTGAGGCAAAGACCCCAAGTCACGTTACTCAACAACGACGAATGGGTGAAACGTTTCAATTGAAACTAGCGGAAGAAACCTGATTTCTTCCAATGCTTAGCTTTGAAATCTATCACCTGACTTGCTATCTTTGTTTCACGAATGAAAGTCTTCACTCCCTCGATTTTATCTCTTTTCAATATGTGCCACCCAATGGCGATGGTGCATACACCTCCCCTAAAATTTTTCTCCTCAGGACGACAGCCCTCTCCCCCCCCCCCCAAATTAGAACAGAATCCCTGTCACATTAACATATTCCCTTAAAACTTTCAACGCCACATTCTGCACTGTGGAGACCCCCCCCCCCCCCCTAGTGGGCCCACCTGCCTCAAAATCTTGCGTTCATGAGGATTTGCTTGAAATTCTTGAATTTTGGGCTCTAAAAATGATAAAGATACATTATTCAAATATTTTAGCGGTAAAACACAGCATTTTTACTAATATATATATATATATATATTTTTTTTTGCCTACGCGATCTATATCAGAGGTTAACCTAACTTTGTAATATTTTGAAGGCTACGATGATCCAAATTAAAGCAATATGATGCTGCCAGATTAGGTGTTCCCCATTTATGGAATGGTGTAAAATAAGAAATAACAACGTGTTTCGTTTCACAAAATTTCAGAAATTGGAAATTTTGTTGGATGTCTTTTCATAAATAAGCTCAATAATTTTGAGTTGAACAAGGAGTTCTTTGTAACCCCAAAACACGTGTATTTAGTAATCTGCAATTTTGTGCAGTAAAATTTTATTTCTTACTCTTCAAACACAAAGGTATTTATTCAACTTTACGGAGAGGTAATTTCTTTCGTGCACATGCTGTGACTGTGTGAAACGATTGCGATGGGAAGAAATAAAAAAAAAAGATAGAAAAGGAAAACGTCTCTGCTCCGTAGCTCTGAATACTTTATCATTTTTAAGATGGATAACACTGGTCAAGGTTTCTGTTCCTCATTAAGTAAGTAAAGACTTTTATATTTTAGGGTTTGCTGAAAAAGAATATGACAATAAAAATATTCCATCACACACAGATTTTTTAAAAATCCAAAATCTTTAAAATCTCAGTTTAATGACATTTATTCAATACGTGTACAATATTTTTGTCAGTTACCATTTTTTAAAAAATTACAAAGCTCAAAACTAGTATAAAACACAAAAAAAAAATTATTTAAAAAGTTTTCGAAGAATGGAAGAGATTTTTGATGAAAAAATTAAAGATTCTCGTAAAACATTTCCTAATTTTTATACTTTATGTAGCTGTAGATGCCTTAACTGCGGATGCTCTATTACTGGCACTAACACAAACTTAAATCAGATATAATATTCTAATAAGATTCCAACAGTAATCCCGAGAATATTCGGAGAAACCGTCTTTGATATCCCGCTTCAATTTCAGAAATATCCTGGTGGAAGCGCTCACAGCTCACATACTTTTAGGGGAAAATTTTTCAGTGACATTGAACATTCTATTTTTTGTAACTTTTTAACATGCCTTTAATTAATTTTTCATAGTTAGGACTTCCATTATTTATTAAGAACTGTTTCACAACATTTTTAAATTGAATCCATGCTGTTCTTCCTAAATCACTTAAACTAGCTTCAAAATTTTGGTCCTTCATACTCTTATTTGTGATTCAATCAAAATACCCTCCTTAGTTTTTAGCCTACTTTCCCAGTAAAAATCAGATAAAGAAGAAAAAAGCATGAAAGAAGGCTTAATGCATCTTAAAAATATCACGAAAAACAAAAAAAAAAGTCAAAAATAAATAAAATAATTAAATAAATATCGAAAAATTAGAAACTGGAAAGTAGGGTATTGAGATGGGAAAAATATCTGTCGGTCTGTCTGTCTGCCCCCCCCCCTAATAACTTTTGAATGAATAGTCCGATTCGAACAAACTTTTTTTTGTTCGAAAGATCTCGGCAAGAACACCTCATTCCCATATTTCACTTTTTGGTTAGAACTATTTCTTGTTCAATTTTGAACAGTTCAAAAAAACTTTAGCGCCTACGGGGAAATTCAAGGCAATTTCGAACTGTGAGGCGAATTTGCTTCAAACAAACTTTGTAAGAAAAAGTTTTTGATGAAAAACTTGTATATAAAATATCTTTTTGATTTGAACAATTTTCCGTTCAATTTTGAACAGTTCAAATCCGTTAACATTAGCGCCTACGGGGAAACTGAAAGTCAATGTAGATTCCGTACTCGAAGGCGGATTTACTTCAAACAAATTTTGTTGGAAATAGCTCTTGACGCCAGACTCCGACTCCAAGAATTTAGGGGCACCTGACTCCGAATCCGACTCCTGTGCCCGATAATTAATCGGACTTCGACTCCCCGACTTCGACTCTGACTTCGTATCTTTGGCAAAAATTTATACACGGAGGACAAATGACCGACTCCGATTCTTGGATATTCGTCCCCCGACTTCGACTCCGCAGCTATGGTTTTAACTGTAAAATAATTATTGTTGATGTGTCTTGTTTTTATTTTCACGCTTAAGTTTTAATCTAGGTATTCAGTCTTCTGCGAATAAACTCGAAGTCATTAATGTTCTACTTAAAGATATGCGCAGACGATTGGTTTTTTTTTTTTGACAATGAAAAGTATTTCTTTAAGTTGACATTTAATTGTTTTTATTTATTTTGGTAAATGCATTAATTCATTTAAAAAATTATTTTTGGCAACAGGGGAAAAATAAACGATTTTTTTTTGAGCAATCACGATTGCTTATTGCTTTCATTTGACTGTCCTTGACGTTACGGTTCCTTTTTCAGCTTGTACCAGGCCTGCAGCACCACCGTCCACCGGCGGCGGCGCGGCTGGTCCTGAGCACTTTTCCCCGTAATCCACTTTTGCTGGGCGGTGGCGTCCATGTCCTACACACGCATGCGCATACACAGTCGCCTACGCGCGCACGCCTTTACACACATACACACGCCTACGTGCACACACGTAAGCCTACACACACAACTATACACACGTAACCACCCAGGAGGAGGGACATGCTTGGGGGGGGAGCCATTTCTAGAAACAATAACTCTTACCAGTAGAGTCTTGTCGCAACTCGTGATTGCGAAAAACATAATTTGAATTCAAAGTTTCGGAATTCAAATTAAAATTAATTGGGGGAAGTAGGTCACAGATTTTACTTTTTTTTTATTTGATGTATTTATTTAAATAAGCTTATTAATTTTAATTCATAGACTAATAATAAGAGTAGACTGAGCAATGGCAACCCTTTTGCTGCTCATAAACCAAACCATGTGACTGGTGGATATCCGAGCAACAGTGGGCGTTGATCGTAGCAGACGATCAACGGCCGCGAGAAATAAAATAAATAAAATTGATGGAACACGGAAGAATGATCTTTTATGGAGTCCTGATTTGTAAATTTGTTATTCTAAGTTGAAAATATTTTGTTAATATAGTGAGCTTTTCGTTTAGATAGTACTGTGCATTTTCTTTAGTCAATTTCAATAACTCTAAGCAATTAAAGATGCAAGCGCCCAAAAAGAATTGGCAAACGGTAAGATTTTTTCCTACAATTTCAATTTAAGATACCGATTAGTACATTTTTGCGTTAACACAAAACCTTTTCGCCATTACGTTCACGCCAACGCTGACGTAGCAGTTCCGAATGAAATAAAAGTTACTGAAAACTTTGATCAAAAACTAATTACCAATGTCAAAATAATGCATAACTAAAAAAAAATTAAAAAATTAATTTGAATTCTTAAATTTTGAATTCAAATTATGTTTTTCGCAATCACGAGTTGCGACAGGACCCTACTCATTGGTTACTACTCTACGTAATTGTTTCTAGACACGGCTCTTGTCCCTCCAAGTCTACCCTCCTGTTGAACGGAGACGTGTGTATTAGTTGTGTATGTGTAGGCTTTTGTGTGTGCGTAGACCTGTGTGTATGTACGTTGGCATGTGTGTATGTGTGTGAGTGCATATGTGTATGAGCGTGCGTGTGTCTAGGACATGGACGCCACCGACCAGGAGCGGCTACCGGAGGACGGAGCCGCGCCTGCAGGTGGCGGTGGTGGTTGAAAAAGGCACGGAACATCGAAGACGGTCAAATGAGAGCAATAAGCAATCGTGATTGCTCAAAAAAAAAGTTCAATCTCTGCACCTGGAAAAAAAAATTATAATGCAAACACATTACGTCTTAAAATACATGTCGAGTGCCAAACTATAGATAATGTTGCCATCTAGCAACAATGCCGCCAAAGTTTTCGCCAAGCTTTCCACCAGTCACATGATGTATCCATGAACCAATTTTTTCAGCAGCAAGTTTGGGAAAGCTCGGTCTACTCTTATTATTAGTCTATGTTTTAATTATTTTTTCGCTTTGAAAGCTGTTAAAGAATTTTTTTTAATGGAAAAAAGTGTATTAGCTGCTTTGTTTAAAAGGTGCTGCTATTTTATTTGCTCTTTTTTTTACGCATCTAATTTTTTTAGATGAGTGATGAATATTTTATTCCTAGAAACTAGCTTAAAACATTAAAAAAATATGTTTGAAACAATTTGCGATTTTAGTTATTTTTGAGAATATTGATCAGGTACTAGAAAGTAGTATGGGTGTATGGGAAAGTAAGCTCGTATAGTTCTAGACGGAATTTCTTGTTGCATAAATGAGTGATGGAAAGTATTCTTGCAAATATTGAAATCCATAACCTTCTTTATTCATTGCTTTAACGAAATTCTTCATCAATCCCAACTTTATGTGCAAAAGTATGGGAATATAAATACATATATTTTTTTAATCAATAAGAGGAACGTTTGCATTTTTTTCATCACCTGCAATATATTGTTTGCGCTCTCGCCATTTCTTTTTGGTATAATGTTCATGCATTGCCCTGCTGTCCCACTCAAGCAGAAAATAGCAGTATATTGTATAATCAAGTTGCAGACCAATGAGAATGGCAATTACTTTAGAAACTGCCCATATCTCCAGAGTAGTCAATTTCATGAATCAATATCTTCATATTTTCCTAGGATTCTTTCAATATGCAAGAATCAGATATGGGAACCGATGGCAAAGTATTTCCACGCGCCGAAAGAAAACTTCAACTACCATGATCTTGCGTGAACCCGAAATGGTACGGACCGCCTAGCGCCATCTTCTCAAGGTCGCATGTATAAAACTTATCAAAAAGAATTCAGTCTCTACTCTATTGTACACATGTTTTATCGCTGTAATGAGTAAAAAAAATATCGGTCTATGGATCAAAAGTATCTAAAAGAAAAATATAGTAAACTTGTAACTGCTATAAGATTCGCAACTCCAGAGCTCGAATACGCTACCTTGCGGCGATTAACAATACTACCGAAAAAGGTAAAACATTCCATTCCACGTGTTTTCTTTGGGTTAAATTACAGGCATCAGAAAGGTGTGATGTAATTACAGAAGAATTAAAAAGAAAGCCTCCTACAAACACGATGAAAAATTACTGTCATTCACTAAGCGTCAAAGCAAGTTATAAGTTACGGCATTTGTATGTTTTACCTTTTTCATCCGCCATTAGACAATGACTTCAGTGTCCCCTATAGTTTGTTGGAGTAGCGAATAGCATATATGATCCATAACTTATAAATGAAATTTCTCAAAATTGGAGAGTGATAGAAAATTTTTGCAAATATATTCTGTTTCAGCACCTTGAAATCTATAAGAAACACCCAAAGTACATTGAAGAACAGAAAATTCGTTAACATTTGTTTTTCAGTGTAATCGAGCTACTGGAAAATAGAAATTTACAAAAAAAAAAAAAAAAAAGGAAAATTTTTTAAAAATTCAATACAATGAATAAATTTTTAAAACTTCAATTTCAAAAAAGTTAATAAACTTTAAAATTTTTACAAAAAATGAGTAAATTTTAAGATTTTTGTTAGTTTTATGACCTTGGGTTTTCTTGTTTAGATCTAGATATAGAATTTTATAAGCTAATCTTCGGTTTTGCGAAAAATTCCATTGATAGCACTTTTGCACTATAGAGTCATTCCACGGTAAAACGGACCCTTTGTCCCACATGTTACTGCTTATATATTTCATTAAAAATAACAATTTAAAAAGGAATTCAGCAAAGCCTTATTACCAAGAAAATCAGAAACGTAACGTGTGATTTCTTAAGAAAAATCTTTTAAAATTATTTTTCTTAATGAGATATACGGTAGACGCCGCTTAATGTGATCACGGTTAATGTTATCATTTGCTGAATGTTATCAGAATCACGAAGTCCCGGAACACTTGTATGTTAACACGCGTTAAAAAAGTCGGATATTGTGTCTTCGTTTATTGTTATCACTTTTTCATTAACTTTCAATTTTTTCTCTGTTTTTGCTCCTCAATTAACAGAAATACATATAGGCAAACCCTGACGAGACTAACTTTCTGTGCAGCATTTTATGGTTTTCAATAGCAATTCAAAATTTTTCTAGTAATGAAGCTACAGAAAGTTCGCCCCCAGTGATGACAGACTCCCCCTAAGATAACTTTCTTTTGCATCTAAAAAAAATTCAGTCGCTGGACATGTTGCAGGTATTGATGTAGGACCTCCATTGTTGCCATTACTTTGTAAGCTGTAAAAGAATTATGTCGAGATTGAAAACAAACATTGAGAAGGAATAGATGGAGAGAGTGCAACCCTACTATCCCGATACGGCAACAGTACCATGTGACTTGGGGAGCAATTTCGAGTTGACCGTAACCGCTGAAAAAGTTTTCATTAGCTGAAGGCATGCATGATAACAACCTTTAACTGTAGAAGGGAAAAATTAGATTTATAGTAATAGTGCAGTATTCTAGCATTGTAAACTGTGAGGAAAAAGCCACACCAGGAGGTCCAGTAACTTTTCCCTAGCATGGACGAATGTTTTTTACTTCTAAATAAAGAAAAAATAACATTTATATGCATTCAACGAGTACATATTCCACAGTTGCCTATAATTTTTAAATTTTTGTACTTATTTTACCTATAAAAGTTATAAAACATTGTATATCTTGAGTGCAAATAACATTTTAGTTCCATAAAAACACTTTTTACTAAACTAGTAATTATTTTAACGACTCTTAAGCATTATGTGTGCATTTGCTTTGTTGGCGAGTATCTTCTCGCCAAGCTCCTGTGAACAGCAGATGCGCAAGAATAAAGATTTGCTATTTTGATGCTTACATTTAAATACTAGTATGCTTGCGTATAAAATCATTTCAAAACATTGATTACAATACATATGAATCCATAAATTTTCAGTCAATAACAGAACACTTTAAACTTTTTGTACCTGCCCGTCATTTCAGGGAATAAACATCAAAATACATGAAAAATGCAATTACATTATATTTTAAAATCCGGAAAGAAGTGGGGAGAGGGAGTTTGAATGATAAGCCTGTATTTGTATCTTTTATTTATTTATTATTATGCGGTAAAGAAGTTGAAGCCAGAGTTGCTCTGATTTGTAGCCCCGACTTCATAATAAGCTCTGTCGCGTCGTCTGAAAAATATTTAATGTCAAAAGAGCGATTGCGTGCCAAAACGCGACAACTTCCCAGTCAAACAAGTCACCTGACCTGGGAAACATTGGTTCCCAAGTTTATTTCACTGAGACATTTGCTATGGCTCCCTCCATTAGTATTCCTTCTCAATGAAAACAAAGCGAAGTTAAATTAAAATTTAAACAACAAGCAAAACCATGCTGGAAAAGATAGAAAAGCTGAATGTGCTTTGAAACTGGTTTACGAATGTTAGGAAAAATGGTCATATTTTACTTCTCCTATTAATATGTTAGTAAAAAATGCATAATTTAGCTTTAACTTTTTATAATTTAGATATTTCCATTCTGTTAATTTAATAATTTATAATTTAAATCTGCGTTCAGTTGAGTCATTGTGATTTTAATTTGAGGTTACCAAAATAAACGCAACTTAGTTGGAAAAAAATTATTATTTTGTGTCTCCTGGATTCTTTTCGGTTATTGTTATCAGATTGTATTTGTCCCAAAGTGATCACATTAAGCAGCGCCTACTGTAGTAACTGTCACGTGCGGGACAAAATGGCGGCTTTTCTGTGGAATGACCTTATATTGTCTATTTTAAACGAGAAAGCACTTGACTCTACCTTCGTCACGTGGTTTCCGATTACTCTATTTCGCTGTTTTCGGCAGAAGGCATATTCGGAGCATAGCATTTTGTCGTAAAAGCAGCAGTTTTTAAAATTTAAGAAAAACGAAAGTATCAACAGATAAGTGAAGCAACTGATGTAAAGGACAATGATTATTTTTCTTTTCTTTTTTCTTTTTTTGCACATTAAAATGTACGCCAAAGTTATGGTTGTTTAATTTACAAGCACCATCATATATTTACCGATCATCCCCGCCTAAAATTGAACTCTGCGTTCGAGAAGCCAGGTTGAAGTGACTTCTCGTGGAAAACGAGAAGCGATAGTAGGGGAGCTAACTAGCTAGTAACTAAGCTTCAGATGTGTTGCTTGATTGATATTTAACTATTTTAGCCTAAAAAAGGCAAAATATTTCACTAATTCTGATCAGAAGGGTACGAAGATGCAATTGTTCTTTAAAAGAAACATTTCCCGATAAGACTATCTATATAAACGAAACTGAGTATATATATATATATATATATATATATATATATATATATATATATATATATATATATATATATATATATATATATATATATATATATATATATATATATATATATATATATATATATATATATATATATATATATATATATATGTGTGTGTGTGTGTGTGTGTGTGTGTGTGTGTGTGTGTGTGTGTGTGTGTTTGAAATATACGTATGTTCCCTATTCAAATTCACAGTTTACGTGGAATCTCGACCAAATATGGCTGGGAGGTACTTGGGCACCCGAGAAGGAACGTTGGGGACTTTTCAAAAGCCAAAAATTACCCGAACCGTTCGAATTTCAATTTTTGGACGCGAAAATGATATTAAATGGCTCTTTCTACTCCAAATAACTATCCGTGTGTCCTGATTTCACCCTTATCCGAAAGCCCGTGAAAAATACCGTGATTTAGATTTGGTTCCTTCGAATAATATAAAAAAAAAACAGCTGTGTAAAATCACCAGGAGAAAGTAATAAGCATTTTTAAGTCCAAGAATATCAATATTAAATCGGAAATTTATTGTCTGCCTCGAGCTCAGTCTTAATAAGCGTGAACGAAATCTTTGAGAAAAAAATCTGTTGCCATTTTTTTCTCTACTGCGAACAAATAAAGTCCTTGCTTTTGTTTTGAGGCTTTTCCTGTAATTGGAGGATTTCAAATTTTTCCTTTTTATTTATTTTTCCGGTAGCTGTCAAGAAATTTTGCAGATGTTTTTGAAGTTTGTTCAAGTCTGATCACTAAACACGCATCATTTGACATAACTTTTTCTTTCGGGTTAGACCGTGCAAAGCTGGGCAATGCAGGTAGTTATTAAATAAAATAAATCTTTTATTTCAAAATGGCATTTTATTCGACTTCTCACGAACTATTTTTACGACATAGCAACCAGAGACTATAGCAAGGTATTTTTAAATGTTTGAAACAAGTGGGCGACCTGTCTTCTAAAGTGGCTCTAATTTTTCTTGTGAATGGTGAAAGCGGGTCTCTGATCTGCCAGACGATCCAAATTATTCTCTAAAATATTGCTTTTTGTCTTTTTCGTGCATATGAAATAGAGCCAACGCTTTTGTATTCCACTTTTTGTTTCACTAACAGGTTTCCTGCTAAGAAAACCGGACCTGGTGCTTGAGATTTAATGACGCTTGAAAACTAGTAAAATTATGTTCCTAATGTATGTGTTTTTCACACGAAATGTGGTTAAATTAGTTATAATATACTTATGCTATTGTAAAAGATCCTGTTTTTAATCTCGGTGGAAGGTGTTTCAGATGCAAAACGCATATTGTATGAGAAGAACTTCAGAGTTGTTATTTACATCACAACCTTTAAGTTATTTCCTGTAATAAACCTCATCATTTCTAATATACCATCTTTAACTTCGCAGGTCAAAATTTCCCTGCACTAATTATCTAAGCCTATACCTTTTTAGTTTCTTTTTTGCAGCCATAAATTGTAGTGTGGAATAAAGGAAACAAAAACAAAAGTGAATTGGTACAGTATGTTGATGTTTTAAGTATTTTTTAATTGAAAACGAAGAAAAGCTATAAAGAAGGAAATTATTACCAACAGTCTTAGCAGCAGGTAGTTTATTTTGGGGAGAAATATTATTTAATCATCTCTAGTTCACCTTTGAAACTCATCAATTCATATGCATTTGTCATATATTCTGCCGTGTGCAGGTAAACGGCAGTATCTACAAAAATGAGTTTTTCAGATATTTGAAGAAACGCGTTTTCGATTTCGCACAAACATTAATAAAATATTAAAGTTTGATTTTAGGTCATTCAATATGTTTATATCGAAATATTTTTTGGGTAATCTGTTTCAATTTTATTTTTTAATCAAACTTTGATTAATGCAGATACTGCCGTTTACCTGCTCTTCGCACTAGTAATTTTCATCCACTCTTGACTGTTAGTTAGCAGTAACTGCATAATATGCTATTGAATGACCAATAATTACAGATTCGACATGATACGCAGTAGATACGTTATTACGAAGTATATTTATTGCAAAGTGAATAATATATTTTGTTTTAAAACATAAATAAATACCGTGTAGACACTTGACATAAATTTAAAATAAATGAATTAAATGTAACTTGAAAATAAAAAGAAAATTTTATTTTGTTACGTACAAAAATGAAAATAAATGCCTTTATGTATATATGATGGTTTAAAAAAGATTTAACTTAAATATGTATCAAACAAAATGACCTACATACATTTGATAGAAATTTAATGCAAAAACATATTCGCAACTCCAACGAACTATAGGGGGCACTGCAGTCACTGTCTAATGGTCGACTTAAAAACTAAAACAAACGCAAGTGGTAACGAAGAAAATGCTAAAAGTGTTGTGATTTTTGTTCGTATGTATGATATTTTTCGCTTTATTCTTTTTAAATTAATTTTCAAAGTCTTGTGGATATTCTGGTCCACGTAGAAAGAAATTAGAATTCAAGAAGCATTACTAAACGTCAAAGATTAATGCAAACTACGTAGTTCGTAGTTCTAAGCAGCTATTTCCACGATGTTGAATTCGATATTTATCAATTCTTGATAAAACTAAATAATAATTGTGGCCTGACAAGAACAACAATTAATGCTAGAAAATTCAATATGACATTACAAATTATTATCGAAAGAAGATGATACTTTTTTGCCTTGCTTGGCTAGCGCTTATTGTTTTCCATTTGTAGCTGAGTTCTTTCTCTCGAATTCCCGAATCGGTTAATTTAAAAATTTTCTGTTTCGGTTTTTCTAATTTCTGAGTTACGATTTAATTGTGTCATGTTATGTAAATCATCAACAAAATTCTCACGGATATATGGTGGTAGTTTTCTTTTCAGTTGATTGACCATTATTTCTTTTCACTTATCGAATTCTGTAATCTTACTACCATTTTATTCCACTCATGATAAAAATTAAAAATGGTTTAACTAAAAACGCAAAATCTCGCCAAGGCTACTTTGCTCGCACAATACTAAAACTATAACCCTAAACAAATTTGGCGAAACCTTTCAGCTGAGAATAAAAGGAATAAAGTAAATTCTTTCTCGGTTATTCATTTTGTTCTACGATAATATATTCAAGAAAATATTCTGCATACTGTCCATTCCAACTAAATGCTGCTGTAAAAGATGGTTAGTTAAATTAATTTAAGATTAAAAAAAACTCATATTCTTCCAAATTCATACAAAACAATAAATTTTTTTACCTTGTATAACGTTATCCAAGTTTGTTAATCCAGTTTTCGCTCTCACCATTTTCAATCAACTCATATTTTAGAAGGAAATAAGGAAAACTAACATTATTTTGAGAAGCTCGAGAATACTACTAAGGGACGAAGTAATTTCTGTAGCTGAAAGTAAACTAAGACTCATTGATTGCGTTAATAAATACTCAGAACAAACTGCCTGTGTTTACGTCAACAGACACACGTGGAACGCAACGTGGCAATGTTTTAGTTTCATCGGCAGTTTTGTAAATCACCTCAAGGTAGCGTATTCGAGCGCTGGAGTTCCGAATACGTACCTACCCAAATACCAGATATACTTGCTTATTTAAACAGTCCTTGCTAAACAAACTCAGATTTCTAGTTTATATTTTTTGAACTTAATAAAACGTTGAATATTAAAACATTTCAATACTGCACGATTCGTTAGGCATTTTTACAAACTATGAAAAATCGCTTAATGTTCCAATAAATCTCTATGAAAATTTAGGCAAAAGAAATGCTTCGTATGTTAACAATGGCTCTCTCATCGAACAACTAAAATCGCAGCTGCTTAAAATTAAAAATTGCGGAAAATATCGCCTGCGACAAAACAAAACAAATGGAAGAAAATCGTTCGTTGCTACACGTTTATTTATCGTCTGCCAAGTATTGCTTGTGTTTGCTCGTATGTTATCTTTTATAACTGTATGTTAGCAAGAACTGATTTTGTTTTATTGTTTTTAGAACACGAATATGACGAATCAAAGAACATTTCTTTTTTTTCAAATGTCTGAGGCCTGTGAAAATACAAAACGTTTTCTTCTACTTTATTTGAAACTAGTGATACCCGCACGGCTTTGCCCGTAATAGAAAAATGAAAAGGCCTTTTGGTTCTCCTGTATATTTACAAATAATGTATGGTGAATTTTCTCGCCAGTTGGCTTGCACCCATCTTACTGTTCCACGTTATGATGATTTCGTATCTCGCCAGTTGGCTTGTGGCCATGTTACGGTTCCACGTTATGATAATTTCGTAATTTACTCGTCCATCTTATATTTTTTTTTCTTAAAATTGGATTAGAAAAAGAACCACATCGAATTTTCGAAAAATCGCTTCGAGGTGCACACCCCCATGCTACATACTAACTTCGTGCCAAACTTCATGAAACTCGGCCGTACGGTCTAGGCGCTATGCGCGTCACAGACATCCTACAGACATCCTCCGGACAGAGAGACTTTCAGCTTTATTATTAGTAACTAGTGGCATCCGCACGGCTTCGTCCGTAATAGAAAAAATTAAAGGTCTTTTGGTTCGCTTGTATATTTACAAATAATGTATGGTGAATTTTCTCGCCAATTGGCTTGTACCGACGTTACAGTTCCACGTTATGATAATTTCGTATCTTTCCAATTGGCTTGTGCCCATGTTACGGTTCCACGTTATGATAATTTCGTCATTTATGATAGTTTTTTTTTTCTTAAAATTGGAATAAAAAAAGAACCACATCGAATTTTCGAAAAATCGCTTCAAGGTGCACACCCCCATGCTACATACTAACTGTGTGCCAAATTTCATGAAAATCGGCCGAACGGATTAGGGGCTATGCGCGTCACAGACATCCTACAGACATCCTACAGGCATCCATACATCCAGACATCCTCCGGACAGAGAGACTTTCTGCTTTATTATTAGTAAAGAAGATTAGTATGGTTATTTTCCTCAAGTAATGGTTTTGAGTTTCTCTTGCGCTGAAGGATGCCCGAAGTTAAAGTTTTGAGATGCGATAGTTCCCAATTTTGCCGATTGATAAAATACGACCTGGCACGCATATCTACATCCGATGAGAAGCGACTAGGAATCATTTTTAAAAATGCAATATTGTCTTTAAATTTGCCGAATAAAGAATTTTTTGGGAGGCCACACAATGACCTCCAATCGGGGTACTATTGCTTGAGCTTAGTTATGAGTTTAAAAAAAAAATCGTGAAAACGGTTTTTGCGTTTTGGTGCAAATTTTGGTAGCGATTCATTTATGTTCCATTCTTCGGGCAATGGTTATGGACCGGTATAGATCAGTAAATACATGCTACTAAATTACCTGCACAATGCAGCGATAATATCAATTACTACTAATCACCACTGATTAAAAAAATGCTCTTATTTAGCGGCAAGCAAATAAACATGTTTGCACCATAAAACTGAAGTAATATAGATTTCAGAAATGCAAAAAAAAGATGAAAATGAAAACATTCGCAGTTACTGCCATTTACCTTCCCATGACAGAATGGTTGTGGGCAAAAAATTTCAAAATGCAAATAAATGAAAATCAAAAAATTTGCAGTTACTGCCATTTGCCTGCCCACGGGAGAAAGTTTCCGTTCTTCCGTGTGCAGGTAAAGAGCAGTAAGTGCATTCTGCCGACTACCTGCAAAACGTAGCGATAAAAGCAGTTACTGCTGTTTGCCTGCCCACGGGAGAAAGTTTTCGTTCTTCGGTGGGCAGGTAAAGAGCAGTAAGTACATACTGCCGACTTCCCGCAAAATGTTGCGAAAAAAGCAATTACTGCTAATTACCACTGGTAAAAAAATGTCTTTTTTTTTCTGCGGCAACCAAATAAAAATGTTTGTACCACAAAACTATATCAATATAGATTTCAAAAATGCAAAAAATGAAAATCGAAAAATCTGCAGTTACTGCCGTTTACCTGCACACGGCAGTATTGTACTTTTGCTTTCTTGTACAAGTTTACTAATTTGTTTCCCAGTGAAATGAAGCACAAAAAAATGTCAAATTCCAACATTTCCCTATTGTTAGCATGGAATATCAAACACGTTTCTTTTTTCAAATATCTTAAAACCTCACTTCTGCAGACCGCTTCGCCGTCTCACGGCAGTATTAAATTAGAGTTATAAACTTTTAAATAAATGTTAAATATAATTCTAAGAGTTTATTCATGAGATTGGTATCGATATCACTGTTGGTTGACAAAAAGAGAAAACTCAATGATTTAAAATGTTCGTCAATTTAGTTACAAATAAAGTACTCCTGTTGTTGTCGTTGCTGCCTTATGCCAGCTAGGCTGGCAATTTCGGGTGCGTTGTACCGTAATTTGATGTGAAGTTCGACATTCACAATACGCATATGCCATAAGGACCCGTTTGCAGGGTGGGTATTCATTCACAGCATAACAACACATTCACACAAAGAAAGGACAAGGACAGAAGAGAGAAAGTACATCCATACCCGATCCGGGATTCGAACTCGGAACCTATCCACTCGCAGGATTGGCATGAAATACTAATTGGTTTTCTTTACTAATAATAAAGCTGAAAGTCTCTTTGTCTGGATGTCTGTAGGATCTCTGTGACGCGCATAGCGCCTAGACCGTACGGCCGATTTTCATGAAATTTGGCACAAAGTTAGGTTGTAGCATGAGGGTGTGCACCTCGAAGCGATTTTTCGAAAATTCGATGTGGTTCTTTTTCTATTCCAATTTTAAGAACAAAATGATCATAAGACGGACGAGTAAATTACGAAATCATCATAACGTGGAACCGTAACATGGGTACAAGCCAATTGGCGAGAAAATTCACCATACGTTATTTGTAAATATACAGGCGAACCAAAATAACTTTTAATTTTTCTATTACGGGCAAATCCGTGCGGTACCACTAGTAGTATATAAAGCAAGGCTTTGAAAGGATTTTCAATTTTCCGGCTTTTACGCAAAGCAAAACTTAGTAGTCGTGATTATCTTTCCCTCTCCGTACTTTCTCATGTTATCTACAAAAGAAAAAAAAATATACAGTGGTTCCCAAAAGTGTTCGTACACCTACGACTTTCAATGAAATAGGCCCTTATCCATTGGTTAGAATTAATATTTCGGAATAGGTATTTTATTATAAGATCTATGATCTATTTTTAACAAAACTACATGAAAATTTTTAATAAAACATTAAAACATATTTTTTTTTTAAGTCAAAAACCAAAAAGTGGAGGGAATTTTATCTCACAAAAGTCTTCGTACACTTTGAAAAAAGTCAAAAAATTAGTAAATAATCTAATTTTTTACTAAGTTATTATTTAGTAGAATATCATGCAGTAACAACAACAGCTTTTAAACGTCTGGGAATAGATTTCATTGTTTTTTCTTTCTTTTTTTGTGCAATTTCTGAGTAAGTGTTCAGCCGCACTCCGAGTCTTACTGTTTCTAGTTCGCTTTTCGTTTCAATGGTGTATTTTCGTAATCTAGCCACCAGATATCTCCAAATATATTCCATTTAAGTTCAAATCTGGCGATTGAAGAGATATGTTTAAGCTTAAGGACAAATTTTGAGGCATCAAACGCGAACGTGTGCTTCTTATCGTTATGTCGATAAAAAACAAAGTTGTTTCCGATTACCAAATTTTGGGCTAATAGTTTGAAATTGTTTTTTGAAATATTTAAAGGAACATCATAATTCATTATTTCACCAAAAAATTCCAAATTTCCAAATCCTTATGCTGAGATGCACCCTCACACAAGAACACCTTCACCGTCCTGATTAACTGATCCAACTAAGTTCTTAAGATTAAATTCCTCAGTTTTTTCTTCCATTTACAATTATACAACAATTTAACCCAAAATGTTGAACTTATTTTCATCTCTAAATAAGATGCTGTTCCAAAACGTTTTGAGCTTATTTATCACTGATTTTACGACGGAAAGCGTAAGCTTACTGTTTTTCGCACGAACAAGAAAATTTCTGCGGGAATAGGTCCCATTTAATACAGCTAATCAGAAACCTTGGCGAACAATTTTAGGTAAAAATTAAACGTAAAATGTTTCATTCAATTCTGCAGAAACTTTTTCAGTTCTGAAATGTGTATTTTTCATGTTTTTTTTAACTGTAAACCTCCGATCACGCTTTGTTAACTTTGCCAGTTGACCTTTTCTTGCCTTGTTTTCGATCCGATTCTTGTCTTTAAAGCATTTTATCAAGCACTTCACTATAGAATGGTGTAAATTAACCAATTTAGAGACATTTCAAACCAATTTACGGCTACTGTGAGGGGAAAAAATCTAATTTCGAATCGTGTTTGTTGTTTTCTACGCATACCTGGCATTTTAAAATAATAAGCAGAATATTAGGGAATAATTACACAAAAAATCAAAGGCAAATGACTTTATAGTATCATTACAATGCAAAAATAATAAAAAAAACCACATATGATAATTTTAATTATGAATTTATTCGAAAATATTTCAGTGTACGATGACTTTTGTGGCGTATCTTTTCTCTGTCTCTTCGTTTTTCGACAAATTTCAAAAATAAAATCTGGCAATATTTTGAAAAAAAAACTACTGGGTTTTATTCAGAATGGCATAGGAATGGTGTGAAAAAAAATTGGATTTCATATTCGAATTCAGTTTTGCGTTATTTTGGTTTTGCTACAAAATTTCAAGGTGTACGAACACTTTTGGGAGCCACTGTATTTAAGTTTAATGTGTGTTCTGACTCGCGAGATTCATCTAAATATGAGATCGACTCTTAGGGTTTTTTGCTTTTAATTAAAATTAAGATTAGTTCTTGTTATTTATAGGTAAATATTACGTGAAATTTAGTTTCAAGCTTTGATGAGGAAAAATATAAATGTAAATATCATCGTCTAGCATATCAATGTTATATCTGTATCAGTTTATTTAGAAAAAGTTGATCAAATAGCCCAATTTGGTTGTATCTATAACCGAATTGGACTATTTCATCAACTTTATCTCTTGGAAAAAATCCCAGAGAGGTCTATCAATCTCCCTCCTTCTCCGAGAAATCCCCCGACCCCTCCGACGTAATTGGATATCCTACACGTCCGGTCACTAGAAAAGAAGTTAATGGAAATTACAGGAAGATCTGATTTCGGAAGAGATGGCTATACACGACTCGGTTGTTACTAAATTGCATTTTTTTTAATATTTTTGTAACACAATTATATTCCTCAAGTATATCCTCTCCCTTTCATACATCCCTTTGCTTTCGATTGCCAGTTTCCATTCTCGAACAATCAAGTTCCATTCTCGAGAGATCATCTTGTCCACTAGTGCAGTTCCACGTTTTCATCTTCTGGTTATACCAGATATGGCTACCTATACGAAGAGGATCGCAGATAGCCATGTATCAGATCACTGTGTTATACCAAGGAAGAATTTCGTTGCGGGAGGGGGGAGTGATTTGTTGTTCAAAGTAGTTCTCATATGTTACTAGTATATTCACGTATATTCACTTAATAGGTTTGGCAATATTACTTCTTTCAATTGCTCCTAGGGATTTATTCCCCCCCCCCCCCCAAAAAAAAAAACTCCACCTTGCTCTGCATCTGATCTTGTTTATTTCATCTCGAATTAGCTGATATCGACATATATAAATAATCTTGAAACTACTTTTCAAGGTAATTGTTAGGTTGTTTTCGGCAAACGTCCAGTTAAGACAGGTCTATTTGAATGAGGGGTAAAGTAAAAATTTGATTTGCATGCTCCGTTAATTTCAGTGTGACTCTGCTTCAATTGGAGGCTAACAACATACATCTGTAAAAGCATCCCTGAAATTTAATAGATACGTCTATTTCCGCAGTAAACCGGATGTTTGCCTTTTCATCTCAACGGTGGCTAGACTGTAGGAAATTAAATAGGTGCTTGAAAGAAAAGGAATTCGTAGCAGTGGAAAACAAAGAAATGTAAGTGGACTTCTTTTTTTAGTTTTAGGTAAAACGCTGGCATAAAGTCAGTCCATATGTATAGGCTTTTTCTTAATATTTTTTTTTCCTAAATCCTGCTGTACCTTTTTCAGCACCTAACAGGGCTACTATTTCTAATCATTAACAGAATATTCTCCTACCATTTGTACAACCTTTCTTCGAATTTTAATTTTGGCATTTGCATCCGTTTGCTTTTAGATGCTTCTACAATTTAAAACTTTACTGTAAAAACAAAAAGTGAAAGGCATCTCATTCCGAAGTTAGAATCCTTTTGAAAATCACGTATTTCTTTCGCTGTTTAACGTACTAGTTGAAAATACACTACCCAATATGAACTTATGCCGTTCTTCTTGTCCAATATTTTACTGCCATTACGATTACTGCTGTTTATGACGTTTAATGGTAGATTTTCACATTTCACACCAGAATCCATTACAACTGTGTTTTTCACAGTATTTGACGTTTTGACAACAAAAAAGGTCAGAAAATTGACTTCTATTAGTGATTTAGTCACCAAAATTAACTACGACCGTGTTTGTTTTAGTTTTGGCTTTCATAACAATAAAATTTTAAAAAAAGAAGTTTCAGAAAATTACTGAAAAAATGATATTTCTCATGGTTGATTTAGACACTAAAACCCATTACAAGTTTTTGCCACAGTAAAAATAATATTCTTTCATTAAAAAGTTAAATTTGAAAACAAAAACAAAAAAAAAAAAAAAATAAGAAAAATGACATCTAATAGTAGAGAGACTTACACAATAACAGGGGGAGTTACTGTACCTACGGACGGTTGTACCTGCGGACGTTTGTCGGGGAAATTCCGGGTATCGTCGAGAGAGATCCTAATTGAGGTTCAACGTGTGTGTCACAGCCCTCTCTAGTTCTAGGGTTTCTAATCCCGAAATCCCGATCCCAAATCCCGCAGGATATTTAGCAGGATTGATCCCACGGGATTTTGCTCTCAATCCCGCGGGGTTCCCAATCCTGCAAATTCTTTTCCTTTCAGCTTTTACCGCTCATAAAATGACTGTTTTCACAAGCACCATCTGAAGTTTGAATCTTCTTACTCGTCTGCAAAACAGAAATCTGCAAAAAGGGTAAGAAAAGCTGTCTCATATTTTTTCTGAGACTGACTTGCTATTCTCATTCGAGGTTTCAGCTTTGATACTTTCAGCTGTTGAGAAAATTCGTAATACTTATTAGACTTTTCGAAAAACCATCACTAAAATTTAAAATCCAGTAAATTATGCTTTAGAAAAAATAGAGAAAGTGTATTACAGACTCCAAACCCGCTGGAGTATCCTAAATGCAATGTTGGAGCACTTCTGCAAGTTTTAGTAATGCACTTAAAACCATTAAGTTACAAAAAGTGCACTCCAATGAAAAAAGCAATGAAAAATCTGACATTATTTATTATGTATTCGGCACGACTTCAATGGGGGCGACAGAAACTTGTATGAAACACAAGATAACTTGCATGAAAGGACAGTAAGTTAAGCTGCTCAAGTTTTTTATTGTCTCTTTAAAGTGAGAGGTACAGTAAGCGAAGTTATCCAAACTCTTTTACAGATACGGGACTTGATGAAATGGCGAATTCAAGCTGTATTCAACCCTTGCTGCAATGAGTCAAATTCACTGATAGAATGACCAACGTTGATGAAGCAACAAGGGGGTATTATCAATGCAAGTTGAATTGGATACAACAAATAACATATCGAACAGGCATCGTTTTCGTCCGAAATGTGCAGCTCTCGAGAAAAAACACATAAAAAGAAAATAAAAATCTATTTCAAAAGGTGATGAAGTTAATGCGTATCTTTTCCTAAATGTCTACAATTATTTACTTTTAGTGAATCAAATTTCAGTGGAGCCACAGCACGTGTTTTCATCAAGCGTGTTTTCATCATTATATATTTAGAGCAAAAATCCTTTACCATCCCATACGAGCGGCACACTTTTGCTTACCAAGCAATAATTGCTAATTAGGATCTGACTTTGTAGTGATTTACGATTGCTGTACAGAATTCAAGAAGGCTATCAATTCAAATTAATTTCACGAAAGCAGTCTTTCCTAAAAGGCACAATTTTTTTCATTTGACAAAAAAAAAATAATAATAATATTTTTTTAGAAGAATCAAGTCAATCCCGAGGGATCCCGGGATCCCATGGGATTGGCTCCTTACAATCCCGAAATCCCACGGGACTAAATTCGGCGCGGGATTGGAAACCCTATCGAGTACCCCAGGAAGTTTCAACGCCATTAAACGAACATTTAAGATTCCATCTCATATTTTCGGTTTTAGTAGGATCTAAGTAAAAAAGAAAATGAACAATTTCATTTTTTTTTCATCCGTCGTGAATTGTATTATTCATTTTTGTTTTAGGTATCATGATTCCCTATGTTTTGAAGGTTTTGTTTATGATTTTTAATGTTGTAAAACTGTGGTCCTGTCGATGTGACTGGCTTGAAAACCAAAAGGACGTACCTTACCTAAGGACACATAACCATATGTGCCCACGGACGGTATTTTTAGTCTCCTTTGGTCACACCTCGGTCTTCTTGCAATGTGAAATACCTCAAAATGGTGCCTTGTCATCAACGTCCGAAATTTGCTTTTAACAATGATGACGAATTTGAAGTAGGGTGTGGCATAGTACGCTTTCTGTCAATGGATGCCACTGTTTCCCACACTTTTTACTCATTCCCACGCTTCGAAGCCAGCTGCATCGAATTCTTTCAAATCCATAAAATACTATGTTCCGCCCCCAAGCTGACCTTTGGTCGTTTTGGCTCAAGTTTAACATTCCGTTCCCAGGATGGCCACCTGCATCCATGGACCAGCTGCATCCTTGGGAAAGGAGTGAGAGAATCCCCGTTTGTTTTCCAAGAAAAGGGGAGATGAATTTAGCGGGGGCTGGGGCGCGGCTGACTTGGAAACGAGGAGAACGATAAAAAACTTTGGAGAGGTCAGTCATGCTTTCTGGCTCTCCAGATATCTGTCTAGCTACGAATCAATAGTATTTGTCTAAATCTTGTAAATAGCTGTGTAAATAAAATGTTAAGTTTACCCCTGGTAACTTCTTGCTTTACCACTCAGCAGGCCACACATACTACCAACACGCCACAGCTATATATAAATTTTGGTGCCAGCGGTGGAGATTTTAGTTAGATAGAAAATGAGAGTTTTTCGTCTCCCTTCTCTGTATTAAAGAAAGGCAATCTTTCATTGAGAAGTTGTGTTGCTGCAGCCTAGCTGCGGAAAAAGAAAGATCGACCCCCGATCTTATTTTATGGTCAGTTTTTATGACTTCGCTCCTGCTTCCTTGCTCCGGCGTAAAGGACCTCCTGCTGGTTTCTTCTGTTGAATGGAGAAGATCGACCCCGATCTTGATGAGAAGTCATTAGACTGTGTGAAAAGAACGCCCTGCGGATCTGTTGAGAAAAACGGAACTTCGTAGTCGTCTCACGATTATCCTGATCTCTGGGACATATTTTTTTCGAAAGATTCGAAATTTTTTTTCTGGCCAACCTGGCTGATGTGTGTGTGCGAAGTGTTCCAGTGGCGATCCTTGCCTGTTGCATTGTTCCTACGGCTACCCTAGCTGATTGTGTTGTTCCTGGGCTATTCCTGTCGATTGTGTGACGCTGTGACATGCGTTAAGGAGACATCCTGTTCTCCGGGGAAATTTGTGAACAAAATTATTTGTGAGGCCAACTTGGTCTGATTCTGGTCGGAACGTCCGTTTCTGAACAGTGTATTTATCCGCGCATTTAGTTATCTCCAAGGAATGTGATACTTAGAACAAACTGACTCAATTTTCGCGAGTGCTATGTGATGTGAACATTTAAATTGCATTGGATTACTTTGAAGCAGTGCCACGGTGCAGTCAGCGTAAGTTTTTTTTCTTATTGTTGGTTGTGAATAGCTTCTTGGTAAAAATTCGAAACAGTGCATTTGCTTGTGTACATCCGATTGAATTGTTTATTTATTTTGTGCTTTGCTGTTTGTTCTAATGCTTTTCATATAACTTTAATTTTATGCCGCTTAAACACTCTTGTGTGTGTATTTTTTTTTTTTTTTTTTTTTTAAATTTACTGAAAGAGTTTTGTTCATTGTAAATTGCATTTCATTTTAACATGGCATTTTTGATAAAAGTTAAGAAAGTGGACCTTGAAGAACTCGCAACAGAGTTCGGGGTACAATTTACTTCCAAAATACGGAAGCTGGATTTAATAAAACAAATTACCGAATGTACTGATTATGAGGAAGAGCTAGCTCAGATTCTGTTAGAGGATATTGTGCAAACTAGAGATAGGAAAGAGAAAGATGAAAGGGATAGAATTGAGAGAGAAGAAAGGGATAAAGAGAGAGAGGAAAAGAATAAAGAGAGACAGGAAAAGGATAAACAACGTGCTTTTGAACTTGCTATGCGCACGAGCACGAATGGGGGAACAGCAAATTCTTCTACTAGAGTAATTCAATCAAGTATTCACAATTTAATACCTAAATTTGATTCCTCCCAAAGTGATATTTGTCTCTACTTAGTCATGTTTGAACGGCAAGTTAGACGCGCGGGCATTGAGGAAAGTGATTGGGTATCACATTTGATACCATTATTGCCCTTAGAAATAGCCCAGCTAATAGCGCGTGAATCAGATGAGGACGCTGAAAATTATTCTTTTGTTAAAAATTTGCTCTTAAAGCGATTTAAGTTAAGTGCCGAAAGCTTCCGAAAAAAATTCGTTCAGCACCAAAAACGCGACGACAGTAAATGGAAAGACTTTGTTTTTGAGCTTCGAAATTATCTAAATGAATGGATTGACAGTCTAGAGGTTAAGGATTTTGAAAATTTAAAAGACCTTATGATTACGGATCAGATGAAAAAAAGAGCCCCATCGGAAGCAAAAGAACACTTCCTAGATGACTGGTCAACAATAAAAAGCTCATCGAAGTTAGCTGACATGCTTGATAACTACGATGAAGTGAGGAAATTCAAAAATCCGAATTCGGAAAAAAAGAAGGACAGGAATAATTTGTCTGAAAAGACAGAGCTAATAAAGAACGAAAGCGATAAACCCCAAAACAGATCCCTTTCCGATAGGGTAAACACCAGTTTTGAGAGACGAAGACCCCTGCGGTGCTTTGGGTGTAGCAGCGAGACACATTTGTGGCCGACTTGTCCTAAGAATAAAAAGAATAGTGGATTCCCCGTGGCGGAAGAGGCAGTCAATTGCGTGAAAAATCTCGCTGGAGAAGAGCTATTAGCTCCATTCATTACTGAGGGAACTGTAAATTCTTTTCCCATTCGTATTCTTCGGGACAGTGGTAGCTCTATTGACTTGATTTGCAGAAAATATGTAAACCATAGCGATTTTACCGGGGAGAATGTTTGGTTACACACCCCTTTAGATAAAAATAAAGTTTGTTTACCCCTTGCCAGTGTTTACTTAGAAGGTAAATTTGGAAAAGTGAAAACTAAGGCGGCAGTCATAAGTGACGAATTAGATCAAGGGAGATATTTATTAGGAAATAGAACTGCGCTTTTGTTAGGGGACAGTTTCGAAAATTATTGCTCGAACGGAGATGCTTTAGATGCTGTAACAACGCGTGCTCAGGCTCGCGAAAAACAAAAAAGTTTAGAAGGAAAAAATCCTTCTGAGAAGTGTAAGGTTTCTTTGGACAATACTCCAACGTTTCCCGCAACGCCTTTGGAAAACGTAGAAATTCCAGAAGTCGACATAAATGCGCCAGAATTTTCGTTAGCCAGGATAAGTCCTGAGGAATTCAAGTCAGCGCAGATGGAGTGCCCCACTCTTAAGCCCCTCTTTGAGTTAACGGGGAAAAATACGGGTCTAAAGGGAAAGGACTATTATTGTCTTGAAAATGGAATACTGTTTAGGTTTCAGGAGGATCACATGGGTAACACTAGAAAATTAGCGGTTGTCCCGGAAAGTTTGAGAAGTAAAATACTTACTCTTTGTCAGGAGGGTACCTCTGCACATGAGGGAATGACAAAGTCTAGGGAAAATTTGAGTCAATATTTTTTCTGGCCTGGTTGCCATAAGCAACTGGAGAAGTTTATCCAATCTAGACATGAATGTCAGATAGCTGAGAAGTCAACTGATAAGAAGGAAATCCCTTCGAAATTAGTTTCAATTATTCGAGAGGTATTTTTTGGAATCAATTTTGATGCAAGGCAATGGCGCCGATTTCTTTATTTTTGTTCTTACCTTTTGGGGAGCAAAAAGAAAAAAAGAAAGAAAATTCGACTTAAAGAGTTACACTAGCATGGAAAACTTTGATGACAGTCATAAAATAATGTTCCACTTACTAAAGTTTCAATGTAGTTGCAAAATTTCTAAAATTTTGGTTTTGTGTATGTACAAGTATTACTGAATGTATTAAGTATGTTATCATTTGTGATTGAATCTATTCATCATTTGACAAATGATTGATTAATGATTTTTCAGGGTTTTTTGAAGTGTAAATTGGTTGAAAATTATTTTAGTGTCATTACTAAAAATCTGAAAATGTGTTAACTGTGCACTTTTAAAGCAACTGCACTGGTCACGTTATTATGCTATTCATCTTAGATATTTTGAAATTTAAATTTAAACTAAAATTTTGAAATTTTAAATGTGTTAAGATCAGACAAGCTGTTTATTTTTGTATCACAACCAACTTATAGGAAAGAAATGCTTGATGTTTTGATATGCATTTGCATTAGGTATTATTGTTTAATTTGTTAATGGATTTGAAAGTTCTAAAGGGGGGAGGAGTTGTGGCATAGTACGCTTTCTGTCAATGGATGCCACTGTTTCCCACACTTTTTACTCATTCCCACGCTTCGAAGCCAGCTGCATCGAATTCTTTCAAATCCATAAAATACTATGTTCCGCCCCCAAGCTGACCTTTGGTCGTTTTGGCTCAAGTTTAACATTCCGTTCCCAGGATGGCCACCTGCATCCATGGACCAGCTGCATCCTTGGGAAAGGAGTGAGAGAATCCCCGTTTGTTTTCCAAGAAAAGGGGAGATGAATTTAGCGGGGGCTGGGGCGCGGCTGACTTGGAAACGAGGAGAACGATAAAAAACTTTGGAGAGGTCAGTCATGCTTTCTGGCTCTCCAGATATCTGTCTAGCTACGAATCAATAGTATTTGTCTAAATCTTGTAAATAGCTGTGTAAATAAAATGTTAAGTTTACCCCTGGTAACTTCTTGCTTTACCACTCAGCAGGCCACACATACTACCAACACGCCACAAGGGCTTTGACATAGTGTTGAAGTAATCTCCACCTGATGCAGGATCTACACACCGTCAATCCCACCTGTTTTTATTTGAAGTCGTCTTTTTTAGATTTTTGTTGATTTAATCTAAACGGAGTTTTTTTGAATGGGTTCATTTCGGTTAAAGGTTTCAATTTGCAAATAAATTGAGGTTATTATGTAGGTACATACAGAACCATAATATCATGAATCTAGTTCTTTAACATATTAATTATTCATAACATCATTAACTCTCTTAAGAGTAATAACTTTTTTAAAAAGTTCACTGATGTTAAAAAATTAAGGAAAAATTTTTAAAAAGGGGAAAAACCTTTGATTAATTTTTAAAGTTTAATTTATTTTGGGTATTTAATTTAATGTTATTTTCAATGGATGTTTGAAGTATTTCAATATAAAATGACTTATGAAAATGTGTTGAGTAAATGTGTTGATAAATTTGAAGTTCTTTCATAAAAATCCCGTTTCAGAAAAACAGAAAACAATGACATCTAATAGTAGATTTAGATACTGAAACCCATTACAGATGTGTTGATCAACATTTATTTGACATTCTTTAATTAAAAAAAATTTCAGAAAAATGTTACAAATACCCATCTTTCAGACGTCTAGGCAATTGATAAGATATTGCTAATTTAACATTTGTTTGTTGCAAAAGATAAATTTAAAAACTATGTTATAAAGATTAGAAAGGATTGATGAAGTATTGTGAAACAAATCGCTATTCTACCTACATAAGGGTTCCTTATGTTTTAATCTCATATTTCTTTAACATGTTGCTCTTAGTCCTGATCCTCTACATTGAAATAAAAGTCATTTAATCCATCACAAAACTTCTTCGCTGGAACAGTTTTATTTTATCTCAAATCGCCCACTTCAACAAACTAATAAGATGTAATCTTCATCAATATGACCGCTGATTCAGAATGGTATCGTACCGATTGCGCTAATTATTCCAGTCTCTCACTCCCTAACTATGCTATAAATTTGGTTGAGAGTCTCATTTACAAAACTTATGCCACTACTTTAGCAGAATAATTACCACTCGAATTCATTCTAATAAAATTTGAAGTGTTCAGTAACAGACCCATAGCCGAAACTCGGAACGAAACAAAATGTTCAATCAGCAACTTGACGACTGTTCTACTTTTGAATGTTCCAGTTTAGATTCGATCGGATTGAATGAATAGAATTTTAGAATTTTCAACGGTTACCACTTGCGAATCTCTCGCAGCGAAATTCTCATTAACTTCTTATTCGAGAACTATTTAAGTCCGGGGGTTTCAGTTTATATTTTTAGACTGTTTGCATTCTACATAACTAAATTAATTTCTTCTTGCAAGATATAGTTAAGCGTGGTTTATATTCATTTGTAAATGGTTTGCTAATCTATCGACGATAGTTTTGATGAAATGATTTTAATAATTTCTCTCTCCGCATAGAAATGCTGGTGATAGCAAACTAGTAACATGGGCAAAATGATGATTCGAATACGTTCGCTGTTAGCTTCTTAAAAGTAATTAACGAAAATAAATAAAAGAGAAAGAAAATTTGAATTTTTGGCATCTTGAATTCAAATTATGTTTCTTCCAATTACGAGTGTGTGTGTGTATGTTGGCGTGTAAGTGTGTGTGTGTGTGTGTGTGGGCGCGCGCGCGTGTGTGTAGGAGCGTGTGTGTATGTAGGCGTGTGTATCTACGCGCGCGTGTGTAGACGAGTGTGTGGACACGCGTGTTTGTGTGTGTATGTATAAGCACGCGTGTGTGTATATAGACGCTCATGTGTGTATGCGTGCGTGTTGTGTGCAGGTGTGTGTGTACGCGTGTGTGTATCTACGAGCGCGCATGTGTAGATGAGTGTGTGAACACGCGCGTTTGTGTGTGTATGTATACGCACATGTGTGTGTATGTAGGTGCTCATGTGTGTAGACGAGTGTGAACACGCGCGTTTGTCTGTGTATGTACACGCACGTGTGTGTGTATGAAGGCGCTCATGTGTGTATGCGTGCGTGTTGTATGCAGTGGTGTGTGTGTGTATGTAGGCGTGTGTTTGTGTGCATTTACGCGTATGTGTAGAATATGGACGCAACCTAGAGACGGTGTTCGCTGGAGGAGCAGCATCGGGAGCGGCCAGTCGACGGTGGTGCTGCAGAGGGAGGTGGGGGGAAAATAAAATCAAAAGACGTCATCAACAGTCAAATGAAAACAATAAGCGATTCGTGATTGCTCAATAAAATATAAATAATACATTTAGTTTGTTTTTCTTTAAAAATAATGAATATATCTCTCTGGTATAGAATAAATGACTAGTTATGGGGTTATGGCAACCCAACCAGTAACGGTTAGATTTGTCTTGTGCTGTCAATACCAAGTTTCATCATCAATGGATTCTCAAAATAGCATCTTTCAAGAGCTACTTTTCATACTACAGTTTTTCTGTCATAAGTTTTATCTATGTTAGGAAAAAAATGTTCAAAAACGAAACTATGCAATTTTCTTTGCTTTTAAGTTTGCAGGGTTTCTTTCCTAAAAATCTGACATCCCTGTTTTATTATTAGACTATTGGTACCCGCACGGCTTTGCCCGTAATAGAAAAATTAAAAGGTCTTCTGGTTTGCCTGTATATTTACAAATAATGTATGGTGAATTTTCTCGCCAATTGACTTGTACCCAAGTTACGGTTCCACGTCATGATAATTTCGTATCTCGCCAATTGGCTTGTGCCCATGTTACGGTTCCACGTTATGATAATTTCGTAATTCACACGTTCATCTTATGATAGTTTAGTTCTTAATATTGGAATAGAAAAAGAACCACATCGAATTTTCGAAAAATCGCTTCGAGGTGCACACCCCCATGCTATAAACTAACTTTGTGCCGTATTTCATGAAAATCGGCCGAACTGTCTAGGCGCTATGCACGTTACAAAGATCCGAACATCCAGACAGAGAGATTTTCCGCTTTATTATTAGCAAAGATAAAGATTGCAGTTTAATGTATAAGTAATTCTTCCTTTGATTTATTCTATCATATAGGTGGGTCATTCTTACAGCAGAAACGGTCATTTTCATGTTCTTGTTATAGTTTACAGGTCTTTTATTACTCATTCATATTTTTAAGGGATTTAAATATGTTTAAGGATAGGATTTGGGAAGTTAATTAAGAAAATTTTCTACATTTTATTTTAAAATGTCTCTAATAAAATTCTGAAATACCCAAAAGTCATTCCCTCACTTGTCCCCACGGTTAATAATAAATAAGCAAAAATTATTTTTAACCCCTTCAGACCTGGTGTCCGGTATATCGGACATACATTTTAAACAGCTGCTAATCATTTAATAATTAATTTAATTAGTTGATTTTTTTTGTAGTTGACTCTTTACATTCTACTTATCATAATCTGTTGAATAATTTTTCGTTTCGGGATTGACAACACTGACATATAAGGATTGAGAGATAGAGAGTGGCTCATTTTTCCAACCATGGTTTTTCATCTGAAAAACGAGGATTTTTTCTTGATTTAAAAAAAAAACATAATTTTTCATTAATCGTTTCAAACACTTATATTATGTTTTATAATTGTTTGTAGAATATTTTATAATGAAGTTTGTTCGATATTTTATCGTTTTTGTATATGAAATATTGATTTCAAAAATATAAGTCCGGAATATTGGACGTGCCGTAACTATTTTAATTTTTCTCCTTCAAACTCGAAATTTTGTCTATAAGATACCCTTTACCACAGTACACTGTGTACCAAATATCAACAATTTCGGTCCAATATTTCATAATTCTGACTGAAGGGGTTAAGCAGACGAAAAGTAAGTTCACATTTTTGTGAGTTTTATTTCAAAATATTGAAGAATTTGAGTAAACAAAACCTTTAAAAATTAGTTTGTGTAATTATTTTTAAGTTTGTCCCCAGGCAGTTAGTTGCAATCCTTCCCAGAAAAGAAATTTCCTTCCCAGAATTGCAACAAAAATTTTTCAGCAAAAAAGTAGTAATTTACAGCTGGAAACCCAGAAAAGTATTGCAGCTCACCGTTAAAAAAACCCTGGCATGTTACGGTAAAAGTTACTGGCATAATAATACCAGTAACTTTTAACTTTTACCGTAAAATCCCATTTTACTCTAAAATTTTACAGTAGAATAAACGAGAGTTAAAAATTGCAACACATGAGCTTCAAGTTCGATCTCGGAACCTTCAGATTGACAGGCGGCTGTGCTGACCACCATACCAGTTTGGACACTTCGAGTCAGGGGAAATACAATGTTATGTGCTTCACGTGGTGTATAAATTTGCGCTGCAATCGTTCATTTTTTTTCTGTGTCGTAAACGCTCCATTTTAATGCAGTATTTACCATAAAAGGTTCCTGAATTTTAACAGTACATCTTTAATCTGTCGGAAATGTTTGCTTGGAATCCATACGAAAACATAAAAACCACATAAGGGTTTTTGCATCCATCATTCCCTCATATCTGTTTTTTTTCTTCTTTATTAATAATAAAGCTGAAAGTCTGTGTCTCTGGATGTTTGGGTGCATGTTACGCGCGTAGCGCCTAGATCGTTCGACCGATTTTCTTGAAATTTGGCACAGAATTAGTTCGTAGAAAAGGGGTGAGCACCTCCAAGCGATTTTTGGAAAATACGGTTTTGTTCTTTTTCTATTCTAATTTTGAGAACATTTTACCGAGCAAATTATCATAACGTGGAACCGTAACATAGCAAGTTGGCGAGAAAATCATCACCCCTTATTTGTAAACATACTGGCGAAACAAATTACTTTTCAATTTTCTACTGCGAGCAAAGTCGTGCGAGTACCACCAGTTACTAATAATGAAGCTGAAAGTCTGTATGTCTGGATCTCTAGATATTTAGATGTGTGCTCACAAAATTAGTTCATAGCATAGGGGTAAGCCCCTCGAAGCGATTTTTCGAAAATTCGATTTTGTTCTTTTTCTATTCCAACTTTAAGAACATTTTACCGAGCAAATTATCGTAACGTGGGCGAACAAATGAACATAGCAAAAATGGCGAGAAGTTCATCATCCATTATTTGTAACTATACAGACAAACTAAATGACCTTTTAATTTTCTACTATGGGCAAAGCCGTGCGAGTGCCGTTAATAGAAAAATAAAGTAAAACAATTAATGGAAACTGAATAATCATAAGTTGCTTCCTCGTTTGAGAATATTTGCATGCGAATAAACTCAAATATCATTCTTTATCAAAATTATTATTTAGAATTCGGAACTCCAGCGCTCGAATGCGCTACCTTGCGGTGATTTACAAAACTGCAAATGACACTAAAACATTGCCACGTTGCGTTCCACGTGTGTCTGTTGACGTAAACACAGGCAGTTTGTTCTGAGTATTTATTAACGCAATCGATGTGTCTTAGTTTGCTTTCAGCTACAGAAATTAATTCGTCCCTTAGTAGTATTCTCGAGCTTCTCAAAATAATGTTAGTTTTCATTATTTCCTTAATAATTGGTGAAAGCGAAAATTCTGGATTAACAAACTTGGATAACGTTATACAAGGTAAAATTTTTTATTGTTTTGTATGAATTTGTAAGAATATGGGGGTTTTTTTAATCTTAAATTAATTAAACTTACCATATTTTACAGCAGTATTTAGTTGGAATAGATAGTATGCAAAATATTTTCTTGAATATATTATCGTAGAACAAAATGAATAACCGAGAAAGAATTTACTTTATTCCTTTTATTCTCAGCTGAAAGGTTTCGCCAAATTTGTTTAGGGTTATAGTTTTAGTATAGTGCGAGCAAAGTAGCCTTGACGAGATTTCGCGTTTTTAGTTAAACCATTTTTAATTTTTATCATGAGTGGAATAAAATGGTAGTAAGATTACAGAATTCGATAAATGAAAAGAAATAATGGTCAATCAACTGAAAAGAAAACTACCACTATAAATCCGTGAGAATTTTGTTGATGATTTGCATAACATGACACAATTAAATCGTAACTCAGAAATTAGAAAAATCGAAACAGAAAATTTTTAAATTAACCGATTCGGGAATTCGAGAGAAAGAACTCAGCTACAAATGGAAAACAATAAGCGCTAGCCAAGCAAGGCAAAAAAGTATCATCTTCTTTCGATAATAATTTGTAATATCATATTGAATTTTCTAGCATTAATTGTTATTCTTTTCAGGCCACTATTATTATTTAGTTTTATCAAGAATTGATAAATATCGAATTCAACATCATGGGAATAACTGCTTAGAACTACGAACTACGTAGTTTGCATTAATCTTTGACGTTTAGTAATGCTTCTTGAATTCTCATTTCTTTCTACGTGTGTCAGAATGTCCACAAGACTTTGAAAATTAATTTAAAAAGAATAAAGCGAAAAAATCATACGTACGAACAAAAATCACAACACTTTTAGCATTTTCTTCGTTACCATGTGCGTTTGTTTTAGTTTTTAAGTCCGCCATTAGACAGTGACTTCAGTGCCCCCTATAGTTCGTTGGAGTTGCGAATCGATTTAAAAACATAATCTAAATTTGTCAGACGATAGGTAAAAAAGAGCAGCAGTGGAATAGTTTTATTTATTTTATTTATTTACTAGCTGCATTGCCCGACTTTGCATGGTCTACCTCAAAAATAAAAGTTTTGTCAAGTGAGGCATGTTCAACAATCAGGCTTCAATTAAAGAAAAAAGAAAAATACTACAAAATTTCCCGTCAAAATAATCATTCTCAAAGAAAGAAAACGGTAAATCAAAAGATCCCGAAAAAATTGAACACCTCCATAAATACAACAAAAATCCTTATAAAAACGAAAAAAAAAGAGAGAGAGAGAGAGAAGGAAAAGAAAGATAAATCGCCAAATAATAATCAAAAGCAGTGTTGCCAGATTGGGGGAAATTTCCCCATTTTGGGGAAATCTGTTGATCTCTGGGGAAATGATTTTTGAGGGTAATTCTTTGGGGAAAAATTTTTTTCTTGGGGAAAACCTGGGGAAAGAAAAAACCTCGGGGAAAAAAGAATTGTCGTATTCACGACAAGAAGTCGTACATAGTTACATTGTTTGTATCAAACAGCGTTGGTTTAGCTTTGATCAACTTTATGGAATTCGCATTTCGCATTATGTGGAATATTATGCTACGGAATTCGTATTAATGTTCTGCGTGATTGAGTTGATACGTGAAAACAGGTTAAAAATAAGTGTGATGAAGAATTTTCTTGGATAAATGGATAGAAAAATCGTAGTTTAAATGTACATACAGAAGCAGAGTAGTAAATGCAAGTAAAAAAAAAACATTTAGTAAATGCAAGTAAAAAAAAAACATTTGGCTATTTCTTATCTTTCGGTCAGGCGCTTGTATTTATGACTAGTGGCACCCGCACGGCTTTTCCCGCAGTAGAAAATTAAAAGGTGTTTTGGTTCCCCTGTATATTTACAAATAATGCATGATGAATTTCTCGCCAATTGGCTTGTCCACGTTACGTTTCCACGTTATGATAGCTTGGTAATTTACTTGTCCATTTTATGATAATTTTGCTCGTGAAAATGTTCTTAAAATTGGAATAGAAAAAGAACAAAATCGAATTTTCAAAAAAACGCTTCGAGGTTCACACCCCTATGCTACAAACTAATTTTGTGCCAAATTTCATGAAAATCGGCGTAACGGTCTAGGCGCTATGCGCGTCACAGACATCCTGACAGACAGAGATACTTTCAGCTTTCTTATTAGTAAAGAAGATAAAGAAAGATAAAGAAGGCAAAAAAAAAAAAAAAGAAAAAAAGAAAAAAAAAAGTAAAAATAGGAAGAAAAAAAAAGTTGGGGAATTTTATAAGGAAATTCGGCTATTTGGGGAAAAAAAATTTCAGAAGACAAAAATATTAAAGGAAGTCGATTCATTTTATGAAAATATTAGTGGAAAAATAATTTTTGAATTTGGGGAATTTTGATAGAAAACATCGCTTTTTGGGGAAAAGTATGAAGAGAATTGGGGAAATCTGGATTTGACCATCTGGCAACACTGATCAAAAGAGGAAATTTTTACCTCAAAACAAAAGCAAAATTTTATTTAGCCACAGCTGAGAAAAAAATGTGGCAACCTTCTGAAAGTTAATTTAAAATGAGAATCGCGCGAACGATAGTTTTCCGATATGAAAATAGAGTTCCATTAGGCTTAAAAGTGCTTTTAAATTTTTTTCCGGTGATTTTACAGCCTTTTTTTTTTTTCTGGAATTCGCAGAAACTGAGTAAACTCTACGGGTATTTTT
The DNA here is from genome assembly GCF_026930045.1 of Uloborus diversus. Classification (NCBI taxonomy): domain Eukaryota; kingdom Metazoa; phylum Arthropoda; class Arachnida; order Araneae; family Uloboridae; genus Uloborus; species Uloborus diversus. Next base: position 136,617,892 of record NC_072732.1, read on the forward strand.
CGCGGGTTTTCGAATGGGACCTGAATTAAAGAAATCGGATAATGGGATCGTTTCCAAAATTTCAAAAGTATTTTTTTCTGAAAGAGCATGCTTAAAAACATAGGATCTGAACATTTTTTTAATAATATGTTTAAGTTTTAATATTTTTCAAAAAATACTTAAATCGGCGAGCTTTTATTGTTTATGCTTCTGTCCGATGACATCACAAATGATGAAATGCCATTCTGTGTTGCCATTCACAGAGCAAAATATTTTATTCGCATCTTTACTCACGTGTATTGGCAACGATATGGTTGATAGCAAGCGTTGAGCGCAATTTTAATTCGCTCTTTGATTATCATAACGTGGAAACATGCGCCAAAATACATCATTTGTGACGTCATCAAGACCACGCCTTTTGAAAAATCGGACATTTAAAAATATTTTATTTAAAAATGACTGTTGGGAAAATGAAAGTATTTTCTGGGTCCATGTTTTTTTTTTTTTTTTTTTTTTTTGCTTATTCTATCAATTTAATGACAAAAAGTACTACTTTTGACTGAAGGAAACAACCCCATTATTTCGGGTAGAGAGAGCCATTTAATGCTATTTTCGGCCTTTAAAATTAAAATTCAAACGGTTCGGTTCTTTTTTGGCTTTTGAAAGCCTCCTACGTTCCTTCTCGTGGGCCTAAGTACCTCCCTGACGTAAACTTGATTTGTATAGGGAACAAATATAAATAAATACACACACACACACACACACACACATATATATATATATATATATATATATATATATATATATATATATATATATATATATATATATATATATATATATATATATATATATATATATATATATAGAAAAATTCGAGTTCTTATCACGATTTGTTCAAAATTTTGGAAAGAACATCAAAATAATCATATAAAAAATTCTGCTTTTGATCCGAAATATAGAATATTGTCACGTAGATTCAGTACACACTACACGGTAGAGATGAAAGCTGGTTTATTCTAAGCAAGCGAGCTATCAGGCTACAAGATCGCTACTGCCAACTCTCAGCATTTTAACCGCTGAATAAGAAAGTACATTAAAAATGAAATAGAAAATATGTAAAAACTAATGGCACAAAATGGTTTACAAGAAAGTTTAGCTCTAAATATAATAGTTAGAGTTAAAAAACTTGAAAGTTCTTCAAAATTTTTACTCCTATAATAACAGAGCTATAAAAATATGTTAAGCTGCTTTCTAAAACATTTCATCCGTTTCTGCACTTTGCCTCTTCGAATCTACTTGCAAATTCTGGCGTGAAATTAAACGGAAGTTTCCTCAATTTCTATCCAGCGTTATATTCGCTTGATGAAGCAGGGAAACATTTAATGCAAAGTAATGCGCAGTGAGTCTAACTAAAAGATGGAGTAAACCAAATGCTAAAATATATTTCCATACAAATAGCCACATTAATTTATTCAGCTAACTTTTCATGCCAAGAATCAGTGGTTCGTAATTAAATGTGCTGTTTCTAAATGTGAAGAATAGTTTAAAGCTGTAAGAGTAAAAGCCTCTATAGTGACTTTGAGAGATGAATACCTGATGTTTAGAATGATTACCGTTGCTTAGAATGATTATATTATCCATTTAAAATCAGATAAATTGCTTTAACACGCCACTCAAAAAAGCCATATTATGCTTCCAAAAGCTTAGAACATATACTGGTGAGCAAATAATGAATTTAAAAAAAAGAGGAGGGAGGGGACATGTTAATTTAAATTATGTATGATTATATTATTCATTTAAAATCAGATAAATTGTTTTAACACTCCAATCATAAATGCCGCATGGATGCCTCACTTGCCAAATCAACTAATTGTATAAAACAAAAAGTAGAGAAAATTATGAAAAAATGGTGTTATTTATAGGAGTAAATAGGCCCTCGTGTTTCATTTTCTACCATCACATGGTCAGAAATGTACTGAACCGAAACTTTAATATAAATTCACTTGCTAAGCACTGATAAAACACTGTTAAAGCAGAAATGAGGGTATTTTTTAAAAAGTGGAGTTAATCGTTTTGGCAATTGAGGCATCATATAACGCTTGTAAAAGTTTGAGCAATTAAACATTTAAAAAAAAAAGATGATGGAGAGGGTGAGAGACATGTTAATATACATTATGTATATGAAAACTAATTTTGATATTTTTATATTTAGGATTCTATAAAGCGTCTACTTTTTGGTTGTAAATCGAGGATACAAAAAGTAGGTACGAATTGAGTCATTAGCAATTAGTACCAGTAAAACCAATCAAGAGAACAGTGATGTACCACAAGTCAATTGGAAAAGCTGAAACACTGAAAGTATTGAAAAATACAATAGAATTGACGTTAAGTACCTACTGAATAAACCATTTTTTCAAATAACTATGATATGGTTTACACATTGAGAAGGGATAAAATGGAGGTAGTGAAGACTGTCATTCGTGAAGCAAAGACCCCAGATCACGTGATAGATTTTAATGCGAAGCATTGGAAGAAATCAGGTTTCTTTCTCTAGTCTCATGCAAAACGAGTCAACCATTCGTCGTTGTTGAGTCACGTGACTTGGGGGTTTGTCTCTGCTTTTGCTAAGCCGGACAGCGGTTGGACAGCTAATTGAACTTGCTCCTTCCATTGATAAATTTTTGCTTTAAGGGTTCACCTGATACTTATCCTCATATACATAATTGCCGATGATCGTATAACCCACGTGTTTCAACAATGAAACTCGCGCCACGGCATGACAATGTGATAATATGTTTTAGTAATGTTTAATATGCAGAGAAATGCTTTATTGTAACGAGGCTGAACTCGATCCGGTAACTTAACTGTTTTACTGTTAAGACTGCGTTCTTTCAGGGGAATGAAGAATAAAAAAAGTGGTTGAAAATTAACGCTATCCACTGGAGTTAGGGTAAAAATTTCAAAGATCAAAATATCTCCAAACAGGCAATTGCTTCGTTCAAATGTAGAAGAGTAGAAGCAATTTTCAACCGTCATAACTTGACGGGCGACTTTCTAGTCTTTTAATAAGTTTGACAGTTGAAACTCGATTTCCTTTTGTTTTTTCCATAAATGAAAATCGAAAAGCACTGTTTAGTAAAAGTAGCTTGGAAGTAGTAAAAGTAGTGTGTTTTTCATTTTGGTTGTGGTTTCTTATTAACTATATGTTAATAGGAAGAAAGCGCATTTAGCCCCAAGATGGCGGATGTGCGCTACTTAAGCTACAATCTAAGGCTCTATGTACGCCTACCTCAACTTCTCAGAATAACTCTGAAAAATAGTCATTCTAAGCAATCTGACTGAGTCTCGTTGAGTGATATCTGTCAAAACTACTTCGTCTCTTTTAATAAATGTATCAGCTTATTAAATCTGGGTCCGGTTTTCCGTGACACATGTCCTTCGATTCAAAAGCAGCTCCATTCCACACCCCTACTTCTCAAATAAAATCGGCTTCCGTTCGTGCGAGGCTAAAATTAATTTCGAAATGACGCAGAAGTCGGGCCGAAAGTCCGTAAATCAGGCATCGCCGATCGCCAGATAAAGTTAATGAACTTGTTAGTCTGGCGCACCAGTTACAGGCAAATAGCGTTGTTCGTTTTAAAACCCAGCCTTGTTTAATGAATTTCTTGTCATAAAATTCGAGGCTCTATCCGCACCGTTCGCTTCTGATGAGAATTTCGGAAGTTATGGTTGATTGCCCTGCATTCCACAAAGGATGCTTTTCTGGAATCCCAAGTTTTCCTGGGGAACCAGCCATGCTTTAAAACTTTTTTAAGAAAAAGTATCAAAATGAATTTTACTAAGAACATTTTTGTTTATGGTTAGACAATATCAGAATGTACCGATCATTTTTTTACTAAAAAAATATCTACAGTTTCGTTCGGAAAAGTCACAAATTAATAACCATTTGCTTACGTGCAACTAATAGCATAAAAAATGAAAAAATGAAGTTATTATACATTTTTTGATGAGATTTTACTGGCATTTATTGTATTTAAGAAAATTTAATGATGCAAAAGCTGTGTAAAATTATATTATTTATAGAATTTATAATCATAAGGGCGAGAGCCTTACTAAAGCCCTACATCGTAGCTTAAGTAGCGACGCGTCCGCCTTGGGGGTTAAATACCAGCTTCTTCCGATGTCTGCCATGGTGAAGTAGAGTGTTTTACTTCTTGGTTTTGGATTAACATAGGGTTAATAATGAACCACAATCAAGAAGAAAATAAACATGCCACTTCACCATAGCAAACATAGGAATAAAGCATTGTTTCGCCTCGATACGACGGACGCGTCGCTACTTCATTCTACGATTCAGGACTTTAAGCCATACAACCGACACACTCTATAACAATGAAATCGACCGCGAATATTTCCTACACACCTTATTTTAAACTTTAAATATTAATATAGTTAATAAGAACACATTATTTGAAAAAATTTGTCTCTAAAGATACACTTGATAACCAAACTTTCAAAAATTCACATCCTCATATATATAATAGCCGATGATCGAGTAACGGACGTGTTTCAAAAATGAAACTCGCGCCACGGCATGATAATTTCATAATATGTTTTGGTAATGTTTAACATGCAGTGAAAGGTTTTATTATGACCAGGCTGAACTCGATCCGGTAACTTAACTGTTTTTTAACATTATGTTATTTCAGGGGAATGAAGAAACGAAAAAGCGGTCAACTATGAATGCTATCTACTGGAGTTTAGGGTTAAAATTTCAATAATCAAAATATTGCCAAACAGGCAATTGTTTCGTTAAAATGTAGGAAAAGAGAAGCAATTTTTTCACCCGTCATACCTTGACGGGCGACTTTCTAGTTTTTAATAATTTCTCGAAAATAGGAGACAAATTAATGGGCTGACATGGAAAAGACAGTAAATCCCCCCCCCCCAAAAAAAAAAACTCAGGACGAAGTATTGTGGACTACATGCAAGTGTCATCGTCCGTCACTCGTAGCAACTAAACCATTTTGCCGATTAGCTTACTCTGTATTCCGTGTCATTTTGCTTGAACGTTTACTGTCATTTTTCGTTAAAAAATAAAAAAAAAATTAAAAGAAAAAAAAAACTGGAAATTTCTGACATGTCTTCCACATGTCCGCTCTTTAATTGTTCCTCCCAAACTTTTGTTACATAGAAGGCGTGATTCAAATGACCCATGCGAAGTATTCGCGCTCTAAGTTGATGGCGCTGTTGTAAAAATACCGTTTAAAAACACCATATGAGGTAGTGAGAAGCAAAGTGATGCAAGTGCCAAATTAAATATTTTGCAACCAGTACAAAAGGGAACCTCTCCTTTGTTTTGGGGCAAGCGATAGTACATGTAGCCCTGATTGGTGCTGCTATACAGCATGATTCAGAAAAACTTTTCAAGGAAACCCTACCTAAGACCGGAACTTTAAACACTTTTTTTTTTCAACTTTAAAATTTTTTTACTCAAAACTTTAAAATGTCCACTTACATCCCTTTGCTTCTCACTGCCTAATATGTAAAATTCAATACATTCGCCACTTAGAAAATTACCGGATCCTGTAACTCACGAACTTATACAATAGATAATGATTTAAAATTGCATTACCTTTCATAGTTCTGTGTGCTTAATGGGCGTATGAAGTTTCAACTTTTATACACAAGGTGTTTGGTTTAGAAAAAGGCGAAGAGCATTCTGCTGCAACAATTTAATGCCTTAAGATTTATACGCAAAATGCTTACTTTATCAATAATAATAAATGCAGCCCGCCCGAAGAAGGACCCCATTCCTAGACAGTTCAGTTGCAAGCCGATCGCTCTACCAGCTGAATTATACGACACTCCCATTCAGCGATGCTATTGGAATTGAGAAATTGATGGACCGAGTCCCATCAATACTTTTAGGTGTTTTTTCTTTTATTTTTTTTAAATAGGTGAAATATAACTAGTTTAGTTTTCACCGAAAGCGGAGGAAGGGGAAGGAATCTTTAAAATTTTACCTTAGTTGTGAATTTGTATGATGTACTTCGCGTTTCCACAAAAAAAAAAAAAAAAAAATAATAATAATAATAATAATAATAATAATAATAATAATAATAATAAATCACCATTTAGGAATAATATGCATCATATGTCAGAAAAATATTCGACGTTTTTTTTTTTTTTTTTTTTTGTGTGTGAATACTAGATGGATATGGATATGAATCAAGCATACTGGCATGAGCATGCCATGAATCTTTGTGCGGGTGAGAGAATTTTTTTCCGCCTGTCAATAGTGTCGGTCCCTGGCAAACAGTTTAACTGAGTTGGTCTCTAGGTCTCTCGTTCGATTTTTTAATTTCTAGAAAAATAACGAAACGATTGGAGTAGCATTACTGCATAGGGTTGTGCCTGAAACTGGCTGACAGCCAAGTGAAAACCATTTCAAAAATTCAAACTGATTTCAGTGACGATTTCTCGGAAAATTTCTCGCACTTGATTTCAATGCCTTTGGTGAAAAATCCACTCCTGTAATTCAGTAGGCTAACTATTTTTCCTTCCTTACATGATCTTTTGCGACTTCTGAATGTTTCTCAAACTCAAGAGGCGATTGAATGGCAAGTGTTGCTTCAGTCGTTTTGCCATTTTACTTCAAATTAGAAAAATCCAACGAGAGCACTACATTTGACCTCAGTCAATCTCTGTCTGCCATTGAATGACGCTTTTTACAGACGAAAAAAAATTTACGCTTGTGCACATAGATTCAAAGTCGGCTGATGTAAAAATAAGATCTGATACTTTTTTATGAGCGGTGTATAAAATGGTTAAAATCATTAAATATTCTGTCCATTCATTTTCAACTTAAAAGATTAGTGAAAAAAAAAATCCAATATTATGTGACAGCGTCAGAGCAATAGCAAAGTTCCATGATTTTGGTCAACCTAAAATATTTGAGCCTCTGGTCAGAGAAAAATTCTATGAAACCTGTTTTAACATCATTCAAATATTGAACGTTCTTGAGTCTGTTTATCATCAATAAAATATATACACCTGAAAAGTGGAGGGGGGGAGTGAAAACGAAGTGAACGTTTTTAGACTTGCACCACGATTCAGTCGTTGGAAGACAAAGCTAATAATCTACAAATTTTTAATTTTGCAATTTTTGAGCAATCACATTGCTTATTGTTCTCATTGGACTGTATTGAATTCTTATGATTTTATTCCCATCTTCCTCCCCCCCCCCTACTTTCCTATACAGCACCACCGTTGACCGGGCCCCTCCCGATGCTGCTCCTCTAGCGAAAACCGTCTCCAGGTTGCCTCCATATCCTACACACACATATATCCACACACTCATGCCTGCACACAGACATAAACACACACGCCTACACGCATACACACATGCACACACGCACACACTCATGCCTGCACACAGACACAAACACACACGCCTACACGCATACACACATACACACACGCACACACTCATGCCTGCACACAGACACAAACACACACGCCCACAAACGCACACACATTCGTGATTGCGAAAAACATAATTTGAATTTAAGATGTCAAAAAACAATTTTATTTTTTAACATATATTTCACTTTAGGTTTATTGTACAAGCTTGCTTATTTAGCTTTCGCTGAAAATAAAGCAAGGAAAAAATGTAATTCCAACATTTCTCTAATGTTAATAGGAAATCCAAATTGCGTTTCTTCAAATATTTCAAAAACTCACTTCTGCAGATACTGCACTTTACCGCCTCAAGCCAGCATTCCTCTTTCACACATTTATGATGATCAGATTTGCTTTACTAATTTCACTAAACTGAACTGAAAAAAGAAAAGGATTCAATATTAATGAGACGCTGACAACGTTCAAGTCATTGTGGAAGAATTTAAGGGGTCATCTTCAAAAAATAATACTAAATTTTCGTTTCCCTTCTACAGTGCTGGCCAAATTATTAGACTAAGACTGTTTTAAAAGCGAATTCTTTATCGATTACATAACTATAGACATATTAACGAACGGTGAAATAATTATCTAATATTTAGTATGCATTCCCTTGTTCTTGATGAGCATTTTAAGTCTTTTTAGCATACTTTTCACAGGGTTTACACTATTTCTAAACTTTTTAAAAAAGGAGGTAAAAAATTGTTTATTCTCACTATTCTATATACTCACACACACATACTCACTAATTACTTAAAACTAACTTTAAATATAACAGAACACACTAATAAAAAGAACTAGTGAACTGTTTAAGCTGATTGAGGGTAGGTAAACAAAGAACATAGACAAAGCAGACAGTGCTGCCACTTGCAAGCATTAAATTATGCTAAAAAAACGTAATAATCAGTGTACAGTATGTACTGTACTTTAACAGTAAAATAAGTAGTATTTTAGTACAAATAGTGTACAAAAAACAAAAACTCTTTAATCTAATAATTTGGCCAGCACTGTAGTGTTCCTTCATTACCGGAGTACTCCCGCGACTCTATACCGCCACCAATCACTAACAACTAAATTTTCTAATGCTAGTGAAAATACCGTAGCATTATATGAGTATAGTCCGATCTTTTGCATGCCTCAATAAGACAAAAATGCGCATTTTCAGTGAGATTACTGAAAGTGCGTTTTCACCCGCTTCACACGAAAAGCCTTCCCTAACCTGGACTCCTTTCACAATAAAAATAGAAATTTGATCAACCATTCAAACCATTTCCTCCGATCTGCCATTATTTTTCCAGTCTACCCTCACCGGATATCCAGCATTCAGCCCATTCTTCCAACTAGAAAAACTCTCCAAATCCCTTTAAAATCATTATCGGCTTGCTCCATCTTTTCCTCCGCCGCATATTCCTTTCCCTTTTTTGAAACTTTCCTGCTAACTTTCATCCCCCTTTTTAGCGTTGTAAGGGACCTGCCCTCATTTATCTTTTCTTCCATCTTTACAACTTTTTTTAACTTAAACTTTTCGTGGATTTTTCTCTCTTCCATCCTCATATACATACATATAAATCTGCCTTTATTTTAATTTTCTTTTCTCCCACGAACTTCTTTACATTTTCCCCCCCTGCTGATGGTGCATCTCCTGCGCCTAAAAACTTCAGTCGCTTCTGATGTATAATTCTGAGCAATTTTATTTTTTGCTCATTTATTTTTAAGCGTTTCATTTCTTTCCTCTTCTTATATTTCATATAGTGTAGAGAAATATATTTTTCAGAAATTCTATATTAGTGAATGCAACAGTAATAAAATTTGCATTTCACATAGTGTTTTCTTTTAGTTACAAAACTCAACGCGTCTTCTTTAAATTTTATGAAAGCCAGTTTGTAGGTGTAAAATCGATACATGAACACAACTTGCAGATAGTAGTTTGAAATTTAAGAGTATCTGTTTGACTTTTTTTCTGTTAATTCTATGTATACTAATTGCTATTAATGCAACATTTCATGCAGTATTTAAAAACAACCTTTAATTATCGGTACGTATTGTAAGAAATATATTTTAAAGAGAAAGTTTAATTACTGTGCTACGATATTGAGGGTTTAGTCAGTAAGAAAATCTACAATACTTTCTGACATGATAAAGAACTTTTTTTCATCATTCAACAAAGGAAACTATGTTTCGGTTATTATTGAACTTTTCAACAATAATGACCAATAATAAGTATTCAACAATAAATATAACTGCAATAAAAGGTTAATATGCCTGTTGTAAGAGGATTTTCAAAAAGTATTACTTTTGTTTCTTTTCCAAAGATCGTCAAAGTTGCTTCTTTTCAAAAATCAGTCTGTTATATTTTTTTTAAATATATCTGTATTGTATTTATTTACAGATAATTGTGTTTCCAATGTCTAAACAGATTACCGCGCTTGCAACATCTCCAAACATTATTGTGTTACTTCCAAAACTCATACTTTTTTCTTTTCTTCGATCATCGTATTTGCTATTTCCAAATATCACCGCATTTTAAATATTTATTATCTTGGTTACCATTTTACAATGTTTCCAAAGATAAAAGTGATTTTTCTCCTTCTTGAAAATAATAAATTATGTTTAATACGGTTTTAACGAACACAGTGCTGTTTCCAAAAGACATGATTTTTTGCTTTGTTCCCAGCCGTGTACCAGTAGCTGTAAAGATTCGCTGTATTATTATGCAGGGGTATCCACCTGGGGGGGGGGGGAGGGGTCATGACCCAGACTGCGTCATTGAAATTTTTAGGGGGGTGTTTTGACGGGTATTTTTCTCATATTTTGGGGAGTTCTCTTGCTTTTGGGGGGTCTTTGCGATATTGACGGAGGGTGCGCCCTTGCTCTAAGGGAGGTGGGCATTCCTGTCTTATGATAAATAATGCATTATAATCTTCCACTTACCATAGTAATTTTATCTCACATTCCAGTAACTACTCTATATTTCACCAATTACCGGAAACTTAAAAAAAACTTTTGATTCAATAAATAACTTATTTTACTGATCGAAGCTTTGATAAATCACTGACGCTTACATGAAGTTTCCAGCCTTTGTTTGAAGGCAACGTTTTTTTTCTGTACTTTCTTGTAAAATGTTTTAAAAGCATTATGCATAAAAAATATTAAGAATGAAATACTAAATTTTGTTTCATAAATAATACGCTTATAAAATTATGAACAATTGATTTCGAGAAAATCATACTTGTCTCAATAATTTGAGACATTAATACTGACTTTCAGATAACTTGACAGAACTTTCAGATGCTGCTCTTATGAATCTTAAGGGACATAAATTTCAATAGGTAATAGTCCGGTAGTATAGTATAGTTAAATGTACAAGTTCCGGTCAACTTAAGGTAATCTTGACAGAAGATAACTTCTTATAAAAAGAGTTTTGTTTAAAAATATTTGCAATGAAATATGTACAGTTGCTACAACATTTCTCAAATCTCATTCAGCAGACTAAACACAAAGCTAAACACGTATTTACTTCCAAATACAATCAAACACAATAACAAAAATGAAAGTATTAATGGCATTTCAACCAAGCAGTAAAACAGAGCGCTTTACTTAGTCACAGTCAGCTGACGTCTGACTCTGGAAGCAAAGCCAGACCTATTTATAAATTTGCATGGGAACACAGAAGAAAATTCTGGAAATAAGGTTCGAAAAGTGCCAAATGTGGCCAAGTTTGGCGACATTTGACGATTTTTCTCTATATTTGCACAAAATTCGTTTCCAAAAATAGGTTCAACTTGGCGATAACTCTTATATTTCTCGACAAGCAAAATGACGAATGATAAAACATCCAGAAAATTTGCTAAATTACTTACACGTGATCTTAAGCTAAGTTACTTTACAATGGAAAAAAAGCCAAATATGGAATAAAAGCAAAAATTTAGCAGGATTTTTTAAAAGTAAAAACACAAGGATAACATCCATTTACAGGATTTGTTACACTATGCATCAAATAATTCACTTTAAGACAATCTACTAAAGTATGCCTGAAAAGTAAGTTATTTTACTTTCCATTGTTATGATTTTTTTTTCCTCTGGTGTTTTGGATTCTTGTACATTCTTAAATTTTCATTGCTGAGGCTTGTCATGCAATTTTCAGTGCATGAACGTGTACCAATAATATATTTTCAACAAAAGCCTTTTTTACTGGTTCCTCACAAGATGAAGATTTTCTACAGAGAACTTTATTATCAGAGTTTTCATTATATGTTACGTTGAGAAATAAATCCTGCAGAGCTGAATGTATTAACTGTATATAAATCTTCTCCTCCAAAAAAGCTAATAGCTCTTTGAAAATTTAACTTTAAATCATTTTCTTAAAATCCATATCAGCCAAGAAGAATAAAAAAAAATCTGTAAAAAATGTATTTAACTAAAAGAAACAGAAAGGTTTATCGATAGTAACTCTAACATTAAAAAGTTCTTTTCCATGCACTTTGTAACTGCGTCAAATATGAATGAAAGAAAATGCGCTTCTGTTAATATCCTAATGAACTTAAATAGTTGGCAAAGGAAAAATACCTCGCCAACATGTCTATTAATTCATCGATCTCTTTCTTACCTCAACTTAGAATATCGGATTCCATTGTTGATGGAAGCAGATATCTTTTAACCACGTACCAAGCGCTAAAATCTCGCTCAAAAATGTTCGAAGATCGAATTTCTTTTCAGTAGTTTTTCTTTTTGACGTTACTTACCCTAACGTTTTTAGCCCTAGTTTTATATTGGCGTTATCTCGGTCTTTTCTTATCCTTAACCCACAACCATTTTATCTTTTATCTCAAAAAGAAGGGAGGGGATAAAAAAAGGAAAGAATGTAGGAAAGAAGTTTTTCTCATCATTTCCTACCTTCCCCCCATTTTGACACGAAATAACTTTCGATATGGTTTTTTATTTGCCCGATAGAGTTTTTTTTTATAACTTATTTTTAAATGTTTTCTATCGGAGAAGAAGAGAATTAAATGTTTTTTTCTTTATTTATATAAGTATCGTGTTTGTTCTGGCCCTTTTGGTTAGTGAATTTCCGTTTTTTAAAAACTTTCTAAGATAAGAAAATGATGAACTCTGTTCACAGAGAATTTTTATTTACGATTTGTGATTAAAAAAGTAGATATGTTGGTTCGTTTACTCTCAAATGATTTGTTGTAATATTACATGCAACTTCACACACCAACTTATATTTTGTCTAAAACTGTAGTTCTTATTTCATTTAATGTTACGTTAGTTATTGAAATTTCTATTTATTATTTTGATTATTTATAGCTATAATTTATATTTGTTGTTACTTACTTTTATCATTATAATTTTATTTATAACTTTTATTTATTATTTCCATTGATAATTATTACAATTTATATTTATTACTTTTTATATTTATAGCTATAATTTATATTTGTTGTTATTTACTTTTATCATTATAATTTTATTTATACCTTTTATTTATTATTTCCATTGATCATTATTACGATTTATATTTATTATTTTTTTATTAATATTTCCAATCATTCTGAGAATTCCAAAATGCATTCATTATAATATTTTTCACTTCGATCTCGAATTCAGGTAACATTTTCCGCAAACTGTTTTTAAGAACATTCACATGCTATAAGAAGTAAAGTATTTTCGAAAATCTTTAGATTTACTGTAGAAGCGGGTTACTATGAAACAGTTTTAGTACATTTCTGACTATAATTACTCAACATTCATTCGAAAAAAATGAAGTTGCGTTATTATTATAGTTTAGGACCTTGGCGTTCAATTCTGCCCTGAAATAATTTGAAACTTTACCCACACCCACTCCAGAGCAGTTTTTCTTTGTGCTATTCTCCCCCTCTCATTCCGGGTGAGAATGGTACAGCACATGTTTCAACGTTTTCATATAGGTTTTGGTGTTTTGTACCATAACTCAACTTCTCTTATGTTTTAACGGGAGAGTTGTAGATGTAAGTTATGCTGAAAATTGAACTTTGGAGAGTCAGGTACATCATAAAATCGAGAAAAAACGAAGGCTTTATTTTCTTCATAATTTTTGAAGATGGATACCAAATCTTATCAATTTTTTCAGGCCACTGCCAAAACTTACTTCGCTTCAACATTGTTGCAACTTCAACCTAACTTGCATTTACACCCGTGATTTTTCCTGGATACTTTTTCCCCTGATAACCCAACGCACCCTCCAAAATTTCAACTAATTACTGTACCCCACTCACCCTCCAAATTGTAAACTTAACACATTTGTAACTGCAGAACATCAAAATATTTTATTTTTGAATGAAAATTGGAAGTAACTTTCTTTATGTAATATGAAAGCGAAAGGTATTGTGATTCCTTCTGCACGAAAAATCCACCATCATAAATTTCCGAGCTACCTCTAAACACGTAGCACTAGTTGCTCACAAGAAATAATTCCCAATCATCAGGTTATTCGTCTGGAGGGCCGTTTTGACAATGATAACAACTCTCTCATTACCAGAGAAGGTTTCACAATTGTTCCTATTGAAGCTGGGATGTCCCAGAGTTCACTACGAACTCTTATTACGTCAAAACTGGGGTTTGTATCATTTTCACTCTCCAAACCATTTTCACCCGCTTTTACGGTAATAAAACTAATTGCAGCAGGTATTCACATAGTGCATCTGTTATTTTATGAATCTCTCTTTCAGACTTGCCAGACTGTATCTCAGCAGCACTGCAGATTGCAGATAGTCTGTCTCAGAGAAGAGTAGACCTGTCCTTGAAAGAGGTCATTTCTTCTTGAAGAGATGTCCAATTTTCTCTTCTTCTTTACATAGTGTAAAATAAAGTTCCCGAAAAGCGCCTGTTTGTTTGAACGCACAAAAATTGAGAACTACCCGGTCGATGTCGCTGAAATTTTCATAGTATCTTTCTTTTTGTCCCGGAAGTAGTGGCGGATCGTGGCAGGAGCCAAAGGGGGCCCGGGCCCCCTTACTTTTTTCAGAAGACAATAATTCATAACTTTTTTTTTATTTTCCTTTTTTTTTGTGTGTGTGCGTACGTGCTTGAAATTAAAAAAAAAAGATTGTGTCGTATTATCCTGCATATGATTCTCTGATTGTCAATTAAAAAGTGTAAAATTAATGAGGTGCGGATTATACGTTTTCGCGGGTTATCTGCGCGTGTGTGTGTGTTTTCCCCCTCAACACCAATGCATTGAACTTCAATATTTACAGCAGAATTCACAGAGACCGTTACCCTACCTGCATGCAGTTTATTTTACATAGCTTGAATGTTCTTAAGCGATTCAGGCTATGTAAAAAAACAACAGTAAAGGAAGAAGCCTTCATTTGCACAAGATTAGACCGTTTGCTCCTTTCTTGACTCTTTGTCTTCAAGTAATTAGCTTACTATAACGACAATTTAGAGAAGCAATCATTATTTTTTAGATTATTTTCATATTAGCTTTGAATATACTTCAAAAGTTATTACTTCTTCGCGTTTTTAATTTAGTTGCGAAAATAAATTTAATTTTATTGACTTAACAAAAGAAAATTAAGAAAATTTAAATATTAAAAAAGAATTTCTTTCTATTTATTTTTTAACTAAGGGGGGGAGGACGGAGGCGAGTGCACCCATAATCTGGCCCTCTCACTTTTTCAAGGCACGAGCCGTCACTGCCCGGAAAGATTTGCAGAAAATTTCCAAAAAAATTCGACAAGTATTTCGTTTTTTATTTCAATGTAGGCCCAATTTTTATACAAATTCCAGATGATGGGGGTGAAAAATTACATACACACATTCACATTACATATCGTTGGAAAGGGAAGAATTTTCCTCGTTGTACGCAATTTGTTTCAATGCTCCACGGCAGGAATTACGGCAGGAGTTATTTTTGTTTTTAGCTCAAATTGTTTTAGGCTTAGCTGAAATTTTGGCAGCACTTCCTTCATTAAATATATCAATAAAACGTGAAAAAATTGTTTCACAGTATTCTTTTTGACACCATTGGGAAAAGTGACATTTTTTACTCCATATCTGACTCGACCTCAGGTCGAAGAAGCAAGCGTCTATCTCATCTAGAAAAAAGTTACAGAGCTTTTTAAATTGAAGTTTCATTCCCTCTTTCTCATTTTAAATTCTTAAACTTATTTTAATTTTTGTTTCCATCGTTACACTTTTTAAATCCATCTTTCTCATTTAAGTATTTAATATGTGTATAGTCATTGCTTGGAGGGGAAATTTTGCATGATGTTTTTTTTTTTTCTTTCATTTAAGCTTGATTGCTGAATACGTCACTTGACACAATGGTTATTTTCAAGGTAAACCGGGCAAAGCCGGGCAATAGAATTGAGTTTACATCGCAACATGTGTTTGAGGTATTCTTTCATCGCTCAAAATTTCGTATTTAAACCTTTTTATACCACTATTATTATTATTTAATTTTTAAATTTATTTACGTATTGTTATTTAGTTACTTATTTATCTCTGTATTTAATTTTCTTTTTTTATTTATTTTTTTTTCTTTCTTTCTTCTTCTTCTTCTTTTTTTTTTTTTTTTTTTTGTATACTTTATATTTTCGAATCAAGTATTTTTCTACTTTCTTTTCCCTGTGTCCACAATCGAAAAAGTGGTCTCCGTTTTCTTATTGTTTACGAAGGTCTAAATATTTTTGAATAGGACGTAACACATCTGACAAGTAAACAAATGAAGCAAGTCCAAAACTATACTCATTACCAAATGTACATACTTATTACCACATGAAGTGTCGTTTCCAAAATTTCTAAAATATTTTTTTCTGAAAGAGCATGTTTAAAAACGTTGGATCTGACCATTTTTAAAATGATTTGACAAAGTTTAATATTTAAAAAAAATATTTTAATGTGTGCACTTTTATTGTTTACGCTTCTGCCGAACACATCACAAATGATGAAATGCCAGTCACTGATTCCATTCGCAGAGCACAATATTTAATTCACTTCTTTACTCACAAGTGTTGGCAACGAAATAGTTGATAGCAAGCGTAGAACGCAATTTTTAATTTGCTTCTTAATTATCATAACGTGGAAACGCGGTAGACAGATGCGCCAAAATGCATCGTTTGTGACGTCTTAAGACCACGATTTATTTTCAGAATCGGAAACTTAAAAAAAAATAATTAAAAGTTAAGCGTGAAAAATGGAAGTTTTTTCTTGCTCCATGTTATTATTATTACTATTTTTTTTTTTTTGCTTTTTTTTTCTATCAATTTAATTGACTTAAAATAGTACTTTTGACTGAAGGAAACAACCCCATTATGATAACTATATAAACATACATTTTCGTTTTCAAACCAGTTTCCTCACTTTTTTTTTTTTTTTTTTTTTTGCAAAATGAAACCGTTTAATCGTTTACTCATTGTATTTCTTAACAGAGCTAAATTATACAATCAATTATCTTGTAAATTTTAATGTCTCCACATCATTTTAGCAAATGTTTATTAATTTTACAATGAGGATACTCATTTCTCAATACTTTCAATTGCATTATGATACTAAAGTTTGCGGTATTCTCTGTACAGTTAAAGTATCTAATTAAGAAACTCTACAACAGCTGAAAAATGGAAATTTTCCAATTGTTATCTAGCATTCTGTAGAACCACTACAGCACTCCATAATTTAAATCTTTTTTTTTTCCATTTCCAATATATTTTCTTCGCAATTGAAATGATTCTGTGTGCTTAAATTCCCTTTAACGTTTTTATTCCATCAATAGTTCCCCAAATTCTTTTAAAGCTACCGAAATAGCCATTTTAAGCATTCCGTGCCGGCCAGGATGCTTCGCGAGGCCATTTTTTAGCATAACAATGAAAGTGCATTAAAACTGGAAGACCTAACTGAATTTGCAGAGTAAATCCCTTCAGAAAACGAACTTTCCATCCGTTTGCACGTCAGGTTTAGTGTCAATCTAGAAGAAGAACTTATCCCGACCGGTCTCCAATTAAATCCCCACCCCCCCACCATTAGGGAAACAAAAACTTCTGGTTTATGTCAAACCTTTGGTGGGGTAGTATATATTTTTTTGGACAAGTTTTAAAGACTGGCGGAGAAATGTTGCTGCTGGTGCCATGCATGTTTTCACATTTCCCTCGATATCCGTCGTTTGGCGAAGTAGGCGGTGGAACAGTGAATGTTGTGGGATTCTTTATAATTTAAACTTTAACATTTAAGTTCCTACAGAACTAATTGAACATATTGTACGGTAGATAAGCATAAAAGTTTGCAATATTCATCCAATTTTCTTGTGCATATTTCATGACAGTATTCGTGGAATTTCTTTAATTGATCAAGAACAAATCTTATAACACGCCTTCCAATTAAAATGTAATTACAAAACTTGATGCCCTTGTTTTTTTTTCTTTTTTGGGAAGAAGGGGGGTAATTACTGTTCTCCTGTCTTTACAAACTGTTAAATTTTGTTTTTTCTTATCTGTACTCATTCCGGAAAAGGGAGCTTTTGACTCTTCTAACTAACACAATATCAGTTTAAATAGCTGGTGACTAGCACAGCCAGATTGTGTCCTTTATCGAGTTTGGACTTAAAAGTGCTTATATGTATTTTAACTTTCGTATTAGAATTTTCAATGCACATTGAAACTCGGGGAATGGAGGGTTCCTCCTCCCCCTTTGCTCCGCCACTAGTGAGATCTAGTTTAAATGTTCAGATGCGCTGTTTCAATATTATGTAAATAAAACATGGGAAAAATAAAATCTGAAACCTAATTGCAGCAAATAGTCTCTCTCGATAAAAATTTAAAAATTGATAACTTGAAAGGAAAATAATCAACAACAATATGGTGTACTACATATTACGGAGATGGGTGCCAAGTAGACGGCGAATGCGATTACTATTAATCTACTTTTTTTTCATAGGGGAAAAAATTCAGAAAAATGGCATAGCGGCAATTTTTTGGCAACTTGTTTGTAGATTTCTAGTTTATCTTTTTCGTGATCATGGTGAACGCAGTATAAATGTTATTTTCCAAATCCGTCGAGATCTATCCAAAAAATAAATCCAATTTTAACAATTCCAGAGGTTTTTAAATTAATTTCAACAAAACACATCAAGTAAACTGAAATTTTTGTTTGAATTTATATTTTTATGCCTATTTCACAATTCAGGTTTAGTTATGACTAGTGTGACCATGGCGATGAGGTCCTATTTGCACTAAAGAAATCAAATAGCTTAAACATTCAACCGGATTAATTCTATTAAATGTAAAGCGTGAAAGTATTTAGCATATTTAACTGCTTTTTGAGAAAGTTGTTAATGTAATCACTATTTTATTTTTCGCAAGAAGTGCTATGTTTTGCAACAGCAGTAAAATAAATATTTTATAGGTAGTTTAAGGCTTAAAAATTCATTCCCCAGTGATATGAACAACGACCTGCATTTTTCCAGTTAGACTTTTGATCGTCAATAAATTTATTAATTGGGAAAAACAGCTTAAATAACTGAAATCTGTATATTTTTAAAATCTATCAAAGAAGATACTTGAGTTTAACCTCATGCACTACAGCAAATTTATACTTAAGGATAATGTCAGATAACTTTCTTAAAATAAATGAAAAAAAACCATCTTTCACACAACATCCAGCAACCAGTACACAACATCCAGCAAACAACAACCAGAAACCAGCACACAACATCCAGCAACCAACACACAACATCCAGCAACAAGCACACAATATCCAGCAACCAGCACACAACATCCAGTAACCAGCACACAACATCCAGCAACCAGCACACAACATCCAGCAACCTGCACACAACATCCAGCAACCTGCACACAACATCCAGCAACCAGCACACAACATTCAGCAACCAGCACACAACATCCAGCAACCAGCACACAACATCCAGCACACAATAACCAGCACACAACAACCAGCACACAACATCCAGCAACCAGCACACAACAACCAGCATACAAAATCTAGCCTCCAGCACCTGGCATTCTACTTTGAATTTTGACATCTTAAATTCAAATTATTTTTGGCAATCGCGAATTGCAACAGGACCTTACTTGTTGTTTTTTTTGTTTCTACAAATGGCTCCAATGATAATCATAATTACGAAAAACATAATTTGAGAATTCAAGACTTCAAAAATCAAATGAATGCCAGGGGCTGGATGCTTTGTGTTGTGTTCTTGATGCTGTTTTTGTTTAAATAGGATTTGCAAAGTCGAGAGGGTTGGGTTTATATAATAGATAAATAAAGTCGATACCGGAGAACATGGAAGTTACCACTCAGGAGGAGGTCCCGTTCGCAGAGGCCGGTGGTCTGTGCAACTCGCGGAGATCTAGAACTCAAAAGTTACCCACAACGCCAACTTCAATCAAGTGAGAGCAATTAGTAAGTGATACGTTATTTCTCAAAACAAAAAAAAAAAAAACACAAGTTTTTAAAAATGAGTGTTTAATTTAACTTTGATTATATCATTTGTTTTTTGCAAAAACGTGTAACATCTATTACTTCTAAGTTTTTCCTTCTGAATGCAATTGTTTATTTCGAATAATTATCTTTATCAATTAGTCCTATTTTCCCAAATTTTACATTCCTGCCCAAATACACAAATATGTAATTATTATCTTGTAATAAAAATTTTATAAGTGTGATTTGAATTCTAACAAGAATTTGTTTCTTTTTTTTGCGGGGGGGGGGGGGAATATGGTGGACCCATGCACTTTTGTTTGGCTCATACGTCGTCGGCAAAACAAAAGAAATAAATAAAAAAATGGAAAAATAACTTGGCGATGGCTCGCTTTTCTCGCCTCGGCAACCTGGACTTAACCGTCGGTGAATCATGCAGCTTAAAATCTTCCTCCTACACCCTTTTTTTTCCTTTGCTTCACCCCTTATCCTCAAACCCTCACCCCCCAGCAAAACCTTTTTTTTCTCTCCCTTCTATCCCATGTTTGTACACTGCGGACTTGATCATTAATATTCATGATCCCCACCCCTCAACCCAGCGGCTTTCACCATGCTCAGAGATAATGCACTCTGATGATTGTGGTTGTTATCCGAAAAGAAAAACAGAGATTTGCGAAATCCGTTTTTAAAACCGACGTGTTAATTTGAAACGGTTTTAAATTTGGAGCAGTAGTTGGGAGTTCGAAAGAAAAAAAAATGTGATTCATGGGTTTTTGAGTTTTAATGATTGCCGTATGTTTATCCCTGTATCATTAGTGATGGGGAAAGTTTGTTCATTATCGTGTTTTAATTTACAAAAAAAAAACTTTTTTTTTACGTAATGGAAAAGCTAAAAGTAATCCTTTTTTTTTTTTTTTGGAACTTCTTGAAAACAAGGAACGGGATGTCTTACTGAAGGATATATAATTGTTTGATTTTACGTTTTAGTAGCTAACTGACGGTGCAAGTTCAATTAAAAATGGAATCGAAATATTATACAAAAAAGTTCATTTTAGTAAAAAAATTTAAATTGATACTCTCATACGAAGTTTTTTCGGACTGGGTTTATTGGTTATTTTACAGTTTAACATTGATTTTTTTTACTGTTGTTTTACGGATTATTTAAGTTATCAGGTGAAAATGTCCGTTACTGTTACATGGGCTAACTTGAAAACAAGTTTGCAGTAAGAAAACCCTAGATCAAAATTTCACCACCAAGTGAGAAAGATCGCAAGAAGAAACGAGCTGATATGTGCAGACATCAGCTCGTCACATGACTTCCTTTTACGCCAATTTAATGATAATAGGACCTTTGAGTAAGCAAGGAAACCCTGTAAATACTTTCACCCCTAGTTTGCTGCGAACCGAAGCAAAAACACGTTTTACACAGATTTATTTCCCCATTATTGGCAATTTTAATGTGATTCAATGGTTAACTCTCTAAATATGACCAAATTAAAAGAAAAAAAAGAAATCCGCCAACAATATGGCGCCAAGTGTTTGCCAAATTATAACACCATTGGAGTTAGCATCGAAATTAACAATGCTTTCCCCCAAAAAAGAGATAAAGGACCCCTTTTGGACATTAGAATGCAAACAAAAGGGGAGGAGCACAACTGGACCCCACTAGGAGTCTACTTACCAAATTTCAACTTTCTACCCCATACTGTTTTTGAGTTATGCGAGAAATTAACGCACATACATACGGACGTCACGAGAGAACTCGTTTTAATTAACTCGGGGATAGTCAAAATGGATATTTCGGGCGTACATACGTTCTTAGGTATATACATGTATGCAAGTGTGGGTCGAAGAAAAAAACTCAACCTTCATTCGGGGGTGAGCAAAATGAAAATTAAGGCCGATTTTTGAGTGAAATTGTTTTTCGCGAATGCAATACTACTTGCTTTACTGTGTAAAAGGAAGTAAAAACAGCAATCTAGAAACAAACTTTATTTTTATGGCCGAATCTATTCAATATGTTTAACGATTGTTTCAGTCACATGTTTTCAAGCGGGTTATACCGTGTTCAACAGTAGCGCGAGAAGTTTATTTGTCAAGTGCAGTAACTTGGTGACGACAATTGCAATTGATAAAGAAGACAACAAGCTCACGTGGAGGTGAATAGCTTAAACTAGTATTTTTTACTTGCATATTTTTTCACTAGGTCCATATAACATGCATACCAAACTTCTGTGACGTATGTTTCTGGAGGCTCCATGGATTAGTAAATTACTTTTTTCTACTAGTTTGTAGGTAATCTTTTCAATGAGAAGATACCTGTCTCCAGATCGGTTGTTGACTATTCAAGACTGATGAGTGCATATCAATTACGAAACTGCAGTCTCTGGATAAAATAACCGGGCAGTTGGTACATTGCTTGTTGAAATGCCTTTGCCCTGGACTCTGAGTGGTAACTTACTGCATACATACTTTTATATGAACCAGCTTTAAGGGGGTCTAAAAGAAAAGGAAACATGAATTATAACCAGACTTTTACACATAGTTGCACAAACCCTGCAATTACGTTTGTTTCACTGAAAACATGCTTTCTTTTTTCGACACTTTTTTTTTTTGTATTTTCGCAATAAATTACCTATTCACAATTAACACAATGTCAACGGTGAAAATTTTCCACAAAAATTAATATTAAATAGTTATAGTTCCCGAGGAAAGGTACTTAATTATCTTATATCTTTAAACGAGCCATTTTTGTGGGTATGTACAGTCGACTCCCGCTACAACACGATTCGACTTACGCGAAATGGCTATAACGCGAGTTTTTCAGGAGCAACGAATTTTAGAGCTAAAGCAAATTTCTCGCTCTCAATTCGAAAACATTTGGAAAGGAATCGTGATACTGCAGGTACGAAGGTATCATTGATTTAAAAAAAAATAAAATAAATAAAAAAAGTTTCGGCTTTGTATTAACTAAACATTGACTTCTTGAATGTACTTTTATCAAAGGTAATGAAATATGGTGGCACCTAGGCACACTGTTTCATCTAAAGTTTGAAGATAGAAAAAAAAGCAAAAGTTTGCGACAATTCAAGAAAAGGAAAAAATACTTGTTGCGCTTGAACAGCTAGAAAGTGGGTCGAAGGTAGCACGATAAGTATGAGTGAATTTTCAATACGTAGTTAAGTTAAGAGAGGTTAAAGTTAAGAGCAATCCGTATAGGTCCAGTCCTTAGTTTGAATATGAAGCTCGCAGAGTGGTGTTTAAGCAAAATGCAAACAATATGAAACTGGAATCTGCTCTTGTATTGCTGATTGTAGAGACTCTGAAGGAAGGGTGCTACCATAGATGTAAATGTTATTAAAATGAATGCAAAGCTACTGCAGTTAAAAATATATTATAATGACGATCAGATTGCGCAGCATAAATCATCATCTTCAATTTTTAACTTATAAATGTAACTACTGCATCTACTGTATAGTAACGCTTACAATGCAGTGCTTTATTATTACTACACACTGTACGTACCGCACAGTTTTATTTTTAGGTCTCTCTCACTCCCATCGATCATTGATTTTGAGCATCGTAACAGTATTTTATGTTAAATAATGCAGCTTTTTTAAAAATATGGTAAAAATTCAGCTTTTTATGTAAGAAACGGTAACATATAGTTAAAAAATGGTTTAAAACAATTTAAAAAGTGTTTGAAAATGTCTAAAATGATTGGGCTTGTTAATAAAAAAAATTATATACACAACACTTTTCCACAACGCGAAATTTCGACTTACGCGAGGAGATGGAACGCATCCCTCGCGTAAGTCAGGATCCGACTGTATATAAATTTATATTTCATATCTCGGAAACGGCTCTAACGATTTGGATGAAATTTTGGATTTAATTGTAGTTTAGCATTCTAAATTCATCTACATCAGTGTTTTTTCTGTAAAAACGCGATTTTTTTCAAAAAAAAAGTTTTTTTAATATAAAGTCTAATTGAATTCAGCCCTGAAAAAAATGGTGAATTGACACATAAGGCAGACGATTTGCAACTATAACAATGTAAAACTGTCTCTTCTCGCTTTAAAATTTTAAACCTGCTTAGGGTTACAAGGCTTGGCTGATATTAGCCACTTTGGCTAATTTCAATCACACTTGGCTAAAAACAAATTCAAAAGCATTATGTAAGTCGATGTAAGGGTTTTTTTTTCAGCAAAACTATAGCTTGACCGTCTTATTTTATTTTATTTACTTATTTTCTTTTTTACACTTCAGTTTTTTTTTTTTTTTTTTTTCAAATCACGCATCTAAATTTTATTTCGAAAAACATGTCTTGAGATTGTTTATATTTTGTTGTCATAATTCGTAATTTGTTGGAGTGGTTGTGGTTCATCGGTTTTTATGGATAGCATGAGCATTTTCTGGCGTAAAGTGACCAACTACACTAAAAGTACTTATTCCAAGTGAAAATCTCGATTGGGATAAAATCGTGAATCGCAACATAATATGGAAGGAAGTATTGGGTTAAAACCGATTTCACCATAGTAAAATTGGCTTCAAGTTCAAAATATTTTAATTAATGACAGGAAAATTGTATAGTGGAAACAAAAATTTAACAGATAGTTTAAAGTAAAATGTTCATTTAATTCCATTCAGAATCTTATTTGTTGTGTACTTTAGTGTTATAAGATGGTCGCGGCGCATTTTCAATCCTAGCAATGTTTTCATATTTCAAGTTCAATGTTTGGTCTTAGAAACTACTTTTTTGGCAATACCGTGCGTTAAATATGTATACGAAACCAGCTCAGAGCTTCCCTATGTGGATGACTGTGGGGGGAGAGGAGGCCTATATTCAGTAGTAGACTTCTTATAACTGAAATGATTATAATGATGATCAAGTGATTACATGTATATCTCTCGTTTTTCGGAAGCATATTCAACGACTGACGAGAATCATAATATTTCGTTAACGTGATGCGTTTCAAGTATATTTGAAAAAGTATCAAACCTTAGAAAAACACGAGTTCACAAAAAAAAAAAAGAAAAAAGCTTTTAAAGCCGAGCGAGGCTCGGTCGTCCAGGTACTGATTAATGAAGCGAGAACATTTGAAAGAGTAAATAAAATATAAATAATGTAGGTAGTGTTTTTTAACGAACTGTTTTACTTTTAAAATATATTAATACCTCATGATACTGAATTTCTCTGTACTAAACAGTTCGAAAAATTAGACAGTTCCATTCAATAAGTTGTTTCTCCGCTACGTGATTTTTTTTTTATTAAAAGCTACCTGACTATTATCTTTCAGAAAGTTTTAAACACGTGTTTTTAAAGTTTTAAATGGCTCTTTGATTCCTCCTGAAATTTTACCTTCAAAGTATCTCTTTCTCTCATGCATTATTTCAATAAAAGCGGAATCATAAAAACATTTCTCGCGAGAAAAAATAAGCGAGAAAGAATCATAAATAATTAACTTACTCAGAAGAAATAAAAGCCAAATTACCTTGCCGTTATGGAATAAAACTGCTAGAAACGGGAATAAAACATATTGTCAACTTCAAACGCTTGAAAAATATTTCATCTAATTCAGGTTCTTGAAGGTTTCATTTTTGAAGTACATTTTTTGTTATTTCGATGAATAACTTAATTTGTAGTAAATAGTAATGTATTTTGTTTTCTGCCATACAAATCCTTTTATTATATTTATTTGTTTATTTATTTTTATTTCTTTTTGTTTCTGTTATTATATCCTTGCAAAATTATCTTCGACTGGATGTCTTTGAAAAAGTTTCAAAGCGATCATTGAATTTTATCTAGTAATAATACCTGTTTTTTTTTTTTAATTGTCTTAAATTACATTTTGCATAGTGATTATTTTAATAAAAATGTGTATAAAATTATGACATATTAAGGAAAATGTACTAAAAAGCTGGTGACAGTTCATTTTCTACATACCCTGAATAAGTTAAATACTGTGTTGAAAAGTAAAATTAAAAATAACAACATCAAAAAGCTCAAATTGCATATTACTGCAGACACGTGTTTCGGCGTTATAAGGAATGCCTCTTTCAATGCAAAAAAAATTAACTTATTAAATACAAGTTAAAATATAGGCGAACTATTACTCTAGTATAGAATTAAAATTAAACACATGAAAATTATATAATCACGGAATAAAAGCAATTACATTTGGATAAAAGTTTCATTTCCTACGATTATTATTTTCTGATTGACCTGTTTTTACGACTACAGATTTCGCAAATAATGCGTTTCGGGATTCATAAAAATTAAAATGCTAATAAATGTAAATTAACCTTATTTTTTAATATATAACGCATTAATCAAAATGATAATCTCAAAATATCTGCTAATATTAAACTGTTTTATAAAACACAACAAATAATTAATGCATTAAAAGTAAAAGTAAATTTATTTTTTACACAAAATAGGTTCCTGGGAATGTTTTGCATAATTTAAAACCGCGTTAAAAAGAACTTCCAACAAACCCGGAAAGCATTCTTCGCCACACTAGTCATTTTTCAATGAAGTAAATAAAGATGACTTTCCAATGTTATACACCCTTCTGTTCCTTTCTTTCTCAAATAAAGATATTGTCTGTATTTGATGTCACCTCAAACTTTCTCCAAAACTGTCTCCAACAATCCGGATCGACTCGCCAACCTCGGAGAAAAGACAGAATATCCTTTCAATACCAATTCCGGATAATAATTTCTTTTTCCTCCGCTGCCGGACAAAAGGGAGGACTTTTTCAGGAAAAGTTCCGGACAGCGGGAGGGCCAGGCCATCGATGACCCGAACAGATGGCGGGACATCCATCACGGTCCAAAGAAAATGATGTCCCACCGTCCGGATCGGAACCGGACTTTGTTCTATCCGGGAAGTGAAGACACGGAAGGGGCGTAGATCCCTCGCGGTGGGGTGGTAAAGTTCCTGGATGTGTTCAATTGAGGTTCTTTTTTCCGATTCCAGGAAGGATTCCTTCGATTTATGTCTGGCATAAATAGCCGAACATTGGTTCTGGTGTTGATGGCATCCGTCGAAGCGTGGGATTCCAACGATTTGTCTGAGAGACCGCTGCGAAATTCTGATTATTGCGTATTTTCCCCTTTTCCAAAGAAAATATGAGCTGGTTCAATGTTATTTGATAGTCTTTTTTTTTTACTTATTCTATTTTTTAGTTTTTATTTAGAGATTACAAATACACTAAAAAAGGTGTTAGGTTGCCAGTATTTATGGGGGTAACGTTACCCGAATTCTGAAGTGTGTAGCATCGTTTTTTTAAAACAAAGGGCATGCGTAGAGATCAGAATCGGCGCAGAGCAGTTTAGCTCTTATTAGTTCAACGAAAACCGTCCTTGGTGGCAGAGCGGTAAAAAGGGCCTTTTCTGTGAGACTCGCGTCGCGTGTTCGGACCCCACTCAGGTCATTTCCTCTCTTATTGTAATAAAAATGTCTTGTTTGTACACTAAAATAAATAATTAATTGGTGTGTATTGGTTGTTTAAAAGGATGAACTTGATAAATCGTTCAAGAAAGTCAGATGAAAGCTTAATTTTTTTAAATGTGTAACCTTTCAAGCAATTTCTCTGCAAGCATGCAGAAAATACAAGCAAAACATTACGCAGAAATGAGTGAGACGTTACTCTACCATATTTACATTACCATGGTGTAAACTTCCACAAGCGATTTGTAACTTTACTCCAGTTATATCAGTTAAGTTACTCCAGAGCATTGGAGGCTACTAAACTGCTCCCGATTTTATGGAGTAAGGTTACACAAAAATTTTTACAGTGTAAACGGCATTCACAAGAGTTGAAAAATGTAATTTAATAAGCGTTTGTTGATGTAACTTTCTTTCAATATAGTATAAGGCAGAGATGTATGTGTTAAAGACACAGATTATAAAGACACAGTGTTATTGTAATGCTTTAAAGAACTTTGAACCGAGTAAAAAAAGTTTCTCCATAAAATGGAAACATGATAGCACAGATTACAATTTGTCAACTTTTTTTTTATTACTCATTATGTGTTTTTCAAAATTATTTTAATAAGTTTTTTGAAATTTGACTTTCACGGAGAAAACGAATACAAAGTATCATTTGTGTAACTTTAAGGCCATTTTTAATGTTTTCTTTTTTTTTTTTTTAATTTAAATGATTCATAGGTGGAAATATTTGTAAAAGAGATTTATTATTACAGCTTTCATTTCTGCATTACTATTGTTTTCTTTATTTTTTTCATCCTACTACTCGTAGTTTTTTTTTTTCTTTCTTTCTTTTTTTTTTATTAGGACGCAGCCCAAATCGTTAATTACGTCTGTCATCAAATTTTATGCTGTTATCGATAGTTTTTTTTACAAAATTCCTCAGAAGTTCTGAAAATTGGAAAGTTAATTTACTTGAATTTTTGTTAATTGACCTGAATTTTACTTTCTTTCATACTCATACATTACTGATTTACATAGTTATATACTTCATAGTCACAACATCCAATTCTACATTTTATGAATTCTGTTAATCTTCTGATTTTTTAATCATGCTTCGAATGCCATTAGATTGAAAACTGTTCGATGAAGTCATTAAGCTCGTTTACAATAACTAAAAATTCTGCTCACAGAAGATATTTTTAAGCAGCGATTACAGGACTGTCTATTC
Organism: Uloborus diversus; assembly: GCF_026930045.1. Classification (NCBI taxonomy): domain Eukaryota; kingdom Metazoa; phylum Arthropoda; class Arachnida; order Araneae; family Uloboridae; genus Uloborus; species Uloborus diversus. The sequence goes on from NC_072732.1 coordinate 136,646,415, forward strand.
AAGAAGAAAAACGGATCGTTGCAGGTAGAATTTTTGGCTGATTCCTTACCAAGTGAAACGCAGGTTTGCTAACAGTAGATGCGTTCACTTGAGACTTGTGTTCGTCGCATTTTCTTGCTCCAGCTCCGAAATCAACTGATTGAAAAATTTATAGTTCACATGTGAAAAGAGGTTGTCAAAAGGAGGAAAACGGTTTTACCCAGCATTCTTAGCAGTTACACCCAGGAAGTAAACAAACTCGTTTCGCGTAGTGCATTCTGGGTAAAAACTCAGTATTTACTCCGTAAGGAAACAGGAAGAAGAAAAACGTACCCGGGAAATTACCGGAATGCGGTTAAAAGCAGGTTTTTTTCCGGCGTAGGAAAGCTTTCTATTAACGGGATTATTGCAAGGCCCGACTATATAAAAGTGAGGCCCTAGTTCCACGTTCATTTGGAGACCCCCTGAAAACTCTACAGTGGTTGAGTTACAGGTATAGGGCCTGTCGGAATGCTCTTTTGGGGGCCTCTTTGTCTATCATTTATCTATGTGTAAATAATTTATCATGTGCATTTAATAATTCCCTTTGAGGCTCCTCATATTTATGATAAAGTAAATTCGTTACTGGCAGAATGAATAAAAAGTGCCCTTTAAGGAAGTTTTTTTACAACACAAGCCAAAACTTTATTATTTCAAAAATACATGTATTTTTCATATAGTTGTAATGCTATGCAGAGTTCTTTAAGAAATTAGGGGCCCCTTTGGAAGATGGGGCCCCAGGCCCAGGCCTTGTAGGCCTGGGCAGTAATCAGGCCCTGGATTATTTCACTGGTCAATTACAGGTTATAATGTAACCGGTTTTATGGGAACTCCTTACTTCCTGCATTAAGCCGAAAGCCATTTCATTTTCTTTGTAAATGGCTCCACTACGGAATAAGTTTGCGCTAAAAGTAACTTGAAGCAATATCCAACAATCAATTTTCCTTTTACCAGAGTTGAAATGCATCCCCCCCCCCCCGAAGTATTACTATTTTAGATTCTTCATAGAAACTGATTGCAAACACGAAACACTAAAAATACGACCAAAATCAGGTTTAAACTTATGACTTCTCTACTGGGAGCCATTTCTCTCACATCATGGATGCGTAACTTCAGCGACATTGTGGGCTGTCAATCTAAAGAAAGGACTCCACTAAAAGCGTTGGGTAAGGGTGAGAGAAAAGACACGTGTGGGGGTGCAGGAGCCCTTGAAAAGGTTCCGCCTCATTACTGCAGGTGACCGTGCTTGCACTCTAATTAGAGCTTCCCTGGGAAAAGCCGTTGGGCTTGTCCACTTGATGCACGAGCCCTCAGGACTCATCGAGGGAAATCAATTGATTTCGCGAAAAGGTTTCTGCGGGCAGTTTGCCGCAGTGGAGGGAGACAATTTCGCCACTAATGCGGTTAGAGACCAAGTTTTAAAGCAAAGCGGTTGATATGCAGGCGAGGCTGGTGAATTTGAATCCGTTGAAGTTCAAATATGTCTCGTACCGTGAAATTATACACGTGCACCAAGACGGAATGAAGCCCGGAGAGCTCGGACGCTAAGAGAAGTGTGAAATCGCTGGGTGATTCAAATCCAAAGCTTCCACGCATTTTGAGCTTCAAGTGATTAAGCATCAATATTCGAGAGCATTCAGGTGTGATTTTGGATCCCGAGAATTAAATATGATGAATGCGGGCAAGCTGCATTCTCATGTGAAGAAAAATAAATAGGGAAATGAGAGTTGAAGGTGCTTTCATTTCCCCATTTGCTTTCCCTTTCAGTTGAAATTATGCAGTGATTTCTCGGTCGAACCGTACACTGCTAAGAATAAAGTTCGTTTCACACGGAAATTGGCTAAATCTAACAATAGTTTAGCTAAAACCATCATACTGGTGATGTTTCACTAATCTGATAGTGATTTTTCATACACCGTTATGGTAGTGAAATGTTGAACTAATTTCATGGTGTAAGGTTGAACCATGTTTTCAGGTTTTATGCGGCAAACAGTAATTCCTAAAAAGGTAACTCCGGACATTTCGTAAAAATATGCCCGATTGCTTGCCATTATTTATAATTTTATTCCACCTTACCGTTATAATGCCACTGTTATTATTCTTTTTTTAAATTTTTAATTATTATTATTATCATTATTATTTTTAATGTTCATGGTAGGTTATGATTTTACAACTTCATGTCTACAAGTTAGAGCTGGGTTTTACCTTATTAATTGTTTCCTTGAATATGATTGTACTTTCAATTTTTCATTCTATTTGCATTAGTAAACACATTTTAATCGTGAAAAAAAAATTCAAATTCCATTTGACGTATACTTGAATCTGCATTCGTTCTAGCATTCAGATTTTTTTTGTTAGAAGAAATAGGTTGTTTTTAATTTGCACTCTCTAAACAAGTTTCGCTTTTCATATTTGATTAATTGAACTATTATATTACACTACATGGAGTTTAATTTGCAATAAATTAATTTATGTTAATGGATTTGCTATTATATTGTTACACTTATATTTAGAAGTAAACACATTCCTTAGATTGCAAGTAAATCATCATAATAATTACCGCACAAAATTTAAATACTTCATGAAACTTAGAAAAATTCCAAAGATTTTAGACCGACAGAATGAAAATTATGCAAAAAGTTTTTTACAGCATTTTGTGAAAGACTTACCAATAAAAACAATAAAATTCTGAATGTCAACCGAGTGTTCTAAGCATTAAATATGTAATATTAATCAAACTGCCCACAAAACAAACTGGTTATAAAATGGTCCCTTCTTCATCTTGCAAGATGTCAGACGAAATTTCTATGGACGAGATTTGGTTTGCCTGTTTGCCATTTGCACTCTAAGTCCAACCAAGATTTCTGTTCAATTTGGGATACGCTGATCGTTATCATCTTAATGGAACCAGGAAAATTACTTATTATTTTGCTGGTTCATGGAATAGATAGAATTACGGTAAAACATTGGAATTGAGGTGACTTTTTAAACATGCATCATTTTTGTTAGAAAGCAATCAAAGGACAATTGCTTAAAACTAAACATTATCTCAACTATCTAATTTGAATGTTATAGTCTTCTAATATGAGTTAAACGTAAAGTTTATAAAAACTATTTTTTAACTTTAATATCAATTACTTGTGGTGCTAAATTCAGATACTAGGTACCAAAAGTTCATAAATTATAGTTTTATAGTTGAAAACTTTGGGTGTGAAAAAACTTTCTTGTAACACACAGAAAACTTTTATGCCCATAAAATCAACATTTTCTGGAAAATTACCTCATCTATTGAACATTTTCAAAGCGCATTATGTATTTGACACTTTTAACCTAGTGTGTTTTCTGATAACACTAGTCTAAGCAGTGCTTTTTTTTTTCTTTCAGATATGCAATTAAAGTTCCGCATGTATGTTGGGTGCAAACGTTCATTTCTTTACAGTGTTTTTTTACATAATAAGGCATTCATCGACGATATTATCCAAGTGGAAGTAATAGCCTTTAAACTAACTTTTAATTTAAAAAGAAAAATGTCAATTGGTTTAATAATTTTTAAAAATCTTGTAACAAAGAGATCATTTAATAATGGCATACGATACATTTCCTATTTTTTGTTTCGAGATTTAGTTGTTATTATCACGGATTTTAATGCTTTGTATTACGAGGTTAGCTTTGATTGTTTGTTTTGTGTTTAACCTCTTAATCCATTTGCCCGAACACCGATCGGGGGTGAAAGGGTATTTCTTTTTCTTGGGCAACATATGTTTTCACTCCTTTCCGTTGATTTGCCCATAGTTTTATTTATTTTATTTTTTTCGTTCATAGCGATTTCAGTCGACGACTATAATTTTTTTAGTAAATTCCTTATAAAAAGCTACTAAAAGCCAGTTTTCAAGGTTGATCGAGCAAACTTGAGTTAAGAAAAAGTGCTGAAGTTAAAAGTTGGCATAAATTATTAAATACAACCCTTGAAACATTTTTGATAGCATATTCGAGTTTATGCAATGGAACGCAAAATTCATAAAAAATGCGCTTAGTTTTAGACACCAGTAATGGCTGAAAAACGAAGTAGTTAGATGTTTAATCGTTTAAGTACCTCAGTTATACCGCTACTGATGAAGCTTATTTCTTCACTTTTTTTTCAAGGCAGTAAGAACATTACAGGTAAATGGTGCCCTCTTGAAGGGGTTATCAAGTGGTTGCCTCAAATTTTGAATACTGGAAGAAGAGAAACCCAAGAAAACTCTTTTGCGTATGTGTTCCCAAAATGGGTGCCGTAACCAGCACCCTGTGGATGATGCTGCAAAGAGGGATAACTGGTGCTGCAAAGTATCCACGGTATCGATAGGTATAATATGATGGATATAGACTAGGGAGCCATGAGAAAATCCTAATTCTTCAAAGGATGTCGCGAGTCGGAAAAGTTTGGGAACCCCTGCCCCTGTCTTAGCGGATAACTCGTTGAAAATTCGATTACGTGTCTAAACGGACATCTCCTCGTTTTTCAAAGCAGCAACTGCAATGCCGCCAATGAAATCTGAGATCTTCCAGTTTCGATCCAATCAAGTTAGCACTCGGTCATGAGCTGGGTTAATGCACTTGTTATTGGAAGTTTTTAATACTTATCGTTGCCATTGATCAGTTAAAGTCTTAGTTAAAGAAGTCTTTATAAGCAACCAGTAGTTGATGAAATCTGCCTTTGAAAATCAGATTTTACAATCGATTTTTATGTGAATAATAATCAATTTTTTTTAAAAAATGCTGTTTTCTACCCCTTTTCTCTGAGTAAAAGTGCTTTTAGTCCCGTTGATTTTGCCACAGAAAATCTTTCTTTAGTAAACTGAAAATGAATTTATTCTAGTAAATAGCCCGTAACGTTTGATGTGTACCTTCCTCTTCCTTTAAAAATGTCTTTTATACATCTCTAATGCAGCTAATATACACGTATATTTAATCTTTTGGTTCTGATAATTTGGTCAGCTTCAACGAGCAGTGCAAGTTTTATTTAACTATTAATATGTTGGATACTTAATTGCTTCGCACAATCTTTTATGCCTAATAGAACGCCAATGCCCTTTTTATCCTTTCAACGCATAAATTTCCACCATCAACTTCGTTTGGTATCCTTTTTATAGAGATTAATATATGCAGGCTCCTTCTAACTTTCCCCGCTTCAAACAGTTTTCCAAAATTATTGACTTTCGTTGAGCTATCTGGTCTATTGTTCCTTGCACGCGCGAGAAAATGGCTACGACGAGTGCTGTTACTCATGGGAAAAATTTCTACTTAACCAACTGCCGCAACGCAAGAAAATGCGATGAAAAATGAATTCCACCCTTCCAACTTTTTTTTCTTAACATCGGTTACGTACGTGGAAACAATACAGGAATCAAACATCCAAACTCCACCCAATGTGACACGATGAAAGAGTTGCCAACTGTATTCGTGTCTTTACATTCGAATCATTGTCAATATTTAATGAGATAAGAATATTCATCATCATCGGTCTAACATCGGGAATCGAACATCTGGTCAAGAATGCTGGACAAATGGAACAAGTACGGGAAAGGGGATTATTAAAGAGAAAACGACAGCGATAGCAACATGAATGACTGCTGTCGGAAAGTGGGGAAGAATATTGAAAGACTTTGCAATTAGTGATATGCGTGTATATTGGATGGGGAATTTTGCCTCGAAATGAGCTATTCGCGTCATCGATTGGGGATACTTGAAATTCGTTGGAATATCTTAGTGCAGAAAATTCAATCTAATTAGTTCAAGTAACCCATGGCTACTGTAAAAACAAATGTGAGATTGTTTTGGGAAATTTGATTCATAAATAGACAATTAAGTTTATAAATGGCCTTAATTTCATGAATTTACTTTAATAACAAAAAATCATGGAAAACTTCTGATATTCGTTCTAGAATTTTATAAAACATGTAAAAATAAACTACCTATCTAAAATACATATGCCTCAAAATGATATTTTTTTTCATTGATAAAATGCAAAGCATTTGGCCTGATTGAACGATTCTTTAATGAAAGATTTTGTTATAAAATTAAAGCGGTTTTGGTTTCATGGCGAGCAGCGTCTTTATAGAGAAGGCTAGGTTTATTTGATACATTTTTTATATTTCAATTTTTCTAATTTTTGTTACTATAGTTACGAACGATATTAAAATTTAATGTAATATTATGTATTACTATTTTATATCAAATAATATTTTCAAAATCTTTGTTGACATAATTTTTTTCATATTAAAAAATCTTTCTTTTTTTTTTCAAAATGTTTCAATTTGACTCACGTTGGCTCAACTTGATTCGCAAATGAATAAACTTTTATGCAGAGGTACTGAGCAGCGAAATGAAGTTTTTAAGAGTTCTCTTTAAATACGAATCTCAGAAAATGTTTGAAATATTAATATTAAATGTTTGAAGTAAGGGGAGTCGAAGTCGAACTGATTATTTGATACAGGAGTCGAAGGCCCTAAAATGTTATGGTTTGGAGTCGGGAGTTGGACGTTTTCTCACCGATTCTGCAGCCCTGGTGAAAACTTTTGAAAAATCACCTTTAATTTCGGAATCTATATTGGCCGAAAAATTTCCCGTTGGAGCCAGTGTTAATGTTTTTCGAACTGTTCAAAATGGAACGAAAAATTGTGTAAATTGAAAAGTAAATTATGGGAATGAGATGTCCTCGCCGAACAAAAACAAAAAAGGTCGTTTGTTCGAATATGACTATTCACTCAAAAGTTAATAAGGGGCAGACGAACAAACCAACACACATTTTCCCCATCTGAAAACCTTACTTTCCGATTTTTAATTTTTCAATATTTGCTTGATTATTTTATTTGTTTTTGAATTTTTTTTTTAACAAATATTTCTGGAAAACAGTAAGCCTTCTCTTGTGCTCTTTTTTCTTCTTTGACTTTTACGGGGAATGTAGACTAAAGATATGGTCCACAAGTCTTCTTGGATTCTAACTGAGAATTTAATTCTTGAGTCCGGTACAGTTTCAGTTTATGTCTTCTATGCATAAACTTATATCTTTCTTGCATCAGCGTACCGTATGTGGACATATTTCAGTTAATCGATGTGTTGTTAGCGTAATGGTGACGTTTTGATTGAAGCTAGTTTTTTTTTATTATCGCTTTAAAAAAAAAACGTTGTCTTAAAATTCTTAAAACAGAGACTTCCATTGGATGAATGTTTTCAATATACATTTTAATAATGCTTTCAGATAGCGTTCACGTTAAAGGTTGCAGTAAAGTTTCAACAAGTTTGAAAACTGCCGAATTATTAAAATCATTTTAAGTAACGATTTCTTGCATCTTAAACAGTTTGAGATACTTTTAGCAGCAGAAACATGAAGCTCTTCTCCAAAATCTATAATGGAACATTTGACTTGTTTTATAATTTGCACGCGATCGAGTATATGCTTTTAGGAGGGATACTCGATCTCATTTGCTTGCGTTCAATTTTCAGAGTTTATTAATAAGTCTAAACGCCCATGAACACTTAGCGTTTCCGCAGAAAGCGTCTCTTGCGAGGTACTATATCTTCCCACCCTCACTTTGTGCTTTACAAGTGTTCTTGTCAGCGGATGTTCCCACGTAGCTCTTGCTACCTACCAACAATCGGAAGGTGGAAAGTTGGTAATAACACGAATCGATTTGCTCGAGTTCTTTCTATAGGGTTGGACGCTACTCTCTAGCTAATTTTGACAGTGAATGAAAAAAGTTTCTCCCCAACACTGTTTCTCTCCGAAGATTGAATAGACAATAGCTCACAACAGAGTTCACAGTATTTGGCAGAAAAAGTAGGAAGGATGAATGGGGTCGTTTGTAAAATTTTAAAAGTTTTTTTCTTTTTTGAAAGAGCATGCTTAAAAACATAGGATCTGACCATTTTTTAAATAATTTGACAAAGATTAATATTTTTAAAAAATAGTTTAATTGGTGCGCTTTCATTGTTTACGCTTCTGCCGATGACATCACAAACGATAAAATGCCATTCGCAGAGCACAATATTTAATTCGCTTTTTTACTCACAAGTGTTGGCAACGATATGGTTGATAGCAAGCGTAAAGTGCAATATTTAATTCGCTTCTTCATTATCATAGTGTGGAAACGCGGTAGACAATTGGCCAAGCGACTCTACGACAAAGTACATCATTTGTGACGTCATAAAGACCTTGTCTTCATTTCAAAATCATACAGTTTAAAAATTTAATAAAAAATTAAGCGTAGAGAAAGTGAAAGTTTTTTCTCGCTCCATGTTATTATTATTATTCTTATTATTACTGTTTATTCTATCAATTTCAGTGACTAAAAGTAATACTTTTGACTGAAGGAAGCATTCCCAGTGTATTTGATCAAAGTACAAGACCTTTTTAATTCTTGAGTTTGTCTAAGATTGATCGACTCTGTTTGTAATTCATAAATAAAACATCTTTTGAGAAATCACGAGTTCCTTAGCAATAAATAGCAAATAAATACCTTTGTACTTGAAAATTAAATGAATTAATTAACCAATTTTTTAGCGTAGAAAAATTGCAAGCTACTGAGGACACGTGTTTTAGTGTTAAATGGAACAACTTTTTCAACTTTTCATCCAAAAGCTTACTCTTCGTTGCATTGAAAAAGATGTTACTTGTAACACCGAAACACGTGTCTGCAATTTGCAACTTTTGTGCATCAAAACGTTGGTTAATTGATTCATTCACGAGTTGTTTACTACCCTCACTTCACTAAATTTGATGTTGCTCCGATTTTTCAGGTTACCATTGCGACGGTTGTTTTTAATATTTGTTTAGAAAACGAAATTTTCGCCATCATAGTTACAAATCGTCTGCAGCTTTATTTTATTCATATTCTTTTCAGGGCGTAACTCAAGCAGATTATTCATTGAAAAAAGAGTTTTGTTCAAAATTGCATTTTTTCAGGAAGAAATACTTATATAATAACTTAAACAGCAAAACTTCATCTAAATACAAAACTTCTCGTTTACTAATGGATTGATAAGAAATAAAAATACATAACGCTGTAAAATTTTTATCTCTATTATCGCATCCTATCCTAATCTTCATTTTTTTATGGATATACCTCGTGTTTCCTATTCTAGAAAATCACCAGTCATAACATGACGGGGAAAATTTCTTAGCCATTTCCATTATATCCCATGTGTAAAAATCGCATGTCCTATCGCAGTTCGTGATTGAGAAAAACATCATTTGAATTCAAGGCTTCAAAATTCAAATGATTTTGCATTTATTTTAATCTCTGTTCACTAGTTAAAATACAGTTTAAGCACTCGAACATAAAACAATGAAACATGATGCAAAGTAAACTTAAACATATAACTAAAAGTATAAATTAACAACATGAAATAGGTCATTGGTGTAGAAAAATAAAATTAAATGTTGCCATCCATTATCGTGGTGCTAGGGGGTCAGCTACACATCTTTTCGGGGTTTTGCATGTTCTTCTTGAGCGCCGCAAGCAGGTTTTTGTATAACTAGAATCATGAAACAGAAACTAAAATTCTCAGCTGCCTTTCAGAGATTGCAGTTACAACTTAACTTGTTGAGTTTTTTGTTTCGATGTTTTCCTAAATTTAAACCACATCGTTTCATTTCAAAATTTGGGGAGAACTTAAATGGGGGTATTGCATAAGTAGGAGCATGAGCTCACTAATATACAGGGAAATGATATAGATTCTTCAAACTTTTTAAGACACACAAAGTAAAAATGCGTAATAAGAATAATCATGAAGTTCATCACTTTTACAAAAAATAATCATGAAAATTATCTTCTGAATAATTGTCAATAATGTATAGTTTCATTCCCCCCTAAACTTTTATGTCGTTACTGTCATCTCTTACCCTTTGAGAACGTCTCCTCCTTAAAAATACTAAGACGAAAACAGATGTAACAGTTTGGGGGGAAATACAACATGTTCAAAAATACAACAGGCTAAACAGATCAAGCAGTTGCATATACCTTCTGACACGTCCAAATTTATACATTTATGTTTGGTGGATTTTCTTTTTTTTTTTCATTTTAATGTAATTATTCCCCTTATTCAACGAATTGCTTCATTTAAAAATTAAATTCTTAATTTCAGCAACATTGATTTTGGCAACGTTTGACGAACAAATAAACACTTGAGGTTTTGACCCATAGACTAATTGACCAATTTGTCGGGAAATGTTGAAACTGAGCAGTGTCATACTTAGGAAAAGTGCCACCCTTTACTGGGTTTTGGTAAGTTTTCATCGTTCATAAAAGAGTACAAATTCTTTTCCACTGAAATTCATCTTTTCACTTAATGCAACAATATTTTCCAAATCGCAAATTCGAAAAGGTGTGTGTGAAAGATATATTAAGATTTTGGGTTTCAAAAGTGTTTTGACCGGCTGGGGGCGCGATGGTAAGGCGCCCACGCTTTTCGACCCGGGTTCTGACCTGAGGTGGCCAGTCGGTGGATTTTCGAGATGCAGAAAATCATCAGCGCCCATGTCGTATGATTATGCGGCATGTAAAAGATTTCTTGGGTATTCACTTGGCTCAGACTTCCCTCGGCAAAATTAAATTCCTGTTGCAATTTCGCATCAAAGAGAGTACAGGTGCTTCCATCTGGTGGAAACTGGGCGTCAAAAACTACTTGTGTTATGCATCAGCGCTTTAATGGTGGCACATGAAAGACTGATGCATTGTAGGGGAGCGCACTAGGTCTCGTTATGGCCTATCCGCCTCTTCAGGTGAGCCTCTTATACAGCTCTACTGGAAACAAAAAAAAAGTGTCTTTTAAATTGCTCATTCTCAATTAGGTCAATGTTTAGAAAAAATATTTAGGGGAGACCGGGGTTAGTTGTTACTTTTTTTTTTTTCCATATTTTTTTACGCTGAACTGTTTCAATTACTTACACGCGTGAAACTTTAAAATGCATCTAGACTGCTTAACATTCATATTTTTTAAAAAATGATTAGAAGCCACTACTCCAAAATATTTCAAGTTTTTTGAATAGATGTAGATTGTAACAACTTACCCCACCAATGGGCATGCTGTTACAGTATATGGGGTTAGTTTTTACATGAGATATATTTTAATAATGAAATGAGTTTTACACATTTTCTTGTTTATTCTGTTAAATTTTAAAAATTTCTTAACCACGTTACAAATCAAAAACTTTTTGGCTTTACAGATTTACTACATTAATGACTTATTCTAATAAACTATAATCATCAGTATCATTGTCCGAATTAAAATTTTTACATGCATATAATTTATCAAACTTAGCACATCGGTCAGGTGCCCATTTGTTACAATTACGACATTGAAGCTAGTTTTTTGGATTCTGAGTACGGTTTAGAGCACTCTATGCAGAACCAGTCTTCATCATCTTCATCCGAAGGACGCACTGTTTGGACGCACCTTTTTTTTTTTTTTGCCTTTGTGTCTGTTGATTTCTTTTCTGTTAGACACTATTTCCTTTTCACAGATTTTTGTTTCCCAGCTTCGACTTGCAAAACATTTTGCTGAAGTGGCGCTTAACTATGGTTTCCGCTTGCAAACCTTCTTCACTTCTGCACTGCCTGCAGCGTTGGACAAAGACCTACCATTCGAATAATACATTATTTATTATTATTATCATTGTTGTAATTATTCTTATTATTTATTCAACCATACATATTAATAATAAATTAAATCATAGAATAAAAGAGATCAGAATTATTATTATTATTATTACTACTATCATTATCCAACTACAGTATTTTATATGAATTAAATCATGCAATAAAACAGATCAGAAATACTACTTACCACCACTAGCATTTTACATCTTACTGAAAAATCTCTCTAGTGTCATGAAATTCATCGGCTGCCTTTCGTAATTAACTACCTGCAATTACTTCTTTAGCCACATCCAGGTATGTTTCTTTAGTTGTTTTGCCCCTGTCTGTCTTGTTTTTATAGTCCCCCGCCATATCACATTTTAAAAGAAAACATAATATTAAATAAAAGCTTACATGGGACAAGTTGTTACTTGTTACAACTAACCCCAACAAAATTGTAACAACTTGCCCCATACGACGCCACTTTAGCTCTTGGCACATATTACTGGTGTTATATCTTTGTACAAAACTTTTAAATATGTTAGCACTTACCTAAAAATATAGGCTTTCACGTAGTATAGAAATAAATTCGTTATCTTCAACGGCTTCGTCACAAATAAAAAAATGACAACGGAAAGAAAAATTACTTCCAGACTCAAAAAAACCGTTTTTCTTGAGCACTCTCCATGCTACTGACTGCAAGCCCTCCAAAAATTGTCAGGGAACGCAGATGGGCGAGTGCTATCATCTACTGCAAGGAAAGTCAGTTTCTCCAGGTGGTTAATTTTAAATTCGAATGTAACAACTTACACAGTGTAACAACTAACCCCGGTCTCCCCTACAATTTTTAGAAAACATACCGGTTGAAGCAAAAATAATCGTTTTACACACATTAGTCCGTGAACTGTTAATCTACCTTGATGATCTAATCATCCCTGGTTTTCTCGTGTCCCACTTCACCCATACTTTTTCGCACGAGATCAAAAAAACATAATTCGAAGAAAATATCTCACCATTATTGTATTCAACTGTTCTGTTATAAACATTGTGGCTGCATTTCTTTTTGACTTTTGAAAATCGTCATATTGAGTTATTTTTTTTAAGAATATCTATTGTTTTTAATATCAAATAAAATGCTTTTTTTCCTAATTAAAGAATAATATCTCACCGTAATTACAGATCTGTTGTTTTCTCAACATCGTCCCTGTATTAAAAATGACGATTGAAAATCGACACATTGAGGGTCTCTCTCTCTCTCTCTTTTTTTTTTTTTTTTTTTTGAAGAACATTGAACCTTTATTTTCCTTGAACACCCAAATCACTAATATTTCAATTCATTGCAACCCAATTACATTTCTTTATGTTCAACGAATTGTAGTGCTGGTTATCGCTTTTGTTATCAAAAATGACTTTCATTCATTTTACATTATTTATTTATTTTCTTTCTTTATTTATTTTTAAGACTTAAAAAAAAAAAATCTTCAAGTAATTTCAAACGTGCATATGCAGTTCATCTCGCTCCACATATTATTTTGGGAAATGAAATACCCAATTTCAGTCTATTATTTCCAAGTGTTAATTGACTTCTGGCTTAGCTTACATTTGAAGCTATTTATTTTACTCATTTATCGTTAATATACATATCTAATGAAAATGCTTATTTATTCCGTGTTATGATTTTGAATGTTAAATGCTAGGCTTAGTCGGAAAATGGTCTTTAGTATGAAAAACCGTGATAAGAAGCTATGTACGAAATATAACTAACACGGAACCATAACTATAGCCGTGTGAAAGAGATTAATTTAGTGACTCCAGCTGAACTTCAAGTTAGAAACCCAAAGTAAAAACTATTTTTACATTTTACTGAAAATCTATTTATCTTGTTTAATCCCGTATCTTTTCAGCTTAAAATAAATATAGAAAAGTATCAAAAAGAAAAATTTCCCACACAAGTTTTACTCTTGTGACCTTTCCACTTTAAATGAAACCCATGGAGATCAAATAAGAGCGTAAAGATACGACAATAGAAACTTTCTAATAAAGCGGTAAAAATTTGCTCTCCTTTTTTTCCCCCATCGCCGCTGTATTATTATCCAATCAAGTCACCTTTTAATAGTCTTTTCCGCGATCACCCCTCTTTTTTTTTAACCACCTGCACACACGAGCGGTAGTCTGCCATTGTCCTGGTCACGTGCCGAGCCTTGTCGGAAAGCAATAAATCACGCCGTGAGAGGGCACTCCTGTCTGTCTCACACAGATATGATGTGTTTATTTGAGCTTATAGAAGACACTTGTGTTTCAAAAATACAGAAATTGAAAGAATTTAATACGAAGATAACGATGAGAAGCAGGGAGATCATAAGAAAGTATAAGAACCGTGTTATGAATAAAGTTTTTAATATTTTAAAAATTTCATTCATGACAGCCGGCGCAGAGTAAAAGTTTTGAAAGCAAGAGTTCTGGAAACAGCTGTAAATATTTATTACTGATATAAATGTATTTTCTACTTGCTTATTTTCATTGGTTAAGAGCGATTTTACACAATACGCATTTCATTGATGCTAAGGATTCCGTTTCTGATGAAAAAACTAGTCAAGACCGTTATTTTGAGTTTTCAGACATGATTTTTCAGTATTTTTACTGAATTCAGCATTTTTTCAGAGAACAGAATACTGTGTGCAGAAAAAACGAAGGGGCATTGGAAATTAAATTCAACATGTTTCAATTATTTTCATGCATCCAATTGACATAGTTTGCTAAATAGATGCAAAAATACACGGGAGAGCTTTCAGGTGTAGTGCAATATACCAACAGTGTTGTGTTTGTTAACATAGCCGTGCAATTTCATTATTTTCCTCCTGTTTAGATCACATATCTTTTTTTTTTCCAGGGTAGGCGGTGCGGAGAGGATGCAAAGGGTGTTTATTTAACGCAAATTTTATACGAATACTAAAAACCTAGACCACTCTACCACTTATATGAAGATACATTAATTTCTCAAAGCCAGGGGGGCAATTGACTCTTCTGACCTGTGAATCTCCCTAGAACTAGTGAAGACTTGATCTTGACGATTTTTTGAATGAAATGAAAATTACTAGTCAGTTATTAAAATGATATTAAACATTGGAAGAGTAGGAATCTTTTTCATCGAACCTGTATAAGATAAATTTCCCTGCGATTAAAATGCGCAATGTATTTTATTTTTCCCTTCTGCATTACATCTGTTTTTTTTTTTTTTTTTTTTTTTTTTTTTTAACGATTCGAAAGACAATTGGAAACTTCACATGTTTAAACCGGAGTTGATGATTTATTGCTCTGCTACTTTTGTTAGTAAAATTCATACAAAGTTCTTGGTAGAAGTCCAGTGCTTAGAATCACTGTTTTCTGTCCACCTGATATGAGTTGCTTCTCAGCGTGGGAAGTAACCATTCACTTCTGACTTCTGTCAAGCTGTGCGACAACGTACGGAGTTAGGAAGAAAACTGGAACGTGGCATTATATTTGATTAAAGATCAGTAGCAATTTAGCCAAACAAGAGACCAAACAAGAGACTCTGTGATTTAGAACATGAATGAAACGTCCAAAATAATCAATTGAAAAGTTTCCTTATCCCTCATTGTTTCTTAAAATTTTTTCACCCTGCCTTTCTATTCACTCAATAAACAGAAGAGATGGTTTAAAATGAAACACAATTATTTAACTGCGGAAGACATTACAGCCATGGAAAATACAGTTAATACTGCACGAACCTCTTTATGACATTATGTCGATAAATCTAACTCCTATATTGTACTTACAGTCAAAGCTGCGGAGCCGGAGTCAGTGTCGAAGAGTCGGAGTAGGACTGTTTTGGTGGTAAAAGAGTACGAGTTAGAGTCGAAAGCTGGATCTTTAAAGGTCCATGAGTCGGAGTCGACCTTTTTTCCAAGTCCGCAACAACCCTCAAAATTCGTGCTTGTGAAGTCAGTGTTCGATTCGGAGTCGGACTGTTTTTGGGGTAAAGAAGTCGGAGTCGAAAGATCTTAAAATTTCCCGAGTCGATCGTTTTTCCTCCGACTCCGCAGTTCTGCTTTCAATGCACGTCCACACAGCATCGTCAACTAAGATG
Organism: Uloborus diversus; assembly: GCF_026930045.1. Taxonomy (NCBI): domain Eukaryota; kingdom Metazoa; phylum Arthropoda; class Arachnida; order Araneae; family Uloboridae; genus Uloborus; species Uloborus diversus. The sequence goes on from NC_072732.1 coordinate 136,662,159, forward strand.
AAAAACTTCTGACTGTAGTTGGGGCAATATAGTTGGCTGACTATAGTCGGGGCAATATAGTTGACTGACTGTAGTTGGGGCAATATAGTTGGCTGACTGTAGTTGGGGCAATATAGTTGGCTGACTGCAGTTGGGGCAGAGTTAACTGAACAGCATTGTGAAGGTGGTAAAGCACATCCATTTTTCACCATTACGTACGCTGCTCGCTTAGATTTACCATAACCACCGTTTATCTTCACTCTAACAGTCTCCATTCTAATTAATCCTATTGACCTCTAATAATTCTCTTCAACAACTAAAGGCGACATAATTTAGAAATGGATTGCAGGCCCAATTTTGTTTACGCATTAATAATGAGCGGCATAAAAATTAAAATTAACTTATCATCGAAGCCACTTAAGATATACATAAGGGAGTGATAAAACTGTTAACGGAATACCTTTTTAAGTTAGTATAATACATAAGATGATGATAATGAAAATTTTTGGCTAAATTAAAAAAAATTAAAAGTACTTAAATCAGTTGCTCTTATATAATCAGTTTACCTATGATTTTCGTCCTAACAAATGACTTATACCTCACTTATTTGTACTTTAGAAGGAAACGGAAATGACTGTTCACCTCGTCCATATACTAGTAAAATAAATTTGTTAATAGCATTCAGCTATTATTTAAAATAAATTTTAAATAATAGCTAAAAGTTTTTACCAAAGAGTGAAGAAATAATTTGTAACGTCACAAAAAATAATCGAGATCCATTTATTATTATTTTACAATCACTAAATCTTCAGGATCGAGATTCTTCTTTAGCTGGAAAACATTGCTCTTGTAAGATACTTTATATCTCACTGCTCCTCTTGAAAATTCCATTAAAGACGCCATTGTTTGTTCAAACAAAGATTGTATTTCATAGTTTTTAAAATATCGCAAACATTATTAAAAACCCAGCAGAGCAATCGCCTGTATTGGAATAACCTCTGCTGTATGAACGAGTACCGTGTGAACGGAATTCTCCATAAATCACCAGGCCAGAAGGGGGGTGAGCCGGAATTAAGGCAAACCACCGACAGCCCATCCTTCAAGAGCGACCGCAATTTTAAACTTGCAGGTAAACATAATCAATATTCCCCGTAAAACGAGAAGCCCCAAACATACAACACGAAGCGAAAAATAAAAACTGAAAAAGAGCTTTCCTTCTCAAAGTATGATTAATAATCAGAGATTCTCCGGAAACAAGATTCAGGGGTGAATTATTAAAGAAATTCGCCCCTTTAATTAATTTAAATGCACTAATTAACAGCCTATCGGTTATGCGGTCATGGCAAGCAGAAATGCCGCCAAGGAACACTTTCAAAAAAGGCGCCAAGAGGCGCCGCGGTTAATTACCTCCCTTGATCTGGTTTCGAGCAGAAATGATGCTGATGGATTGGAGACGTTTTCTTTAGGAATAAAGTTTTCTCTTAATGAGCCAGTCAAGCTGATGAATGGGAAAAAGCTTTTCCTGAAAGTTTCAACTTTCTCTGTATTCTTTGCTTTATGAATGTCGTCGCTGTTGAATCATTCTTCGACGTGATTCATAGGCCTCAGTCATGGATCGCCTACCAGAAAACCGCGAAACCTTTAACACGATAAACTTTCAAGATCTATTGTTTGAACAGCTGTGAGGAATCAAAGTTCTTTGGGGTTTGACTTTAACGCAACGAATAAACTTTTGGCAGCAGATGCATAGATCACAGTCTTGCTGGAAATATTTTGACAATGAATTAATGAATTCTCTCATGATATATATATATTTTTCTGTTATGCTTCTTCCGGGGCGTCTCATGTAGCTTTGACTTGAAATGTATGCTTCTAACTATTTTGCTTATTATGCAATTAATTACTAGATAAGAAATTCTTTTTGAAAAATTATTGATAAAAATGACTCCTATTTACTTTTGGGAAAATCATTGTCTTTAAGATTTCAAAAGTTATTATGCATTAGTACTGTATTATTTTGTAATGAACATAAAAATATAATTTCTATTAAATTTCACAAAGATAGGCTGTGTGATTAGCTTAGAATTACCTCAAGGTGCAATATGTATGGTGTGATTGGAAGCATTTCAGATGCTCAGTAAGAATTGTTGAATGCAGATAAGGTGAAATTCAGAATTTAATATTTCAGTCGCATTCCACACGACAAGTTAAAGTAGTTGGTATCATGAACTTCTGCTAGAGATAAAAATGTAAGATCATTTAACCTTGCTAAAAAACTTTTTTTCTCTCAGCTCCGCATTCAAACATGTGCGAGATACACAATTGTTGGCAAGCACCAGAAACTCTCAAAATCTTCTATCTGCGTCCGTTTAGTCTTAACTAATCATTTGTCGACACTTATCGTCGAATTGATAAAAATCAAAAGTTTGGCTATGTGATTTGTTTTCGTTTACCCTAAGTTTCGATTTACCCTAACTGACCCTTATTAGAAATAAAACATTCGTATTAGATATGATCGAATTGACTTGATAGATAAAATAAGAGCGATTTTAAGAGAAGTAGGACTAAAGGCTTAAAATTTCACTTCCCCTATGATCATATCCGTTAAACATATTTTCCGTAATAAACATAAGTGAAAAAAAAAAGACGAATTGTCAACATCATTGAATATTTGCCTTGAGAAGATCTTGCAAATGAGATGTTAAAAAGGCTTGAAAATAAATGTAAACATTAGAGAACAAATTTTTGTGTCAGCATTTAAAGGAGCAATTTTCGTAAGAAGAAATTTCGGGGAGTAATTGTCATAAATGAAAACGATGTATAAATGTAACAAACAGGAAATTATTTAGCTACTAGAAAGCAAAGTTTTGACTTTTAAAAATGTATCCTTCATCACAAACAAAAAGATTTTTGCTTTCTATTTATTGTATTAGTGATAATAAAGCTGGTTAAATGGTAAAATATATGCTAGCTTACATACCCTTCCATACTAATAAACCATTACATGTCTTTCATTTGAAGTCAGTCAATCAATCTTTGAAAAAGAAATGAATGTTAATGACTTTATACTTATTTAATTTTTTTTGGGTTTTACTTTGTTAAATGGGTATCAAATGCTTTTACATTAAAATAATTCTTGTCTTGTTTCTCCCTTCCATACCAAAACATTTAAACTAATTATTGTATCACTAATACGTTTTGTAAATGCTTTGAACCTATATACCTATATGTTTGTACATAGTTTGACTGTTACGGCAAACCTTTTTTATTTTTAAAGCTTAAGTAAACTATAGTTGATCTTAAAAGCAAGCTCAAAATTGATGCAAAATTCAGTTCATTGTGACTGTGGACGATGTATTTTTAAAAAAATTAAGATTTTTCTATTCTAATTTCTAGAAAGTGAAAAAAAGTCGTTTGGAGGAAAATTTGAATTAGTCGAATGATTAGGAATAAGGGATTCCATGCGGAAAAAGAGAAAAAGAAAGAAAGCTATATTTGGCAAGAAGCAAGTTTTATGCAGACATAAAAAAGTATTGTAATTATTAAAAATGGGAACACAATCAGTGGCGTAGCTAGACCCGAATTTCGGGGGGGGTTACTTCTTATATATATATATATATATATATATATATATATATATATATATATAATATATATATATATATATATATATATATATATATATATATATATATATATATATATATATATAATATATATATATATATATATATATATATATATATATATATATATATATATATATATATATATATATATATATATATATATATAAAATATATATATATGTGTGTGTGTGTGTGTAATCGATTGGAATTTTTTCCTTTCTCTTCTCTCTTCTTTTTCTCTTTTTTTTGAGACTAACTTTTCGGGGGGGGTTTTGTCCCCAAACCCCCCCCCCCTTAGCTACGCCCCTGAACACAATAATGAAACTTAGGTTTAGTTTTGTGTGAGGATGTTTTAGGACTTTTTTGTTTATCTATTTGTTCATAGACTTCCTACTTACCATTGAACTTGGCAGTTAATTCTTTTTTATAGGAGAAGGGGTAGATATAGAAGATGTAGCAAGAGTTCTTCTTCGTTTGTGGCATGGCATTTATTCTTCGATTAAGGTGTAGTAATATCTTGAGTATTCTATCATAATAGTTCATACATTAAACTTGTCATATAATCAGCCTTATACAGCAAAATCGGTGTAATTTGACCTTTTGCGGTGCAGTTATGCATTCTATAAGTTGACCACTAAAGAGTGGTCAACTTATAAAGGTTGATATCTATACTAATTTTGTACCTGAAAAAAGCGGTCAACTTAGACAGAACTTACAAGGATAGTCAGTTTTACAGGTTTTACTGTAATAATAATAATAATAACAATAATTTTGTAGCAATTTATTACTGAAAACAAAAACAAAAATGAGACCTCAATAGTATTCATGTTTTCCCACTATTCTATATTACACCAACTTCTTTCATGAAGTATCGGCGTGTGCAGGGGCAGATACAAGCTACCATTTTAGAGAGTATCATGCTGAATAATAGAAGATTTTGGGCAGGAAATGTTTTAGAAACTGCTTGGCTGTCAATAAAACGCATCAAATCGGTCATTAATAAGGCGCTTAGCCTAGCATTACATGAGCAAAGCTATTTCATTTCATAAGCAATGAAAGGAAGTAGTATTTAAAACATTTACTCCTAAAAATAATTACTTACTTGAAAAGATTACTGCAATCCAGTGGCGCAGCGTAGGGATGGGGGTTTGGGAATGAAAACACCCCCCCCCCCGAGCCATTGGTTTAACATGCATGCAAATTCTAATACAGTAGTTTATGCATATGAAAGGAATGTTTTGATCAAAAAAAAAAAAGAAAATTAATTTGAATTCTGAAATTTTGAATTCAAATTATGTTTTCCGCAATCACGAACTGAGACAGAACCCTACTCATTGGAGTTATTGTTTCTAGAAACGGCTCCTGTCCCCCCCCCCCCCCCCCAAGTCTGCCTCTCCTCCTGGGCGGTTACTTGTGCATAGTTGTGTGTGTGCGTAGACCTGTGTGTATGCACGTAGGCATGTGTGAGGGTATGTGTGTGAAGTCGTGTGTGTGTATGTGTGTGAACGTGCGTGTGTGTAGGACATGGACGCCTCCGACCAGGAGAAGCGGATAGCTCAAAACCGGAGCAGCCGCGCCGCGCCGCCAGCAGAGGATGGTGGGCAATGGTGCTGCAGATTCTTCTGGTCCAAGTTGAAAAAGACACGGACACCAAAAACGGTCAAATGAGAACAATAAACAATCGTGATTGCTCAAAAAACCTTCAGAAGGCAATTTTGATTACCTCCCCCCCCGCCCCAGATGATACTTTTCATTAAAAAAAAACCTCCAGAAGGTATTTTTCATCAAAAACCCCACTAAAAGGTATTTTTCGTCAAAAATCCCATTAAAAGGCATTTTTCATCAAAAAAAAAAAAAAACCCTCCAAAAAGGTATTTTTGGCTGAGCTAGTGCTGCAATCGTTTACTCTTTTATATTTTACTCATCAAGTATTCAACCACAACTTGGGTGAATAATATTTCCGATGGTTTAGGAGAGGTCATGACCCCCACCCCATGAGCCTCACCTTGTAACTGTCCGTGTGCGTATTAGGGTTTCCGATCCCAAAATCCCGATCTCGAATCCCGCGGGATCCCGCATGATATTTAGCGGGATTAAGAGCCAAAAAATTTTTTCCCTGCAAACGTTTTCCAACTTTTTCTGCCTCTAAAACGACTATTTTTAAAAGCATCATCTAAAGTTTGAATCCCTTCTCTCGTGTATCTGCAAGAAGAGCAAGAAAAACGTTGCGTTTCTTATGATGAACGGTGGATTTACCATTTAAGAACACAATAAAAATTGAGTATATTTTTCTGTGAATGAATTGATATTCTCATTCGAGGTTTCAGTTTTCATACATTCAGAAATTGAGAAAATGCGTACATAATTTTTTAAAAAAATCGAAAACTATCACTAAAATTTAACATATAAAAAATTACACTTAAAAAAATATAGGGAAAGTGGATTACAGATTGCAAAACCCGCTGGGTAGTCTCAATACAATCTTGGAGAACTTCTGTAAGCATAAGGAATACACTCAAAACCTTTTACTTAAAAAGTGCACAATATTTTTCTCCAAAGAAGAAAGCAATGTAAAACCTGCCTTTATTTGTATATTAGGCACGAGTCTAAACGAGACGACAGAAACTTTGATGAAACACAGGATGACTCGCATGATAGTGCAATAAGTTAATCTTAAGCTAAGTTTCTGATTGTATCTTTCAAATCAGAGTTAAAATTAGCGAAGTTATCTAAAAACTTTTACTGAGACTACGACTTGATGAGATCAAGCAGCCCTCACCCCTTGCTGCAATGAATCAAATGCACTGATACAATTACAAGCGTTAATGAAGCCACAAGGTATTTTCAATCCAAGTTAAACTGGATACAGTAAAACACATATCCAATCGACATCGTTTTTGTCCGAAATTTGCAGTTCTTGAGCACAAATCAAGCATAAGAAAAAAAACCTACTTCACTAAATATCCACATTTATTTGATCTCAGAAAAACCAACTGCACTGGAGCCACAGCCAGTGTTTTCATCAAGCGCATTATTTTTTAATTAAAAATTCTTTCTCATTCCATACGAGCACTGGACATTTTTAAAGAACATTTTTGCGTACTAAACAATAATTACTGATTGGATTCTGACTTTGTAGTGCTCTACAATTGATGTACGGAATTCAAAAAACTACTAATTCAAGTAACAAAAGCAGTCCTTCCTAAAAAGCACAAATGTTTCTATTTTTAGAAAAATAAAGTCAACCCCGGGGGATTCCGAGATCCTGCTACTGAAATCGGAGCGGGATTAGAAACCCTAGTGCGTATGTGTGTGCGCGAGTGCGCGTAAGCTTGAACAGAATTTCTTTAAACAGAATAATTCTTCAAAAAGTGAAAATTGAAGACTACATGTCTGAGAAACACTAAGGTAACGGCACCAGTAACACACAAGGGTCCAGTAACATGCAGTCGTAAGTTTGCATTTAAGTAATAAGAATTTTAGGCGGGTGGAGCTGATTTTGCTGCGACCCATGAATACGGTGCAACAATCTTGTGTAATCAGAGTGAATTTTATGAGCCAGTTGGTATTTGCAAGGCAGTGGTGGAAGGTTATGAACATCTACCACGAGGTCTGCCGGTGTTTCATGTACATTTGAATTTAATAAGATTTAAGACATAAAAATAAAGAACTTTTGCACATTTTGAAGAGAAAAAGGGGAATTCTGTCCTTTACTCATCCTTTCCTCATCCTATCTGTTACTGGGTATCATAAGAAGTGTCGTTGTCTGTTACTGGGGCGTCGGACCTTTTTTCGAAATTGAGCAAATAGAAATAGAGAAAACTAATTTAGAGGATCTAGAAGCAGTCAAACGTTAGATGAGATGTAGTTGCATAAGAGAAAAATATAGTTTTTAAAGTCTAAATACATTAAAAGGCCCAGAAAATTGAGTTAAACTGAGATCGATGTCTTAAGCATGTCTGTTACTGGTGCCGTTACTCTAACGATGAAACAAGAACTTATTGGAAAATACGACTTCACAGCAAAAAGATGCTCTGAAGCCAAAAATGGCAAACCCCCTTCAATAATTTTCAAAATATTTAAGACAAAACGCGGCATCCCATTCTAAAAAAAGAAGAAAAATAGCACTGAAGACGGAGAGAAAGGGCAGAAGTCTCTTCATTCAATTTGTAACACTAAGCGAAATAACTGTTTCCCTCAGAAAATGGAAAACTTTAACCTCATTAGTATTTGCAAGTAGAAATCCGAGTACTTATTAATTGTTCGCATTAATTTCGTTACATTGAAAGAAGCGAAAAAAAAGGGCGCACTCGTGATGGAAAGATTTTCATTTTAAAAGCTTTTGTTTAGAAGAAACTATTTAAAACAAGTAGTGTTTATTCTTTTCTCTTTAGAAAATAAATTATTGAAAATTACCATTTTAGTACTTTTCTCATTAGATAGATTTTAAAACACAAGTTAATAACGAAAATGGCGGCTCCTATTGTTCGTCGGAATTATCGGTTATAAAAATTAATTAACATTAGCAAAGTTAAGAATCGTAGAATTTTAATGCTACAGTAAATAATTAAGACCCTTTAGTTTTATTAGGAGAAAATATTTTATGGCGTTTTTGAAAGGAATATAAATATGCGCAAAAATATTTGTTTACCTAATTCATTAAGCCGTAGGTTCTAATTCACAAATTAAATAGTAGAAAATATTTTATGCGTTTTGTTTTAAAGAGATAATTTCTATAGAAACTAGAAGTATCAAAAGAAGCCATTTCGTGTAATGCCTACATTTTTTACTAGCTACGTACTGCTCTTTAATCCTTTATTCATCTGCTCTTTTCTCATACATTACTCAATTTTAAACATTTATATTATTAAGAGCTGTTTCTAAGCAAATTTTGAGCGAGACTGAAAAGCATACATATATATTTTTAACACAAAATCTAAATTATTAATTTCAGACATACGTTCCCGTTTGCTGTTTTTTCAGCCTTCAAATTAATTGGATGTTTTAAAGTTCTCATATATTTTCCGAAGAATAGTTAAAGTGATTCGAATTCAAATAAAAATCAACTGAAAACAAACGCTTATGAGTATTGTATAAGAACTGTAGACCTCAGTAAACGTCTCTAAAATTTTCCTTACGAATATATTTCTCATTTGTTTATTTAGTTTTCAATTTAATTTTTATTTATTTTTTATTGTATTTAATATGTTTATTTATTTATTTTGTATTTAATTTTTATTTATTTATATTTGTATTTAGTTTTAATTAAATTTTTGCATTTAAATTTTATTTATTTTTGTTTTTAATTTATATTTATTTATTTTTGTATTTGATTTTTATTTATGTTTGTTTTTAATGTTTATTTATTTATTTTTGTATCTAATTTTTATTTATTTGTGCATTTAATTTTTACTTATTTATTTTTGTATTCATTATTTTTTTTTGTATTTAGTTTTAAATTACATTTTTGCATTTAATTTTTATTTATTTTTGTTTTTGATTTTTATTTATTTGTTTTTGTATTTAATTTTTATTTATTTCTGTTTTTAATTTTTATTTATTTATTTTTGTATTTAAATTTATTTATTTATTTGTTTGTAAGGAACAACGCATTTAAATACGAGAAATTGCAATGAGCACAGCAGATACATTTTGTCTCCTCCTCACAGTTTCGAAATTTCTTATGGGATTGTGTATTGGCTCTTCCCTATTTTGAAGGCCATCCCTAGCCAGCCTCAGAGGCTGGCATTCATTCTTTCCCTTAAAAGCATTATCGGTGCATCACCATTGCCACTTAAGAATTTTGAGGTGCAGTTTCACACCGCATGGAGACACTGAGCTCTCAGGATGCGAAATGTAAGTTTTCTTTTATAAATTTTACTTCTCTCTCTCTCTCTTCAGGCTAAATTACTTTAGTTCAAACAAATTATTATAATATGACTTGTTACGAAATATATTCACTCATCAAAAAATTAATTTGGAGTGCACCATCAACAGGAAGTTACATGCAGTACAATGTTCATAAATTAAAACGCGCCGATCTTGTTAACTCTTTTTTTTTTTTTGTGCGGTACATGAAAATTATTTATAAAACAAGCGGAAATTATTTATAAAACGAATGCGATGTAGTATCTTCAAGTAACGACTTTGGTATCCCTACGGGACGTCACTGTGACCTCCCAAAAATTTCCTTATTCGGGAAATTTTTCGGGAGTTGGCCAAATCATCACTTGGTTTAGTTTGATTTCTTTTAAATGTAACATTTTGGGTTCTTTTCTACGTGCGGTCCATATCCACCGCATAAAAAAAAATTAACAGTGTTGCGAAAACAACTTTTTATAGCTGCTCGTGAACTTTCGAATTTTTGTTTTATATGCGTTTTTTTTTTTTTTAATGCGGTCCCTATCCACCGCATAAAAACAGGTTTTGGTGTACTGGTGCGCTGAAGCAGGTAGTAAATAGCGCGGTTGTAAAAATTTCGCCTTTCAAATTTAGTAAAGCTAATTGGAAAAAGAAATTTCAGAATGTAGTAAAAAAAACTTTCAAGAAGGCAACAAGTTTAAATTTGAAAAAAATTGCCTCAGCTCGAACAAATGTTTTTTTTTTCTGAATGAGACAAATTTGTTCTATCATTCAGAATATCATTATTTAGTCTTCTGTATTTCGAATTGTTTAGAAAACCAGTTAAATTTAATTTTTGTAAACTTCAGAATGTCACTAATATGAATATTTTTAAAAACATTATCTTACGGTGAAGTTCTGTCTTATAAAAAGACTCTGTTACGAAAAATTCAAACTCTAATGGTAAAATCTCTTGAATTTGTATTTTTAAAAGGTTATTTGTGGCATGCTAAAGTGTTTTTCCATACATATTTCTTTTATTTTGGAAGCATATACTATCCCATGGACATTAATAATACGTAGCAAAAGCTTTCCAGTTGGCATCTAACCTTTCACGAAATCGATAAAAGTATTTCAAAATTTCTGCTTTTTACCAAAATTTTGCTCGGCTAAAAGTTTCTATCAGCTAAGTGGCATCAGCTTTTATCTTTAAAGCAGCAGTTTCGCAAACGATTCTTCCTTTGTAGAGTGGATCAGAAGTTCTTCGAACCTTTCTCCCGTAAAATATTTTCAATAAAATGGCATAACTGACCACGCTAGTTCAAAGATTTCGATCTTTACGAGGAGACTATAAAACTCTGTTTTAAAAGATTCAATTTTCTCAAAGAAACTAAACGGAGATCAAATAAAACCCTCATGCGCTTAACAAAATGTAATAACGCTCGCTTAATCAATTCCGAGTTAAACCCAACATCGAAAAAGCATAAAAGCTTGAAATAATTTTAAAATAAAGCTGCGCCAACTGTTCGCTTTTAGATTAATCCAAAACTTTTGCTTTTTAGTGCACCCATTAATCTATTCAGAAGGAATTAATTGATGCGCATGGCAAAAATTGAATTACTGAGAGTAGCATTATAAAGTACAAGAATGAAATAAAAGATTTACAGATTAATAATACATATGACGTGGTTAGAATGAAACTGGTGTAAGTCGTCCTAACTTAGTTCCGAATAATTGAAGATTTAGTAATCACATAGGGGAAGCTGCTGTACCCGCAGACAAAATTTACTTTTCAATTTTTGCTGGTCTCTGGGAATGGATAATCGATCAGAAAAAATTTCTGGCAGAATCTACACCTTATCATCTAATTTGGATATTTTTGTTAGAGAAAAATCTCGAAGCTTTCAACTTCAAAAATTTTTTTTTGAAAACCATCTTTTTTGTCCGTGGGTACAACACCCCGTTCACCCCGAGGACAGGTGCTTTGTACCCATGGACACATAAAAAAAATATATATAAATAGGCACTTATACTCAATGCATTTTCATAATCCATTTTATATTGAAATAAAGTTTTTTTTTTTTTTTTTTTTTTTTTTTTTTAGAGGTATAGAACTTTAGGTTCAAATAAAACACCGTTAAATGATATAAATCGCCATGAATTTGACTTTATTCGAAAGATGATTCTTTGCCATTTTTATTTAAATATGATTTGTGGTATATGGCCACTTCGGCTGGCTTGGAGAACGTCTAATCGGGAAGTCCAATTTTCTATCACTTTTTGCAGCAATGGGGGCCGTATGCGAGTTATATGTGGCGAACGTTCTTGTCCAAGGCTTCAATCGTCTGTGGCTTATCGGTGTAGACCTGAGACTTCACACAGTCCCACAAAAAATAGTCCAGCGTAGTTAAATTGCATGATCTCGCAGGCCAATTCACGGGTCCAATAAGCGAAATTATTCATTCATCGAAAGTTTCTTTCAATAAATCAATTGTGACACGCGCTGTGTGACGTGTTGCACCATCCTGTTGTCTATTCATGGTGAAATGATAAACCAAACTAAACACAAAACAAGTGAAAACTATCGAAATGGCCCACAGATCAAACAGTGTTACCGACTTAAAGTTCTATACCTCTAAAAAACACCCTTTATTTCAAACATACATTGAAAATAACATTAAATAAAATATTTGACACAAACTAACTTTGAAAATGAATCGAAGTGTTTTTCCCTTTTTTTATTGTTCTTAATTTTTTAACATCACTCGCTCTCTCTCTCTTTAAAAAACTTTAAAACTCTTTAAAAAAGTTATTACTTTTAAGAGAGTTAATGATGTTATGCATAATTACTATGTTTTTGAACAAAAAAATGACTACATTCATGATAGTATGGTTCTCTATGTACCTACATAATAACTTCAAATTATATGCAAATTGAAACCTTTAACTAAAATTAACCCATTACAAAAAACTGAGTTTAGATTAAACTAACAAAAATCTAGAAAAGTCGACTTCAAATGAAATTAGATGGGATTGACGGTCTGTAGATCCTACAGCAGGTGGGAATTACTTCAACACTATATCTTCAAGCCCTACTTCAAATTCATCATCATTGTTGAAAGCAAATTTCGGACGTTGATGACAAGGCACCATTTTGAGGTATTTCACATTGCAAGAAGACTCAGGTGTGACTAAAGGAGACTAAAAATTGCCGTCCGTGGGTACACATGGTTATTTACCTTGGGTACAAAAAGGTACCCCATTTTGGCTTAACTAGCAGTCACATTGACAGGACCACAATTTTAAAACATTACAAATCAGAAACAAAACCTTCTAAATATAGGGAATCATGACACTACAACAAAAATAAATAATACAATCCACGACGAACGAAAAAAAAAGGATTTTATTTTTCATAGATCTTATTAAAACCGAAAAAAATGTGATAGAATCTTAAATGTTCATTTGAGGCGTTGAAACTTTCTGGGGTACTGGAGAGGGCTGTGACACACGTTGAACACCGATTAGGATCTCCCTCGACAATACCCGGAATTTTTCGACCAACGTCCGTAGGTACAACCGTCCGTGGGTACAGCAGCTTCCATTACATGCAAAAGAATCATAATATAGGAATAAGTTTTAGCTTCAAGAGAGTGATTTCTACTCAAATATGGCAAATATGGGTGCTTTGTTTCCCACACGTTAGACAGTTTGAACTCAGTTTTCTTTATCATTTTGTATGTACACGAATTAATAAGGGCTGAAAGTGAAAAGTTAGTTGACCTAGTTAACGTACTTGATTCGTGTGATTTCTTAAAGATATTTTTTCTAATTGATTTTTTAATCGTTTTTTTTTTAATGAAATTCACCTGTCAGATGTGGAACACGCTTTCGGACATCAATTTAATAATCAAGCAGTAAGTTACCACCCCTTATCCAGGGCTAAGAGAAAACTACATGCAATATATCGCCTCCATCTAGGACTGGACTAGGGGTTATTCCCTAGTCCAGACAGTTGAGTCCAAACAAAGACGAAACTGCGGTCTCTGATGGAATAACCTGGCTGTCGGTATACTGCATCAGCTTAATCCCATCAGAGACTAATTTCGTCCTTGTTTGGGCTCATCAGTCTGGAATCGTGAATAACTGAGTTAGAGGCAGATGTTATCTAATTGAAGTGAGATAAACAAGCTGGTAGATTGGGTAAATTTATCTCAACTTCAATGAGGAGGCGTCTGTCTCCAGCCAGGTTATTCCCTATTCCAGGCAGTTGAGTCTAAACAAGGATGACTCTGCATTCTCTCGATAGGATAACCAGGCTGTAGGTGTATTGCATCAGCTTAAGAGCTTTTGATTCTAGCACTATTGCTTGTTTCTTAGAATCTGTTGCTGCAAATTTATTAAAGATATACTCTGCTTGTCAACTAATTATTTTTTAGTGTTAGTTTCAAAAAGGAGCAAGTGATGAGCCATCACACAAAGAAACAGACATTTTGTCTCCCGCGTGGCAATTCTATATTTCGTATAAAACTATTATTTAAAAGCTATAATTAGCAAAGATGTTTGTCCTAAGGAACCACACATACACGTGGGATTTCTTAGGCACAATATTGCTTATTACACCCGTTTTGAAATGAAATATAGCTCTGTCACATGCGGGACGAAATGTTTGTTTTTTGTGAAATGGCCCCAATGCCCATCTAACGTGTATCCGAAGTTTTACTCATAGTTGCTCTTAAGAGTAAAGTGATTGTTCATTTGTAAGAGGAATAATCACTATTTATCTATCTCAGTATTTATCTCTTCTTGTCTACCGTTCATTTTCTGCTGTAGGCAGTGGAAGAGTGAAGACAGAGTCATTGTCATTTACACATGAAACGAATACAACAAAATACAAATGCCACGCGAAAATTCTTGAAATCAATGTCAATAAACACGACACCTCGTATTTATTAGCTTTTGATTCCTGGGCGTGTAATCAAGAGAGTGAACAGAAAACAGTTAGAAAAGTAAGCAAATAAATATTTGGATTTCCTTCTGCAGTAGTGTTTATTTTCTCTTATTTTGCTTTAGATTTTTATTGAAAAGTCCCTACCATTCGTATTTACGACAATCATTTCGAACCATATCACATTTCATAAACATCCCGTTGCACCAGAACGCTTCCTGAATCTTCATTACGATGCACTGAAAAAGAATCTTATCGAGTATTATTTATTACTATCTGGTACCTGCACGGCTTTGCCCGTAGTAGAAAATTAAAAGGTCATTTGGTTCGCCTGTGTATTTACAAATAATGGATGATGAATTTCTTGCCAATATGGCTATGTTAATTTGGTCGCTCATGTTATGGCAATTTGCTCGTCCCCGTTATGATAATTTACTCGTTCATGTTATGGTAATTTACTCTTCCATGTTATGATAATTTGCTCGGTAAAATGTTCTTAAATTTGGAACAGAAAAGGAACAAAATTGAAATCTCGAAAAATCACTCCCTCCTATGCTACGAATTAATTTTGTGCCAAATTTCATGAAAATCGACCGAACGGTCTAGGCGCTGTGCGAGTAACAGACATCCAGTGATCCATACATACAGACTTTCAGCTTTATTATTAGAAAAGAAAACTTTCTTTGGATATGTTGCTATTTAGGGACTGTCCATAAATGATGTCATCTTTTTTTCAAACTTTTTTTGACCCCATCCCTCCCCCCTTTGTTACGAAGTGACAAACTTCACCATACACCCACCCTCCATGTCAGATGTCACGCTTTTTTTTATTAACCTTGTATAAAAAAAAATGCGTGCTGTCACATTTCTTATTATCCCTACCTCCTTCTTGTCACAAACTCACAATTTCATGAATCCCTCTCCCCCCACTTCCCCACTTAGCGTGACATCATTTGTGGACAGTCCATTGCGAAATTAATGCATCACTACCCACACTTGTGTCAGTAATTTACCACAAGAGGTGTCAAATGTGTCTAGTTTAGCATACGAAATCACTGCACTTCTCGAAATTAAGAATTCATTACATAAATTACATTTGAATCACAATTATAGAATTAAGAATGTATTCTGAGCTGGTAATAACTTACAACTTGATGCAGCATAACTAATTGTGTTCACTTAATAATCAAATAACGACGACTAGACTAGATAAAAAAAATGGCGAATAAATCTGATAACGAAACATCAGATAATATTAACCGAGAGTAACAACTTGCATAAAAGAAGAGTGATTAACATTCCGAAATCGGAGAAACCTCAAGTCTTATTAATTAGTTTTCTAGCGTTCAAGTGCGCGTAAAAAACCTAAATATAATTAGCAAATGTGTGGTTATTTTTGAAAATAAATGATGGAAAGAATTAATTAAAATGATGATAATGTTTGGATAACGCTTACAGCGAAGGTTGTTTTTAACTATTTTCTGCTTGTGAAAAGCTCTTGCTCTTTTCTTAGAAGGAGGCAGGATTTCTTAATTTGATTAATGTAAACATTATTCGTGCATTTGAAGAAACATTGCCCTCAATTGGATATCTTCTTGAGATGAATCCATCTGAGTGAAAATTCATGAAACGTAAAAACATTTGATGATGATTTTGCTGATTACTTTCCGCTTATTTTATGATTAATTTACAGTGAAGGTATGGTTTCAGAAAGTTAAGTAATTGATGGACTCGGAGGAACATTATGTATATTTACATTGAAAAATCTGTTAAAGATTTAGAAAGAAATAATTAGGGATAAGCTAGTATTTTTGATTTTTCTGCATGTAAACGGCAGCTGTGAGAGATAGCAGTGTGGTTATGTGGTGCAGTGGACATTTTGTATCTTACGCTGCGTGAAATACAGGGATTCTCACCCTATGGGTGTTACGCCAAATGGGACAGCAAAATACAGAGTTAGCATATCAGAATATCCCAACTTTAAAAATTTACATTACACGAACTATTAAACTTAGCACTATAAATGATGCATAAAAATAAACTGTCCAAGTTTCTTTCGTGTGCCTTTTGTAATACGATACACATCTAACAGATTATTTTTCGTAATGCTAAACACATGCAATCTTTCAGTTCTTGCAATGTTGTAGGCAATGGTGGTGTATAAACACTGTCTTTGACAATACCCCATAAAAATATTTAAAAAAAAATAATAAATAATAATTGGATTAGGTTTAGGAATCTGGCTGGCAAATGCATAAAGAATAAATCACCATCATCTATCTGCACGGCCAATCCAGCGGAACGTTAGTGGTGAAGTGAAGTGGGGGGGTTGGGGGATAAAAACACCCCTCCCCCAGGTCTTGGTTTTAACATTGTTGACAATCCTAATACAGTAGTTAATACACGTGTAAGGACTGTTATGACCAAAAAAAAAACCCTCCTGGAGGAATTCCTGGCTGCGCTAGTGCGGAACGTGCACGTTTAAATAGTTCGTACGTTCAAAAGAACTTGGACAGTTTATCTTTATTTTTATGTATAATTTATGATGGTAAGTATAATAGTTTATGAAATATACACTTTTAAAACCGGGATATTCTTTTATGCTAACTCTACGCATTTGTGGAGTCGCGACATTATTCCTACTTTTAAATTATATTATGTTACAGTTTAAAACCATCACACAAAAAACGAGTAGCGTCATTTCATATTCCTTTGTAGCGAAGTTAATCGATGTTGATAACATTTTAATTAAAATCAAGTTTTTTTTTTGTGTGTGTGTGTGTGATAGAAAACGTCATTGAGTTCCTATTTAAATAACCGTTAATTGTGTTTGTGTTACATTTCATAAACTAAACTAAAAAATTAAAAAAAGATCTTTTTATAACTCATATTAACCATTAATTTAAGTTACATTGCGAAGTCAGTATTTGAGGGAAGAAATTTTGAAAATACCAAAATATATGTTATAATCATAGTAGCTACATTTTTAAATACATATATATAAATTTCTATAGTTATTGCGGTATACGCAATATGACGCATAAATGAGTCACAAATACCTGAGTTATACATATACCATAGCCATATGGAGTCACGCGTTGTTTAATTGACAAAAAATTGGTTACGCAAAACGTTGGGAACCGCTGCTATAATAGTTACGAAGCCTTACAGTACATAAATTTGGCCGTAGTTAATTCTTGTAACTCTTACGAAATAGAAATAGAGTGCGAAATAGAATTTATTTTACCTGAGATATTTTAAATGATTCTTCACGCGTATTTCACGCATTCAAAATCGGGAATGCGCCTCAAAAATGTATTCAAGTGCATTTTCAGTATTTGTACTTTAAATTAATTTTGCGATTGGAATTTTAAAGTATTACATTCAAATGTTTATATTTAATGCAAAACTTCAAACATTTTGGATATTTAAAATCAAAATTTTATGCATCATTTTACCTGTGCGATTAATTTGGTTGACGAGTTCTTTAATAGTAAAATCTCATTAAAAATAAATAAGGTAAGTGAGCCAAAGGTGGCCAATATTTTTAAGATAGACTATCCCCCCCCCCCAAAAAAAATATTTAATTTTGTTGTTTTATCACAAAATGGCGGCACTGCATTGTAAAACATGTGTCTGCACTACAAATGGCTTGATTATGAAGAGATTACCTAAAAAGGTCTCATTAGGGGGGGGGGATATGCTTTTGAAGAGGAGCAGTTCTAACTTCTATTTTACTTCACATGTGTTTAAACTATTAGAATTTTGAGTTAAGGTGCGTTTTCTGGAAGATTATTTTTTCCCTTTCGTAGAATCACTTTAATTCAATTTAACTTTAATAAATTTAACAGATTCATAATTTTATGTCGTACTAATGGTGAGAATATGTATTTTCATAAACTAATGAAGTAAGGCAATTTTCGGGTTTTTACCATTACAAAATGTTCTGTTATCTTTCGGGGGGAAAAAAAAGCTAGAACAGTGAAACCATGACAGCATTGGATCAAAAAAATCTTTGTTTTGTTTTTTTGTTTGTAATTTTTTGCAAAAGTTTTTTTCTTTTATTTCATCATTATATTTCTCTTCTAGAAGTAAAAATAGTTTGCGATAATTTCTTTTTACACTTTACAATTGATTCTAACACAAAGGTAATAACCATTGGAATACTATGCTCCAAAGCAAGCTACATTTTTGAAATTGTATTATAAAAATAGTTAAACTTCATCTTACAAAAAAAAAATTACGTTTGATATGTGTGACAGATAAGAAAAATTCAGTGAAATACACATAACCAAGGAATTATGAAAAACCATCAAAGCTTAACTACGGACTTTTTGGCTTACCTGTGCCGTAAAAGTCGTTTCTTTGCCTGAGCTGTGTCGATGCAGTGAAAACAATCAGACATAAATGCTCTCTGACTGTTTTCTAAAAATGATTGTGAAAATAATTTTAGGCTTGTGGAAAAAATAATAGTTGCTGTATTTGCTCATTTATTTACTTATTTATTTTAATTCTGAATTAAACTCTTATGCTAAAGAATTGCACTATAGATGAATGTTTCAGTTCGAAAAATCAAAATTCCTAAGATTGATGTTACAGGATATCGAACAAGATCACGTCAGGAAGTTAGCCATAGATTGTAATGGTTAATCCAATATTATGATGGACATGAGAATGTAAATAAAAAGTTATAAGTATTTTTTAACATAGATAAAATGATTTCAAAATGATGTGACAGAAATAATATGCATGAAGCATTTGTGTTTAATTCATCTAACAACTCATGTTGGTAAATACATAAAACCTTTGCTATTATTCATGAATATCATAAAATATGATTATTTGCAAACATTTATTGCGCGATTGACACAAAGTATTGTCCACAAAGTTGCCTGCAGGGCTTGATAAGGGAAAATTCACTCATTTAGTTTCCTTTTCTCGTTAGTTTATTTGATAAAATGATGAACTCAAGCAAACTACGAATACTGGATGAATTAAACTTAACATGTAATGCTGCAATCAGCTCTTTACTTATTGCTTACTGTTATTAAAAGTTAGGTTCAGCACCTTTTCTCAATGCTCAAACTCAAGGTGGAAGGCCAAATCATTTTAAAGAATAATTCAAGACTGTGCATATGATAACAATATTAGATGCTTTGTTGATTTTGAAATGGTTTTACTTAAGGGTTTGAAAAACTATTTTGATCTTTTTCTTTACCAATAATAAAGCTGAAAGTCTCTCTGTCTGGATGTCTCTCTGTCCAGATCTTTCTCTGTCTGTCAGGATCTCTGTGACGCGCAGAGAGCCTAGACCTGTCTCCGATTTTCAAGATATTTGTTAGTTTGTAGCATGAGGGTGTGCACCTCGAAGCGATTTTTCGAAAATTCGATGTTGTTATTTTTCTATTATAATTTTACGAACATATTCTAGAGCAAAATTATTATAAGTTGAACGAGTAAGTTACGAAATTATCATTACGTGGAACCGTAACATGGGCACAAGCCAATTGGCGAGAAAATCTACCATACATTATTTGTAAGTATACAGGTGAGCCAAAAGACCTTTTAATTTTCTATTACGTGCAAAGCCGAGTGGGTGCCACTAGTATAAAATAATTTGCATAAAGTATAAAAATATTGAAAGAATTTAAGGCAGTCTATGTTTCGAATCATAACGAAGATGAAAGTTTGCTTTGGGGGAAGTCTTTAAATAAAAAAGACATAGATAGTTTAGTTGTGCGAGATTAACTCATTCCTTAACTGATGAAAAAAAAATCATTCAACTTCAAAACTTAATAAAAAGTCACTTGTTATGAAGTGTAAGAATGAGTTTCAGACAATATGAAATGGCTTTCTGCACGGAAAAGCTTTTATTAAACAGAATGTGAATGAAAATCAAACGAAGAGAGAGAAATATGAAAATTCGCAATATATTTGCAATATTTCTTTTAACTTTCCACTTGCACATAAAATCTATGGCAGTAGAATTAAGATAACAGGCATGACATAAACTTTATGATTGCTTATGCTTCCATGCTTTCCACATGTTGCTTCAATTCTGTTCTGGTTTCCCATACAATTCTAATTTCTGAAAATACAATAAACATCAGTTCACTCTTTATCCTACTTCCAATCACAAAGCAACATACATCCATATTATAGTCAAGGTGACATGATGTTAACGTAACGAAAGCATAATGAAAGCAAAAGAACGCATACTACACAAAACGGATCTTATTTCGTTGAAAACAGAAATTTATGAAAAATTTTCACTTAAAAAACATTATTCAAATTTCTATTATTTTAAAAAAATCTTCCGAGCGAAAGTCAAAGTGTATTTGCAGTAACATGCTGATAGCTACTGTTTGGCCACGGATTGTATGTAATTTGGCAATGGAACAAGTTAATACGATTCCATCTGAATGAATTTAGCAGGGAAGAGGGTAGAATAGCGATGGGATTTTTATGCACACGTTTCATAATTTCACCAGGACCTTATTAATTTACTGTCTTTATTGGGGTGGAAATGAGTGGAAACAAAATGAGTTTCTATGGAAACAACAAAAAGAAAATAAAATATTTTCATTTCGTTTGGAAATTTAAAAACAAAATCGTAAGCTCAAAATCATGTTGTAAACAAATAGTCTAGTCATATTATACAAAGAGAGGGGCTAAAAATGCAAAGCACGATGTAGTTTTGATTTTTTAATATGTTGTTTGGTTCAGTTAGGGTAGTATAAATCTAAGTTTGCAGTTTTCAAAAACCTGTGCTAGCAGTGTAATTCGCGAAAAACTGCAAAATTTTTTGACTTTTTTTACTTTTTACTTTATAACTCCTAAACTAAGCATTTCTTGATGCAAAATGTATTTACATTTTGTTTTACCCGTTTTTAAGCACATTAAATTTGAAGCAATTTAAGCTCAAGTGTCGCTCTGTATGACCAGTAATTTATTAGATATCGTACTTAAAAATTAGCCATTTCAGGCGTAAAATAAGAAAAATTATACTTCGATCAAATTTCAGGCCCAATATCGACATAAATTCGTACTCTATAACAAAAAAAAAACCTGGATATACTGTTACAGTAAAGTTAATTGACTTTTCTTTAAGCCAAAAACGAAGCGTGTGGATTCAATAGTTCTTTTGCAATCGCAAAACAAACAAATAATCAGAAAATTTGATGTTTGACGAAACACTTTTGAAGACAGCATGGAAGATTCTGTTCTAAAACGAGCTGATCTGTGCATCACATGACTTCCTTTTACTCCAATTTAATGTCATTTTCTTGTTACTGGCAGTTTTAATATGATTCAATAGTTTACTCTCTAAATATCACCAACAGTGGCCAAATAGAAACCAGATTAAAAATTTAAAAAAATCGCGAAATTTGTCGCCACGTTGGCGACAAAACTTGGTGATCAAAAAGACTGGCGATGTATCGCCAAATTATAACACCACTTGAATTTACATAGAAATTAACAATGATTTCCCTCAGAAAAGGAGCAAAAGAACACCTTTAGAGCATCCGAATGCAACCAAACAGAAAGGTTTCACAACTAGACCCCACTAGGAGTCTACGTACCAAATTTCAACTTTCTAGGACATTCCGTTCTTGAGTTATGCGACATACATACACACATACGCACATACATACGTATATACAGACGTCACGGGAAAACTCGTTGTTATTAACTCGGGGATCATCAAAATGGATATTTCGGGTGTCTGTACGTTTCTAGACACATATCCACGTGTGATCGGGTTAAAAAAAAAAACTCAACGTTCATTCAGAGGTGAGCAAAATGGAAATTAAGGCCGATTTTTGGGTGAAATTTTTTTCGCGAATACAATACTTCCTTTTTTTGTAAGAGGAAGTAAAAAGGAGCAAAGAATGATATAATAAGTCTCTTATGTGTGTTAATATAAGTTATCTGTGTCGGGGAAACTTGCCGGTTTTGAAGGGGAAAAAACAGGCAAATAGTTGACAGCCTTAGGCAGATATAGGCATTTCTTCCTCTACGTATCTATACATTTCACATTGTTGCTAGGCCGCATTTCGTTTTTCGACTGGAAAGTTACCTTCCAAGTTTTATTTTGAATAGAGAATAGTTTTGATATCAGACGAATTTGTAATGAGATTCACTTATGCAAAGACTGACAAGCAGAGAAACAAAGAATATTAAATGAAAATGAGAGTTCACTCATTGTTTTTGCAAAAGAAAATGAAACTATCCTGGTTCATCATATCAAACATAAAGCTTCAGCGCGAAACCTAGAATGAAAAGAGCCTTCCTGTACACTTTATGTGCAATATTACTATCGAATGACTATACTTATTGAAAATATCATTTAAGCAGAAAGAATATAAAGTAGGGATACACCTGGAAACATTAACCAAAATGCTTCCATTTTTTTCACTTGGCAGGTCTCGATTTCAAAGCAAAACGAGCTGATGTGTGCATCACATGACTTCTTTTTACTCCAATTTAATGTTAATAGTGCCTCGGACTAAGCAAAGAAGCACTTAAATATTTTCACCCCAAGTTTGTTGCGAACCGAAGCAAAGAAAACCTTTTATACAGATAAATTTTCCCAATATTGGCAGTTTTAATGTGATTCAATGGCTAACTCTCTAAATGTGGCCAAACTGAAACCAGATTTTAAAAAAACGCCAAATTTTTCACCAAGTTGGCGACAAAACTTGGCGACCAAAAGCTTGGCGATATATTGCCAAGTGTTTGCCAAATTATAACACCACTCAAGTTTGCATTGGAATTAACAACGATTTCCCCCAAAAAAAGGTGTAAAAGACCCCCTTTGGAGCATTCGAGTGCAACCAAAAAGGAAGGTGCACAACTAGACCCCACTAGGAGTCTACGTACCAAATTTAAACTTTCTAGGACATACAGTTTTTGAGTTATGCGAGATACACACGCACATATGCACATACGGACGTCACGAGAAAACTCATTGTAATTAATTCGGGGATCGTCAAAATGTATATTTCGGGGTCTATACGTTCTTAAGCATATATCCACGTGAGGTCGGGTTGAAAAAAAAACTTTATATTCATTCGGGGGAAAGCAAAATGGAAACTAAGGCCGATTTTTGAGTGAAAATTTTTTCACGAATACAATACTTCCTTTTTTGTAAAAGGAAGTAAAAATGCTAGCCTATATTTACAAGAGATCTGAAAAAGTTCCAAATCGAGTGTTCCAAATCGCGTAACAAACGACACCTAGGTTTGGACTTGACTTGAGGACATTGAAAAAAAAAATAAATAAAAACAATAAGAGAAGAAGATTGAAACTTGTCCGAACCGCCATCGAAAAAAGATCGTGGATGTACTTGTTTTTTGCGGTTTTGTCTCAAACATTCAAAATATTTCCTTCCGTAAAAGAGCCAAAAAAAAAAAAGTTAATTTGTATTCAGCTTTATATATATTTTTTTCAACTCTTACTCTTTCTTCGCGCAGTTAATGTATGTGATACCACATCTTCCCATGTCTCGCTAAGAAAAACAAAACGGTGCGGTGTTTTTCAAACGAACTGGTGCTGGGTTGACCAGGCCACTACAGCTTTTCTTCTTGAAGTGAGTCACGATGTTTTATCCGAAGCTGTAGAGATGAAGCTAGTTTTTTGCATTTTTTGCCAAAAATGTCCAATTTTTGAAGTACGATATCTCCGAAACTATTGGTCACACAAAGCGTCACTTGAGCTTAAATTGTTTCAAATTTAATGTCCTTAAAAACAATACTCACATTTCGTATTAAAAGTTGCTTACTTTAGGAGTTATAAAGGAAAACTAAAAAAGGTCCGAACATTTCGCAGTTTTTCCGTGAATTACGCACAGAGCACAAGTTTTTGAAAGCTGCGAACTTAAATTCACACCTCCCTAAGTGATCCAAACAACATATTTAAAAAATCAGTATACCATCGCACTTTGCGATTTTGATGTCTAATACGACTGGACTAAAAATAAATCAATTAGTTTTTGAGTGAAAATTTCGATCAAATACAGTTTTGATTTGAAAAATATTGCAATCATTTTTAAAAAACTGAGTCGAAATAATTCAGAGGCAAACGTGCACATATGTATGAAAAAAAGGTAAATAGACTGAAAGGTAATAGACAAATCCATTTCCACCTTAAACCAGATATTAGCTTTTCCATAAAGTAGATAATCAGACACTACATATTGTTTTGCGTATTATCAAATTCAAGTCGTTTATTATTTTTATGGAAACTCTTACACTGCTCGCCATTTAAAGTGACAATATCTAGTAAATTAAGATTTTAGCTTTGCTAGAAATTAATTTTTCAATTACAGGATATTATGTACGATATGTTTTACATTTGTTTATTTGTAGAAACTATATGAAGTAGAATAAGAGCCTCCATTTTATATTCTTTAGTTAAAAAAGACATCGTTAAGATATCAGTGATAGCAGTCAATTAATCTAATGTTGTGAAGCAGAAAGTATTTCACCAGTGTTTAAGATTTTAATTGGAGTTACTTATGTTTAATTGCACTTTATTAATTAATGGAAAGCTTTTAGTGTACAATATCTAAAATTTTTCACATCATTTTTCGCTATACTGTTTGTAAGATACTAAATGACGTTTAGATTTCACAAGCAACAATACTTTGTGTTATGTATTAAAAGAAATTTCAATTTCCAACCCAAAGTGCTATGAAAACGTGACTAATAAAAACAACTACATAAGGTTTTTGTGTCAAAAAATTCCATACAAATTTTATTTATGTTCGAAAACATTTCTTCAACTTTTACTAGGGAAGACTAAAAAACTTTTGACACGTACATTTCCTGCCGTATAGCGGTAGAAATTGTACTGCGAGTACCCAGCCACTTAAGTAGATAACACCATCTTTTTCATTTTTTCTCTAGTTTTCTCAATTTTTTCTTTACCGTAGTAAATCATTTCGGTAACTGAATGGTGTAATCATGTCTAGTATACACTGGTGGACAATTGCTAAGGACTGATGGCAATAGCAGCGTTAGGAACCACAAAATAGAAGGCAAGGAAATATGGAAATTAAAGTGTGAGATATGGTAAGACATGCAGTGCGTATGCAAATTTTTTATTCACGACGTTGCTCGTCACGTGATAGCTCTGATAAGCGATATAAAGGATTTAGCGCGTGACGACTATTGTTGTTCGAAGGCAGAGTTTGACGGGAAAGAATCAATTGACGAACTTGAATTTTTCGGTATGTCTTCCAGACATCTCTTAGATGATTTTGCGGGTGGCCGTGTTGCTGGCATGATTGAAGAAGGACAAAAAGTATCAGTTGTTACCAGGAAGTTCGACATTATCCGCAGAGCTGTTTCGAAGGTTTGGAAATCATTTCAAACAAATGGAATGTGTAGCAAATGTCACGGGGGAGGTCGTGTAATTAGTACAACGTTAGCAGAAGATTGGTTCATAGTGCAAGAAACAAAAACGAACCGGCGCAACACAGCTACTGAGGTAGCTAAGCAGTTTCTTGCTGCAACTAACAAGCAAATATCCTGAAGAACTGTAGCCAGACGTTTGCAAGCAGTAGGACTACATGCCCGACAGATTGTTTTGTACCCCCATTGTCTACAAGTCAGCGTTTCGCCCGTTTGTAATGATTTCGTCACCATCACAATTAGAGAGAAGTCGAGTGAGCTTACACAGTATTCTTAGATGACCATAGGTTCAATCTGTCGGCTAATTGTGGACTACAACTGATCTGGGGTGAGAGTGGTACTGAATACAGGCGGGAAAACATAAAAGAAAAGGGCAAATATCCTGTTAGTGGTATCATGGTGTGGACTGGGATTACGAACAATGGCCGTACGTCACTCATGTGCTGCAAAAAAGACTACGGTTGGGCAGCAATGCATTGAAGTTGTTCTGTCGACATGCTGTCAACATGCCATCGAACAGCCGCTGTCCAGCAGTGTCTAGAGAGCGAGAATATTCAACCCATCGGATGTCAAACACATTCTCTAGGTCTGAGCTCCATTGAAAATTTTTGGAATGCTTTGGTGAGTAGTCTTGCTGGTCGAACACACCCTCCAATAAACAAGGACACCCTCATCCATGAATGATAGAGAAATGGGATAAATTACCCCAACAGTTGCTGTATACTGTTGTACAAAGCAGCAAGCGACGTGTAGAAACTTGCATTGCTGTCCATGGTGGCCAGATCCAGTAACGACGGAACGCCTGGGGACGCTATTTACATGTTTTCACTTTTACGTATTCAGCAAAAAATTAACCATTTTGTCCGTTGAACACTTTTTAATGCCTTCTGGATTTTAGAGCACAATAAATTATCGTCATTGTAATATTCTAGTGTTCTGGCATTAGTTTATTTCACTTGGCATCGTATTACATTTACTTTTTTGCGTGTTATATAGCTCACTGTGATTCGTCCTTAGCAATTGTCCACCAGTGTAGTAGAGTGATGTGTACATCCAGTCTATCTACTTGAATATCTTTGTTGGAACCATGAGTGAAATCAAAATTACTGATAAAAACTGCAATATCATTTTAAAGAAATGTCCCATCCTGGTTTTTTTTCTCCTTAAGAGTGAAAATGCTATTTATAACTGATTTATCTTAATTTTGTTTAAATTTTTCTATTTTCCATTTAAAGATTAAATCTTATACTCTTTTCTCATGTTATATTTTTAAAATTACACGCCTCATTTTTCCTTACTTATATATTAAAAGTATGGACCTTCTCAATCACCTTCATATTTCAACTTCTGTTCAAAACAAAATCTTTCTCACTGTTTCTTAATGATAACATATGTTCCAAATATCCAACATATTTATATTCTTTAATACTAAAGCATAGTTGAGGCACCTGCCTATTTACTATTTGAAAGTAATTTTGAATCATTTTCGCGAAAAGAATAAATGATTCAAAAATTTCAGCTTTGCAGAATTTTCAAATATACCATTCTTAACGTCCACCAAAGTCCCCATTTTTATTTCTTAATAAAAACGAAAACGCTTCAAATTGCATGTCATAATATGGCAGTCACTTTAGAAAAATTATTTCACCTTGAAAATACAGCTTAGCTTCAGCATATACCTACACAAAGCCGCTTTATAACCCAAATATATTCTACAAATGCCTCAAACCCTAAACAGGTAATGAAGAATATGTGTAATGGCCGAAACGAGAAGAATTTCTGCGTTTGCTTAAAGTATCGGCAGAAAAAAGAATTCACCTTAATGTACTCCTTACCATAAAATCAATTCTCAAAAACTGTAAACAACCAGAGTCTAAATTGACTCCCGTCAGAGGCACTCATCGATTTCATATCAATCATCGCAATCATTTCCAATTCAAATGGAGTCGGACGTTTTTTCCCCTCTTCTCTCATTCCATGCTGCCTTCATGTACCACAGTCTGTAGAAGGGGATCTCTTCTTATTTATTGTGGGGATTTTGAATGCGATATTCTATAAATCTGCTGTTACAACGTCGCGTTCCTTTCGGTTCTGGAAGCTTTATGTATACCACTTTTTTTTTCTTTTATGGTGTTAAATGATGCTTAACAAAAAATGAGCCCACTTTATCAATAACGGAGTTTCGGTGGTTTATTATTTCTTTTTCCGGTGGAATTTCCGTGTTTTTAGAAATATTTGAAGGAGATTTGAAATAGTTGTGGCATTGCAGTTTTGAAGTGCATGCTGGTTTTTCATAATCTTCAAACTGTTAGTGATGCTCCAGCAATTAGAAATATGAGGAGTTTTTCATACTCTGAAATCAATTGCAGAAACTTTCGACTTGGTCATTCAAATGAAATAAGATGTTGTGAAATATTTCAAAATAAATAACTTTTGCTTCCAGAAGATCTCATTCATTGATAAAATGGTCAAAGATTTGGCAACATTTTTCTTTAAACCATATTCTTATTTCGCATGATTTATTGATGTGCACGTCATGTGGATATGAATTTGGAGCATTAGACTGGTCACACTTCATTTACGGAGTTGAAGGAAATTTCATAAAATTGAAACGTCTTTATCAACAGTGAACGCTCAAACTTTTTTTTTAACTTTTAACTTTTACACTTTTCAAAAGAATTATTTCTTTTAAACTCTTTGGAAAGTATTTCTACTTTTCACACATTTGACAGTGAAATTTCTTGATGTTTTGAAATTTGTCTTTATGAAACGTACGGTAGAAGTGTTTTATGCTTTTGCTTGTTTTTATTGGACATAGTTTATTCAGTTGGTAAATTTGTAAACTTTGAATTAGACTGACTATACTTCCGTGAGGCGGGTAAAGGGTAGTAACTGCATTTTTTTTTTCATTTTTGTCATCTGTTGTACGTTAGCTTTATTGTACATGTAGAAGCTTGCTTATTTGGTTTCCACTGAAAAAAAAAGGATCGAAAAAAGTCTAATTTCAACATTTACCGGTTGTTAGTATTGGAATCAAACACACATTTCTTCAATTATCTCGAAAACACCTTTCTGCAGATACTGCCGTTTACCTATCACGGCCGTATAATTAACAAAACCTGTTGTTCTTTTACTGCATCCCAATGTTTCGAAACAATTTGGGTATATATAATAGTTTAAGCCCGCCATGATGTTTAAATCAAATTGTTTGGAAAGTGTTAGCGTTCTTTTGGTAATACACTCCTGTTTGTGAAAATTGCAACACCATGAAGGAAGCATCATAGTTGATTGAAATTTAATACACAGTTGAGTGGTAATGGTACAAATAAATGATTACATTTTCAAACAAACAATAAAAAGAGATAGAAATTAGTATTTTGTGTGGCCACCACGCGCCGCAGTAAGAGCTGCTACACGACTCGCCATGGAGTGAATCAAAGTTTGAATACCTGCCAGCAGAAGAGTATTCCTATTGTTTGTATACGCAACTAAAGTTTCGTCTGTCGAAGCAACAGGACGAGGATAACGACCGAGACGAGCCCAACGAAATCCCATACATGTTTAATCGGTGACATATCCGGGGAATATGTAGGCCAAGGAAGAAGCTGTACTTGCTGTGAATCAAGGTATCATTTGACAGTCCTGGCGACATGTGGACGGGCATGATCCTGTTGGAATAAAGCCCCTGGCAATCCTTGCAGGAAAGGAATAGCTTGGGGCTGTAAAACTTCGTTCATGTATCGGGTATTGGTCAACTTGCCCACAATTCGTAGCAATTGTGATCGTTCATGATATGTTATAGCACCCCATACCATAACTCTGGGGTGTTCGTCAAGTGTGGCGTTCGATAATCCTTGCTGGGAAAAGAATAGCTTGGGGCTGTAAAACGTCGTTTATGTATCGGGTATTGTTCAACTTGCCCACAATTCGTAGCAATTGTGATCGTCCATGATATGTTATGGCACCCCATACCATAACTACGGGTGTTCGTCAAGTGTGGCGTTCGATAATTCACTCCGGAATATGCCGTTCACCAGCATAGCGCCTGACACGAATTCGCCATCATGGTGCCACAAATTGAAGCGGAATTCGTCAGAAAAGACGACCTGCTGTCAATCAGCACGCCAGTTCCTATGCACATTGGCCCATTGTAGTCGCAGATGGCGATGGTTTTGCATGAGAGGAATCCTAAAGTATAGTGCCTAGAAAGAGTAGGTGTGCCGATCGGCGCTTTTTTCCCCAGGATTCTTGAAGACAAATTGTATGAAAACCGCTTAGAGGGCAGTGCGATCGAGGTGTACGTTCAATTTCGCGGTGTTTACATTAGTAGACGCGGGATTTTGTTACAATTTAGTTTCGCGTTTTTCTTTTTTACCTTTATTTCGTGAATATTTCATGAAACAGCGTTTAAGGCTTTTAATGGAGGCATCAAAGTTGAACATTAGAAGAAATAAAGCTTTATCTTGTTTCGTACCAGGGTGCAAAAGTGGATACAAAACATTCAAGGAGAAAGTTACGCTTTTTAAAGCTCCAGCAGATGAAGAAAAACTAAAGCGGAATTCGTTAATTCCCAGATTAGATAAAGTTTTTGACAAATATTACTCAATTTGTTCTCTGCATTTTGAAAAACATTTTATTGAAACGCATTTTAAGCATATTATAAATGGTGAGGAAGTTTTGATTCCTCGGGGAAAACCTTTTTTGAAAGATGAGGCAATTCCGACAATTTTCCCAAATCTGTCAACCTACTTTACTAAAAAAGTACCAAAGAAAAGGTCCATCAGGAATTATGCTGTAAAAAAAAAAATGCTCCCTGTTTGAAAAAAAAAAATAAAACTTGATCTTT
Source organism: Uloborus diversus (assembly GCF_026930045.1). Classification (NCBI taxonomy): domain Eukaryota; kingdom Metazoa; phylum Arthropoda; class Arachnida; order Araneae; family Uloboridae; genus Uloborus; species Uloborus diversus. The sequence continues at coordinate 136,692,819 of NC_072732.1, forward strand.
CCGCAGATGAAACTGAAATAACCACGTATAAATCTATTATAAATGAAATTGTTCATATTAATTTGCCTAACGAATATTGGGTTTGCATGAAATTTAAAAATTCATTAATTACGTAAGGATGATTTTGGCAATTTTTGACCCCCTCCCCCCCCCATGTAAGGGGACGTAAGATTCCCCCCCCCTATCCCCCTATTCTTACGTAAGATTCCATTTCGTTTTTCAAAATGATAAAATAACAAATCTTGGAATCGTTATTAAATTCACATTATTAAATTAAACCTTTTGCGTAAAGAAATAGTTACTGAAAAGTTAGAATCTAAACTGAATGTTTTTTCGACTTTTTTTTGCTGTAATATTAATTACAAATAAAACAGCAATACACAATGCGACTCTTTTACTATATTTTATACTTTTTTTTTTTTTTTTGTAAAATAAATAAAAAAAAAACATCTTATCCTAACACGTTTCTTATCTTCCAGACGAAAATGGAACATAATCTCTGCCAAATCACTTGACCGCGCAATTTCTAATGTGAAATACCGACTTGGAAAATATTATGTAAGAATGAGTTTACCCCCCCCCCCCCCCCAAGTAAGGGTACGTAGAGGCTTTTCCAACCCCCTCCCCTTCGGGACCCTTACGTATTTATTGAATGGCCCCTTATAGTCTACTATTTTCATTGAAGATAACTTAGCAAAAGGTAATTTTATATGCTTCAAAAAATAAATGAACACCCATGTAACAAGTAGCACTTATTACAGAATTTGTCTTTTGCGCAGAAATAAGTTCAATCCGAAAAACGGGGCTTTTAAACTGCGAAATCAGCACGCAATCGCTGATTTAAAACGAGTCGGATTGGGAAGCATAACGTACTCCTCGAGCGCAGCGCCATCTGGATTTTCCTCAGATCTGACCTCACTTTTTCCCCGTCGATCGGCACACTACTCTTTCTAGGCACTATACCTAAAGGAATCCTTGCGCGCAACCCACGCTGCAGCAGACGTATCCGAATTGATGACGCACACAATGAGACACCTATAGCTGTTGATCACTGTGCTGCCAATTTTCGCGAAGAAGATGTGCGGTCCGTCAGCGCCATACACACCAGGTGTCTGTCATCGCGAGCTGACGTCACATTTCGGGGTCCACTCCCGGATTTCCGAGCCGTCCACCGCTTCCAAACACGCATGATTGTGCTGCTGTTACGCTGCACATGAGAGGCTACTGCATGATAAGATAATTCAGCTTCACGAAGGCCGACAATTCTGCCCCGTTCAAACTCCGCAATTTGCTCAAATTTCGCGTTCTTTCGTTGAAAGGCATAATAAAGATTTAGTTAACGTTTACTCTAGCATATAACCACCGATAATTATACACGCCTCGTTACAGCCGTCCATTTATATTCGGTTCGATTCGCCGTTCAGAGGGCGCTGCTCAGCATACGCATGCGCTACCGGTCTGCAATTCTAATCATTTGCATATCATGCCCTACTTTACATTTCCTGCAATTTTCAGCTCACTCGCGTAAGTCCTTCGTGGTGCTGCAGCTATCACAAACAGAAGTGTAGCTTTAACGTTTCATGGTTTTTATTTATGCGTTTGCTTATTTATCTGTAATTGGGGAGAGGGGAGGGATTTCTTAAGAAAACATTTTCAGAAATAAACTGTACTCTTTTGTAGAAAAAAAAGGATGAAATCCACGTTATTAACGTATAAAATGGTCTCTAAACATCAGGTGAACAAACTGAAGAATTCAAAGCTTAAAATTACTCAGTTTTGTGCAGTTGTTTTTTCTTTTAAAGGAATGAGATTTTAAATTAATAATAAAGAATTTCTTTTATTATGCGTATCAGATACGTAGAAATGCTGGGAATTATACATAGCTCCATTTTTATTAGGCTTGAAAATATTAGGTAGTTGTAAAAACAAAATTTTAAAATCTATTTCAGTGTGAAAAAGATCCATTAGACTCTGGGAGAAAAATTCTAAAGTCAGCACTCGAATTTTTTACGCACTTGAAAGCATTTCGAAAAGATAGAGCGCAAGTATTTTCCACTTTTTCTTTTCATACATTTCTTACCAACACATGAAAAAAGTCATTTTTTCTTACACATTTCCTCAGCTATGCTACCAGCTTATTCCCATTTAAATGAACGATGGTCAGTATTACTTCTTGTTTTCTTATGGTATTGAAAGCTACGCACCTCGATAAGATAGCGGTCGTTTTTAAAAGTTTTCTTCGTTGGACAATATTTTATCCTAAAATGTGCTGCGAAATAGTCTATTGATATTTAGTTTACCTAAATGACTAAGACATACCTAAAAGGTATAGTACGCACGCAAATATACACCCCCGCATACTTTATATATATATATATATATATATATATATATATATATTGAAAAAAAGTTCATGAAGCAGTAAATAGTGGGAGAGCATTAGTTTTTAAGTTATTTAATTTGAACTTAGATATATGATATGATTACATTATTGATAAGAGTAACAAACATTTTCCGCCTCAGCGGCCAAGAACAACACCTTCCTCATCTCAGAGGAGAAACCAACTGACCCCGGAGGGTCAAAGTTCAGTCGCGAGGGATCGCAAGGGATGTGGCAGCACCCTCTAAGCGAACGCGTACAAACATATATATATATATATATATATATATATATATATATATATATATATATATATATATATATATATATATATATATATATATCTGTTTGTACTGTTTTTGTTTCTAGCAACTTTGCGCTGGCATTACAGTACACTTTAATATTTATTCTTTCATTTTTCTTCCTTTTTTTTTTTTGAATTTATATTTAAAATGTTCTTAAAATGTATATCATGCTTTATAGTTTTATATATATATATATATATATATATATATATATATATATATATCTGTTTGTACTGTTTTTGTTTCTAGCAACTTTGCGCTGGCATTACAGTACACTTTAATATTTATTCTTTCATTTTTCTTTCTTTTTTTTTGAATTTATATTTAAAATGTTCTTAAAATGTATATCATGCTTTATAGTTTTATATATATATATATATATATATATATATATATATATATATATATATATATATATATATATATATATATATATTAACCAAAGTACAAATAATTCAAATACATGTAATATTTTTCAAGCAGAAAATTCTGAAAAAGAAAGAAAACTGTAAACCAAGTAATTTTGTTGTTATTATTACATGTTTATTTTACTATTACGAAGTTTCTGGTTTTTAGAAACTATTTTCTTACTATTTGGCTTTTAATTTCAACGCTCATTTTTAATTCTGAATTGGTTGGTTCCAGAATATATTTTTGGATTCGTAATGTGCGTAACAAGGGGCTCCATGGATCATCTTCGCAGGCTTCTTATGGTCGCCAGGTCGTAGTTCGGTACAGGGATAGGATATTGTTTTAGTGAGACAGTAGAGTAGAAGAGCATGCATCTTGTATGGCCAAGAATATTTCTAACCATATTACCATACAAAAACCTGCTGCCTTCGTCGCATTGCAACTCCTTGCGTCAGCCCAACTTTCAGAATTCATATTAAATTCAGTGGCTATCAAGGAAATTAATGCGAGCATGACTGAAAATATGCCATCCTTAGAAGAAACCGAAAACTGGACGTGCTTATTGATAGCTGTTGGTCATCAGCAAAAGGTTCATTCGTTCTTTATATTTTCTTCTTTTTTTTACGTTTGCTAACTAAAACATGAATAACCTCTTATTTTTGAAAAATGACGCAGTCTGGTAGTGTTGCCACTCTTAAAAATCAATGATAATAATACCAGTAGCAATGTAAAATTTAGCAAAATGGGGTCGTTTCCAAAATTTTAAAAGTATTTTTTCTGAAAAAGCATGTTCAAAAACATAGACTGACCATTTCTTAAATAATTTGTTTAAGTTTAATATTTAAAAAAGAAATACTTAAATCGGAGCGCTTTCATTGTTTACGGCTTCTGCCGATGACATCACAAATGATGAAATGCCATTCTGTGTTGCCATTCACAGTGCAAAATATTTAATTCGCATCTTTACACTCGTGTATTGGCAACGATATGGTTGATAGCAAGCGTAGAGCGCAACATTTAATTCGCTTCTTGATTATCATAACGTGGAAACGTGGTAGAAAGATGCGGCAAAGTGCATCATTTGTGACGTCATCAAGACCATGCCTTGTTTGAAAAATCGGACATTTCAAAAATTACTTAAAAAAACTGTTGGGAAAATGAAAGTATTATCTGGGTTCATGTTAATTTTTTTTTTTGCTCATTCTATCCATTTTAATGACTAAAAGTAGCACTTTTCACTAGAGGAAATCACCCCATTGTGGTTTGTGGTTTATTTTTTTTAAAGTGAGCCTAAACTTGAAAATACGAGAATTTGAGCAATGTCCCTAATAATTTGGCCACCCACTGTAATTGGACCAGAACCTATTTAAGCTAATCAAAAGTGCTTCAGTCTAATAGTCATAAAAAAAATAGGTTCGTTCTTCACAATGAAAAGCACTGATTATGAAATCGAAAACTACACACACACACACACACAAAAAGAAAGAAAAAAAAACATTTTTTTTTTTCTTTGTAAATTGTGAATGAAGTAGAAAATAAGATAATGACCTTTACCTTCTTACACATTTAGAGCATGGTTTAAGCGCCTCAATCGCAACATTCTCCACCAGCAAAATAATATGCAACTCCTTACTTTCCACAATTTTCCCCAATACCGAAAGCAAAACACATTTTAGTCCATTTTCCGTGTCGGGTGCTTATAACAACCTCATCTGCACAGGGCCCTATTCCTAACTCAAATCTTCCTCAACACACTTATTCCGAAACATGAAAAAGAGAACAGTTGCAAAGTTCTCAGCGCGTAATTAGAGCATACTTGGTTTGCATATTAAACATTGGGCCATTTACTTATCCCATACTTATTCGGCCACTTAGAAATTTAAATGGACATAATTTTGTAGGCATGCGAGAATTCCCCTACTTCTTACCCTCACTTGGTTTACTCACCACAGCTCGTTTATGATGATGGAATTTCATATATATCTTGACAATTCATACGGTTGTGCTCTACCAGTGCATTAAACTTATGTGGACTATAAAATTCAGTCATAGCTTTTAAGAAATATCCAAAGACCTTTGAAATAATTTCAGTAAAAAAAAATCTAATTCACTTCGTGAGCTACTACTATTATGCAAGAATCAAAATCATTTCAAATGAAAAAAATATATATAATTAAGCATTGTTCTGACGAAGGTAGGGAAACGGCAGTATCTGCAGAAATGTGTTTACGCGTTTTTGATTCACTACTAATTCGCAACTCCAACTAACTATAGGGGGCACTGCAGCCACCGTGTAATGGCGGATGAAAAAAGTAAAACAAACGCATGCCGTAACTTATAACTTGCTTTGACGCTTTGTGAATGACAGTAATTTTTTATCGTGTTACTGGGAAGCTTTCTTTTCTATTCTTCTGAAATTACATTACACCATAAATTGTCTGAAGCATGTAATTCACCCCAAAGAAAACACGTGGAATGGAATATTTTACCTTTTTCTTTAGTATTATAAATCACCACAAGATAGCGTATTCGGGCTCTGGAGATGCGAATAGCATGGAAATGTTGAAGTAAAACATTTTTTTCGCTATTTTTTTTCTTTCTGCGGAAACCAACTAAGCAAGCTAGTACAATAAAGCTAGCGTACAAGGGCCATTTCATGTGACGGAACGGTACATTTGGAGTAGTTTTGACACTAGATTTTGTTTCATAAGGACAAATAATTTGAGCTAGAAATTTTATTTTAATAATGCAATAAAATGCCTCTGACGGAACGGGACAGAAAGAGTCCCGTTACGTCACGGGCATTTTATTGCATACTCTTCAATTATTTTATTTGAAAACAATAAATATTAATGTTCTACGTAATCCTTATGACAATTCCTTACTGCTGCTATCAAAAATAAAATTTCTAACTTGTTTTATTTGTATTTATAGAACAATATACACTGACAAAGCAACTCCGAATGTCCCGTTTCGTCACATGAAAAAACCCATAATATATTACAAAAAATGTAAAAAAAAAAAAATTGAAGTTACTGCTTTTACCTGCACGGCAGTATACTTTCTTATTACATTTCAGTACTTTTTTAAGTGAGATTATTCAGCCTCTTCTATATCCTCTCTTATTCAGTGCCAGATTTATATTTCAATAGAAATCACCATTTTTAGTTATTACTTTTTATATTTATTTTACCTCTCTCTCTCTCTCTCTCTCTCTCTCTCTCTTTCGCACTTTTTTTTTCTTGGCAAATTAATTGCAGTTTTTTTTTTCTCTTTTGGTTATAGTTATGCGAAAATATCTTTGCTGAATTTGAGTTTATGAATAAATGCAGTACTTTAACTAGAGAAATAATCAATATTTATTTTTAAAACTTCCAAAGGAAAACTTCATTTGTGTCAACTATTAAAATGTTACAGTACAGTAGAACCTCATTAATCTGGATTAATAGGGGATCTAGGTTGTCAAAGTTAATGAAAGCGCGGATAACACAAAACTACCTACAAATTCAGTCAAGGTACGTAAATAAACTACTGTGCACAGTAAAAACTGTAGTTTGAATTCAAGAGAATAAAATATAAAACTAAATGAAAGAAAATTTTAAAAAGTCAAAATTCGGGCTAAAAAAATAAGTTATTGCTCTAACCCGCCATTATTTATACAGTATATAGATCTAAATGGTTGTCCAAAATAATTGAAGTCCTGTTTAATACGTCCGGATTAATGAGAGTTTACTGTTCTCTCATTTTGACAGATCTTTTTCAATTTTTGAGTAAACTAAAAAAAATGAAACATGTGTTAACACTATTTTTATTTAAAAAAACTACTGGTTTGTTAAAATTATAATTTTGAGGTGTGTTCATCAATTTTGGAGAAGTTATGACCCTGATTTCTTTTGCCTTAAAAATAAATAAAGCAACTTAAAATTAATGTGAAATAAGTAATGTGAAAGTGCAAGCGAGCTGATGTGTGCATCACATCATTTCCTTTTACTCCAATGTAATGATAAAAGTGCCACGGAGTAAGCAAAGAAACACTTTAAATATTTTAACCCCAAGTTAGTTGCGAACCGAAGGGAAAAAAACGTTTTATACAGATAAATTTTCCAAATATTGGCAATTTTAATTTGATTCAATGGTTTACTCTCTAAATCTTTCTAAATTAAAATAAGATTTTTAAAAAAATGCCACATTTGTCGCCAAGTTGGCAACAAAGCTTGGCGGATATATTGCCAAGTGTTTGTCAAGTTATAACACCACTTGGATTTGTATTGAAATTATCAACGGTTTTCCCCCAAAAAGGTGTAGAAGACCCTCTTAGGAACATCCGAATGCAAAATCCCCAAAAGGGAAGATGCACAACTAGACCCTAATTGGAGTCTACGTACCAAATTTCAACTTTCTAGGGCATACCGTTTTGAGTTATGCGAGATACATACGCACATACACACATACGCACATACATACATACAGACGTTACGAAAAAACTCGTTGTAATTAACTCGAGGATGGTCAAAATGGATATTTCTGGTGTCTATACGTTCTTAGGGATATATCCACATGTGGTCGGGTTAAAAAAAAAATAAAAAAAGTAAGAAAATAAATATTAATTTAGATCCGAGCAAAATGGAAATTAAAGCCGATTTTTGATGAATTTTTTTTTTTTTTTTTTTTGCGAATGCAATACTTCCTTTACAATGTAAAAGGTAGTAGAAAGGAAGACAAATAACAATTAAACTATTACATTGGACATTGTACATTATGTTATAATATTTTTGCATAATTATATTACGTACTAGCCGCTTGCGGCGACCAGCTGGTCCACCTTTTTCCTTTTTACGCCATTCGCCTTTTTGTGCCAGGGTTGCCGCCTTCGGCGGCTGCTTAGACAATTTAGCGACGGTATTAATCAATGTTTTTCTTTATATATCAATATTATCATTCGCCTTTTTTCACCGATGTTGACGCCTTCGGCGGCTGCTTAAAAAAATTTCGTGGCGGGTATCAATCAATCTATATCTATCTATATCATTAGTAGTTTGAATAAAATATTTTCTAAACCTATCTCCAGTTCCGTCTTTTGGAATGCTTTTTAAAGGAGGGGAGACACATACGGCGTACTTTTCATGCAAATTTTGTCGAAAAATAACAAAAAGCACTCCCACTTTTATGTGAAAGCATTGTTTTTTCAAAGTCATGGTGTGTGGGGGGGGGGGGCATTGACACCCCGTTGAAGTTCCTTTAATGACGGGCATGTCTCTTTCTTGCAGTCCATCCACTATATCGACCCCTATATTTGTCTATCTATCTATCTATCTATACGATCTATGCATATCTACCTGTTACAGTAATTAACAATCTTTTTTTTATCTTTTTTAGTATTAGTTAGAAAAATAAACATTTTTTGTCCACTCAATCTCTATCTATCTCAGTATCTACCTAACCTAACCGCCAATCCGTAACAGAAACGCAGATCATGCAAAAAATCGGGGGCTTTATTTATTTATTTAGTTTGCCAAAGTATAAAAATCATTGTTTTTATTGAAATTCAAAAAAAAAAAAAGTGACTGGGACCAAAACGATCCGATGTGGTCCGTTTGATTTACCGAAATCGAATGTTTAGCAAAACACCCGGGGGGAGGGGGGGAGAAACAAATGAATGAAATACCTGAAAAGAAAAAAAAGCGAATGAATCCTTCGAAAGGAAAGAAAAGAAAAAAGCAAGTTACGTAGTTAGATCACGTGGGTGCGTTACGTCATATTCGAAGCGGTCAGCGGAAAGCAGATCTTCGGTGAAGCGATAGCTCTATCTTCGTTCTTCCTTTAAAAAATTGTAAAAAAAAAATTTTTTGAATATTTTTGAAAACTTTTTTTTTTCTGTAGAGGACGAAATGTTCTGGCTACTACATAGTAAAATTACAGAAAAGAGGTTATTATATTTTTCACGGGATGCGTTTAGAAAAAAATTAAACCCAGAAAAAAATGCAAAATAAAGGTTTTTTCAAAAATTCATAAAAAATACAAAAATTGCTCTATCTTCAAAAAATTTTGTTCATCATATTTGAAATTAAATTTCCGACACTATAGTACAAAAAATATTTGTCTGGCGCGATTGGTTCGGGGTCTGTGAGGTTAAAAGTACTAAAAAGTGCTAAAAATCACATAAAACATTAAATAACTTTTTTTCTAATTTAAATATCAAAAATCGAAGCCCGAGGTGCACAACTTCAGCAAAAACTACACCTGTATACCAAATTTCCTCTTTCTAGGCCTTACCGTTTTCCCGGGATGCGCGCCACACACACACACACACACAAACATCTTATTTTATTATATACTAGCCGCCTGCGGCGACCAGCTGGTCCACTTTTTTACGCCATTCGCCTTTTTGCGCAAGGGTTGCCGCCTTCGGCGGCTGCTTAAACAATTTAGCGACGGTTTAATCAATGTTTTTCTTTATATATCAATATTATCATTCGCCTTTTTACGCCAATGTTGACTTCTTCGGCCGCTGCTTAAATAAATTTTGTGTTGAATAAAGTATTTTCTAGATCTATCTCCAGTTATATGTCCTTTGGAATATTTTTAAAGGGGGGGGGAGGCACAAAGGGCATACTCTTCATGCAAATTTTGTCGGAAAATAACAAAAAGCACTTCAACTTTTATGTGAAAGCATTGTTTTTTCAAAGTCATGGTATGTGTTTGTGTGTGCGGGGGGGGGCGGCTATTGATCCCCCGTTGAAGTTCCTCTATTTCTTACTGTCGATCTACTGTATCCACCTCTATATTTGTCCACCCTTCTTTCTCTCTATCTATCTATCTATACGATCCATGCATATCTATCTCTGATAGTAATTAACAATCCTTTTCTTTGTAAAAAAAAAAAAACATTTTTTGCCCACTTAATATCATCTCTCTATCTACCAAACCTAACCACCAATTCCTACAAAAATCATGCAAAAAACCGCGGGCTTTAATTATTTACTTAAAACTGCACGCAAAAAAAAGGCCATGTGTTCTCCGTAGTCTGCAAAAAGCAGCGCTTGCAAAAGATAGAAAAAAAAACACCGCTTTTATTGAATTAAAATGCGCACAAATATTTGACCAAAAATAAATATAGCAAAACGTCCAGAAAAAAAAGTTGGAAAAATAAAGGTATGAAATCTCTGAAAGTTAAAGGAAAAAAAAAGTGAAGAGAAAGCAAACGATTTCAGTTAGGTCACGTGATGAGGAAGTGCGGAACTCAGCCGGCAATGCTTACAGGTTGCGTTGCGTTCTGCATTTAAAAAATTGTAAAAAAAAAAAAACTTTTGCGTATTTTTAAAATCTTTTTTCTTCTGAAGGGGGAGGAATGTTTTTACTATTACCAACTAAAATTTTGGAATCGAGAGCGCAATACTTTTTGCAGGATGGGTTTCGAAAAAAACTAAACCCAGAAAAAAATGCAAAACAAAGGTTTTTTAAAAAATTTATAAAAAATACAAAAAATGCAATATCTTCAAAATTTTTTCAATCATCATATTTAAAACTAAATTTCCTACATTATAGTACAAAAAATATTTGTGTGGTGCGATTGGTTCGGGGTCTGTAAGGGAAAAAGTACTAAAAAGTGCAAAAAAACGCATAAAACATTAAATAACTTTTTTTCTAATAAAAATATCAAAAATCGAAGCCCGAGGTGCAATTTTTCAGCAAAAACTGCACCAGTATACCAAATTTCATCTTTCTAGGCCTTACCGTTTTCCTGGGATGCGCGCCACAAACACACACACACACACACACACACACACACACAAACATCTTATTTTATTATATGTACTAGCTGACCCAGCCACGCGTTGCTGTGGCAAAGAAGTTGGATTAAAATAAACTTTTACTCATTATTTTGACAGAATCAAATAAATATTTTTAATAGAGCTTAAAATAATATAGCCGATTTTAAAACATATGAGATTGATAATGGGCGTGATTCAATGTAAAAACGATTCATAAATCGAAAAATTATGGGCAGCTGATATGGCCAATTTCTGCTAGTAACATGTCATGCCAAAACCCGGAAAGTTTTCCGGTAAAAGTTAATAACTTTCTTGAAATTATCTCGGAAGCCTCTTGAAAAATTCGAAGATCTTCCCTTTTGAAGCTAGTCGTGTTTCTGGAACTTTAGTGTAAACTTAGGAAGGGATAAAAAAAAGCTTAGCACCCTTCTGATTTATTAAGGAACTTCTGTAAGCAGTAATGCAAATATAGCCAAAGTTTAACCAGAACTGCAAGCAAGTATCGAAAATTTTTACTCAGTAACGATTCGTTTTTTTTTTTTTTTTTTTAACAGTCGAGGCTGAAGAAAGTACTTATTGAATCCAGTAAGTACTAACTAAATTTTCTATGAAAAAAGCACTATTCTTACGCTTAGTAAATTTTGTAAGTATGACTTCGGTCAAAAAAAAGCAAAAATAACTTGATAGTGACAGTAAATATCGAAACTGATTGTAAAATAACCGAATGTAGAAACTAAGCGTAAACCACCATACACTTTTAATTTCTACACTACATTTTATTCACCTCAGCTTTCTCTATAGTTTGTAATCAATAACTTCTTTACAAAATACACTAACTAAATTAAAAACATATAAAAATTACATTTTTTCAATGAAATAGATAACATTGACTTCGAACTATTGTTTCTATTTTTTGAAAACTGAAAACTGTCTAAGCACTAAGTTGTGCACTATGTTCTTGCTTAACCAGTCTTTTGGTAATACGAAAAGTACGATAACTTTCCACTTGTGAGTAGGCGATATATGGTTGCACATGAGAGAAATATTTATGTTTCAAGTCCAAACCGAAAGAAGACATTGTTTGTTCTTGACATCTATTTATGGTCTTTGCAAAAGCTAAACGAATCAAAAATTGAAGTCTTTCAAATCTGTTTGAAAATTTTGACTCTATTACTGGATTACGTGGTAACACAAACATTTCTCCTTTAAACTTTCCCGTCAAAATTGTTGACTTTTGATGAAGAAACGTGTACCGTTGCGTAATTTAGGTGGGTTAAAATCGCGAAAAAAAAATTGTTGAGCCAATTTTCAACCGGAAGTTGTGTAGTCGCATTCCTGGTGTATCCAGGGCATTTAAAAACTCAGTTGGAATGTTTACTGCTTTGTTTTCATCGACAACTGTATAGGCTTGTTCAGCATCAATGAGGAGCTTTTTTCCAGCCGTCAGTAATGGCTCATTATTCGCAATAATTGTAGCTAAGACAGCGTCATTGCTCTGTTGTTATACGTTGCAAATCAGTGTTAACTAAGTCGGTGGCCCAACTATCAAGTGACGGCATATCATAATAATTAAGTTTCAAATTTGAAATTGAAACGCAAAAACCTTCAGTTAAAACTAAAGCTTCATATTCATCTCTGGTGTAAAATCTGGATTTGGACATTTGTGTTTGTTAAACTTTATGAAGTACGTCTTCAAACGTGAAAGTTATATAGTTTCTCCTTGAAAAATGATGATTGTGTTGGATAGTATGTCGTCAAAATTGTTTTAAACAGTTGACGAATACTGTTTCTCCATATGTCAAACCTGCATTAGAAAGTGTCAACTCCCAATGACTTTGTGCGACCAATAAATAAAATTTGCGACATGTATCGGGATATGTATTTGACAGTTGACAATTGACGATCCACAAATATTCCCGTCTCTTCGGGAATGTTTACCGAAAACAAAACTGCTACAAAACCAGCGCGATTACAGAGGCAAATATGATTTTTAAAAAATTAAATTTATCTGGGAATACACTCTCAATTAGTTCACTTTTCGTCTCAATGGCAGTGTAGAAATTGTCTGGCTCTTTGTTGTACTGTGTATTTTGATACAGTTCAATTTCACCGTTTCCAATACCAAGCAATTGCTTAGAAAATACTTGTGCGATTAGATTATTTTGCGTTTATACTCGCATGTTCATGGCCAATCGCATTATCTCGACATTACTCTATAAAAACGATTATTTTAAACATGCGTTGATTTCATCGGAATAACTGGTAACGTCTGCCGGAAGTCCCCAGACAGTATTCAGACAATTTGGTCTAAAAGTTTATCGTTGCCGTTCAAATCTTGCACAATCCTATGATGTGCTTCTAATGAATGCTTTTACTCATGAGCCATAGTACACTTATCCCAAATTTTAATTTCACTCTCTTGCAACACTACAGCCATTCCATGTTTTTTTTTCTTTAATGTTACACATTGCGTTTTGTTTGTTATGAATATCTAATAGGCAACTTTAAAGCTGAATGTGCTGTTCGTCTACCATCTAAAAAAAGTAGCAGCAATGCCTGACGATGCAATTGTCACTGCAATTTTCTGTTGCGAACGTATCTTTGCAAGAATTAATGATATTAAAAATTTCTTTGGGGAACAAAATAAAGAAAATAATTGTTTTCCGCTTAAATTCATTAACCTTCCTGAAATTAACCTGGAATATTTCTGAAGAATTCAGTAGTCTTCTTGGTTAAAGGCAGTTACGATTCTGGCACCTTTAGAGAAGCCTGACGCACGTTTAATATAATAGCATGGAACCTTCCTACTTTTCTAAGACAGCTCTCAAAGCATTAATGCACACATTGCCAACGCGAAGACAGACTCTCAAGCAAGTAGCTCGAATGTAACTCCTTTGCACTTCTTACAAAGCTTCGTGATCCAGATCTGTTTTCGCACTCATTGGGTGTTGAGTATATCTGGGCGAACCGTAATCGCTCCGAAACCGATACACCTATTAAATACGTTTAGTTAATCCTGATACTGGTGGAGAAAAATATTTTTCACAACGTTGTGAAATTTGCAATTTGTAGCAATTCAAGGAAACGTTTTGAAAAATATAGTTGATTTTCTCAGGAAGTGAATAATAACCTGTAATATCCCGAAATGTTATATGGAAATTCTAAATAACATTTCTGAGCTTTTTTATCATGGTGTTTTTAGCAGTAAGTCATACGATGTTAGAGTTATATCGATTAATTAACTTACACCGCCATCTATTAAGAATTTTTAGAACTAAACAATTAATTCACACTATTATTGCATAATTAATATGAAAGTTGCAATAAAAAATTATGAAAACTATCCTATCTTTTAAGTTGGACCAAATGACACGTAGATATGAAATTTGAGAAAAATCGATTGAGTAGTTTCGGAGTTTACCCCGAACAAACATCGTGACACGAGATTTTTATATATATAGATAGAAGATGTATAGATATTCTGTTTAAAATACTAATAAATGGGAGAAAAAAGGTGGGAATTACATTTAAAAGTTCTGTAAAGCATAAAAACAGTCTGTTAAGTTGCGCAGTTTAATATCCTAACATCAGTTAAGAAACAAATTTTTGGAGATGTTTGCAACATTTAATTATTACTACTGCTACTATGTTATTTTTTGTAGTATTGATTTCAAAAGTTATATAAGTTTGCGCGTCATTTTACAAACAGAACCTATCTTAACAGCTTGAATTGTATTATGTTGTTTCCATTTCCAAGTATATTTAGACACATGGCAGTGTGTCAGCCAAGTTCGAAAGTCAGACGACACATCTGCCAGTGTGTATCTTACACGAACCATTTCAAGCTACTTTTGACCCTCTCATTTCTCAAAAACTATTAAATCTACGTGCTTGAAATTTTGTACGTCTAATAGAGCTGCATAGCAGACCGATAATCCTAAATTTCATGAGCGTACCTCTTATAGTTATGGAATTATTAAGATCTGAAAAGTGTCATTTTTAACACTGACTCACTCACTCATCAAAATGTTTACGAACTTCCAAGTGTCTCACATACTTAAAATTTGGCATAAAGATAGATTTTCATGCATATGTAAAGGGAAAAATCTAAAAATTAAAAAAACTACATTAAAATAGCAAAACACTACGCTATTTTTTATGAGCATCATGGCGTAATCACTTCACCGCGCGATTGCAAAATATTTCGCCAAATAAATGAAAACAAATGGGCTCGTCAAACGTTGCCAAAACAAGGTTGTTGAAGTTTTAAATTAACAATTTAATTTCTAACCAAAATGGGGCTTGAAACAATACTTTAAGTTCCGCTAAAATGAAAAATGAACCATCAAATAATTAAAATTGCAAATCTGGAGCTAAGCCTTTAAAATCAAAAATAACCGGCTTTAAAATTTTATAAAAAGTTTAGATCACAATTAAATGCAAACTTCTACTGGAGGAGAAAAAATGACAGCAATAATTTCAACAGTTGAGAAATATTTTCGCAAATTCTGCATATTTTATGATCCACGTTATGATAATCCCCCCGAACAATAAAGAAATTCCAGACAGATTTTGAGATGAGTCTTAGCACTTTTCCTAATTGTCGATAAATTTGAGGAAGCCAAAGACCAGGAGCTAATGTACGTTGGCCTTGCTAATAAATGAGAAAACAGATGATTATTGCCCATAATTGGCGATCGCGCCAAGTCCCCAGTTATCAAAATATCTTCATAACTTCTAATAAAAAAAAACCGCAAACCAGTGAACCGTAACAGCTGGGATTAAAAAGGAAATCATATATTTGTAATATACGCTTTTGCATTTATAACTGCCTAAATTAGAACATAACCTTTGACTTAACTTTTCAAAAAGTAATGATATCCCTACAAAACATAAATGTGAAAAAGACTCGACGTTAAATCCCGGTTATCACAAATTTGCCATTTCAACTGCGCTTGCGCGCGGACTTAGCTGATTTCAAAAATCTTGCTAAAATTAATTACAAACATTTTAAGTTTGGTAATAAATATAAGATAGCAACAGATAAAAATTAGAAATCACAAAGTTTTCTCTGATTTAGTTTTTAGGCCTCGGTAAAGATTGTTACGTCACGCATGAAATGTCTATTTCATTTATTTTCTTTATTTTTCTATTTTTTAGTGTTTTACGTTTGGCAACGTTGGTTGTGAGAGTAATTCTAAAAATATGGTCGAGTTCGCTTGAAAATGAAAAGTTTTAATGGTGGAAATAAATGTCTCGTTGAAAAGTAGCTTAATATTACTGATTATTTTTGACTGATCAATCATTACAACGCCTGTATTATTTATTAGGGTGATGGTATCATCAGTTTAGAAAGCGTTTTCACGTAACATCTGGCGTCCGTGACAGGACTGTTGTTCTGGATTGATATTTTGAATTCAGCATATTAGAATGGAGCTGAATAATTTAAAGAAGCTTCGCAAAGCTATTCGGTCTTCTTTCACGAGAATTGTTTCAAGAATAAAAATTCAGCTGGAATCTGCCGAGGCAGATAAACATGAAGTTCAAGTGGCTTTGACATTATTAGAAAACAAATGTGCTGAGTTGAAAGACATTAACGAAAAGATTTTAACGCTGCTTCTAAACGTTGAAGACGCAGATTTAGAAGAAGAAATGCAAGCTGTAGAAGAATACGATTCAAATTTTGTTGATATTCACACGAAAGGTATGTCAATTATTAATGTGCCTTTATTAGTAAATGAAAGCAGTGATACATTTTCTGAAAATAAGAATAAGCGGAAATTCAAATTACCTAAGCTAGAATTCAGAAAATTTGGCGATGATATTAAAGAGTGGCTTCCCTTTTGGAGCCAATTTCAGAAAATTCATGACGATTGTGATATTTCGGAAGATGATAAATTTCAGTATCTCATTCAAGCCACTGTCAAGGGTTCCAGAGCCCGAGAAGTAGTGGAAAGTTACCCACCCATTAAAGATAATTATTGTAAAGCCATTGACAGTTTAAAATCAAGATTTGGGAGGGAAGATCTCTTAGTTGAAATATACGTAAGAGAATTGTTGCAATTGATAATCTCAGTACACCAAACACGTCAGAACATTTCTTATTCATCTTTATATGATAAATTAGAGTCGTATTTGCGTGCACTTGAAACATTAGGTGTCACTACAGATAAGTGTGCATCTATGTTATTTCCTTTGGTAGAGTCATGTTTTAATGAAGATTTTTTGAAAGCATGGCATCGTAACGTAACTTTGGAGTCAAAAGATGATTCGAAAACACGTCTTGATAGTCTAATGAAGTTCTTGAAATCCGAGGTTGAAAACGAAGAAAGTATTAACCTGGCAGTATCTGGTTTTGGTTTACTTAGAAATAAAAGTTCTAAGGAAAATATAGAAAAGAAGCGGATTAATTTAAACACTTATAAGGACAAAATTCATACTGCATCTGCGTTGACTGCCAGCACTCATACAAGTGATTTTAAAAGATGCGCATTTTGCGATGGTAGACATTTGAGTTCGAATTGCTTCTCAGCTCAAAAAATGAATTTAGTTGAAAAACGGAAAATATTGAAGGATAAGGGTTGTTGCTATCTATGTTTAAAACCTGGTCACCAAGCAAAATTGTGTAGAAGCTATTTTAAGTGTACTAATTGTAATAAACGACATTTGACGATAATGTGCGATGAGTTTAAATCTGACACATACAGGCAACAACAAGAAATGAAAGAAACGGCAGTTGAAGAAAAATCAAAAGATGTTACCATGACAACCATAAGTAAAAGTCCAAGAGTTATTTTGCCTACGTTAAAAGTGAAGTTGGTCTCCACTTCCGGCCATAAAGAGATAGAAGTGAATGCTATTTTAGATACTGCATCGCAGCATTCGTATATTTTGAAGGATTTGGCGGCGAAATTAAATTATGAAAAAATTCGTGATGAAGTTGTAATTCACTCTTTATTTGGCGGTATCGAAACTGAACAACGACAGCAAAATTGTTACAGAATAAGGCTAAGAAAATTGGATGATACATTTACTTGTAATTTTGAAGCTTTAGATCAAGACATGATATGTAGTAATTTAAGTCCAGTCAAAAATGGACCTTGGCTGAATGAGCTAAAGAAGTTACATGTTTCTCTTACCGATGTTGATGAGAATCCTAAAGCAATTCATGTACTAATTGGCGCCGATGTATATGGGAAACTCGTAACTGGAAAACATGAAGTTTTACCGTGTGGCCTAGTAGCCATAGAAACTTTTTTAGGATGGACATTACTTGGGAAGTCACCCGAAATAGAACGAAATACCAACACAGCGATGTTGGTTACATCACTTTTTATTAAAGAAGCTGATATTTCAGACTTATGGAAATTGGATTTGATTGGCATTAAAGATCCAATTGAAAGACTCTCAAAATCTGAACAAGAAGCTATTGCTAAAAATCATTTTCTTGAAACTGTTAAATTTACTGACAATCGTTATGAAATTAGTCTCCCTTGGTTAGAAAGTTGTGCACCTTTACCTGACAACATAGATCTGGCAAAAAGGCGATTAAATAAAGTAACTGAAAAACTTCTATTCAGCAATCATTATGATGCATATGAAGATATTTTCCATCAATGGTTGGAAGACGGCATGATAGAAGATGTTCCGGAAACAGAAATTAGTTCGTTCGGAAACTATTTACCTCATAGACCGGTGTTTAAAGAAAGTGCCACAAATCCTATTCGGCCAGTTTTTGACGCATCTGCTCGGATGGCCAACCAGCCCTCATTAAATCAATGTTTACATTGTGGTCCAAACTTAATCGAAAACATCCCAGATATATTAATGAGATTTCGCATGAAGAAAATTGGAATAGTAGCTGATATAAAAAAAGCCTTCCTCCAAATCGGTGTGTGCAAAGATGACAGAAACTACTTGCGTTTCTTGTGGTGGAAAAATAAAGATTGTAAAGAGTATAGAATGTTTCGCCACAAAAGATTAGTGTTTGGAGTGAAAAGCAGTCCTTTTCTTCTTGAAGCCGTTCTGAACTTTCACATACAAAGCTATGCTGAATCCTGCCCTGTTGTGGCTTCTATTCTTACAAAAGGATTTTATGTGGATAATCTCGTCACCAGTATAGATAGTGAAGAAGAAGTGAAACTGTTTGTTGATGGAGCCAATGAGTTGATGCTTCGAGGTGGCTTTGAACTTCGGTGCTGGGAAAATTCGTCATATGGCAAAGAAGATGAAACAGCAGATGACTCTAATGTTCTAGGTATGAAATGGGATAGCTCGTCTGATGTTCTTAGAGTTAACATGACATGGTTTGATGAAGTTAACTTAGAGAAAATTTCGAAACGAACTTTACTGTCGACAGCACATAAAATATTTGATCCGATGGGGTTTGTTACACCCGTGACACTTTGCCCAAAGCTCTTGTTGCGAGAAGCATGGCAACAAGGTTTAAACTGGGATGAGGAAATAGCAGAGGATTTGAGAAAGAAATTTCTAACCTGGTTTGATTGCCTAAAAGATCTCAATTCAATTAGTTTTCCTAGGTGGATAAAATTTCCTTTAACTGACACTCATTCATGTTCTCTGCATACGTTTTGTGATGCAAGTAAAGATGCATATGCAACTGTTGTCTTCTTAAGAGTGCAAATAGAAGATAATGTAGACGTTTATATCTTAGCTTCAAAATCTCGCTTAGCTCCGACGAAAGGTGCGACCATTCCTAGATTAGAACTTTTAGCGGCTCTGATTGGAGCGCGATTAACAAAACACATCATTGATTCATTGGGTTGCACAAGTATTAAAGTGAATTACTGGAGTGATTCGACAACGGTACTCACGTGGATAAGCAAAGAGGAAAATTGGTCCATCTTTGTCAAAAATAGAATTGATGAAATTAGAAAATTAACTTCCACGACATGTTGGGGATATGTACCAAGCGAAGACAATCCTGCCGATTTACCTTCAAGAGGTTGCAATGCGAGTTCCTTTTTAAAAGGCAGATGGTGGGAGGGGCCACATTGGATGAAAGATCCGATTGAAAATTGGCCATGTTCCCTTGTAAATTTTCCGCTTATTGACGAAGAGCAAGTTATTAAAGAGAAGAAAAAATGTCCAGTTTTGTTAACTACCGCAAAAATAATGAACAAATCAGATTGGATGCATCGCTACTTTTCAGACTATAAACAGATAGTTCGTTTAGTGGCATGGATTCTTCGCTTCAAACATAATTGTTCAGTTAAACAAAATTTAAGATTGTGTGGAGAGTTGAATTCTCACGAATTTATCGAAGCTGAAACGAGAATTGTAAAAGTAGTACAAGAAGAATCATTTTGTGAAGAAGATAGAAAGATACGCAATCTCGAAACATTTAAAGATAGTAAAGGTGTCATACGTGTTAGAACAAGGATTTTGTACCGAGATGACACAGACGATTTTCTTATGCCAGTACTACTTCCATCAGAACACGAAGTCACAAAAAGACTTATTTTGTATGAACACAAAAGCAACTGTCATGCTGGTACACAGGTTCTTTTGAATATATTGAGAGAGAAATATTGGGTCCTAAATGGTAGGAAAACTATTAGGAAAATTTTATCGAAATGCGTTACTTGTTTAAGACACAAGGCAAAGTGTCTTCAGTCAGACCCGACACCTCTTCCAGCCGATAGAACAAAAGATGCAGCCGTTTTTCAGATCACGGGAATAGACATGGCAGGTCCAGTTTTTATAAAAGAAAAGCAGAAAATCTGGATAATAATATTTACATGCGCAGTCTATAGAGCGGTGCATTTAGAATTGGTGAATTTTGCATCTACTGAGAGTTTTCTGATGGCCTTTAAGAGATTTATGTCTCGACGTGGTAGAGTGTCTGTGGTATATTGCGACAACGGCCCAAATTTCGTCGGTGCGGCTAATGCACTAAAGCTTATTGATTGGAACCAAGTCCTAAAGTCTGGAGCCGTGCAGACTATTGTATGGAAGTTTAATCCCCCTGCTGCCCCATGGTGGAGCGGTTGGTGGGAGAGGCTCATTAGAATTGTTAAAGATCTTTTAAAGAGAGTCTTAGGAAAAGCATATTTGACATATGAAGAAATGTCAACAATATTAACCGACTGTGAAAGGATCGTTAACGCGCGACCAATGACTTATGTTTCTGAAGGTGATAGTTTAAGACCTCTATCCCCAGCAATGTTTTTGCATGACATTAAAGAGACTAGTTTACCAGATATAGAAGTTTTAGACCAGAAATCACTGAGTAGAAGAGTGAAGTACAGACAAAGAATTTTAAAGTTAATAACAATTTAATGGTTTTATATGTTGAGTTGCTCCTAACTCAAGGTGGGAGAATGTTACGTCACGCATGAAATGTCTATTTCATTTATTTTCTTTATTTTTCTATTTTTTAGTGTTTTACGTTTGGCAACGTTGGTTGTGAGAGTAATTCTAAAAATATGGTCGAGTTCGCTTGAAAATGAAAAGTTTTAATGGTGGAAATAAATGTCTCGTTGAAAAGTAGCTTAATATTACTGATTATTTTTGACTGATCAATCATTACAACGCCTGTATTATTTATTAGGGTGATGGTATCATCAGTTTAGAAAGCGTTTTCACGTAACAAAGATTGAATTTTGCGTCTTAATTATTAATGGATTCGGTGTCTGATTTGTCTGTCCCTTTTCAGGACCAAATTTTTAATCTCAGAAGAGCGTACTAGAATTACAGCATCACTTCTAATACAAAGTCGAACCCTCAACTTAAATAAAAATGTATAGTAATAAGTTATTTACTCCTAACGAAAAGTATCCGCAAAAGACGGATTTCTGTACTAATATTCCAATCATTTTTGAAGTACACAACGTATTTTACATTTATGGTAAATAAATATTTCCAAACCAATAAATATTGAAGTTTTATTTTTCTCTTAAGATTATCAGTTATTCATATCCGTAGTTTCATATAATATATCACGAAATCGCTGTGAAAATATTCTAACGCATTCATTAATTTGGTTGGACTCTCGCTCAGCCTAAATAAAAACAAGCAACACGAAATCTTGAAACAGAAAGCCCAAAAAGCCAAGTCCTCGCGCAAGCGCAGTTGAAATCATAGACTAATAATAAGAGTAGACCGAGCTTTCTCATTCTTGCTGATAAAGAAAATTGGTTCATAGATGTATCATGTGACTAGTGGAAGGGCTTGGCGAAGACTTTGGCAGCATGGTTGCTAGATGGCAGCATTATCTATAGTTTGGCACTCGACATGTATTTTAAGACAATGTGTTTTCATTAAAAAAAACTTCCAGGTGCAGAGATTGAACTGTTTTTCTTTTAGTTATGCATTATTTTGACATTAGTAATAGTTTTTGATCAGTTTTCGGTAACTTTTATTTCATTTGGAGCTGTCAGCGTTGGCGTGAATGAAATGGCGTAAACGCAAAAATGTTCTAATCGGTATCTTATATTGAAACTGTAGGTAAAAATCTTACCGTTTGCTGATTCCTCTTGGTCACTTGCATCTTTTATTGCTTAGAGAGTTATTGAAATTGACTAAAGAAAATGCACAATACTATCTAAACGAAAAACTCACTATATTAACAAAATATTTACAACTTAGAATAACAAATTTACAAATCGGACTCCATAAAAGATCATTCTTCCGTGTTCCATCAATTCTATTTATTTTATTTCGCGCTGGCCGTTGATCGTCTGCTACGATTAACGCCCGCTGTTGCTAGGATATCCACCAGTCACATGGTTTGGTTTATGAGCAGCAAAAGGATTGCCATAGCTCGGTCTACTCTTATTATTAGTCTATGGTTGAAATGGCAAATTTGTGATAACCGGGATTTAACGTCGAGTGTGAAAAAGAAGCCAAGTTCGGTTGAAATGAGGTGCGGGAAAAACGGTGTCACCGACAAAAAAAGTTCAGATCTAAACAGTTACCAAGTTCCATAGCAGTTCCTCATAGAAGTTGGATTTTCCCAAGTTCTTCAATTTATTTAGAAAACAATTTTTTACTTTCTTTGATATTGGATTTAAAACTTGGCAAGTTTGGGAAAAATATATATATAGTGATGACTGAAACTTGTCGCAAGTTTAAAATTTATTATCGAAGAAAGTAAAAAATTGTTTTCTAAATAAATTGAAGAACATGGGAAAATCCAACTTCTATGATGAACTGCTATGGAGCTTGGGTAACTGTTTAGATCTGAACTTTTTTTTGCCGGTGACACCGTCTTTCCCGCACCTCATTTCAACCGAACTTGGCTTCTTTTTCACATTTATGTTTTGTAGGGATACATTAATACATTAAACACATTTAAGTTTTTAATAAGCACCGCACCATCATTATAAAGCGGAAGGCAAACAATGGAAGAGCTGGGATTTAAAATGGACATCTCACATGCGAAATGAGCGCTCTACCACTAACTACCCCCCTCCCTCCCCCCCCCCCCCCAATGATAGGTCGCAACAGTATCAGACGTAACTGCCGCTAAAAATGGTCACAAAAGTAAAATTTTACAATTTTATTTCTTATTTGATTTGTAAATCTAGCTTTTTGATCTGCATTGTCTATTTATTGCAAGAAGGATCAAATGTTAATTTTTTTTGAAATAAGTAGGATAGTTTAAAAAAAAGAAGAAAAAGTGGAGGAGCTGGGATTTGAACCCAGGACTTCTCGCATGCGAAGCGAGCGCTCTACCACTGAGCTACACCCCCGCTCGCCAACGATCGCAAAAGAATCATTAAAATTCGATCGTACAATGCTCAACGCTTCCGAAGTAACGCTGAGCAGTGTGTTATACTTGCAGCTGCTTTGACGCTATCATGAATCTTGCTCATAAAGTGCAAAAGCTATTTTTTATTGCTGTTATTGCGTTTTATTATTACTAAACGCAGCAAAAGCACGCTTTCGGTACACCTAATAAAATTAGTCAAAAGCAATATCTTGCTATTTATTTTCAATTATAGTCTGGTATGTTTTTTCTTAATGTTTCTATATCTTTGAAATCTTTCAACTGGAATAACATATTTCTTCTTAAGCCATGATTGCTATTCAAACATTACTTGATATCACTTACTCCTTTTATTGCCATATTTAAAACATGTAGTAACCGCGGTAGCGGGAGGATTTTATGAGAAACCGCACTCCGTAGGGCCGTAGAAGTAGAAATAATTAAAAGGAATAAATTACTGATTTTTTTAAAAGAAAGTTCACATTCTCCATTGTTTTGCATCTATAATTCAATTAATACAGTTACAAATACTCGGGTCTGTCATTTGAAGAGTAAGGCGAGCGAAGTGAACCTCCTCCTACTCAATCGAAAAAGCCGTGATGGTCTGGTCGATAAGGCGTTGGACTCGTGACTGGTGGTTTATGGGTTTGATGCCAGCACGATTGAAGCCTCCGTGCTCACTAGTGATGACTGGAGCACGTCAAATATGTCGTGGTCACGAAGTTCTCTAGGTTCCCGTTCTAAATCAATAGCTATGAGGTGCTGGATCATTGGTTTTCTCAGCTTTTGGTCTCGATTTAGAGGAAAAAACGCAAAGCTGTAGTCAGGCTGCATAAAACCGGTTAAATCACTCGTAGTAATAGGTACGGGGGGGGGGTCCTGGAGTGCAGTGTGATCTGTAGAAATATAACGTACTTATATATGTGTGTATGATTGTCTTGTATTCTTATATAATGCGTAAATCCTCATCTTTCAATGAGCAAAAACTTTTTCAGAATGGATTCTTTTTTCTACTTTTTAGTTGTTGGAAATGGTTAAATCCTATGTTTTTAAGCATTCTAATTTCAAAACAGCAAAATCCAGGGAAATTGTAGCTTTCGTTTAATCAAAATTTAAGTACAAAATAATTGCTTTTCCGTGCTCCTAAAAGCGTCTGTGCTTCTTAAACTGCAGACTAGTGCCATTACACCATCAGACGTCAAATTTCACATCAGATCTAATAAAATCGCGTCATCACCTGAACAGAATGAGAACCTTCAAGAGGGTGAGGCTTCCGAATCGGCGCGGAAAAAGGGTGGGTAAGGATCTCCCGTCCCACACCCCCAGAAGAGGAACAAATTCAATAAAATTTCACTCACCCAGCAATTAGAGAACCTCGATTTATTAATACTCCTCAGACCGTCGGGAGAGGATTATTCGTGAGTCAGTCCTGAACAATATGAACTTGTGGGGAATCTATACTCTCTCTAGTGGTGCGACGGCGTTGTTGGGTGAGGTCGTCTGGCAATGGGTCCACTGGGCATGAAAATTGAGATACAGCAATGGAACTGAAGGGGTTTTTTGGGTAGGTAATGACTCGTATTTTGTTGTTGCCATCAGTGGTAAAAAGATTCAAGTCATTCCTGCTGTTATGCAACCCGAAGAGTGAACGAAAATAATCAAAAATGCTTTGTGCATACTTGCAGGGTATTTATAGATTCTTACACTGATAAAGCACTGATTTAAAAAACTAATTCAGATTCGAGCTTTTTTTTAAATGTTGATCCTTATTTTATAACTAGAAAATCACCCGTCAAGGTATGACGGGTGAAAATTGCTTCTACATTTGAACGAAGCAATTGCCTGTTTGGTGATATTTTTATATTTGAAATTTTAACACAAACTCCAGTGGATTAAGCCTAAACTTCAGTAGATAGCGTTCATTGTCGACCACTTTTTCGTTTCTTCACTCTCCTAAAATGACAGTTTTACCAGTTAAACAGTTAAGTTACCGGGTCCAGTTCAGCCTTGTCAGAATAAAGCATTTCCCTGCATATAAAACATGACCAAAAAATATTACCAAATTATCATGGCGTGGCGCGAGTGTCCTTGTTGGTGACGTCAGACGCGTTTCTCGATCCGTGAATTGGCTATAATATATATATATATATATATATATATATATATATATATATATATATATATATATATATATATATATATATATATATATATATATGAGGATTTATTTGAAAGTAACAACACACAGTATTTTGACAGTCAAGACAGTAATCACAACAATCAAAACGGAACATGTTCTTTCAGTTGAGCTATTTCTTCCCAAAAATTGCTCAATAAATATAAAAAAATCTATCAAAATGATTACAGTTAAATCGCCATCATGACTATCTATTATGATAAACGAATGTATTCATTCCCATGCTCTTCCATCCAGTAATGTCTTAAACTCTTACAACATTTATGCTGTATCTCACTAAATAGAAACAAAATTTTCTTTACTACAATTATCTTCATTTAACCGAAATCAGGAAATTGAAATTTCTCTTATTGTGTAGTCATAAAAAATGAGATGAATTTCAAAACATTCTATACAAAACTCATAAAATTTCTTTAGAAACAATGCTATTTGGAATACATAAAAACACCGAAAGCCATTAGTGTATCATAATATTTCACCAATGTAATGATTATAATAAGCCCCACCTGCTGGATTTTTGCACGAATTTCCACTTCAAAAGCGTGAACATTTATCCTAAATTGACCAAATGCATTCTGACGCACGTTCAAAGCAGATTTACTTTCTAATTTTGACCCTCCGAAGAAAAGATTTTCTTTTTCTTCCTAAAACTTTGAAATATGCCTTTTTTATCTTTCTTCGCCGAAATTGATTACCTAAAAACATTTTATCGGTAATGGCAGTGAGTGAAAATGCTTCGGGTCATTGAATTTTATTTGATTCAAATCATACTTTATGGGGTTAACATGAGCAATTTCCTTGCATTTCTCAGGTAATCTGCTTTTATATATGAAATATCGAAGTCCCTACACGATAAATCGATATCCATATAACATAAACTCCCAATGAACGTGTATCTAAACTTCAGCTTTCATAAATGAAAATAGATTTCACCTTCGATAAAAAAATGTCGGTCCTGTTCATTTGTCATTCCTCATTCGGGGGTGCGGAGGGTAAACGAAGCAAGCGCGTTAGAAGGTAAAACACAGGCTTATTCAGAATAGAAGAATATAGTGTCATTTCCCCAAAAAAAATACAGTAGAGTCCCAATTAAAGAGATTGAAGTAATCCGCTTTAGCGAAATTCCGGTTAAAACGAAGAGTGGAAAAAGATGTTTATATTCGATTGACGAATGAATTTTTTAAAAAATGCATCGAACATTTATAACACATTAATAACACATATGTATACAATAAAACTTTCCAATTGTTTTATTTTTTACATGCATTTTATGATTGAAATTATTTACTTTAATCAGAATCCGAGTTGATGCTTTTTATGTATAACTAGAAAATCGCCCATCAAGGTATGAAAATTGCTTCTACATTTGATCGAAACTATTGCCTGCTTGGTGATAGTTTGATAGTTGAAATTTCAACCCTAACTCCAGTGGATTAATTCTATTGTCAACTGTTGATCACTTTTTCGTCTCTTTATTCCCCTGAAATTAGTCTTACCAGTAAAACAGTTAAGTGACCGGATCCAGTTCAGCCTTATCTAAATAAAACATTTTCCTGCATGTCAAACATTGCCAAAAAATATTATCAAATTATAAACAACTTATTGAATTTTTGGTGCTTCAGCAATGAAACAATGCCGTCACACATGCCATGGAGCGAGTCTCATTATTAGTGACGTCAGGGGGGTCGATCAGTGAATTCGCTATTATATATATGAGGATGCTTATATTTAACTAAAATTGCTTGTTTTAATTAATGTCCTTCCAAGTATTGATCGATATTCAACCAGTAAGAAGCATTTTTTTTCTTTTAAGATCTTTCTGATATTGAAATTACTTATTTTGGCCTATCTCCCATCAAAGATCTCTACGTAAGGAAGTTTACGAAAGTAATTTTATTATAAAAATTTGATTATCAAACCATAATTTTTTTGTTTCCATTTAAAGTATTTTTTAAGGTACCAAGGTATTACTTGAAGATGTCAAACTTAGAATGATCTCTCATTTTCCAAGCACCACGAATAACAGTTCATTTTACTTTGAGCAAAAAAACACAAAAGAAAAATTAAACTCTGCAATGACAGGAACTGAGGGAGAATTAGCAACTATCCTGTCCAATCCTCCCCTCTTCGAATACACCATTAACTGAAAATGGCTACTTAAACGAGCATTTTGGGAATTTTCGCGGGGAGGTGGAATGAAAAAAAAAAGTTCGAAAATTCTATTCCATATTCACCTCTCTTTTCAAAAGGGTCGCACTTCAAAATGGATTTCAATCATTTGATTTATTGCTCCTGTAAGGGGGTTCAGATCATCCCTCCGAAAACAGAATGGAACGATCCATTTTGATTGATGGAAGTTGTAATTGGGCAACGTTCAAAATTGACAACTTTTTCAGCGAAAAAAGTTATACATGCACGTATATAATCCTCTAGATCTGAACGGTTGACTAAGTTTTAAAACTCTCGTTAAATATTATGCGAAAGAAAAATAAAAAAATTAAACTTAGAATGAGTCGGCGATTTTAAAATATGGATCCAGCCGTCTGCTATTTGCTGTAGTGTTAATGCAGGATGGAATCTGGTTATAAATGGAAGGAAATCGATTTTTAATGTTGTTAAAATGCGCGGGAATTCCACTTCATTGAATTTTTGAAAATTTTTGCTGAGCTATTTTATTTTTTGGAATTTTTTTCTACTCCGTTTAGTTCTTCCGTAATTGCTCATGTTTGATTAACGAGTTGAGGAGTTTTTTTGCTTCTTTTAATTAGAAGCGTTATGTTTGATAAATGTTGACGTAACTTGATTACAAGAAGCCGTTTACCGGTAGCAAGGGGAGGGGGGGGGGTTCGATACTATACATGTTTCAAAATATGTTACACATTTATGTCTAAATTCTTAAACTTTATATTTAATTATTAGGTTATATAAATCTTGAAAAAAAAAATTGTTTTCGAGGAATGTGATGCATTAACATACTATTTTTCCTGATAAGCTGTAAAATGAAAAATTCGTCTTTTATTCTTCATGATTCATCATTCTCTTAGTGTTTGCAGTAATCTTAGTTTGCAGTTGCTCTTAATGTAATATGTGAGTTTCATATATTTTTCTGACGCTATTTGTCTTATATGTATCTTTAGTTCGTCAAATAACGCAAACTATGAACAGAAAAGTTTATTAATGGAGTAATAAATTCAAATAAAATTTCAAAACATGGACTAATTACAAAAATTGCGGAAACTTAATAAAAAAAATAAGATTTCAGAAAAATCGTGATTCAAGACAGTGGGCTCTTTATAAAATCATTAATAGGCCAAACCACTATAAAATATTTAAAATATCTCCATCGTCACGAAACCTTTTTACAGTGGTTCGGTTCATACACAGTTGAGCTCAGTTAATACGAAGTACCAAAAATCCACGAATTTGTTCGTATTAGCCATTATTCGTAAAACCGTGAATGAGTGATACTGTGAAAAATGCAGAAATGCTTACCTATATTTAAAAAGACATTACTACTAATACACACATTGCAATCCATTAGTCCATTCAGAAAAAAATCACTTATTTCTTATAAATGAATGTTTTTGGAAAATATTGAAGAAGAACAATGATAATCCACAATCGTAGAATACATGTAGGTTGAAATCCACAATGGAAGATGAACAGTTTTATCTCTGAATAAATTGAAATGTCCACGGGCAAACAAATGTACGGGCTTTATCTTCTATGTAAAATGTTTAACATTTTCTTCTCTTTACGCAATGGGATTTCCACTACCTAACAAAATGACGAATAATATATAAAAAAGAATATCACAGTATTCAACCATGAACATTTTAAGTAAAGAGGTCAGACATTTTTGTTCGTCTTAGCCGAGACTTTCATTTTAATGTAAGGTTGATCGGGGCAAGTTTACGCAGTGCCTTTTTCTCAAAACGAATCATAACTGGAGAGCCAACAGTTATAACAGATTGATGCTACTCCCTAGCAAATATTCTCACAAGTTTTTGAGCTTTAGTCAAGTTTCGGTACAGCATGCAGAAAAAATACTCAGTTTTCTACCAAGTTCTATATCAAGCTCTATATCAGTTTTCTAAATTCTGTGTTGAACGTTTTGAAGCTTATTGTGAGCAAATAATACTTAATTAAGGAAAAACAAATGTATAAAAGTTAGCAGAATTTTATCCTTTTTTGAGAATTGCATTTGTATGAACTGAAATGTTATTAAATTTTTTGCACGTTAAAAATAAATCCAAACTTGGAGACGGGGCAAATTTACGCGTTGAACGTCGGAGCACCTTTACAATCGTTCTTACTGTGTCTTACCTAAATGTGCCCTGGCACTTTTTTTGCTCCAAACTGTTTCAAACATTTTTAGTATTTTCCAGCTATTTAGTTTTGAAAATTACCACTTAATTTTTAGTTAAGTTACACATTCATATCTTATAGCTTACAATCATGTAGTGCTCTGTCTTCATGCCTTTTCAGCTTCAACTTTATACACTATTCAGTCTGTAATAAATTTGCTTTATTTTTGCGATGGTAAGATATTATGTTTAAAACCCTAACAGAACCACGTTAGGTGTCGAAATAAATATGCGTAAACGTGCCCCGTGTCTGGGGCAAAATTACGCAACCGAATTGTACTTAAAAATATTTTTTTAACGGTTAAAAACACAAGCTTAGCAACAACTGAATATGCCAATTTTGACTTCATTAACTGCTTCATATAACCGCAATGTCTAAAATTTCCCAAGTTAAAACATAAAAATTAGAAAATTCATTGAAAAAAATCCGCGTAAACGTGCCCCGGTCTACCCTTCGTATTATACGCGAAATTTTTAATGTAATTAGATAGAAAACCAAACTTAACGAACAAAGTGTTCGCTTTAGCCGTGAATTTGTATTAAACGTGATCGTATTAAGAGAGTTCAACTGTATATGTATAACTATGTATTTTGGTCAATATTAATCATACATGAACAAAAAATGTATGGGTATGGTATAATATATATCTATATATATAAAAATGGACTTTGGTAAATTTGTTCCCTAAGATCTCAGAAACTACCCGGCAGATTTGGCTGAAACTTACAGCGTTTGTCCTTTTTGGTTCTGGGGAGGTTTGTAGACCAGTTCGAAAAAAATCCGATTGATAGTTCCTTTTTTATTCTAATTTGTCCAAATTTTCACATAAATGCAACAATATGACGGTTAAAAAATACGTGCACATATTAAAACTATGTGTCCATCGAAAGCGCTTATTTTTCTGCTGAAGATGGCATCTGTTAGAAAATTCTAAGTGGTATGAAAAACAAGTTATGGGCTTTTTTTGTTCCATGTTCGAAGGCTTTCCTCAACCCAATTCATTATTTAGTGTATCATCTCAACTCCCAGTTCATAGTTAGAATTGTTGAATGTTTTTGTGTTTCGTCTGAGTGTGTTTGAGGCTTTTCTCAAGTCAAATCCTAAAGTAACGTTTTTTCTCCATGATTGGCTAATAATAACTATAGATTTGGTTGATTATTTTCCATTTAAACGGAACTTTAGTGTAATTAATAGGGCTTTTTTATTATTTGTGCTGATTGGATTTTTTAATCATTATCCAATCTAACAGCAGAAACCTCGCCAAAATTTATGCAGAAAGATTTCAGTAGCGGATGCATTTGGCAGTTTTTTCAACTGTCACGGTTTTTGAAGTCAGACTACGTAATAATGTTTGTCAGCTTTCACCATGTAAACAAAATATCGTCAATCAAAGAATCTTTAAAAACTTTTTTTACTGTAAAATAATCCAGCAACTAAATTAGGCAAATCCATAAACAGCACAAAAACTTCCATTAATGTGACTTTGTGCACAAATTCAAACCATCGCCAAATTTTACTACTTACTTTGGAAACATTACGGATGAAATTGTTTAGCGCCATTTTATGGTGACCAAAAGTATCTTAGCATATGGATAAGAAATCTTAGCAATATATCTTTAACAAAAATTAGTAACATACCGTTTTACAAAGTAAGGAGGGGGAACATTATCCAAGGTATCCCAAAACGATTCCCGCAAATTCGGTAGCATTTTAAATCGCACCAAGAACCCACAATAATTAAAATTTTCCAAAATAACTAAAGCAAGTTTAAGGGGATCACGGGCGCGCGGCTACATTTTTTTAAACAGTTCGTTCTTCAATAGACATACAGAGAAGGTAAAACTCCAAGTAACAAAAAAATTTAATTGATAAATCTTTTTAAACATGTGAAGTTTAATTTCATATTTCGGAAATTTTTCAAATTTGTATACGCTTAAATTTCGTGTTTTCGTTTCTAAATGAATACTATTTTGCTCTTTTTACTTACTGCTACTTTAGTTTTTTGAGTAAGGAAGAAGCTAGATTTTAAATCACGTCAAAAAGGTGTGTTTTAAGTTATTTCACTTAAATCAGAAAACAAATGCAAGTAACGATTGTTTCTCATAATTATTGTTAACCCAGGCAAAGCCGGGTATTTTTGCTAGTTCTTTTATAAGTTTTTTCAACTTACTTTCTTGTTTCTTCGTAATGTGTGTCCATCTGTACTGACTTCTGGGTGCCTGATAAGCAATTTAGAAGTTTTACCAGCAATAAATGTTAAATTTATTTGGGCCAATCTCATTGCTGAGAAAAGATTTAAACTTCAAAAAATTAGTTTACTCCTTCCAACATTTTTTTTTCCAAAAATCAGTATAATTATTCGAAATAAATACAGTTTGTAGAAAAGCCTTGATTATTCGAAGTAATTGTGACTGACTGTCGTTAGATAACCGAGTTTTTCGGATACTTAAAAATGTATAAATTTTGTGATTATGTATGACTACATATTCTGTTACTGATTACGTATAATTAAAATTGATATAGCAAAATAAAAATAAGAATTAGTTATTGAACTGGAAATTTTTATAGCCACCAGAAATTTAATTTTGAAACGATAAATTTCACAAAGGTTTGAAATCATGTTTGGTTTGTTGTCGTTTCGAATGATTCATTCTGCAGCTGTCACGGAGTTTTTTTTTAGCTAGTGGCACAATCATTTTGATGCCCAGTCATATCAATCAATTTTTAAAGCATGCGAAAGCTTCAGAGTTACTTTTTGTTGTTGTTGCATTCAAAAATTGCTTAAAAATGAGTTTTAATTAACAAAACGTTTCGTGTGAAAAGGTATTAATAAAATTTAAAAAAAAAATGCTTAAAAATGAACTTTGGTTAGCCGGAAGTTACGCCTAAAATAGTTCAGACAGCTAAGGTTCAACCGCATTTGATTTACTTAGTATAGGGTAAAGCCCTGGGTCCCTGGAGACGGATCGAGGGCTTTAGTATAGGGCGTATGCCACTGATTCGATACATACGAACAACGTTACGATTTGGTTTTGAGAGCATGAACCTTACAGCATATTGAAGAACATTGCACGAGTACTGTAAAAGCACTTATTTTCGCAACTTTCGAGAATTCGTCATAATCGCGAAATCTTGATCCTCGTGAAATAGGCTTTCATTGCGAATTTTTCAACTTTCGGTTCTGTTCATAAAAAATTCTCGAAAATTTCAGCTCGCGAAATTACCTATATCTTCACTTACGCGAAAAAAAAAAGGCTTTTTAAGTATAATAAGAGGATTTTACTATTATAAATTTATTTTAATTCATCTAACCGGTCTATAAGTATATCGGACTGAATTCAAAAGAAAAGAAAGTATTTTCAGTGTTGGTTATTTTTAGTATTTTGTGATTTTAAGCAATATTTCAGCCGCGATTGTGTACTATTATTAGTATTATTAGTCTTAGACTACATTAGACACCAAAAATCCCTACAGAAACACTGAAAAACGTAATGCTTTCCACCTTTACAGCCAGAAGTGAAGTTTGCGTTATAGCTGTACAGTCGAGTGAGAATGTTTTCAAGTGAATCAATCACGTCAAATTACAGTGGAAGTAGAAGACATATATATTGGACACTTTTGGGGAGCATTCAATAAAAGGGTAGGATTTTTGAATTCCCCAATCTCACATTTTAGGGTTTCTCTTTGTGCATTTAAGAGGATGACATCCACCTTTGTGTGTGTGTGTTACTTAAAATCAAACATCTTTTAATGGTTGTTACAAGGTAAACTTGAGGGGCCGCCGTGCCTTTGTGGTAGAAGGTTCACTTCATAAGAGGGAATCGAAGGTCGTGGGTTCGATTCCCATTGGTCCCCTGGGTGTTATTTCCTCTCTATGTGCTGTAAATCTTTCTTGTGTTGTCTTATCTGTAAAATAAATAAAGGAATCCAACCTCTGGCACCGCAATGACAACAATATTTCTGTAGCGTTTATTAACTACGGACACGACAAAAACAACAAGGTAAACTAGAAGTTCCATATCGATCATTGTTTTGTCAGAATCGAAATAAAAATTATTAATGCGTCGAAGTTTTCCTGGTTGGTAACTTTTTAATCTCAATCACCACAAGACATATTCGCTTAACTTGTATCTCTTGTTCCCAAACACTATAAATGCTCACCTACGTTATTTTGTTGAACGAACGTTGCTGCAAAATACTTAACCAATTTAATGCCATCTTTATCCATGCATCCCATTCCATCGTTGCCGTCTCTCCGTCTCAACCATTTGCATTTTAACTCATTCGAAATTACTGGATTTGATTGGCATTTCGCTGTTAGGCGAACAAATCTCATTTCTCGGCCATAAATTCAACTATTAAATGCTTGGAGAGTGGCCTAAACGTTTATTAAAATAGCTCTAACGTGAGCGGGTATGCGTTAAACGCAATATTCCTCCGTAACGTTATTAAATTATTACCGAAGAGCACAAAGAGCTATAAATGGCGTCCCCTCCTGACCTCTGATTGTAAATGCTCTTGTCTTTAATTTGGGAATCTCGAAGGATTGACGCATTTGTTCCATGACGAAGCACAATGAAATATTGTTGTCGAGTCATAGCAATTGAGGTTTTAAGAGAATTTGGTTCAATACGTAAGGCAGTGTAATTGTTTGTTAACCCCTCCAGTCGGAATTATGAAATAATTAACCAAAAATTTTAATATTTCATACACAGTGTACAATGGTAAAGAGTATCTGACAGACAAAATTTCAAGTTTGTAGATAAAAAATTAAGAGAGTTAGGATATGTCCAATATTCCGGACATAATTCAGATAAAAAACGATAAAATATCAGACAAACTTCATTGTAAAATGTTCCCCAAAAAATAATAAAACATAATTCAAGCGTTTGAAATGACTTAAAAATGATTGTATATTTTTAAAAACTCAGAAAGAAAACCTTGCCTTTGTAACTTGAAAAGATGAGGCACTATCTCCCAATCCCTACATGTCGGTGTTGTCAATCCCCAAACGAAACATCCTTTCACAGATAATAATAAGCAGAATGTAAAGAGTCTACTACAAAGAAAAAATCAAATAATTTAAACAATTATTAAATGATTCGCAGCTGTTTAAAGCTTAAGTCCGGTATACCGGAAGGGGTTAATTATTTAGCTGGTCGGCCATGAAGAGGAATACCGCAAAAATTTGAAGTTTCTTTATAAGAACTTAAATATAATTACCAACAAAGGTGGAAATAGCTAAGTTGAATGCATAATTAAATTTTCATCAAAGATAGTTTCAGAGAAACTATATTTTGACGTTGTTCTCTGTGTTCAAGAGCATGCGAAAATTTAGAATTTTATATGTTATGCAAAAAAAGCATAAAAATATGAACATTTTATCAAAAATATATGAATATACTTTGTGAAAAAGTCTACACTTAATAAAAGTTTAAAGATTTCCCAACAATACTAAATATTAGTAAAACATTTTATTATAGTATGTGGCCTTATTGATCGCATTTAATAGATTAAAAAAAAATCAAGCGTGTCAATTTTTTTTTTTTTGCTCAAAACCATGTGAATTCACTAAGAAGGCAATTATTCACCAAAATGCATTTATAGTTAAAATACTTTGAAAGGGCCCTTGAAATCCGTATTTCGTTGCAAAGTTATTGTTGCGCGGTATCCTTTTAAATAAAGAACATAAACTCTGAGTTTCGTCTGGAAATAAGCTCAATGAGCTTCATCATAAATTCGTATAGTAAATTTATGCAATAATAAAAATCCTGCAGAAACTTCATCTGGTAAATAATTACAAAATCTGAAGAAACCGAAACCTATACAGACCAAATGACGGAGTGCAATTATTTCGTTAAGTTAAGCTGAGCTACACTGAGAAGAATGAAGTTTTCAAAAATGAATATATTCATACTTTCAAATTTTCTTGAAATCTTTTGCTTCAAATATGAGTACCCATGTTTTCAAACAGTGTGCTGAATTATTTCATACTCAAAAATGAGTACAGAACTCGCTTAATACTCAATTTTTAAATTATTACATATTCAAAAATGAGCTCAAATACTTCAAAAATGAGTACATGTTGATTTGAGTATTTGATGAGAACTTGAATGTTTCAAATTTGAATACCACATAGTCAGAGCCATTTTAACTCTGCGATATGCTCAAATTTGAGTACTTTTTCGTCATTTTTGAAATTGTTGTCTTTATAGAGTGTATAAAATGTTTTTTATTTAGTATATTCCCGTTTTACTTAAACTTAGAAATAAGTGTTTGACAAAATTCTTCATTTTACTGATTTATTTTCTCAAAACAAAATTATAGTAAAAAGTTAAATAAAAAAATAATAAACATTTAGTTACAGAACATCTCTTTCTACTACTATCTTCAGATAAATACCAATCCATGAGAGCTCCTTGCGTTTTGTCTTCCTTTTCCTTCTGCTCAAAGCCTACGCAATCAAATCCCCGTGGTTCAGATTTTCATATCCGAATAACATGAAGTGAACATAAATAAAAGAATAAATGGTTATTTCCAAACTTTTCTGACAAAAGAACACAAAACATCTAAGCTCTAGCCCCTAAGTTTCGAAAACAAACACCACACGCGAAATCAAGAAAACACAACGTTTCGGAAGCCCTTAAATCCCTGGGCAAGTGCCTGGCTGTGACGTCTCGTACGTTTCACGGCCGGTCGCCCCCCTCGAATATGCAAAATCGTCTGCTCAAACTATTTTGCCTTCGGGAAGGAATTATGCTTGCTCGAAAGAATCTGTAACGCGAGTTTGATTAAAAGTCACCCATGTGCTCCGCAAACCGAAAAATTCGTTGGTTAGAGACAGAAATCTTTGCGGTATTATTATACATATTCATATGGGGGGGGGGGTGAAAGAAACCCTTTCCTCACACATCCACGAATGATGTGTCAGGGGACTAGACGTTCTACCCCGCGGAGTTTGAAGTGTGTGGGGGATTTGTTTTCTTTGGCGTTTTTACCGGAATGTGTTCACTGCGTGTGAAGAACAAATAACAGAGATGAAATGTTGCCCTTGGCGTTCTGAGCTCTTAGATATCAGCTTTGGGAGAACAAAATTGATTAATGTTTGTTTGTCTTTCACGAAAACGCGGCAAACAGGATATTCTTATTGGATTTGAAAACAGTTCATTTAGAATTGCTGACAGGCATCAAAAAAATATTTTGTATGGAAACACAATGATGTAGCAAGTGTAATATCTAACGAAATATTAAAAATAGCCCATGAAATTATAGTTTTTTTAAACATGGGAAATTTATGTTTGAATGAAAGCGCAAATAAATTATAGTTTAAAAAAAACCACTTAATTCAACTACTAGTGGTACCCGCACGGCTTTGCCCGTAGTTGAAAATTAAAAGGTCATTCGGTTCGCCTGTATATTTACAAAATAATGGATGACGAATTTCTATCCAATTGGCTATGTTTATTCGCTCTCCCATTCCACGTCATGATAATTTCGCAATTTACTCGTCCATCTTGTGATAATTTTGCTTCGAAAAGTGTTCTTAAAATTGAAATAGAAAAAGAACAAAATTGAATTTTCGAAAAATCACTTCGAGGTGCACACCCCAGTGCTACAAACTAACTTTGTGCCAAATTTCATGAAAATCGGCCGAACGGTCTAGGCGCTATGCACGTCACAGAGATCCAGACATCCAGACAGAGAGACTTTTAGCTTTATTATTAGTAAAGAATAGCGTGTGAGAAAGAAAAAGGCTAAAACTTACTATTTAAAACGCAGAAAGTGGAGAACCAAAAAGAAGAATGGCACAAGATGAAATATTTAATGCTCATGGCTTAGTCTTTTTTTAAGTTATCACGAATTGCTTATTGCTCCCACTTGACCGCAGTTGATGTCCCTTTGTTTTTATTTTTCTATGCTTATAATAATAACTACTCCGGTCCTGAACCTCTACGAGCGGCACCACTCCTTTGGTCCTCTGGGCGTCCTCGAGGAGCACTGGTAGAGTCCACAGGCCTCAGCGATTGAGTTTCTTGCTGGGGGTTGTGCTCTTGCCCTACTCTCTAAGGGCAAGAGTGCACCCTCCCTAACTGTCAGGAAGACCCCCCCCCCCCCCCAAAGCAAGACAACCCCTAAAAAAGTGAAAAATACAACTCGAAACACCCGCCCTTAAAAATTTCGATGGCGCAGTCTGCGCTATGACCTCCCCCCCCCCCCAAGCAAGAACACCACTAAAAAAGTCAAAACTACCCCTCGAAACACCCCCTAAAAATGTCAATGGCGCAGTCTGCGCTATGACCCCTACCCCTAGATGGGCAACCCTGCCCCATGTACCCCGGAATCGCCTTTATTTGTACCCCACCTTCTCGACTTTATACCATCCTATTTACACAAAAACAGCATCCAGCCCCTGGCATTCTTTTTCTTTTTATTTTCCCGCATTGAAGTTGATTGTTGAAGAAATTTCAGTTGTTAAAATTATAACGTTAGATCTTTCTGTTTCCTGTAAGCTTTTCTCTTGATTCACTTAAATGTTTCTTACCTTATCGTGAAGATATTCCTTCTTCCTTACAACAGAAACGATTGCTTATTTTAATCCCGATTATTACCCTAAATGTATACAGTAAAACGGCTCATCTAAAGAGTAGTTACGTCATTATTTATTAACCCTCCCTCCTCCCCCTTCAACTTAGGTTCTACCCATAAAATAAGTAGTTTTGCTGTTTTTGATTAATATTTAGATTAAAATGTAGAAGCAAAAATACGTTATCATACTTTTGGAGCACAAGAGTTATACACTTACAGTACTGGGTAAAAAAATTCAGTACTTGATTGTTTTGTATTATAGTTTCAAGAAAAT
Source organism: Uloborus diversus (assembly GCF_026930045.1). Classification (NCBI taxonomy): domain Eukaryota; kingdom Metazoa; phylum Arthropoda; class Arachnida; order Araneae; family Uloboridae; genus Uloborus; species Uloborus diversus. The sequence continues at coordinate 136,731,845 of NC_072732.1, forward strand.
TCAATACTTTCTTTAAATATCATTAAAAAAATCAAATTCTTCATGATTACTTCTCATTTCCTTGACGTCTTTCCGATATTTTGAAGAATATATGGTTATTCTTGGCATCACTTATTTTCAATAATATTTTTCAAGGTCAGATTATTTTAAGCTTTTGTAATCTCTGAAAGTTTTTTTATACCTTATTTTCATAATCTAAAAACTTTTATTATTTGAGACCATAAGTTGCAAATCACATTCCGGTTTGATTTTGGTCAAAAATTTCCCAATTAAAGTCAAGTTAATGATTTTTTTTCATCATTATTCCTTTCCAATTTCAAAGAACTAAAAAGTTTTTTTTTTAAGAATTCGCAATTCGTTTTTTATGCATTCATGTTGCAAATTTTAGTTTTTCATTTTTGGTTTCATAGGTAAAATTTAGAATTTCATCTACAAGAACAAATGTTTAAAAAAAATAATGAGGTTAAAAAGCAAAGCTTAAAACGTTAAGATGAAAAATCTTTTCCTACACATATTCCATATCAAAGGATTTTCAATAAATATGTACTAATCGAATTCAATTTGCTGATTTGTTCAGGAGTATGGAAAAAATTAAATTTACTCTGTAGAGCCAAATGGATTATTTTTTCAATTTTTTTAAATTTCAGGTAAGTTTTTCCAAATCGAAAATAGAAACATAATACTGTTCAATGACTTGGCAATGATAGTTCTAAAAAATATGATTGAGTAATTATCTCAATAGTCATTAGAGAAGGACACAATGAATCTTCTGACTGACAAAAAAGAAAAAAAAAAAGACTGTATGATGAGCAGGCATTTCCTTACTGTTTGGTACCATGTTCAAGTTATTTTTTTCCCCTTTTATTTCCGTTTTTGTTTTACCTTATTTCATTTTATGTTTTCATTTATTTATTCATTTTTCCGTCATAACGTAATCAATGACAAAACTACATAAGTAGAAAAATAAATTTTAATCTATTTAGGTAGTTTTATCATTGCATTACGTTATTTATTTTAACATCTTATTTAATTAAAAACTGAGTAACTTCTCCCGAATGCCAATGAGCTGACCATCGAGCCAGATATCGCTGGATTCGTAATCTTCCCGTCTTCATGTTTGTCTATTTAACATAATCCTCCGATAATAATTAGCAGAGATATCAATAAAAAAACTATTAATTATGACTCTTAGATTTAAAAATAAAATCCCTATTTTTCGAAGGTATTCCTCCATTCAAAATATTATTCAGTGCTTCATCTCAGCTTTACGTAACAATGCTTTTATTAAAATTTGTACTTTAGTTGTAGCCTGAAGAAAATCCTTAAATGTGAAAGATTAGTTGCCATTTTTTTTCTCGAATATAAACAAAAAAAAATTTTTGTTTTTTGTTTTGAGGCTTTTTCTGAAATCGGGAGTTTTAAAGTGTTTACTTTTTGGTTACTTTCCCGCAATCTGCCGCAAAATTTTACTGATTTTTTTTTTTTTTTTTGGTTCAAGACTGTTTGTTGAACACGCGTCACTAGACATACTAGACATAACTATTATTTTCGAGGTGCACCGTGCAAAGCCAGGCAACGCAGCTAGTTTTATTTTATTATTCATACTATTTCATTTACTTATTTCTTTATTATTTTTATGGAAAAGTAGGCTAAAAACTGTACAAGCCCCGTGTGCGGCAAAAGCGAAGTAGCTAGAATAAAAGAAAATAAACATTCCAAAAAAAGATTGAAACGAGTTTTGCCACATGTTTTTAAACTGCCTTTTTATCTTTTTTTTTTTTTTTTCCTTTTTTAGAAAGTTACCAAATGTAAAAAAAAGACTGAAGCGCATTTATTTCTAAAATTATGAAGAAAAAAAAAGTATAGTGGAAATGTAGGAAAAGAAGGTAAGATTTCACCATTAAAAGCTTCCTATTTATTTTTGCCTTTAGCCGTTTTTCAACACATTAGTATTAGTTCTTTAAAGTGCCAAAACTATTTTATTGCTTCATCACTAACATTTATACTAGTACTATAAAATGAAAACTGTTCCAAATTGCATGTTGACTATTCCCGCCAAGCTTTGAAAAGCAATTACAAATGTTTTCTATAACTTTATATTAAAAACAGTTTTTTCTTTTATCCTTAACTACTCTAGCATCATATTTATCTATTTTATGAATCAATGTCTTGCTTTAGTAAAAGCTTCATACACTTCATATTTAAATTTTCGAACAATATGAGCAAATATAATTTTAGACAATTTATCATTTTGCGTTTTACATATCAAGACATCTGTTTGGAGGTCACTTTTTTTAGACCAAAACTATATCAATAAGCGTAATTTATGATTCAACTTTAGCTCCTTTTTGAAACGCGAGACTTTTTCTTAACTAAATTTTTAATTGAACAATGATACTTTCTCAAGACCTAGTGTTTGAATATACATCTAAAAGCAGTTCTTAAGGCTGTTTTCAAAAAGAATCGCGTATCGCTTTAGAAAGAAACTCTAGGGTTACAATTAAAAGGGGCAATAAACATGAATCAGAATAAGTGTCAAGTCTGAATCCAGCGCAGTGCGAGGGAATAAATTGAGTGGACGAAACAGCTACGGGCAGAAACAACGAGCTTAGAAATAATCATAGTAAATGGTTGTATGATATTCCAGACCATACAATGAATAAAAACTCAGTTGAGCGTTTAGCATTTAGAGAAACAATGCTCCAAGTTCTCCACTTATAAAAGAAGTAATATGGTCCTTTAATCGAAGTCAAGATAATAGAACGGAACAAAAAAAAAATGGCTTTTCGAAGTCTTCTTCCCATGTGAGTGAGTAATGGCACCACCGAAATTTACTCTCACAAAATTTCCCCTTAAACTATTTCTGCGTCAATTTATTGCCACTTTCCCCAAAAGAGGATAAAATAATGGGGAAAAAAAACAGCTTTTCGAATAGGGAGAACAATTCGGTTGGCGTCATTCCACCGGCCTCTTAAAAACTCAGTGTGTTGCCAACTGGAAAAGCAAAGTGATAACTCGAAAAAGGAAATCTGATCTCGATGCGGCGGTTGCTCGGTTTCTTGAAGAATTTTGGTACAGCTGAATGACAAGGTTTATGCTTTGTTTCGAGAAGTGAGCTTACAGCTCAATGCTCCCTGAAGATTCTGATTTAAGTGCAACAACTAAGAGGAATATGGCTCTCTTGCCTTTGTCTTCTCTACCAACTAAATTAAAAAGGAAAAAAAATCATTGGTTTCGCAAGATGCGAACGTCGCTTCTCGTTCTTTTTCGATCAAAGAGCATGGGCGTAGCTTTTATTTTTCGAAACAGAGCTTCCAGTAAGATGGTTTATAAGTCTGCTTATAAGTCTAATTTTGGTATTATACTGTTTTAGTTTCGTTGATGTTATTGAAGATTGACGGCACGTTGAAGGAGCATCAGCGCCAAAGTTTTTTCAGGAGTTATCTGTGTAAACAAGTGGTTCACATGTGCTTGAACAAATTATAGTTCGTTGAATAAAATGTTTTTTTTTTTAATTCATTATCTATAAATTTGCTAGCGGTACCTGCACGGCTTTGCCCGTAGTAGAAAAAAAAGGTATTTTTGGTTCGCCTATATATTTACAAATAATGGATGATGAATTTCTCGCCAATTTGCTTTGTTACTTTGCTCGCCCATGTTACGGTTGTTTGCTTGTCCACGTTATGGGAATTTGCTCGCCCACGTTGTGGCAATTTGCTCGTCCATGTAAAGTTAATTTGCTGGATAAAATGTTCTTAAAATTGGAATAGAAAAAGAACAAAATCGCTTCGAGGTACTCACCCCATGATACAAATTAATTTTGAGTCAAATTTCATGAAAATCGGACGAACGGTCTTGGCGCTATGCGCCGTCACAGATCCAGACATCTAGGCATCCAGAGATCCAGACTTTCAGCTTTATCATTAGTAAAGATTCTGTTGAAAATATTTTAGTTTGACAGAGGTAAGTGAAAAAATACGTAATCATTTTATGGCACATACTGAGCCATGGAAATTTTTAGAGAGGGCTGATTTTAGGGTTTTGATCTCATTTTAGGGTCCCTTATCGTGGTACTCCGTAGTCTAATTTAGACACATATTGAAAAGTATGGGGGGGGGGGTACATTTTCAAAGTTGCCAGCTGTTAAACCTGATTCTTCTATATACTATCGTTTGCAACTAACCACGCCTTTTAAAGTACTGAAAATATGTATTTCTAAAAATTACGCAGGACGGAGACTACTTTTTAAAATTCTGTAATATGATGCATGGATGATGTCTGGAAAAGGTATTCATGAAGTTGTTTTTTTTTTCATAAATATGGATTTAAATATTTATTTAAAAGCTATGATTTAAAACAGTTTAGTGTAAAAGCATTTTTTTAAATAAATTGTTCTTCACTTTATCTAAACTTATATGCTTTTAATTATCGATTCCACAAAGAAAGAGAAAACAATCTATCCTCTAATGATTAAACCAGACTTAAAAAGGCAGCAAAATATCATTTTTCTTTTTTATTGATTATCTCAACCAACTTAAATGCGTATTCAACAGATTTATTATAATCATGGTTTTTTTCAAAACGTTGCCATGATTTACAATGTTGTTGATCGATGTGTGGCTTATGGCTACCACAATAGCTGCTTCAATCTCCTTTTTTTTCTGCCACGCGTAATGTTAAATGTGTCGGTTCCAGCTGCAGTCCAATATTTAAAATTCAAAAAATACTTTAAACGATTATTTCAAACGATGAAAAAATTACCATAATTAATGAAAGTCGATCACAAGATTTTATATTGAGGAAGACGGTTCCATGATTAAAATTGTGAACAAAGAAAAGCAATATTGATAAAGATTTTTCCACATGTTGCACTATGCCCATGAAAAAAATTCTTTTGATACCTGACTAAGATAAATTAAGAATCCTCAAAGCTGCAAAAGATCATTTTTCTTTATTTTATAAGACGCTTCATTAATTTTCTCATTTAGTTAGAAAATCTTGTTATGCTATACATTTTGACAGTTATTGCATGCACTAATCTTTATTTTTATTTTTATATTTTTGAATAAAAATAAAGGCAGGAATTTTTGAATGACTTGGGCGACCTCTTATAAAATTTTATGTATCTAAAAATCATTTCAAAAAAAACTTTTCTTATTCTATGCCTTATTTAGAACTCTATCGGTCATCATTAAAATACATGCTAATATTCGTTTATCAAGATACTATATGAAGATTTTGTGTAGGAATATCTTCAAATGGAGTTTTACTGAACTTGTACCCTCCACTTGGTCTTATCACTCTAGATATTCACAAATTATTATTATTATCATTATTATTATTATTATTACTATTATTTTTATGTTTATTATTAATATTATTATTAATATTATTATTATCATTATTACTATTGTTCTTAAGAATATTATTAATATTATTATTATAATTATTAATATTGGTATTATTATCATTATTATTATTATTATTGTTGTTGGTGTTGGTGTTGATGTTATTGTTATTTTCGTCATTATCATCATTGTAATCATTATTGTCAATGTTCTTATTGCTATTCTCATCCTCATTATCATCATCATCATCATCAACACCACCACTATCATCATTTTTGATGATTTTACCGTAATTATTTTTATCATCATCATGATTATCATCACTACCATCATCACCATCAACGTTATTATTACTAATATCATCTATTCATTTCGTATACGATAATGATCTGATCAACAAAAATAATTCTTTCCTTGCAATTAAACTATTTTACATAGTTAAAATTATGAATAAGAAGTATTCTAGGTGAAATCTCATTCACGCATGAATGCTGCAATTTAAAGTGGTTACTCTGCATATTATTCAGGTGAAATTCTCGAAGAAAAGGTTACTGATGGCTATTCTCTTCTTCTCGATTACAGTGGATGAAAGCCGAAATTATAAAATTCAGTGACTTGTTATTCGTGTATCTATGGAAGTTACCGCCCAATACCATACCCGTATCAAAGATCTATTCCTTAAAAGTACTCAATTTAATTGCTTAATTTAACTTTCTTAAAAAAATCCTAATCATTTACGAAAGATGGGTTAGTAATAGCTAGTCTCTTCTTTTTGGTTATAGTAAAAACAAGCCAAAATATGAATCTCAGTGACTTGTTACTTGTGCATCAATGGAAATTATCTTCCAATACCAAAACTATTAAAAATCTATTTCTTAAAATGACGGTATTTCATTGCTTGATTTTAACTTAAATGAATCAAAAATACTCGTAGGGTTGCAAAATGTACAATAGTTTTTGTTTCGTAGCTACACAAAGCCCTTTTATAATAAAAATGAAGTGAGATTATGCACGAAAAACATTTAACAAAGTCCTTCTAAGGAGCTGTCCATAAATGATGTCACCCCTTGAACAAATTTGATACCTTCCCTGCCTGTGTCACATGGTCACATTTCGCCTTTTCCTCTACCCTCCCTTTGAAGCATATTATTTAAAAAAAAAATGTGTGATGGCACACTTCGTGTGACACTCCACTCCCTTTCCACAATTTCACGACCCCCCTCTCCCCCTCAAAGCGTGACATCATTTGTGGACGACCCCTAACCTCGAAACAAGTTTTTTTCAGTTCTTATTTATATTCAATATAGCCGTCTTCGGCGACCAGCTGGTCCGCCTTTTTGCGGCAGGGTTGCCGCCTTCGGCGGCTGCTTAGACAATTTAGCGACGGTATTAATCAATGTTTTTCTTTATGTATCAATATTATCATTCGCCTTTTTACGCCAATGTTGCCGCGTTCGCCGGCTGCTTAAATAAATTTCGTGGCGGTATCAATCAATCCATTCTATCTATATCATTAGTAGTTTCAATAAAATATTTTCTAGACCTATCTCCAGTTCTGTCGTTTGGAATACTCCCTCCACTTTTATGTGAAAGCATTGTTTTTTCAAAGTCATGGTGTGTGGGGGGGGGGACATTGACACCCCGTTGAAGTTTCTTAAATGACGGGCATGTTTCGTTCTTGCTGTCCATCTACTATATCAACCTGTATATTTGTCTACCTATCTATCTGTCTATCTATACGATCTATGCAGATCTACCTCTGACATTAATGAACAATCTTTTTTAATTTATATAAGTATTAATTCGAAAAAAAAAACATTTTTGTCCACTCAATCTCTATCTCTGTATCTACCTAACCAACCGCCAATCCGTAACAAAAACACAGATCAAGCAAAAAATCGCGGGCTTTATTTATTTAATCAAAATAGCCCGCAAAAAAAAAAAGGCTCTTTGTTCCTTTGTTCCCCGTAGGGTGCAAAAAGTAACGCTTGCAAAACAATAAAAAACTTAAAAAAAAAAAAAAAAAGATGAAGAGAAGGCTAACGATTTCAGTTGGATCACGTGATGAGGTAAGTTCGGAACTCAGCTGGCAAGCGAACAGCTCGCGTTGCGTTCTGCATTAAAAAAATTGTAAAAAAAAAAACTATTGCGTATTTTGAAAAACTTTTTTCTTTTGAAGGGGGCAGAATGTTTTTACTATTACCAACTAAAATTTTAGAAGTGAGGGTTCAATACTTTTCGCAGGATGCGTTTCGAAAAAAACTAATACCAGAAAAAAATGCAAATTAAAGGTTTTTTCAAAAATCTATAAAAAATACAAAAATTGCTCTATCTTCAAATTTTTTTGATTTATCATATTTAAAATTAAATTTCCTACACAATAGTACAAAAAATATTCGTCTGGTGTGATTGGTTCGGGGTTTGTGAGGTTAAAAGTGCTAAAAAGTGCTAAAAATCACATAAAACATTAAATAACTTTTTTTCTAATTAAAATATCAAAAATCGAAGCCCGAGGTGCATATCTTCGGCAAAAACTGCACCTGTATACCAAATTTCATCTTTCTAGGCCTTACCGTTTTCCTGGGATGCGCGCCACAAACACACACACACACACACACACAAACATCTTATTTTATTACTAGCCGCCTAGGGCGACCAGCTGGTCCGCCTTTTTACGACAGGGGTACCGCCTTCGGCGGCTGCTTAGACAATTGAATGACGACATTAATCAATGTTTTTCTCTGTAAATCAGTATTATCATTCGCTTTTTTACGCCAATGTTGCCGACTTCGGTGGCTGCTTAAATAAATTTCGTGGCGGTATCAATCAATCTATATCTATCTATATCATTAGTAGTTTGAATAAAATATTTTTTAGATCTGTCTCCAGTTCCGTCGTTTGGAATATTTTTATAGGAGGGGGAGGGGAGACACAAACGACGTACTGTTCATGCAAATTTTGTCGAAAAGTAACAAAAAGCACTTCCACTTTTATGTGAAAGCATTGTTTTTTCAAAGGCATGGTATATGTGGGGGGGGGGACATTGACACCCCGTTGAAGTTCCTTAAATGACGGGCATGTCTCTTTCTTGCAGTCTATCTACTATATCGACCTCTATATTTGCCTATCTATCTATACGATCTATGCATCTCTGACAGTAATTAACAATTTTTTTTTTATTTATATAAGTATTAATTCGAAAAAAAAAAACATTTTTTGTCCACTCAATCTCTATCTATCTCTGTATCTACCTAACCTAACCGTCAATCCGTAACAGAAACAAAGATCATGCAAAAAAACCGCGGTCTTTATTCATTTAATTAAAATAGCTCGCAAAAAAAGGCTCTATGTTCCCCGCAGTTTGCAAAAAGTAGCGCTTGCAAAAAGATAAAAACCTAAAAAAAAAGGTGAAGAGAAGGCAAACGAGTTCAGTTGGATCACGTGATGAGTTAAGTTCGGAACTCAGCCGGCAAGCGAACAGCTCGCGTTGTGTTCTGCATTAAAAAAACTGTAAAAAAAAATAAAAAAACTATTGCGTATTTTTGAAAACTTTTTTCTTCTGAATGAAGCGGAATGTTTTTACTATTACCAACTAAAATTTTAGAATTGAGGGTTCAATACTTTTTGCAGGATGGGTTTCGAAAAAAACCAAACCCAGAAAAAAAATGTAAAATAAAGGTTATTTCAAAAATCTATAAAAAATACAAAAATTGTTCTATTTTCAAAATTTTTTCATTCATCATATTTAAAATTAAATTTCCTACACTGTAGTACAAAAAATATCCGTCTGGCGTGATTGGTTCGGGATCTGTGAGGTTAAAAGTACGAAAAAGTATACCAAATTTCATCTTTCTAGGCCTTACCGTTTTCGTGGGATGTGCGCCACAAACACACACACACACACACACAAACATCTTATTTTATTATTTTTATAGAAGATATGTATAGATAGATTTCACGCTGCTTTTGATTTTTTTATATTTTGCGCAAAGGTAACCTTTTTATTTTTAGATGAATCCTACTCTTAATTTATAATTTTTTACACCAAAAATGGCCCGATTACCCCTCCCCCCTAAAAATCAATCCCATGTTGTGGTGAGATAGTTCAATATTTTTATGTTCTTCCTAATAAAATAAGAATGATTTATGTTCCCGTAATCTCTTACCAACATTTCCAGTAGTCATATCTCTAAAAGATTTTCCATTCCGAGCATTGTTAATATGCAGACATTCATGCTATAAAAGGGCGAAATCCGGGATACTTCTGCAGTGGAGTCCCCCCATGACGATAAATATGAATCGTACCCTCTTTCTTGGAATCAGTCCAAGTCATAGAAATGAGACGATTTGACATCAGAGTAAACACTTACTGTCATCTGCCAGGGAAATATGTCATTCGCCGGAGACAAATATTCCGACGTGGACTTTATTGGCCCGGGAAAACATTTTTCAGCGTAGCAAAGCAGATTAAAAAAATTTTGCCCTTCGGGGACAAATTTCTTTGAGTAAATAAAGAAAGAAAAGGTAAGGGAGAGAGGAAAAAACATCAGGCCAGTATTATATGAATAGTAAAGTGATTTTGAACTAGGTTTTTTTTTTCTTTTTTTTTTTTTTTACATGGAGAAAAATGGCTGTTTAAACAAGAGAGAAACTTATTTTAAAGTGAAAGGAAGGGATGGAAGATTATTTTTACGTTAAAATATTGTAAATGATTAGTTATGGTCATAGTTAAGATTTTTTTTTTAACTTGCATACAAATGTTGCAGTTGTTTTTCATGGGAAAATTTAATTCTAAAGATGCTGAAACTTAGAAATTCGCAACTCCAGAGCTCGAATACGCTACCTTGCGGTGATTTACAAAACTGCCGAAAAAACTAAAACATTGCGTTCCACGTTTGCCCAAAAGCAAAACAAACAGTTTATTACGTGTATTTTTTTTATTTGCATAATTCATCATTTGGAATCGTCATCCGCAACAGCGTAACATCTAAAATATCTGATATAAACTGTGAGTACACGTTTTATTTATCTTGTTCTGAATGAATTCGCAACTCCAACGAACTATAGGGGGCACTGCAGTCACTGTCTAATGGCGGAATTGAAAACTAAAACAAACGCATGTGGTAACGAAGAAAATGCTAAAAGTGTTGTGATTTTTGTTCGTATGTATGATTTTTTCGCTTTATTCGTTTGAAAAGATTTTTCAAAGTCTTTTGGTTATTCTGACCCATATAGAAAGAGATTAGAAACCAAAAAGTATTACGAAAGTAAACAATTAATGCAGAACACACAGTAAGTTGTTCTGAAGCAGCCATTTTCACGATGTTGAATTCGGAATTCATAAATTTTTGGTTCGCTTCGAACGGCATTTTCATTTTGTACCGTTTTTTCTATACATTAGTACATATTAAGTTCAGTTTCGTGACATTTCCAGCATTTGTTGACATTTTTGTCACATAGTGCACATACGTGGCAGACTGTCAAGAGTAACGTTTAACACTAGATAATTTATTTCTATGACTATATGATTGGATATCCAAAGAAATCATGCATTTAATTCATTCGTCATCGAAATGATTTACCTGATATGCGAAATCTTGTCAAGATACATTATTCTTTCACATAATTTTAAAACCATAACACTATAAACAGATTTTTGGCGAACTTTTTTTTTTATTTTTCAAATTCTTAACGTTCTTTCTGGATTTTTCAATCTGTTCTGCGATAAATATTTTCAAGAAAATTTATTTGCATACTGTCTATTTCAGTAGGATACTGTAGTAACAAAGGTTAGTTAAATCATTTATGTGGAATTAGGTTAAGGAAAAGTGTCCAGTCAATGTTGTTAAGTTCGTTTTTTTTTTTCATCGAATTGAAAAACTGATATTTATTCAAATTCACTCAGAACAAAATAAATAAAATGTGTACTCACAGTTTATATATGGTGGTAGTTTTCTTTTCAGTTGATTGACCATTATTTCTTTTTACTTATCGAATTCTGTAATTTTACTATCATTTTATTCCACTCATGATAAAAATTAAAAATGGTTTAACTAAAAACGCGAAAACTCGCCAAGGCTACTTTGCTTGCACAATACTAAAACTACTATAACCCTAAACAAATTTGGCGAAACCTTTCAGCTGAGAATAAAAGGAATAAAGTAAATTCTTTCTCGGTTAAACATTTTTCATTTTGTTCTACGATAATAAATTCAAGAAAATATTTTGCATACTGTCCATTCCAACTAAATGCTGCTGTAAAATATGATTAGTTAAATTAATTTAAGATTAAAAAAACTCATATTCTTACAAATTCATACAAAACAATAAAAAATTTTACCTGGTATAATGTTATCCAATTTTGTTAATCCAGAGTTTTCTTGTTTACGCTTCCACCATTTAATACTTTTTTGAAAGAAATAAGGAAAACTAACATTATTTTGAGAAGCTCGAGAATACTACTAAGGGACGAATTAATTTCTGTTGTTGAAGGCGTTCTTAGACATGTTGAATGCGTTACTCAGAACAAACTGACCGCGTTTACGTCAACAGACACACGTGATGCGCAACGTGGCAATGTTTTAGGTGCAGACGCAGTTTTATAAATCACCGCAAGGTAGCGTATTCGAGCGCTGGAGTTCCGAATAAATATTTGAATAAATATCAGTTTTTCAATTCGATGAAAAAAAGCGGACTTAACAACATTGACTGGACATTATAGGACTATACTGAAAAATTACTGCTTTTCCTAAACCTAATTCCATATAAAAGATTTAAATAACCTTGTTACTATAGCATCCAACTGAAATGGAAAGTATGCAAATAAATTTTCTTGAAAATATTTATCGCAGAACAGATTGAAAAATCCAGAAAGTTAAGAATTTGAACAATAAAAAATAAAAGCTTGGAATTTTTATCGCTAAAATATCGCTCCGAATTTACTTTATTGCTCTGAAAAAGCTGACATTGTCGGTGGAAAAATTTCGCCAAAAATCTATTTATAGGGTTATGGTTTTAGTATTGTGTGAAAGAATAATGTATCTTGAAAATATTTCGCATATCAATTAAACCATTTCCGTGACGAATGAATTAATGCATGATGATTTCTTTTGATATCCAATTATATAGTCATAGAAATAAATTATCTAGTGTTAAATGTTACTCTTGACATTCTGTCACGTATGTGCACTATGTGACAAAAATGTCAACAAATGCCAGAAATGTCATGAAACTGGACATAATATGTACAATGTATAGAAAAAACGGTACAAAATGAAAATGCTGTCAGAAGCGAACCAAAAATTTATGAATACCGAATTCAACATCGTGAAAATGGCTGCTTCAGAACAACTTACTGTGTGTTCTGCATTATTTTTTTTACTTTCGTAATACTTTTTGATTTCTAATCTTTTTCTACATGGGTCAAAATAACCAAAAGACTTTGAAAAATCTTTTCAAATGAATAAAGAACAAAAAATCATACCTGCGAACAAAAATTTCTGTCATTTCCTAAGTTTAGAAGCAAAGTTTTTTCGTCCGCCATTAGACAGTGACTACAGCGTCCCCTATAGTTTGTTGGAGTTGCGAATTGCTCTGTTATTTGCTGTCGCCACGGCATGATAATGTGGTAATATTTTTTTTAATGCTTGGCATGCAGGGAAATGTTTTGTTTTGGCAAGGCTGAACTGGATCTGGTAGCTTAACTGTTTTACTGGTAAAACGGTCATTTAAGGAGAATGTAGAAACAAAAAATTGATCAACAATGAACGCTACCTACTGGAGTTTAGGCTTCATCTTTTGGAGTTAGGGTTAAAATTTCAACTACCAAAGTATCAACGAACAAGCCAATGCTTCGTTCAAGTGTAGAAACAATTTTCACCCGTCATACCATGGCGGACGATTATTTATTATTTAATTCGATAACATATACACAAAGCATTTTTTTTCTCCTAATTTCGCTCAAGTACAGAAAGCACAAGCAAAATAGAAAGTTTCCTCCTTTTGAAGTTATAATAAAAATATTTGCAAGAAAACGAAAGTAACATCTTGTTTAAAACTGCGTGCAAAGATGATGTAAAGAATTGCCTCCTAGCTGCTCACTTCCGATGAGATGAAAGACCATTTATTGATAGAGCATTATTAAAGAGGAGGAAGCTTCCTTCCCTGTTCATAAAGGGTTTAATTATCGGATTTTGGTGAATTTTAAAGAACAAAGAAGATGAAAGACGGCTATTCGAATAATAGCGCCATTTGTTAGATTCTCTGCTAGTTGAATCGAGAACAGATTGAAAACTATCATCTAGAGAGAGATGAAATGAAAGTGAACTGTGTAAAGTCAATTCAATGGATTTCCCCAATGTATCGTTGCTAGTTAAAATTGATTAATCACGACTGTTGACTTGTAAAGGATGTTATATTGCTATAAACGAAGCGCTGAGCAACAGATTACTGCTGTAAATGTTGTTAAAAGTACCTATAGTTTAAATTACTGACATTTTATGTTTCAGGCTCCGTCAAATTATTTGACTTTCCATTACTTTTTATGGTAAATTTATTCAAGTGAAAATTTCAATTGATTAAAACAGATTACTTGTCGTTATTATTATTTTATTTAAATATTATTCATTGAATTATTCACTGTAACATCATCGATAGAAATAAACATGTGCTAAAAGACCACGCTATGAATGATATGAACTATTACACTGCCGGGAGCAGGTAAAAGACACAACTACAAATTTTTCATTTTTCAGTTTTTTTTTTTTTAATCTATTGTACATTAGCTTTATTGTACAAGCTTACTAATTTGGTTTCCGCTGGGAAAAAAAACGAAAAAAACGTATAATTCCAACAATTAACTATTATTAGTATTGAATCCAAAACGTGTTTCTTCAAATATTTTGAAAACGCATTTCTGCATATACTGCCGTTTACCTTCCCACGGTAGTACATTCAACTATATATTTAATTTTTTATTTGTTTACCTGATGAAGTAATCAGGTTTCCCTCGGATGTCTTACTTCAAAAAGCTCACAACTTGACGCATTGATGGAAATTTTCCTTGTAACGCCAAAACACGTTGGTTCCTTGTAGCCCCGAAACATATAGGTTCCTTGTAAACCCGAAACATATAGGTTCCTTGTAGCCCCGAAACATATAGGATCCTTGTAGCCCCGAAACATATAGGTTCCTTGTAGCCCCGAAACATATAGGTTCCTTGTAGCCCCGAAACATATAGGTTCCTTGTAGCCCCGAAACATATAGGTTCCTTGTAGCCCCGAAACATATAGGTTTCTTGTAGCCCCGAAACATATAGGTTCCTTGTAGCCCCGAAGCATATAGGTTCCTTGTAGCCCCGAAACACATAGGTTCCTTGTAGCTCCGAAACATATAGGCTCCTTGTAGCTCTGAAACACATGTGTTGATTCTAACACTTTAACACATAGGTTCCTTGTAACGCCAAAACGCGTTGGTTCTTTGTAGCCCCGAAGCATTTTGGTTCCTCGTAGCTCCGAAACACATGTGTTGATTCCAACATAAATCCCCGAACCACGTAGGCTCATCCTTAACATACCTTCAGATTTTCTTCAACTTATCTATATATATAAAAATGGAGTTTGGTAAATTTGTTCCCTAAGATCTCAGAAACTACCCGGCAGATTTGGCTGAAATTTTCACCATTTGTTCTTTTTGGTACTGGAGAGGTTTGTAGACCAGTTCGAAAAAAATCCGATTGATAGTTCCTTTTTTATTCTAATTTGTCCAAATTTTCGCATAAATGCCCCAATATGACGGTGAATAAATACGTGCACATATTAAAATTATGTGTCCATCGAAAGCGCTTAATTTTCTGCTGTAGATGGCATCTGTTAGAAAGTTCTAAGTTGTATGAAAAACGAGTTATGAGCTTTTTTTGTTCCATGTTCGAAGGCTTTCCTCAACCCAATTCATTATTTAGTGTATCATCTCAACTCCCAGTTCATAGTTAGAATTGTTGAATGTTTTTTGTGTTTCGTCTGACTGTTTGAGGCTTTTCTCAAGTCAAATCTTGTAAGTAACGTTAAAAAGTAACGTTTTTTCCCCAAGATTGGCTAATAATAACAATAGATTTGTTTGAATATTTTCAATTTAAACGGAACTTTAGTGTAATTAATGGTTTTTTTTATATTATTTGTGCTGATTGGATTTTTTAATCATTATCCAATCTAACAGCAGAAACCTCGCCAAAATTTATGCAGAAAGATTTCAGTAGCGGATGCATTTGGCAGTTTTTACTTTCTTCTATATCTAATATATAGAAGAAAGTATTGGATTCGTGCAAATTTTCGAATTTCGAATTTTGACGGATTCGAACGTTTTGAGGTGTGCTGAGTCCATTTCGACCATTTTTGGAAAATGTCTGTCTGTCTGTATGTGTGTGTGTATGTGTGTGTGTATGTGTGTGTGTATGTGTGTCACGTCTGTGTGTGACCAGTTTTTTGTGGCCGCTCTACAACAAAAACTACCGCATGAAATCGAACGAAATTTGGTACACATATGTGCCCCTATGTGAACTTGTGCCCATTAGTTTTTGGCGCGAATTCCTCCAAGGGGGGTGGAGCAATGGGACGTTTTTCGAGTTACGCGTGCTTGCTATTACTCAGGAAGTAACTGACGGAATCAAACAAAATTTGGTCCATATGTTGGTATTAACAGGAACAGGTGCTGATTCAATTTTGGTGTCAATAACGCAAACGGGGGTTGAGCTATAGAACGTTTTTTGTCGTCAATTGTGACTGCTGTATCTCAAGAAATAATGAACGGAATGAAAGAAAAATTTATCGGCAAGTAGCCCTTAGTGGGTATAAGAACTGATTTTATTTTTGTGTCAACAGCTAAAAAGGGGGGTAGCGCAATCACCCGTTCTTTTTTTCCATTTTGAGTGTCCTATCTCAAGAAGTAATGCTACGTTCTGGTTGAAATTTGGAATATATGTGAATCCATGTGTAAACAGGCTTTGGTTCAATTTTGACGCCGATCGCTCCAAGAGGTGTTGATTTTTTTTTTTTTTTTGCGAATAAAAATATTTTTATTAATGCAACAATAAGAAAGATAAATCGTAATAGATTGTCGTCTGCGTATTTCTCGTGATTTTAATTGTATGGAAATGATCGAAAATATTATCTCAATGATTTAAAATTTTTAACTGTTGCCATCTTATGTTTGTTAACAAATAAAATATTTGTAATTAATTCAAGCAAGGCTTTTAAAAAAACTTTCAATTTTCGCTCTTTGCTTTGCTTTTGCAATAATTCAGACATTGGGATAGTCGTCAAGTTTTTGCATGTGTAATTTTGTTTTTGTTGGGAATATTGCTTCCTCGTCAAGCATGGGGAGGGATCAGAAAAAAAAAAAAAAAGAAAAATATAGAAGAAAGTTTCGTGATGGCCACAACATACTAGTTTCAATTGTCACGGTTTTTGAAGTCAGAGACTACGTAATAATGTTTGTCAGCTTTCACCATGTAAACAAAATATCGTCAATCAAAGAATCTTTAAAAACTTTTTTACTGCAAAATAATCCAGCAACTAAATTAGGCAAATCCATAAACAGCACAAAAACTTCCATTAATGTGACTTTGTGCACAAATTCAAACCATCGCTAAATTTTACTACTTATTTTGGAAACATTACGAATGAAATTGTTTAGCACCATTTTATGGTGACCAAAAGTATCTTTGCATATGGCGACAATAACTCTTTAACAAAAATTAGTAACATACCGTTTTACAAAGAGCATTATCCAAGGTATCCCAAAACGATTAACGCAAATTCGGTAATATTTTAAATCGCACCTAGAACCCACAATAATTGAGATTTTCCAAAATAACTAAAGCAAGTTTAAAGGGATCACGGGCGCGCGGCTACATTTTTTTTAAACAGTTCGTTCTTCAATAGACATACAGAGAAGGTAAGACTCAATATAAAAAAATAATAATAAGTATTAACTGATAAATCTTTTTAAACATGTGAAGTTTAATTTCATATTTCGGAAATTCTTCAAATTTGTATACGCTTAAATTTTGTGTTTCCGTTCCTAAATGAATACAATTTTGCTCTTTGTACTTACTGATACTTTAGTTTTATGAGTAAGGAAGAAGCTAGATTTTAAATCACGTCAAAAAGGTGTGTTTTAAGTTCTTTCACTTAAAACAGAAAACAAATGCATGTAACAATTGTTTCTCATAATTATTGCTAACCCAGGCAACGCCGGGTATTTTTGCTAGTAAAAACTAATTTTTCTCCCTAATTTACCTTTTTGATATCAGTCCCAATAAGTTCTCGTGATTTTTGAGCTATGCTCCTGCGTTCTTTAACTTCATTTTAGCTTGCTAGAGCAAAACCTTCCTTGTGACTTCGGAACCAAAAAATGTTATAAATACGTTATATCGATTAGTAAAAAAATAGTGTAGTTGTTGATGAGGCTCCATACTGGCAAAGTTACTCAGAGGTTTGCTGTACGATGGCTCTGGTTACAATTTTCAAGCCTGATTAACAAGCACTAATTATTGTTGCAAAATGATTCACGAAAACTTGCCTCGAAGTAAATCGAAAGCATCACTCAGGGAACAACAGCTGACTTTGAAATGAATCTCTCAACTTGATATGAATTGAAGTAATTTAAAAAGTTGAGACATGAATTTTCGAGACATTTGAAGAAACGCGTTTTGGACTCATAAATGTGAAATATTGGAATGAGGCATTTTTATCGCTCTTTTTTTCATCAGAAACCAAATGAGCAAGCTTGTGCAAAAAAAGACTAACGTTCAATAGATGACAAAAATGCAAAAAAAAGAGAAAAATTTACCGTTACTGTCCTTTACTGTCCGACCACGGATTGTATGGAAAGGCAAGCATCCGGTTTACAGGCGGAAATGGACGTATCTATTAGTTTTTAGGGACATCAGCATTTGCAGATATATGTTAGCCTCTAAATTAAGCTGAATCTCATTCAAATGCGCGGAACACGCACATAAAATTCTTACTTTTCCCCCTCATTCAGATAGACTCGTCTTGATTGGACGTTTGCCAATTCCATACATTCCGTGGTTGGACAACACCTGGCCACCGCAGTATAATTCTTCTTCATTTTTCTACTCTTGGTTATATGGCCCTACTTACATTTCAAATGCTTTTTCTAAACTCAAGTCTACACCAAGAAAATAAATCAATGTTTTAAGCGTCTTAACTAAACCTGTACTCATCTCCAAAAAATATTTTTGTCCGGAAAGAAAATACAATGCAATATTTTAACTGTCTTATCTAAAATTTCAGTTTCTCTATGACAAAAATTCTTCATTACTCCTTCACCCAGCAATGAAACGGCATACCAAACCAAAACTAATTTCATCAACTTTGTTCACTGAGTACTTTAACAATGAGTGTCATTAAATACTTTCCGAATCAAAGGCTAAGAGCATCCTCAACTCAGACACCAAATCCGTTTCTCAGATTTGATTGATATGGAAAAATCTTTCACGATCAAAACCTAGGAAGTCTTATGATATCTCAACAACAGTCTAAAATACTCCACCAGGAGGAACTTCACTCAATCAAAAAGCTCCCCATCCTCCTCCAAATCACTTTCCTCCACATCCCTTCTACAAACGGAAAGAGATAGATTCAATCCGCTCTCCCCAATTCACACACGGCAGAGATTACCCGCTAAGATCGAACAAATGCTATTATCTCTCAAATACTTCCATTCATTCAGCTGAGTTCTTTAAATTTGTGAAACCCGATAATTAAAAGCAGTACCGGAGCTTCGGCTTCCTCTGTTATTTCTCTTTTCAGTAGATGGTTCTCCAACCTACCACCGGAAAGGAGCAATTAGAAAAGCTCCTCATGGCTTCTTGTGGGGATTTCTTTGCATTCAAGTACATCTGAAGAACTAAAGTAAATGTTGCTTGGTTTACTTAAATAAGAAATGTTCCAAGTTAGGTAGAGAGAAAATCGATCCCAAATAAAGATTGCTCAAATTCTGTGAAAATTCATTTATTAATTAGCTAAATAGTGCTCCCTGATTAGTTCTTTTTACATAGTAAAGTAAGTATTGTTTTCGCAAAAAAAATTCATTAAAAAAACCGGCCTTAATTTCCATTTTGCTCACCACCGAATGAATGTTTACTTTTTTTTTCGACTCGACCACACGTGCAATATATACGAACGTATGGACGCCTGAAATATCCATTTTGACCATCCCCGAGTGAATTGCAACAAGTTTCCTCGTGACGTCCGTATGTGTGTGCGTATGTATCTCGCATAGCCGAAAAACGGAAGCCGTAGAAAGTTGAAATTTGGTAAAGAGACTCCTCCCCTTTTGGTTGCATTCGGATGTTCTAAAGGGATCTTTTACACCTTTTTTTGGGGGGGAGGGATCATTGTTAATTTCGATGCAAACTGAAGTGGTGTTATAATTCGGTCGACAATTTGCAATACAAAATATCGCCAAGCTTTCAAATTTAGTGGTTTTTTTTTTTTTTTTTTTTGAGCACTCACGATTGCTCATTGCTTTCATTTGAACGTCCTTGATGTTGTGGTTCCTTTTTTAGCTTGGACCAGGGACACCAGCACCACCATCCACCGGCCTCTGCAGGCGCGGCTCCGAGCACTGCCTCCTGGAATCCGTTTCTCCTGGTCGGTGGCGTCCATGTCCTACACACATGCACGTTCATACACACACACACACAAGCCTTTACACACATACACACACGCCTACGTGCACACACACAGGTCTACGCACGCACACAAGCCTACACATGCACGTACGCGCGACTACACATACACACACGGCTGCACGCACACACAACTATACATACACGTAACCGCCCAGGAGGAGGGGTAGGCTTGGGGGGGACAGGAGCTGTTTCTAGAAACAATAGCCCCCAATGAGTAGAGCCCTATCGCAACTCGTGATTGCGAAAAACATAATTTGAATTCAAAATTTCAGAACTCAAGTTATTTTTATTTTTATTATTTTTTATTTTTTGAGCAATCACGATTGCTTATTGTTCTCGTCCTTGATGTTGTGGTTCCTTTTTCAGCTTGAACCAGGGGCCTCTGCTGCACCACCGCCCACCGGCCGGCTCCTCTGGTCCTGAGCACTGTCCCCCAGAATTCACTTCTGCTGGGCGGTGGCGTCCATGTGTGTGCCCTACGCACGCTCATACATATACACATTCACATACACGTGCGCCTTTACACACATACACACACATACACCTACGTGCCCACAAGTAAGCCTTCACACACACAACTACACACACGTAAACACCCAAGAGGAGGGATATGCTTGAGGGAGGAGAGGGGGCGTTTCTAGAAACAATAACTCCAATGAGTAGGGTCTTGTCGCAACTCGTGATTGCAAAAAACATAATTTGAATTCAAAGTTCCAGAATTCAAATTAGAGTTGATTGAGGAAAGTGGGTCACAAGTCTTTTTTTTTTTTTAATCTGGTTTTAATTCAGCCATTATTGGCGATACTTAGAGAGTAAACACATTGAATCACATTAAAACTGCCAGTAGTGGGGAAACAAATCTATGTAAAACATTTTTTTGCTTCAGTTCGAGACAAACGGGGGGGGGGGGGGTGAAAATATTCAATGTTTCCTTGCTTACTCCAAGGCAGTGTTGGGCATCAACTAAAAAAATCAACTAAATTTGTAATTGATTGATTAGTTGACTAAAGTAATCTGACTCCCATTTAGTTCAGACTAATATTTTAAAAATTTAATTCAATTGCAGACGAAGATTAACGTTAGTTTAAACTAACTCGTTATTTGCTCAAAAAAACTAATTTAGTTCAGATTGATTTAGTTCAGATTAAACTAATCAGATTGAATTTAGTCAGACTAAAAGTAATTAGATTAAAAGTAATCAAATTGATTTGATTACTTTTTTAATTCAGATTAAATTCGTAAAATATAAATATCACATGAACAGAGGCACATTTGTATTTCTACGTGTATACATATATTTATGCAAGCATACACGAGTTAATGCGTGTACATACGACTACGTGCGGGTATATAAGTATATAAACGTGTTATCCCGCGTATGTTCGTGTACGGAGGTATATTTGAAATTTTAAGTAAATATGCATATTTATGTGTGCATACACCAGTAAATACGTGTATATACGAGTATGTACGTGTATATAAGAGTATGTACGTGTACACATGAGAATATGCGTCCAGATACGTGTTACCCCGAGTATACTCGTGTAAAAAGGTACATTTGTATTTCTACGTCATATTCCAGCGTGCGTATACGAGAAAGTACGTGTATATACAAGTATGTTCGTGCACACACGAGAATATGCTTATAGATATGTGTTACCCCGAATATACTCGTGTAAAGAGGTATATTTCTATTTAAACGTGTATATACATATTTATGCAGGCATATACGAGAAAATACGTGTATATACGAGTAAGTACGTGCACACACGACAATAGGCTTATAGATACGTGTTTAACCCGAGTATACTCGTGTAAGATGGCACATTTGTATTTCTACGTGTATGTGCATATTTATGTGTTTATAAGCGAGTAAATACGTGTATATACGAGTATGTACGTGTACACACGATTATGCGTATAGATACGTGTTACCCCGAGTATACTCGTGTACAGGGGTAAATTTGCTTTTAATTGTGTATATACATATTTATGCGTACACACAAGCTAAGATACGTGTATATACGTGTACACAATAAGAATATCGTATAGATACGTGTTACTCCGAGTATACTCGTGTAAAGAGGTACATTTGTATTTCTACGTTTATATACATATTTAAGCGTGCATATACGAGAAGGTACGTGTATATACAAGTATGTTCATGTGCACACGAGAATATACTTATACATACGTGTTACCCCGAGTATACTCGTGTACAGAGGTAAATTTCTATTTAAACGTGTATTTACATATCGATGCATGCATATACGAGAAAATACGTGCATATACGAGTAAGTACGTGCACACATGATAATAGTCTTATAGATACGTGTTTAACCCGAGTATACTCGTGTAACATGGCACATTTGTATTTCTACGTGTATGTGCATATCTATGCGTTTATAAACGAATAAATACGTGTATATACGAGTATGGTACGTGTACACACGATTATGCGTATAGATACGTGTTATACCCGAGTATACTCGTGTACAGAGGTAAATTTGCTTTTAATTGTGTATATACATATTTATGCGTGCACACAAGCGAAGATACGTGTATATACGTGTACACATGAGAATATGCGTATAGATATGTGTTACCCCGTGTATACTCGTGTAAAGAGGTACATTTGTATTTCTACGTTTATATACATATTTAAGCGTGCATATACGAGAAGGTACGTGTATATACAAGTATGTTCATGTACACACGAGAATATACTTATACATACGTGTTACCCCGAGTATACTCGTGTACAGAGGTAAATTTCTATTTAAACGTGTATTTACATATCGATGCATGCATATACGAGAAAATACGTGCATATACGAGTAAGTACGTGCACACATGATAATAGTCTTATAGATACGTGTTTAACCCGAGTATACTCGTGTAACATGGCACATTTGTATTTCTACGTGTATGTGCATATTTATGCGTTTATAAACGAGTAAATACGTGTATATACGAGTATGTACGTGTACACACGATTATACGTATAGATACGTGTTATACCCGAGTATACTCGTGTACAGAGGTAAATTTGCTTTTAATTGTGTATATACATATTTATGCGTGCACACAAGCGAAGATACGTGTATATACGTGTACACATGAGAATATGCGTATAGATATGTGTTACCCCGAGTATACTCGTGTAAAGAGGTACATTTGTATTTCTACGTTTATTTACATATTTAAGCGTGCATATACGAGAAATTACGTGTATATACAAGTATGTTCGAGTACACACGAGAATATGCATATAGATACGTGTTAACCCGAGTATACTCGTGCACAGAGTGAATTTGTATTTAATCTAGTACATGCACTTTTATGCGTGCATATACGAGAAAAGACAAGTATATACGAGTATGTTCATGTACGCACGAGAATATGCGTATAGATACGTGTTTAACCCGAGTATACTCGTGTACAGAGGTACATTTGTACTTGTACGTTAAAATACATATTTATGTGTGCATACACGAGTTATACGTGTATATACGAGTAAGTACGTGTATATACGAGTATTTTTGTGCATATACGTGTATATACGTGTTGACTCGACGATATTCGTGTATACAGGAATTTTGTATTTCTACGCGTATATACCTACAAGTACGTGTGAACACAAGTAAATATGTGTATATACGATACATATTTGTAAACACGAGTTTATACGTATATATACGTGTTATCCCGAGTATATTCGTGCACGGAGATATGTTTAATTTCTAAGTGTATGTACAAATTTATTTGTGCATACACGAGTAAATACATGTATACACGAGTATATACGTGTACACAAAGGAATATACGTACGGATACGTGTAATTCCGAGTATACTCGTGAACAGAGGTAAATTTGTATTTAAACGTATATATACATATTTATGCATGCATATACGAGAAAATACGTGTATATTCGAGTAAGTTCGTGTACAAGCGAGAATATATTTCTAGGTTCTTTTTTTAGCCCGAGTATACTCGTGTACAATGGTACATTTGTATTTCTATGTGTATATGCATATTTGTGCGTTTATACATAAATGAATGCGTGTATAAACGAGTATGTACGTGAACACACGAGAGAGTATGTGTATAGATACTTGTTACCCCGAATATACTCGTGTACAGAGAAATTTGCTTTGTATATACATATTTATGCATGCATATAAGAGAATACGAGTATGTAAGTATTCACACGAGTATATGCGTATAGATAAATGTTACACCGAGTATACTCGTGTGTAGAGGTCGTTGTATTTACACGAGGATATGCGTATAGATAAATGTTACACCGAGTATACTCGTGTGTAGAGGTACATTTGTATTTAAGATTGCATATACATTTTTATGCGTGCATACATGAGAAAATACAAATATATACGAGTATGTACGTGCACACACAAGAATATGCGATTAGATACGTGTTTAACCCGAGTATACTCGAGTAGAGAGGTACATTTGTATTTTTGGTTAAAATACATATTTATGCGTGCATACACGAGTTAGTACGTGTATATACGAGTGTGTACGTGTATATACGGAGCTGTACGTGTTAACCTGAGTATATTCGTGTCTACAGGAATTTTGTATCTCTACGTGCAAACAGAAGTAAATACGTCTATATACGAGTTCGTAAGTGTAAACACGAAATTTTACGTATAAATACGTATTTCCCGAGTCTATTAGTGCACGGATTTATATTTAAACTTCTAAGTGTACACAATGTTTATCAGTACAGCGTTTACAGACTTTCAGGGCAGATAGAGTACACCTAGACGGGGGGGAAACACATAGCAATGCATGGTCGGAAACACTTTCCTGGCGCGGTAGTGACAACACCAATCACCAAAAAGACAAAACACGAATAAGAAAAGAGAACATGTTCAGAATCTTTAGTACAGCAAAAAACTAAGGAAAAAGAAAATTAAGGGGCCAAAGATCATCATTAAAGAAAGTGTTCGAAATTACGACCCCGCCCATAATATCGAAATTTAGCAAAAATACCGGGCGGGTCCCGGACTTCCTGGTGGAACAAAAACCACGTGTGCGCATGCACCGTCATCTGATGCTTCGGTTTACGTAGCAACATCTGTTGTATGCACCAGACAAATCTTACCAGTATTTTTGCTGCATTAAAAATAATAAACATGTTTTCTCCTCTTAATCGTGCCCTGTCTTACGCTTTGTGTCGTCACTATCGCGTCTAGGTGCACTGTATCTGCCCTGGAAGTATGTAAACGCTGTACTGATACATCCTGTATAATTATTTATGTGTGCAAACACGAGTAAATACTTGTATATACGAGTATGTTCGTGTACATACTAGAATTTGTGTATGGATACGTGTTAACCCGACTAAACTCGCGTACAAAGGTAAATTTGTATTTAAACATTTATGTACATATTTATGCATGCATATACGAGAAAATACGTATACAAACGAGTAAGTGCGATTCCACACGAGAAAAGACGTATAGATACGTGTTTAATCTGAGTATACTCGTGTACAATGGTACATTTGTATTTCTACGCGTATATGCATATTTATGCATTTTTACACGAGTAAATACGTGTATATACGAGTGTGTACTTGTACACACGAGAATATGCGTATAGATACGTGTTACCCCAAGTGTACTCGTGTACAGAGGGAAATTAGCTTTTAAACGTGTATATATATATTCATGCGTGCATATAAGAAAAAATACTTGTATTTTCGAGTATGTACGTGTACAGACGAGAATATGAGTGTAGATACTTGTTTAACCCGAGTATACTCGTGTAGAGACGTACATTTGTATTTGTAAGTTAAAATACATATTTATGATGCATACACGAGTTAATGCGTGTGTATACGAGTAAGTACGTGTATATACGAGTATGTGCGTGTATACACGTATGTAAATGTGTTAATCCGAGTATATACGTTTACACACTAATTTTGTATTTGCCACGTGTATGTACATCAAAGTACGTGCAAACACAAGTAAATACGTGTATATACGAGTATATAAGTGTAACTTGTTATCCCGAGTATATTGGTGTACATATGCATATTTTTATGTCCAAGTGTATGTCAATTGCAGATACAAAGAGGGGTCATGAAGGTCAGGACCCGCTCCCCCCCCCCCCCCCCCCCACACACCGCGGGGAAAATTTTGAACGTTTGCTTGAAAAATACAAAAAAATATCGAAACCATGAGAAAATGTAATAATCTTTTTGAATTTTTTTTTTTTGGGTGGGGGGGCATTACAGTAGAACTTCGATAATTTGAATTAATTGGAATCCGACCCAATCCGGAATATCGAAAATCCGGAGAATGAAAAAAACAAAACAAAATAAAACATACTCACTGAAAATCACCTTAAAAGAAAACACATAGAATTACAAATAAAGAGTAAACATGTCTACTTTGTTATTACAAAGTCTGTAATCTTCTCCTGTGACAGTTCAATTTTTTCCCTATCGAGTAAAACAAATTGATTCAAAAGTTGCATTGCGAAGAAAAAGGAACTCAATCAACGACATAACACGGTCTTGCCCGTGAGAGGGTTAAATAAATAATTATTATGGAATTCTGACGATCGCTCTTTAAATGTAAAGGGAAATTGGTCAAATCGATCGAGCCGGATTATCCGGTGATCCAGACTAACGGGGTCCGTGGCGCCGACTTCAAATTTGTAAGGTTTGTTTTTGAAAACTTTTCGTGTTTTAATAGGTTTTTTGAAGGTGGGGGAGCCCCCCAGAATATGAGGGACTTTCTTATTTAAGGAGGGGTATCCCCTTACGTAAGTTACTCAGAAACAGACCATGCATCAGCCATCTGGATTTAAAAAAATCAAACATTTTATTCCAATAAAACCAGAAGATCTGTGGTCTAAGGGGGGGGGCGAGGTCAGTGGAGAGGTTGGTTCAAACTTAAAATTTTTAGCGCTTGTTTTTGAAAAAAATTTGTACTTATGTTTTTTTGGGGGAGCCCCCTTCCCCTGTAATTTGAGGGGGGTTCAATCTAAGGGGGGGTATCCCATTAAGTAAGTTACTTTGAAACAGAACAAGCATCGGCCATCTGGATAAAAAAAATTCAAGCATTTTATTCGAACAAGATCAGAATTGATGTGGCCTACAGGGGGGGGGGAATTAGTGGGGCGGGTGGCGCAGACTTCAAAATTTTAAGGTTTGTTTTTGAAAAATTTTCGCGTTTTTAACCACCCCCCATAATTTGAGTGGAGTGAATTTCTTTTTGAGAGGGGGGCATCCCCTCATATAGGTAACTGCAATAGGGAATAGGCATCGGCTATCTGGATATAAAAAAAATTAAGCCTCTATTCCAGTACTAGTGGTACCCGCACGGCTTTGCCCGTAATAGAAAATTAAAAGGTCTTTTGGTCCGCCTGTATATTTACAAATAATGTATGGTGAATTTTATCGCCAATTGGCTTATACCCGTGTTATGGTTCCACGTTATGGTAATCTCGTCCATCTTATGATAATTTTGTTCCTAAAATCGGAATAGAAAAATAACCACATCGAATTTTCGAAAAATCGCTTCGAGGTGCACACCCCCATGATACAAACAAACTTTGCCGAACTTCATGAAAATCGGCCGAACAGTCTAAGCGCTATGCGCGTCACAGAGATCCAGACATCCTCCAGACAGAGAGACTTTCAGCTTTGTTATTAGTAAAGATTATGTGAAAAAGGGCTTAAAATTTTAATAAAAAATTAATAATATCGAATTTTCGAAAAATCGCTTCGAGGTGCACACCCCCATGCTTCAAACTAATTGTGTGTCAAATTTCATGAAAATCGGCTGAACGGTCTAGGCGCTATGCGCGTCACAGAGATCCAAACATCCATACAGAGAGACTTTCAGGTTTGTTATTTAAAAAGAAAGGAAAAGGAGAAAGATAAAGAAGTAAAGAAAAGAAAGATAAAGAAAGATAATTTTCAGAACAAATTCTTTCCCATTTTATTAAATTTCTGTGAAAAATGGGCTTAAAATTGGAATAGAAAAAGAACAAAATCGAATTTTCGAAAAATCGCTTCAAGGTGCACACCACTATGCAACAAACTGTGTGCAAAATTTCATGAAAATCGGCCGAACGGTCTTGGCGCTATGCGCTTCACAGAGATCCAGACATCCTACAGACATCCTCCCGACAGAGAGACTTTCAGCTTTATTATTAGTAAAGATAAAGATAAGGAAGACCAAAAGCAGTATTGTGTACCAAATGGGGGGGGGGGGGGTAGTGTGGGTCATGTCGCAAACTGCGTCACTCCAAAGGGGGTGTTTTTTAATATTATTGATTTTTTAAGGTCTTAAATTGGTAAGGGGGCAGCCCCCCAACCCCCAATGTCCCCCCGTAACACATTAGGAGCTACTTAATATTCATTGGGGGGGGGGGAGAAGAGAAAGGAACCCCTTAATGAATCCAAACGCAATCTGTAGTTTTAACAGTGTAGATATTTTTCAATCTGATTAGATTTAGTACAAATTTTAATCTGTCGAAATTTAATCTGATTACTTTAGTTGACTAAATCAATCTGATTAAATTAGTTTGACTAAATTCAATCTGATTAATTTAATCTGAACTAAATCAATTTGAACTAAATTAGTTTTTTAAGTCAACTAACGAGTTAGTTTAAATTAACGTTAATCTTCGTCTGCAATTGAATTAAATTTTTAAAATATTAGTCTGAACTAAATGGGAGTCAGATTACTTTAGTCGATAGAGGATTTAGTTGATTAATGCCCAACACTGCTCCAAGGCACTATTATCATAAAAATTTGCTTAAAAGGAAGTCATGTGATGCACACATCAGCTAGTATTTTTAATAGCGACAGTATCAACTAGTATGTTGTGGCCATCACGAAACTTTCTTCTATATTTTTCCTTTTTCTGATCCCTCCCCATGCTTGACGAGGAAGCAATATTCCTAACAAAAACAAAATTACACATGCAAAAACTTGACGACCATCCCAATGTCTGAATTATTGTAAAAACAAAACAAAGAGCGAAAATTGAAAGTTACTTTAAAAGCCTTACTTGAATTAATTACAAATATTTTATTTATTAACAAACATAAGATGGCAACAGTTAAAAATTTTAAATCATTGAGATAATATTTCTGATCATTTCCATACAATTAAAATCACGAGAAATACGCAGACGACAATCTATTATGATTTATCTTTCTTATTGTTGCATTTATAAAACTATTTTTATTCGCAAAAAAAAAAAAAAAAATCAACACCTCTTGGAGCGATTGGAGTCAAAATTGAACCAAAGCCTGTTTACGTATGGATTCACATATATTCCAAATTTCAACCAGAACGTAGCATTACTTCTTAAGATAGGGCACTCACAATGGAAAAAAAGAACGGGCGATTGCGCTACCCCCTTTTTAGCTGTTAACACCAAAATAAAATCAGCTCTTATACCCACTAAGGGCTACTTGTCAAAAAATTTTTGTTTGATTCCGTTTGTTATTTCTTGAGATACAGCAGTCACAATTGACGACAAAAAACGTTCTATAACTCAACCCCCGTTTGAGTTATTAACACCAAAATTGAATCAGCACCTGTTCCTGTTAATGGCAACATATGGACCAAATTTTGTTTGATTCCGCCAGTTACTTCCTGAGGAACAGCAAGCACGCGTAACTCAAAAAACGTCCCATTGCTCCACCCCCCTTGGAGGGATTCGCGCCAAAAACCAATGGGCACAAGTTCACATAGCGGCGCATATGTGTACCGAATTTCGTTCGATTTCATGCGGTAGTTTTTTCTGTAGAGTGGCCACAAAAAACTGGTCACACACAGACGTGACACACACACATACACACATACATACACACACACATACACACACACAGACAGACAGACATTTTCCAAAAATAGTCGAAATGGACTCAGCACACCTCAAAACGTTCGAATTCGTCAAAATTCGAAATTCGAAAATTTGCACGAATCCAATACTTTCTTCTATATATTAGATATAGAAGAAAGTAAAAATGATGTTATCTTTATCTTCTTTACTAATAATAAAGCTGAAAGTCTCTCTGTCCGGAGGATGTCTGGATCTCTTTGACACGCATAGCGCCTAGACCGTTCGGCCGGTTTTCATGAAATTTGGCACAAAGTTAGTTTGTAGCATGGGGGTGTGCACCTCGAAGCAATTTTTCGAAAATTCGATGTGGTTCTTTTTCTATTCCAATTTTAAGAACAAAAATATCATAAGATGGTGGATTATAATAACATGGAACTGTAACATGGGCACAAGCCAATTGGCGAGATACGAAATTATCATAACGTGGAACCGTAACATGGGCACAAGCCAATTGGGGAGATACGAAATTATCATAACGTGGAACAGTAACATGGGCAAGTCAATTGGCGAGAAATTTACCATACATTATTTGTAAATGTACAGACGAACCAAAAGACCTTTTAATTTTCTACTACGGGCAAAGCCGTGTGAGCACCTCTAGTTGGTTTTATAAAATATCAATTTTTTGAGTAGTTACAGCAGTGTGTGTGTAAAATTAGAACAAAATCTATTTCTTACACATTCAATTCTTTTCTTGTTCAAAACAATTAAAGCAGCTTTTATGTGAAATAAATCTTACAATAACATAACTCGGTGCAGCCATCGGGTAAAAAAGGGTTAGGCACCTCTTACACAGCCTAATATTATTAACAGTATCATGTGTGAAGGAAATAAATTTTAGTTCTGCGCAAAAAAAGCATCTTAAACATATCTACTGTTTAGCATATGCAAAGTGTTAGCCGTCATTTTTATGAAGTTGTTTTTACTTTTCATGCTAAGGACTTCATCGTGAGATTTACGAATAGAAATAACTCGAAACAATGCTGGGACTTAAATGTTGTCGTTTGGAGCCAAGGTATCAAAAGTCATTTTATTGGTCTTTCAGAAATATAATTCTTGAGTAGTTACAGTACTCTGATAATGGGGTCGTTTCCAATATTTTAAAAGTATTTTTATTCTGAAACAACATGCTTAAAAACATAGGATCTAACCATTTTTTTAAATAATTTGTTTCAGTTTAATAATTTTAAAAAAATTACTTAACTAGGTGATCTTTCATTGTTTACATTTCTTGCCGATGACATCACAGATGATGAAATTCCATTCTATTTTGCCATTTTCACAGAACAAAATATTTAATTTGCATCTTCACTCATGTGTATTGGCAACGATAGGGTTGATAGCAAGCGTAGAGCGCAATTGTAATTCGCTTCTTGATTACCATAACGTGGAAACGTGTTAGAAAGATGCGCCAAAGAGCATCATTTGTGACGTCTTTCAAGACCACGCCTTGTTTGAAAAATTGGACATTTTAAAAAATTAAAAAATAACTGTTGGGGAAAATAAAAGTATTTTCTGGGTCTATGATATATATATATATATATATATATATTTTTTTTTTTTTTTTTTTTTTTGCTTACTCTGTCAATTTCAGTGACTTTAAGTACTACTTTTGACTGAAGGAAACAACCCCATTAAGTAAAACATGGATAAAAACTAAACGTCATTTTAAAAATATTATGAATAAAAATTTCGTTTTGGAAATTTATTCTTTGTCTCGTTCAAAACAATGAAAGCAATTTTAATGTGAAATATCTTATTTAATAAAATATGCCAGTAATTATTAACAGTATTATGTGAATTTGTGGGGAATAAATCTTAATACCCTGCTCAAAATTAAACATCCACTATTTAAAGTCTAGAAATTCTAGTTGCGAATTGAATGAAATTTTTTGATTTTTTAACTTCTGACGTTAATTACTTCATCTTAAGATCTACAAATTGAAATAACTTTTGATGCTGTACCTTAAATAATGGCGTTAAATTAGTTGCATCTCTATTTAATGCATGGTGTTTCTATTCATAATTAAAAACATTTTGTTCGCGTATTCTTTATACTTTAACTACTACTTTCATCTCAATATCAGTTATATTCAGCAATATGCTAAACGTAATAATATTTATCCACATTTCAAAATGCCTAGAAAAAAGGAATTCAGATAAGTTATTTTGCAGATTTTCTGAAACATATAGGAAAGAAGCTGTTGTACTACTAATCGACCTAGGCTCAGTGAAAGCGTTCCATCCTTATCTAGTTTTACATCACAAGATGACACTTTAGGTCATTTTACTCATCCAGAATCATCTAAATCATTCAATCTCAGTCTTAGACAAATCCTTGGTAGATGTCACTACTGTGTATCAAGACGACATGAAATTTACCTTGCCAACGGCAATATCTCATGGCAAAACGAAACGACAACCATCATTCATATTTTTCCAGGTAAATTTTGATTATTTCGAAGTTTGCTTAGCTCAAAAAAATATGTGTCTCACTGTTCCCACTTACCAGGGAAACAAAGAAGCTAAATTGCATTTCGGTTTTTTTTTTTTTCCTGTTTTTGTGAATGCGAAGTTTTTCTAGATTCACTTTTATAAAACCCATCACAGCGACAAATATTGTACTATTTGAGATAATTTGATTTCTTTGTTTTTTAATGAGAAAAAAATGTAATTTAATTTTCTTGTCTCACTGTACCCACTCTTCTATTACAATGAACTGATACCTCCAGTCCAATTCATAGTACTGCAGTAATGTATAAATCTATACCGCGACTTTCTAAATATTTTGAATGGAACCGATTCCTAAAATGCATAGTACTGCAATGCATAAGTCTATACTGCGACATTATAAGTATTTTAAAATTGAACTGATACCTTCATTCCAATGCATAGAACTGCAGTAATGCATAAATCTATACCGCGACTTTCTAAATATTTTGAATGGAACCGATTCCTAAAATGCATAGTACTGCAATGCATAAGTCTATACTGTGACATTCTCAGTATTTTGAATTGAAACGATACCTGTAATGCATAGTACTTCAATGCATAAATCTTTCCAAGACTTTCTATGCATCTAGAATACAACCAATACATTTAAATAATTATTTAGAAATTAAGTAAAATACTTAAACTCCTAAAAGATTGTCTAAAAGATCTTAAAGGAATAAGTAAGACCGGCATTTAAAACAAAAGAAGAAAAAAAACAGACAAGAATTCGATAGTTTTTTCTACTTTTCGTGTAACCATTAGCTCTGCAAGATTTAAGACAATTTATCTTCATTTGTCACACACAAAGTTAAAATCAAGACACTGTTTCTTTCTTGACCAAAGATAAATTACCTCAGCCATAGATATCGCAGCAATTAAGACCTAAATTTGTTTGCTCAGAATGGCAACAGCAAGGAAAGCTT
Source organism: Uloborus diversus (assembly GCF_026930045.1). NCBI lineage: Eukaryota > Metazoa > Arthropoda > Arachnida > Araneae > Uloboridae > Uloborus > Uloborus diversus. Next base: position 136,765,233 of record NC_072732.1, read on the forward strand.
TTGCACGATATCTAATCTATCAGGTTGTTCCGTTTTTTCCTCTGAAGAGGTATAACAGTAGAGAGAATATTCTCTTTTGTAGCTAAGGAAAAATCTTCACTAAGACCTTTCACTTTCTTCACTGCCCCGTAATTGGTCATTGCTTTCCCTTTAGACTAAAATTCATCTGCGCTCATTGAACATTTTTTTTTTGGTTAAGTTAGTTTGGGTTTTATACAAAATATTTTTCGACAAAATAGTGATGATTAGCATTCTTATTAATGGAGTGATAACTCCAGTCGCAATTCTAGAACTTGAATAGGCTGATATATGGATATTATATAGGCTATACATACGCTCAATAACAAAAACAAATTGACGCACAAAGAAGCAATCATCCAATTTTGAACTTTTGTATGCAAGAGTGTTTTGATCAGATATGCAAATGATTAAAATTTGGTGTCCAATGAATGAACAGTTTAATCTCCAGCGCATTGAAACTACGCATCCAGCAGATGTATATAAAGAGCAGTTCTTCAACAGTTGTTAAAACTTTCGGTTAGATTGCGATTCATATTATCGTTCAACAACCTGAAAATGCCTCGCCGCATGGTTCGTGCTCATTACGAGCAACAGTCAGAGTTTAAAAGAGATCGTATCATTGGATTGAAAGAGGATGGTAGGTCAAATCGGAGAATCGCTTCATTTGAGTCGAAGCGATGCGGCGATTCGAAGGTGCTGGCAAGGATGGGTGGAAAATGGCAGAGTTCAGCATTAGGATGGTAACTGTCGACCTAGGGTACAACAGATCGTGATGACAGAGTGATTGTCCAATCAGCTGTCACAGCGCTTTCTTCATCTCTATGAACCATCAGACATTCAATCTAAACACCAGTGTCCATTATGAACATTCAAAGACGGTTGGGAAAACGAAATCTACGCTCGCGCCGACCGTTACGCCACCTGCCACTAACGCCTACACACTGCCGAGCCAGATTATTGTGGTGCATGGCTCGATCAGGTTGTAATAGGGCCGACTAGAAACGTAATGGTCTTTAGCGACGAATCCTGCTTCCAACTGTCATGATGATCATCGAAGACGTGTTTGGAGACACCCGGGGACAGAGGAGGGATCATGGTTTCACTTTTGCACGCCACACTGGCCCTCAACAAGGCATTGTGGTCTGGGGTGCCATTTCCTTTGATAACTGGACCCCTTTGATCGTAATTAGAGGTATACTTACTGCACAGTGGTACGTCGACGATATCCTAAGACCCGTTTTGCTGCCGTTCCTTTTGCAGTACCCTCGGCTGATTTTCAGATAACATACGGCACGTGTTGTATGAACTGTCTGCAAGCTTGTCAAACTCTTCCGTGGCCTGCCAGATCGCCAGATCTCTCTCCCATCGAGCATGGGATATGATGGGATGGTGATTGCATCTGGCAAGGAATGTTGATAACCTCGTCCCACAATTGGAGTGAATTTGGTCGGAAATACCGCAGGAGACCCTCCGGGAGCTTTATCGGTGTTTGCCACGCCGTGCTTCAGCTTGTATCCAGGCTAGAGGTGGGTCAATACCTTATTGAACTTGTTACTGTAACTCTGATATAAATTATTCAATTGTTCTGAGAATATAATCATTTTCTGTTCCATGCATTGTCTTCCTATCCACCAATTTTCGTCTCAATCGGATCAATCTTGCTTGGTGCGTCGATTTTTTTGTTATAGAGTGTATTATAGCTGATATATAAAACTTATATAGATAGTGTCGTAATTTAGGAAGTTAGGCAAAGAGATAAAGCAATTCAATTTTGCTCGGACAAGGCAGATGGATCATTGGACAGGTATGAATGGCACGGTCTTTGTTTTACTTCTCTCAGCAGCCATTGGTCAGAGACTGCAGCACCGCCTGTAGTTTATTTGAATTCCGGATTAAAGACACCTTCTGGAAGGTGAGGGTTTGGTCCTAACAAGTCTTATCGACACGAACAGTCATATTGGAATTGACAGTAAATGTTGAACCAAAGGTTGGGGTTAACCCTGAAAATCTCCAACACTGCTCCCCTGGGAGTGTTTTCTTCCATGACGCCATTTACAGTTTTTGATGTTAGAGCCGCTTACATGTCTTCAACTAATACAGTACTAGAGGAAAAATATTGTATGAATTGAGGATCAAAATAGAAAAAGAGTTATGCATAAATCTGAAGGAGGCTTTTTTTTACGAGGGGTCCCCGATCCGGCCCCTGCTCGCTGGCCCTCACCAACCGTAGAAGATTGCTTCGTAATCTTGTTCAATTCGCAATGATTTAAATCGTCTGTTAGAAAGAATCAGATTAAAAAACGCGTTACGAGTTCCGTTTCAAACAAAATGAAAAACCCCCTTTCCGCCCCGTGGAAAGTAGAATTTAAGTTAAGAACTCATATTTAGAATACAATGCAGCTCCCACCCTAAGACAAAAAGAGCTCGGTTGAAATATTCGTAACCGAGATATCAAAAAATAAATAAAGCGCTTTCAAGAGCGTCCCTTTTTCCTGGTTCCAAACTAGCTTGTACCATCTTGCACAGCTATAGAAGCTAAGGGACTCCTGAGTTTTGTTTGCTTGAAAAGTTGTTTTAAATTCGTGGTCTCTAGTTATATAAATATGTTACTCTTTAGTTCCGGGCTTGAATTGAGTTGAACCTAAGGACGTTTGGCTAAATTAGAAACCCTTATCTCTACTGTTCTAATCAATTGAGAGCTTGGAACAAGCTTTATTTGATGCAGAAAAAAAATCTCTTTCGAACGACATAAAATGTTTAAGGACGTAGGAAATCTTTCTTCTCTTTAATAGGAAATTTACGTGAAATTTTGACTTAGAAAATTAATTAAAAAAAACTAATTAGAAAATTTAAATAAAAAAACTCCAAGTGCAAAACCCCGGGGCTCGAATTGTACGAAATTTCAAGACTGCAGATGCTCTGGGGTCTCTTGGACGCAGACCCGCCAGAAACATTCTTTCACAATTTCTTTGTCGTCACTTTTTTTTAATATATAGAGATTAATTCTCGTTATCAGTGCCAGACTTTGAAAATTCTTTGTATTTTGAAACAAAGTTTCAGCAGCAAGGATTGCATTTCATGCTTCCCGAAAAGCTTCCCTTTTCAAAGCAATTCAAAAATAACGAATTAGATTCTAAATAGGCATAAATGAATTTTCCCCCTTTATGAGCTGGAAGTAAAAGAGGTAGTTTTCTGAGAAAAGATTAAAATGTGTTTACGAGACTAAATTCATAATTTTGATTAAGAGTTAGCTATCATTTGCATAATGCGTGTTCATGCACATAATAGCTGGAAAAAGAAAAGTACAGCGCAACAGAGTAATATACAGATAAATTCTTAAAATTTATAGCAGAAAACTGACTCTGTTCGCTTAATTGTTTTGTGTAGAGGACTTAGAGTTATACCACTTGCATTCCAAGTTTCTTTTTAATGTGTTGTTATCTCATAATCCTGTCTAGACTACACAGCGTTTTGAGGTATGCAATACTTCTACCGACGAAGTTTAATTCTCGAAAGAAGATTATCTACGCAATAATGTGAAAAGAAGGCTTCTTTTTTTTTTGTTATGACACACGTTTTTGTACATTGTTTAATTCTAATCTAGGGGTGAAAACGTTTTAAAAGTTCCTGCTTGAGTAATTTTAGCGTAAATTGAAAGAAAAGTTCCACTTTCTTTTTAGATTAAACGTACCGCATTTATACCAGTAAAAGTTTCTTAGAAAAGCAATGTTCTGTTCCAAGGCCTTAGCCAGTTGTTAAGTGACTGTTTCGGAGGTGATGACAGTTTTGCTTCGCAAACTCATCAATCGTGGGGAATTTTTTACGTAGCTTAAGATTCACTGACACAAGTGGAGTAATTTTAAAATAGAGAATTATAACTATGCAGCCAAAACCAAAAGTTTAGAGCAAAAACTATTCAATTTTAACATAAATTTTTAATTATGACGCAAATAGCTTATTCAATTCATGCTATAATCTGAAATAACGTTAGTTTTATAAGGATGTATATATAGGGTGGGCGGGAAAAATTAAACATTTTTGCGATTTTTTTAGAAAAAAAATTGAATTGAATGTTTTCTTAAAGTAATAGTTTGTAATATCTTTAAACAGAGCCTCAAAACGATGTGTTTAAATTTGGTTTCAATCAGTTAATATCTTCCGGCTGCGCATAAGCCCCAAAATTTCCCAAAACAACGAAAAATTATTTTTACGAGTTTTCGGTATTTGATGAATAATTAATAATCAAATGTAATAGCCGAAGTATTTTTTCAGTCGAACTGACAATGAGATAGAAAAAAAAAGCACCTGTCCAGTTCAGTCAGTGCTTTTCGGTCGTGCAAAGCCTTAGAAACTCGTGTGCAGACGTTGGACAGCAATCCAGACAATGTCCCTCGCCTGGCCGAGGTGCTCCCAGCTCTCTCTCTATATTGTTTTTTTCAGCCTGCATCTGTCAGTAGGGATCGTAGTGCACTATTATTTAGTTCCATCTAGCTGCTTTCATTCTGCAACTCTTCGAGGTTTCTGTCATGATATATGCCTGTGCAATGGGCAGTTTGTCTCCTCCATTTCAATGAGTAGCCATTCGGCCGCATGCTTGAATTCTTAGATGGCAAGACAACGGAGCCTAGTACCTCTAAAGGGCTAATTGGGGAAAAGTTAGTTGGCTGTCTGGAACATTACCTTCAAACAGTTCCCAGTGCTTACGCAGACTATTGAACGTTGTGTAAAACTCGTCATGGTAGTCCCAGGAAAAGTTTGTGGACGGATTTATAAGAACCACCTTGCTGTTCAGATCATCCATGTCTAACTTCACCAGCAAATAAGTCTTCAAAGTCAGGGATTGGGTCACTCTCGATGTGGGATTTGGTGTCGTCGTCACTGATTTATGCAACAGTGGGGGCGAAGGTAATTCACAGTACATACAGTAGACCATTTCTGAATATTCTTGCGCATTAAAGTCGATTTTTGGTGGCGTGAATGTTCTATTTTTTTCCCTTCTTGGATCAATCTGTCTTGCCTTCAGAATTATTCGAACCCCCAAGCATTTATATATTTATTGTCACCTTGAGTTATGGCGAGCAGTAAGTTTTCAGGGTGGGCGAAAAAAACATTCTGTTCGATTGCAGGGTCGACAACACAAAACAAAGGTTTTTGGCAAGTACCTGATACATTGTATTGCTTGGTAAAAAAGTTTTGTGTCATCTTAGGATGATTTAATAGTGCACCACTAATGGCATGTATGATTTCAATATAAACAAAACTAATTCTTGAAGTTCAGGTGGTTGCTTTTTTCACTTATATATACAATCTGAGAGTTCTATTTGCCTTTGTCAACCACTTTGAATGAGATAAACGCCCAATATTTCGTACAGTCAAATCTTCTTTACAGGTTCCTGAGTTAATTGCCTTTGAAATATCAAATAAATGTTGTTGCTCTTTGCTAAGCACGTTTTGGTCAATCTGGGACAAAACAATTACTACTCTGTAAGTTAACTACCAGAAGATTTTGGCAGGCAACTTTTCACCAATTGACCCTATCCAAGAGCTGAAACATGTGGTGGAATGGCAACTCATTGAAATGGAAGAGACAAACTGCTCATTGCACAAGCATATACCATGGCAGAAAACTCTACAAGAGTTGCAGAACGAAAACAGCTTGATCGAAATAAATAATAGTGCACTTAGATACCTACTGACAGATAGATACACACAGTAGACAGATGCGCACAAAAAAAAAACAATATAGGGAGACAGCTGACGTGGTCCTTGGAAGGAAGCCTGGGATGGCGGGGAGGGGAGCGCCCCAGTCAAGTGAGTGACATTGTCTGGATTGCTGCCCGACGTCTGCGCACGAGTGTAGTTTCTAAGGCATTGCGCGACTGGGAAACATTGACTAAACCTGGAATGGTTTTTTTTTTCTAAATCTCATATTTAGTTCGACTGAAAAAAATACTTCGCCTATTACATTTAAATACTAATTATTCATCAAATACCAAAGAGCCATAAAAAAAGGTAACTTTTTCATTATTATGGAAAATTTTGGGGCTTATGCGCTACCGGAAGATATTAGCTGATCCAAACCAAATTTAAACACAATGTTTTGAGGTTCTGTTTAAAGACGTTACAAACTATTACATTAACAAAACATCTAATTAATAATATTTTTAAAAAATCGCAAAAATGATATTTTTTTCAAATATCATTTTTGATGATTTTTTTTTCAAATTATGTTTTGCCAAATTTTAGGGCCCATACGCAACTGGAAGATGTCGATCAATTTCCAAAATTCTTTGTTTTTTTTTTTTTTTTTTTTTTTTTTTTTTTTTTTTTTTTTTTTGGCCTATAAAATTTGCAACTTTTCCGCGGCATTACAACTTTGAAATTTCTAAAAAATTAGATTTTTCGGCTCATTCTAATGTATAACTTCAGATACAAATTTTAGATACATATTTAAAAATAGGAATTAGAGATGAACTTCCTAATTATATTACGACTTAAAATACTTTAAATAAAACACACTAATTTCTTAATCTGAAAATGTTTATATCGTTTACCAACGCTTTAGACAAGTTTCATTAGTTTAACTACTGTCGAAAATTCTATTAATGTGCAATAATTTTACCAGATGTAATACTTAAATCAAAACATCAACTCAAATAGGAAACAATAGTATCCTACGATTTGATGACTTAAATAACATATGATGTTTTTATAAGCAAAATTTGAAATCAAATTTGAAATTTAAATTGATTTATATTCGAGCTCACTAATGAGTTTTAGAAACGTATCATAAATTAAAAATTTCGGAACATATTTCAAAAGCTCAGTTATACTACTGTTTTTCATTGAAGAAGTTCATCACATTAAAATTCAGGGCTAAATTTCTAAGAAAAGTGACCCTGTGGATGACAACCTTCAATGTCCTTACTTGTTTAACAGCATTGTTGTTCTTTTGTTTTCTTCCTCTTCTTTCGTTGTTTTCTTTTTTTTTTCTTTCTTTTTCTTTCTTCTTTTCTTAATTTATTATTGTTACATGAAGCAAGAAAGTCAATTTTATGATAAAGCAAGAAATTCAATAGAATCAAGAAATTCAATTTTATGATTCTATTTGTATGATTCAACGACATATTAAGCCAATAATTCGTAACTTTTCTTTGAATGACGCAGTAAAACAATTTTGACAAAATACTAAGCATGTCTTTTGTAAAAGGTAGTTTGTGTACCGTCACCTTAAGCATAAAAAACAACTTTCGTTTCATCAAAATGAAGTGTTTTTAACCCGGTGGGACTCGCGCCTCCCGAACAGACGTTACGACTCGCGGGGGTGACGGAGTTACCCCAGCCTCTTTTATCCTTCTTCTACGCAGCAAAAAGTAGTTTTTTCATCTGAACCATATATTTTTAAGAAGAAAACTTTAACTAATTAAAAGTATATGAATTTTAAGTAACATTTTACATTTAAATAAATAATATATTGAGTTCAACACTATTTCCTCTATTTTTTAATTTTTATCACACACAAAAGAAAATAACAATAATTTATTTTCTTTTTAAATTTACATACCTATTTTCTTTACACCTCTTTTTGGATGAAACAACTATCACAAACAGAATTTAAATGATTTTTGCACACAAATTTTGAGCACAAGTTGCAGGTTCCGGATGTTTTCTTATCCCTATTCCTAGGGCATATTAAACACCTCCCACTTCTAGGCTTCTTTCTAGGGGGTTCTTCAATATCCGAGACACGATCCTTAATTTCCGCCCGAAGTTCATGATTTAAATTTAAATTATTGGACCTTTTTTTAGTGTGGTCACTAATCAGAGAAAAGGCCAAGTCCTTGATAAATCGTCTTCTATTTTTGTACTGAATCGGTGGATTTTTGTTTGAAAGCAAGACAATTCTGGCATTAATTACAGAAACGTTTAGTAAACTGTAAAAGATGACCAGTGGCCATCTGTTTGTCTTGCGAGCAGTGGAATAATTTGCTGCCAGCTCATCAACCACATCGACAGCTCCTTTTGTACAATTATAAAATGTTATTATTTCTGGCTTTTTACATTCCGCAGTTTCATCATCTATTCTATCATCATTGTGTAAAGTTGATAACAAAATTACACATTTACCTTTCTTCGGAACATATGAAACTAATGTCGCATCTTCTTGGAAACCAAACATTAAAGAATAAGTCTCTCTTCCTTTGCAACTTTTAAATTCTGGAGGAATCTGTCTCTTATTTTTTCTAAGTGTCCCAACCAAAGTGATTTTTTCGCGAAGTAGATCTTTCGCTTGATCATAACTGGTATACCAGTTATCGGTAGTGAGATTTCGGCCAGATTTGTACCAGGGTCTCATTAATCTTTTTACAATATCCCCTGGTGAGTTAGAAACTTTATAGGGGCCATCTGGTTGGGATCCAACGTAAACTTCCATATCACTGGTATAAAATGTTCGTGCATGAGCTAACGCATGTATTTTTATGCCGTATTTTGCTGGTTTTTTTGGCATATATTGGCGAAATCCACAACGACCACGAAAAGGTTCTAATTTTTCATCTATAGTGACGTATTCGCCTATAGTGTAATGCTTCTGACAGTTCGTCACAAAAAATTGAAAAATGTCCCTTATAGCAGCAAGTTTGTCGAATAACTGTCTCTGCTGTCTGGTATTTATATTGTCGAATCTCATGCAGCGAAGTAGAAATAAAAAGCGATTATAAGACATTGTTGTGCGGAAAATAGAGATTCCTGTTCCATCGGTCGCCCACAAGTCTCTAACATTCAGTCTGGAAGATTTGTGCAATCCACACATATACAATAGCCCAAGTAATGCACGGATTTCTAAAGGATCAGTTTTGCGTGCATCTCTTTCACGTGAAAAGTTTGGAGCGCATTTTTCAATGTATATGTTTGTACATTCGACGATTACCTGAATCATGTTATTGTCAATAAATAACTCCCAACTATCAATAGGTGTACTAACAGTCTTTGCAGGTCCTTTTGTTCCAGGTAAGTGGGACACAATATTATGGCTTCTAAAACATTCTGCCGAAATTTGGTTTTCTTCCATTTTACGTCATCTTTTGCTAAAATCCATTCCGAATTACTCAATTCTTCATTTTATGAATCTCCATCTTCCTCAGATTCCGTATCATGCTCACTGAAAATTTCATGGTCCGAAAAGTTTTCTTCTGAAATGTCCGGCTCGTTGTCACCATCATCATTCGACTCTTCATCTGTTTCAACTTCAGCTAGAAGTGTCCGTAAGCGTTCCATTTCTTTTTCATATGGAGTCGCCATTTTTCAGTTTCAAGCTTCAATGTCGACTAAGTACTTCCAAAATCAACAGAATTCCGCAGGAACAAGCACACAACTGACCAGGAACGCAAATTGAAAATCACTAATGAGAACTGAAAAGAACAGCCCCACTCAATAACTGGTTCCCAGGACTAACGAAACAACTCGCGGGGGAGATTCCGTTACCCCTGTAGCAACAGAAAGCTTCTGGGGGCCAGAAAAATGAACGAAATTCCTAGAAACCACACAGGAATGTAGGCAAGGGGAATAAACTCAGCTACTGATAAGAAAGGAATGCACACGTGTTCCGTTTCCTGTAGAACCGAATGTTTGTAAAAGCGTGGGGTAACGCAGTAACCCCGCGAGTCCCTACGGGTTAAAGCAACACGTATCGCAAAAAGGAAATGGGGAAAAAAACTAATCTTGTTAAGAGGGAAGATACTGATAACGTTTAGTTGCTACATATATTCCATCCTCGGGAAAGAAAATGGCATCACAAAAAAAATCTCAACAAAACTTGAACAAATGGATAAACAAGAGAAAAGAAATAAATTATCCACCTTAAAGCACATAAAAAATTAACAAAAACCGATGCCTATCGATCCAAAAAGAAAACAGCAACCCGTGCTCTAAACAGAAGATTAAAAAAAGAATTGCCCTCAACCCCAAATCCCGGGAGAGTCACCCGGTGTGAAATGATGGATGCGGAGACACTTAATCATTCCTCGGGGGCCCATAGGCCCGGGGGCCCGGCCCTGAAATTTTAATGCCACTAAAAGTCACGGCTGGAGCGTGGGCTTTCGCACGCTCCTGGCGCATGCGCAATTCTCGAATGGGTAAAGAAGTAAAAGAAGGGTTCAACTCCAAAATGGGATTAAATCTTTAGATGTGTGTGCGTAGGAGCTCCAGTTTATTGCTACAGCTAAAGATTTAAGAAACAGTATAATATTTTATTGGAAATTTTATGTCATGAAGAGATAAATATTTTTGATTTATATATATTTTGTTTATTTCGTGCTTTTATTATTACTCTGATTATCCAATTTGTTTTTTTTTTTTTTTTTTTTTTTTTTTTTTTTTTTTTTTTTTTTTTTTGTTCTGCAGGTCTGGTAGATTTCTCTTCCATGTTCTCCTTCTGTTTTTATTTTTATTTTTACTTTTTTAGCTAAACCAGCTACTGTACTGAATCATACTATTTTATGAATTTAGGTAAGAGTCATCGTGTAGTTAGTAATAAGAAGCTAGTGTGACGGCTAGATTAATTCAGAAGAAGACGCCGTTGCTATAAAATATTGTAAAATGAAATTGGCAACGGCAAAGGATAAAAACAGATTGCATCGGTCGAAATGTGCTAGTTTCAGTTGTGTTTTGAAGGCGCAAGCCTAATTTTTGCTAATCCTTTTCAATGTAAATAAATTTTAACTTCACTTACCTCATAGTGTTTTCTAACTTATTTGAATTCTACAATTTACAAGAAAAATGGTGCCGAAACTTCCAGGATTTTAAGATGAAATATTTTAATCTTTGAAGAAAATTTATGAGGTAAGGTGAATTTGTGCTACGCTAAGAGGAGCAACAACAGGAATTATTAAGAAATTAGAAACATTAATTAGCACGGAATTACCTGATATTGAAGTAATTGAAATAACACTTGAACTATTAACTGAAAAGGAAGAAAGCCTAAAAGCACTTAATGAAGTAATAGAACAGGAAATTACCGACGACAAACAATTAGAAAAAGAAATACTTACAGTAGAAAACTACAAAGAAGAAATTTTGACATGCAAAGCTCGGGTAAAGAAATATCTCAAGAATAATTTACAAGTTCCAAATCAAGTGCAAATTAGTCCCGTAGATTCGAGTCTTTGTACGCCAAATACTACATCTGTCAAACTTCCTCGATTAGTAATAGAAAAATTTAATGGGAATATTTGCAAATGGCCAAATTTTTGGGCACAGTTTAAGAGTAGTATACATGATAACAAATCGTTAACTGACGTTGAAAAGTTCAATTATTTAAAATCTTATTTACTAGCTGATGCAGAAACTGCAATTTCTGGGTTGTCATTAGAGGCAAATAATTATGAAAAAGCTATCGGTATTTTGGAATCTCGCTTTGGTAGAAAGGAATTGATTATTGATAGTCATATGTCTAACCTTTTAAGTTTAACACCGTGCAAAAATTCAAGGGATGTATATTCGCTACGTAGATTGTATGACATTTGCTCAGTAAAAATATGCGCTTTAGAAAGTTTGGGGATTCGACCAGAACTCTTTCGGGGTACTTTTGTTTCCCATTTTGATAAAGTGTATTCCAACTGACATGGCTTTGGAATTTAACAGATCCCATGATTCGGAACAAAATAAAGTTTCTGATTTATTATGCTTTCTAAAGAAAGAGTTAGAATCGCGGGAAAGGACTTTAATTTTATCTAAAACAAAAAATGATGAGGCTAGGAATACAAATACGTATGAAAATAGGTTTCAAAAGCGTAGGGAATTTAATAGGTACGATTATAGAAACAAGGAAATAAATTATTCAGCTGCCACATTAAATACTGTTGTTGAAAAATTTTGCGTGTTTTGCAATAGACTGTGTGACCATTTATCGGATGAATGTAATCAATTAAACATAAATGACAAAAAAGATGTACTACAGAAAAACGGGAGGTGTTTTCTATGTTATAAAAAATTTCATCTTAAAAAATTCTGTAGGACAAAAGTTAACTGCAGTATCTGTCGCAAACAAAGTCACAGAAAGGGATTGTGTAAAATAGCTTATCCGATGAATGACCCTGTTTCCCTGTCTAAAAATAAAATTAATTCTGATGCAATATTAACATCAATTGTTCCACATAAAAACAAATTTGAAAATAGCAAACAAATTGTTCTACTCCAAACATTTAAAGCTATAATTTCCGATTCAGAGGGTAAAACTAAAATACATTGTCGAGGTTTAATTGATTCAGGGAGCCAAAGAAGTTTTATCCATGAAAGATTAGTAAATAAATTGAAATTACCAATAGTAGATAGGGAAAAAATAAGCTTGCATACTTTCGGAAATAGCACCGCTATTAACGTTACAAGGCATCGCGTCAAGTTTTTGCTACACAATGTAAAAGACAAAAATAAATGTTTAAGTATTGAGGCATTAGAATCCCCTGAAATCTGCAACACATTAATAGAAGCACCCAACAAAGATTTGCGCGAACAAATTCAATCTTTAGGTATTAAATTATCGGATTGCGAAAACGGATATAGTGATAATAAAATTGACATTTTAATTGGGTCTGATTATTTTTGGGAAATAGTTTCTGGTACAACTCGACGTATAAATAAAAAAGTAATGTTGTTAGATACTTTGATGGGATGGATAATTCATGGTCCAATTTCGAATTTTGATCTTAATTTTAAAACATCATCAGTTGAAGTATTGAGTGCTATTGTCACGAAAGATTTAGATGATGAATTAACGAATCAGTTGAAAGCATTTTGGGAGTTAGAATCTCTCGGAATCCAGAATAACCCTTCTAAACGGGCTATTTCAGATGGGGAGGCTCTTCAAAAATTCGAAAAAACTTTAACTTTTAAAAACGGTCGATATGTAGTTGCACTTCCATGGAAGCACGAAAATGATAATTTAGCTAGTAACTATGATAATGCTCGAAAACGATTAAATTCACTAATTAGACGATTTTATAAAGACCCTTCTTTGTACATCGAATATAAAGCAGTGATTGATGAATACTTCAAATTGGGAATTGTGGAGGAAGTTAGTGATACTCGCAATACAGGTCATCCTACGTATTACTTACCACATTCTCCTGATATCAGGAAAGATAAAAGCACAACCAAGTTGAGAATTGTGTTTGATGCCTCATCGCATCCCCCTCATGCCCCATCACTAAATGATTTGCTACACTCGGGTCCTAATCTAAACCCAGATCTTTTAAATTTAATTCTTTCATTTCGATTCCACAGAATCGCATTTGTTGCAGATATAGAAAAGGCATTTTTAAATATTGGACTTTCGGAGAATGATCGCGATGTTGTCCGGTTTTTGTGGATAGATGAATTATTAAATGATATAACTCAAATTAAACTGAAGGTTTGTAGACTATCGAGGGTTCTTTTTGGCGTTACAGCTAGTTCCTTTTTGTTAGCAGCTGTTATAAGATATCACTTACATCAGTATTCTAATTTATACCCAGAAACAAGTTTAATGTTAAGGGAATCAATGTACGTTGATGATTTGCTTTCCGGTGCTTCAAATGAAGAAAAGGCTCTCCAATTGTCTAAAGAATCTAAATTTATAATGGAAGATGCAGGTATGAGATTGAGAAAATGGAAGAGTAATTCATTAACCCTGGAAAGTAAATGGAATGATTTGGGATTTGATACGGGTACTTGTGAACAATCTGATGTATCTTTAAAGGTGTTAGGACTTTTATGGGATTCACAAAATGATAATTTTAAATTTGATACTTCTAGTTTAATACAATTTATTAAGGAATCAGATGGCACTAAACGAACGTTAATTAGAGCTGCAGGAAGAATCTTCGATCCTCTCGGATTTATCTCCCCTTACACAGTTCGTGTAAAAGTACTTTTAGAAGAATTATGGGAACGTGGAGTTCATTGGGACGAGAAATTGCCCGAAGATATTGCTCAGGAATGGAAAAAATGGCATGAAGAATTGTCATTAGTCAATACTTTGAAAATGCCCAGGCCTTGTTTCGGACAGACTGAATTTGAAAATTTAAGAAACATACAGGTTCACTGTTTCACTGACGCCAGTGCAAAACTTTATGGTTCAGTTATATTTATTCGTTACACAGATGAAAATAACATTACCAAAACATCCTTTCTTGTATCTAAAAGCAGAGTTGCACCTCTTAAAAAACTAACAATTCCTAGACTCGAACTGACTGCCGCCCTGATAGGAGCTCGTTTAATTTCCCATATCAAGCCTATTTTTAAACGATTCATTCGAAAGTCAGTTATCATTGTTAGACCGACAGTAACATTGCGCTTTGTTGGATAAAAAGTTCTTCTACTAAGTGGAAACCGTTTATTGAGAACAGAGTTCGAGAAATCCAATCATTAACGGATCCAAGCATGTGGGAATTTTGCCCCGGCAAAATTCCCACTTTTATGAATGTTTTTAATTTTATGAATGTTTCGGATATAATAACAAGAGGAAAGAGTATATCTGAATTGATGAAATGTGAAGCATGGTTTACTGGTCCCGAATGTTAAAAAATGAAGAAAATTGGCCAAAGTCAATATCCGTTAATGATTTCTGCAATGAAGCTTTAGGAATGGAAATGCGAAAACAAGAAGTTTTATTCCTAGCCACAGTCAATGAAGATCTATTGGATTTAAAACGTTACGGAAGTTACAGAAAAGTTCTACGAGTAACCGCTTACATCAGAAGATTTATTTATAATTGTCGACATGACGATAAAAGAGTTGGTTCTTTAAACGCTGATGAAATTAATGAAGCCGAAAATTACTGGATTTTGAATGCTCAAGAACATGCTTTCCTTTCAGAAAAAAACGCATTAATTAAGGGAGAAGAGTTAGAAAGCAATTCAAAAATTAAATGCTTTAACCCGTTTTTGGATGAGAATAAAATAATAAGATTAGGAGGAAGGTTACAATTTTCCAGTTTAACAGAAGAAGAGAAACATCCCATTTTGTTATCAAATAACAATGAAATTACAAAACTATTAATCCATGAAAATCACGAAAAAGTTGCTCATGGTGGCTTATCTGCAACTCTAACAAACTTAAGACAGCGATTCTGGATACTAAAGGCGACAAAAGTTACGAAAAGTATCATTAAGAAGTATTTAATTTGTAGAAAACATCGTGCAAAACCATTTTGTGAAGTTACTGCTCCTTTACCAGCAGATCGTATCATGAAAACCAGCGCTTTCGAAGTTTCAGCAGTAGATTTTGCCGGATCAATTTATATAAAGGATAAACACGCAACACAAAAGGCTTACATTTGCTTGTTTACTTGCGCTACAAGTCGGGCAGTACATCTCGAACTGGTATTGAATCTCAGCACAGACTTTTATTCTGGCTTTTAAGCGATTCATTAATCGGCGAGGAATGATTCGAATAATTTATTCGGATAATGCTTCTACATTTAAAAAAGCAGAAAAGGAATTAGAACAGTGGAGTAAACTGGATAAGTCGAAAATTCAAGATTATTTCAGCCGCGAGCGAATTCAATGGAAATACATCGCCCCTCTAGCAGCCTGGTGGGGAGGTTTTGGGGAACGGATGGTTCAAACCGTTAAAACATGTCTAAAGAAGATATTAGGTAAGGCATTTTTATCGTATGAAGAAATGTATACTGTGCTAACAGAAGTTGAAGCTGTCGTAAATTCAAGACCATTGACTTTTGTGCATGAAGATGCCAGTGAACCATCTCCTTTAACTCCTTCGCATCTCTTGATTGGAAGACGCTTAATTTCACTTCCTGCAAGAAATTATCCGTGCAATTCCTCTTCCAGTGATTTGCGTAAAAGAGTCAAATACCAACAGACGTTAGTCGAACATTTTGGCGCAGATGGAAGGAACAATATTTATTATCTTTAAGGTCATACCATATAGTGTCACCTATACGCACTCAAAGTATTCAGATTGATGACATTGTTCTTTTAGGTGGATCTCGTGAACCTCGACTTACGTGGAAAATGGGGAGAGTGATAGAATTGTTTAAAGGTCGAGATGGAAAAATAAGATCATGTTGCGTAAAAACATCTACCGGCTTGTTAAAACGACCTGTTCAGCTTCTATATAAACTAGAACTCAATGACTGAAAATTTAAAACTAACTTTAATGTGTTCAAATGTATTTTATGTGTTTTTTCTAACAATGGTTTAATGTTATGTTTTACTAATAATTGTGTTTAAAAAATTTTGCAGATGAACTAAAAGTTCATCGGGGGGAGTTTGTGACGGCTAGATTAATTCAGAAGAAGACGCCGTTGCTATAAAATATTGTAAAATGAAATTGGCAACGGCAAAGGATAAAAACAGATTGCATCGGTCGAAATGTGCCAGTTTCAGTTGTGTTTTGAAGGCGCAAGCCTAATTTTTGCTAATCCTTTTCAAGGTAAATAAATTTTAACTTTACTTACCTCATAGTGTTTTCTAACTTATTTGAATTCTACAATTTACAGCTAGCTCCACGTTCTGGTTTTCTAATTTTTAGTCGGGTCGTCTGTAACTGGTAACTTCTAAACTGCATTTGGAATCGGGAAAATTATTTTGCTAGTTGTGAAGTCATTTAAATTAAGTACTGCTATGATGGCGGCTGTAGTTTTAAAGGCATATAGATTTAATCACTAGTTTCTGCTCAAAATTGCTTTAAAATAAAAAAGACATAACAAATAGAGCTTTCGCTTTCCTGTATATGCCAATAAAAGAGCATTTTCAAAGTTCATAGAAAACTTTCATGTTGTCATTCTTTAAAACGGGCAGATATTCATGCACCTGAAGTAAATGCAATGCTATGATTGTTGTACGCATGCGTATGCATGTGTGTGTTCATTTCTTTTTGTTTTAAAGAAAACTGGTATGTCGTGGTCATCATGCAAAATTCCTCTTTATCTTTCATGTGTATACTCTGTCATTCAAAGTTGTAAAACGACTTCCTCATGTGGAGCGATTGGCGCTTAAATCTCATCAGCATTAGTTCCTACCTGAGGTTTATCTGTGTACCAGTCTTTCTTCGGTTACTTTTATTACTTATTGAGCAATAGCAGCAACGCTTAGTGACAAAAACGTTTTAACATGCTACTATTTGTCAAAGTTTACAAAACTTTCTTCGATTACTTTTTTTATTTCTTTAGCAATAACAGTAACGCTTGATAACAAAAACGTTCAACAGGCGACTTTGACTATTCCAAAGATTACAGAACTTTCTTCGATTACTTTTATTACTCTTTGAGCAATAACAGCAACGCTTAATGACAAAAACGTTCAACAGGTGACTTTGACTGTATGTCAAAGATTACAAAACTTTCTTCATTTACTTTTATTACTTCTTGAGCAATAACAGCAGCGCTTAATGACAAAAACGTTCAACAGGCGACTATATGTCAAAGATTGCAAAACTTTCTTCAATTACTTTTATTACTTCTTGAGCAATAACAGTAACGCTTAGTGACAAAACGTTCAACATGCCAAAGATTATTATATGCCAAAGATTACAAAACTTTCTTCGATTACTTGTATTACTTCTTGAGCAATAACAGTAACGTTTAGTGACAAAAACGTTCAACATGCTACTATATGCCAAAGATTACAAAACTTTCTTCGATTACTTGTATTACTTCTTGAGCAATAACAGTAACGCTTAGTGTCAAAAATGTTCAACATGCTACTATATGACAAAGATTACAAAACTTTCTTCGATTACTTGTATTACTTCTTGAGCAATAACAGTAACGCTTATGTGCAAAAACGTTCAACAGGTGACTATATGTCAAAGACTACAAAACTAATGACTCACCATAATAAATTGCAAAAATGCAAGTGCAAGTATCATGAAGACTTCAATATCAAATGCAAAATTTGAGATTTTTAATCTGATAGCGATCTCCTCGCGAAAGTATTCTTGACTCACTTTTGCACTGAGCTCTACTCCAGAACCATAAGCGCAGGCCAGTGAAAGAGGCTGTTATTTTTTTACGTGATACCAAGGTTAAATGGAGTGTTTCCTGCAGTTTTAGAAGCGGCAACACATAGGCGTGAACCCTCAATCTGATTAAGATGCTTTTTTGCTCGCTGCTGTCTAAACTTTTACTGATTCTCCCTGTCGAAGTATAAAATTCAAGTATCTGAAGCAACAAAAAGAAGTTCGTAGTGCGTGAAAATGATCTTGATGAATAAAAAAAGCAAGGAGCGAGTGACTGATCATCGAAAGGAGGGACTAAGCCATTTTCTTGCATTTTATATTCGCAGTGAATGAGTAATGTTGAGATGTTTTCTTGGTTTTTTCCCCATATAATAGCTTTTACCCGTAATTTTACATCAAACCCAGTATCATCGTTAGCTTAATACTTTTAAGTGATTATATATTTGTTTGAATTGCACTTTTTTTTTCCTTGAAAGAGCAAATGTAATGAAAACATGACAATTTTTATAAAATAATCATTAATTGTTCGCTTTAAAACGGAATTATGCGTTTAATGCGTTTAACTTTTTTGAAATGAAATGAGCCTCAAATGAGTTCGTAGGTTAGATTTTCTAATATATTATTCACTACAAATTTATCGGACGCGTGAACGCAAGGCTTTTTGTACTCTGACACAAATTATTCGTTGATATATTCGATTATTTCTTAATTACTATTTCTTAAAAATGCATCACAACTTAAAAGAGAATAAACGTTAAAAAAAATAAATAAATTACAGGAGCACAATAGATTTCTTGAAAACATGCCCATGATAAGCAGAAAGATTTTTAAAAAAACATACAATAACCCAATTTAAATTCAGAAAAAAAAGAAAGAAAAACTCTTTGTGAGATTAGGTAAAAATACGTGCCAATTTCTTAAGCTCCACATCACCTAAAAGAATAAAAGAAATATTCAAACAATGATCAGATTCATAAAATACGTTTATAAAAATGTTTTTAAATTTGTTTTGAGTTTTACAAAGCTCGAAAGCTTATCTATTAGGATAGTCAAGTTATTTATTTGTTTTAACTAATTTAAGCTAACTAGCTAAATTTAACATGGAGCTAAGTTCGGACAGCTTCATCGAATATACTTCTAATGTTTACTTGATAAAACTATTGATTTATTTCCTCAAAACGAGGTATCTAATTTTTTGGTTATAGCAAGTGTGTTTATAGAAGAAATATATTAATTTTTAAAACAAAATACATGGCTCTCTGTTTCTCTGACGAGCAAGTTACCATAAATATATTTGATGTTCAAATGAAAAGGGAACTATTGGCAGGATTCCTTATAATTTTTTGATAATGACATCGCTTTAAAAGTAGCGATTTATACACGGGAGAAAAAAAAACTTTTTAGGGATGCATTTGTGAATACGAAATTAAAATATATTCATTACGTTCGCTGGATTCATACTTCAGGAGTTCATTTGATTGACTCCCATTACTGCCATTCTTTGGGTCTCTGATTTTTTTTAATTGTTACTGCAAGTTGACTTTCTACTCCAGGTTATTTCCTTTCCAAAAATGGACATTTCCGCATCCCGAAACTTAGTTCGGAGATAAAGAATCAGGCCTGCTCAAAAGGGGACAGGGGGATGCATTTGTGGAAAGACGAGGTTAAAATATATTCATTAGTTCATTTGATTGACACTGCAGGAGTTTGTTTGATTGATTCCATTTATTACCAGTTTTTGTGTCTCGGAATTGAAAAAAAAAAATGTTACTGTAAGTTGACTTTCTTCTTCGGGTTAGTTTCTTTCTGAAAAGAAAAAAAAAAAAAAAGACATTTTAACAACCCGAAGCCGAATTCGGAATAAATGGATCAGGCTTACTAAAAACGGGATTATCCTGCTCAAAACGGTACAAGGAGATGCATTTGTGAAGGACGAGATTGAAATATATCCATTAGGTTCGCTTTATTAATACTGCAGGAGCTCGTTTGATTGATACTACAGGAGTTCGTTTAATTGATACTGCAGGAGTTCGTTTGATTAATTCAATTATTGTCAGTCATTTTTTTTAAAATTGTGGATGTAAGTTGGTTTTCTTCATCAGATTATTTCCTCTCTGAAAAAGGAACTTTCGGCAACCCGAAGTGACTTTGGTTAAAATCGGGCACGCTTCCTAGAAACGGGATATTCCTGGTCTAAACGGTGCGTTTTGTCTTATCTCCATCGCTTGTCACACTGAAACAACTCAAAGGTATAAATTGAAGCACTGACATTGAAAAGTCTAAAAAATTAAATTGTGCAAAAGAATCGAAAGAGAGTTTACGAGGTGCATAATTTTTACCAGGACATAGTTGATGGAATGATCATGTTATGGTGATCCAGTTGTCTTCTTGTTTGCTGAGCTCCGCCCCAACGAGCCTATGCGTGCATCACATGACTTCCTTTTACTCCAATTTAATGTCATTTTCCCATTATTGGCAATTTTATTGTGATTCAATAGTTTACTCTCTAAATATCACCAACAGTGGCCAAATCGAAACCAGATAAAAAAATTTAAAAAATCGCCAAATTAGTGCGACCAGAAGACTGCCGATATATCGCCAAGTGTCCGCCAAATTATAACACCACTTGAGTTTACATCGAAATTAACAATGATTTCCCTTCAAAAAGGGGCAAAAGACCCCCTTAGGAACATCCGAATGCAACCAAAAGGGAAGATGCACAACTAGACCCCACTAGGAGTCCGCGTACCAAATTTAAACTTTTTAGGACATACCGTTTTTGAGTTATGCGAGATACATACACACATACGCACATACGTACATACAGACGTCACGAGAAAACTCGTAATTAACTTGGGGATCGTCAAAATGGATATTTAGGGTGTCTGTACGTTCCTAGGCATATATCCACGTGTGGTCGAGTCGAAAAAAAAACCAACATTCATTCGGGGATGAGCAAAATAGAAGTCAAGGCCGATTTTTAAGTGAAAATGTTTTTGCTAATACAATACTTCCTTTTTTGTAAAAGGAAGTAAAAAGGAACATTCGAGAAGACGCCTTTTTGGCATGATCATAACGATGTTGTTTACGAAATTTAAAAAGTTTTTTTTTCTGAAAAAGTATGCATAAAAACATAGGATTTCACCATCTTTAAAATAATTTGACAAAGTTTAATATTTTTTGACAATTATTTTAACTGGTGCGCAGATTCAAATTCATTTTTTACACTTCTGCACATGACAATACAAGTGATGAAATGCCATTCACTGATTCCATTAACGCACAGTGCAAATTATCATAACCTGCAACGCGATTGACAGCAAAGTGTAAACAATTAGCACGCCAATATAGTAGCTTGCTAAAGTATATCACTTGTGCCATCATTAAAGACCACGCCTTATTTCCAAAATCGGGCATTTTAAAAAGATTTTAAAAAAATTAGTGTTGGATAAAAGCTTTTTTTCAGGTTCATGTTTTTTTTTTACTTATTCTACCAATTTTAGTGACTAAAAGTAGTAAGTTTGACTGAAGGAAACAACCCCATTGAGAAATCCGTCGTCAACTTGTACTGCTGCTCATTGTGGAATGAACCTTCTTACATAAGGTGTATTGTTAGATGACCTATTGTTGGATATGCATTCTCTGTTCACAAAGTACATAGACTAAAAATAAAAAAAAAGTTCCCAGAAGGTTTGCCCCTTAGCTACTTTTTGAAATTTTCTCTTGAACAAAAAATAAGTTAACCAATAGGATTTGCATTTGCCGTCTGCTTGGCATAAATTTTTTCTTGTCCAAGAAAAACACGAGATTGAGATCGCCAAATGATGCAATTCTTTGTTTACATATAGTCTATCTTTCCCGTAAATGAATCGATTATTTCAGAAAGGGCATAATTCCCATTTTTTTTTTTTTTTTTTCAAAATTGAGTTTGCTGTGGTTTTTCCATATTTGTATGTAGAGAAATAGACTAGTGTAGTAGGGAAGTCAATCCTTGTACAACAAAGCACTTTGTTTAGGGGTCACATTTTTCGTTTAGTGCAGAAAGGGTATAAGTCCGGGACTTATGATCTTTCTGCACTGAACGCGAATGAAGAAATAGCAAGACGCAATGTGACTATATGACAAGATCAATGAACTAGATTTTTTGGCGCAGTGAAGTAAAAACAGATAACTCTGATCTAGCATTATTGCGGTCATGGTAGGTTCGTCAGTTCGGGAGGTTACACGGGCAGGGCTGTATCCAGAGGGGGAGCCTGACGGGCCCGAGCGCCCCCCCCCCGAAACCCAAAATGTTTTGCACCGTAAAACAGAAGGTTTTTTTTTTAATTCCTAATGTCAGAAAAGGAAAATAACAAAGTTTTTTTATTCTTAATTTTGCTACTATTCAAAATTTATAATATTTTGAAGAAATACAGAAAAAGCAGTTCTAGTTCTCATTATCCGCAAGGCACACTTGAAATTTAGACCTTTAATTAGGACTCCCTGCTCTCTTTCCCTATTCAATTCAGGGCAGTCCAGGGTTAAGGCAGGCCCTTTTTCAGTTCGTTGTTTTTCAAGTCTACCAAACTGACTTCTGTGCACTTCCTCCTCCCGGGGAGTGCACAGAAATTTTTGGGCTGTCATAAATGTCTTTTTTGGGCCCCCTCCATATTGTTTCCCATATTTTCAACCCTAGGTTTAAAAATATTGGGCCCCATTTAAGCTTGGGCCCGGGCCAACAGGTGTCCTTTCTCCCCTCTGTGCACGACCCTGCCCTCCTCCCCCTATAACTCTTATAAAACTTACACTACTGATTTCAAGCCGGGGACTCCCCAAAGGATGGGTCCCTATTTTCCGATTAGGCGAGTATATTGTTACCAAGATGTGCCAAATTCAGCTCCTTGATACATCCTGAGTAAAAAATGCAAAAATCACGATTCTCGCGTTTTTGTAGCATAATTTTCAAGATCATTTTTGTGACTGATATGTTTCATATCTTGCATTTATTTAATGCCAAATTCAGTATCATGGAAGTTCTTTTGTTATTGCTTGTTTTTTTTTCTTACCTCTACTGCATACTGTTAATACCTTAAGTATGAGGAAAAAAAATAACACTTACTCTACTCTCTTTCATTTTCTGCGCTACTTGTGATTAAAAAAAAAGTTTGTTTCGAAAAATATTTCGTTGCATTTGTTTTTTAACTTAAAACGGGTGTGTCTTACAAAGTTATAATCATTTTGTAAGACTGTGCAATCAACTTCTGAAAAGTAAATAAAGAGCTTCAAATAATTTCAACTGTTCGAGAGTCTTTGAAAATTATTTAAGTTTTTGAAATTCCTTGAAAAGTTCTTCAATTTTGTACTTATCAAGAAAATAAAGTATGAATTGTCCAAATAGCCAGAATATTACTCTTCTGTTCTTATTTTCTCAATATCTACACCATTTCTTTTAAACTATTTTGTAGAATTTGCATACTGTAGGGCATTAAATGAAAAAATAAAATGGGAGTAGGGTTAGTGTTTAAAAACAAACTTCACTAAAAGCCGATATGAGCAGATGACTGGGTGCTTCTCTTTTCTCCTCTCTCGTTTTTCCTCTCTGTCCATTAATTTCCATGATTTGTCGAGCAAGCAATTTTTATTTTGTTTGATCTTGATTTGCAAAAGAATGTATAACTTTTGAAAGACTGTGTTTGCCTATTTTTTTTTTTTTTTTTCATATTTTTGTAGTCTCCATTACCTAATATAAGGCCTCAAAATACAGATTTTTTTTTTTTTTTTTTTCAAAAATTTCTCGGGGGAAAAACTCCCGGACCCCCTGAAATTATGGATGTTCTACATCCGACTTAAAGGGACACTCTCCTGTTATCCTTACCACTACAAGGTGAATAAGAAAAATAATAAGAAATTAAAATAAAATAACAATAGTCCAAACAGTGGAATCATTAAAAATCGAGACAAAAAGTCTTCTATGTTAACATTTTTATGAGTTTGGTGTGTCTATGTATACTATATGTGTGTGTGTGTTAGGGCAATGTGCTAATCCGGGCCCCTCCCGAAAAAATTTCTGGATACGGCCTTGTACACGGGGATTAGAAATCACAAAATTGGTAAGAAATTCGCTAATTTCTCAGGGATTTTAGTAACAACACTCTGGGAATTACGAAAAAACATTATGCTTTCAGGTATACACTGGTCAAAATAAGAAGAACCCTGCAGGAGACTTTTTTTAGAAATAACACTGAAGAAATTTAATAAAATTACTTATGGTTTTCCTCTGCGAGGATATTCGTTTCTCTTTTGCGACTGTGATTTTGAGACAGTAAAATGAATGTTAAATAGATGCGACAGATTATTACCATGTGAAATCCAATCTTTCATAAGTGAAATTCTGAAATTACATCAAGATTCACCGTTAAATCTTTTGAAAACAATGAAATCTGTAACTGCTAAAACAGGTGCTGTTAATTTTTTAAGAAGACTTACCTCTCAAGTTGAGATTTTGGAAAAACATAACTGGGTGACAAATGTTTTTAATTATCAACATTCACGATGTTTAAATATTCGATAGAACATCAAAGGAACGGTTTCAGGCTAGTTATTTTATAGACGGTTTTCAAGAAAATATTGATAAGTAACGCTTTTCGGCTGAACTACCTTTGCCAATACTGAGTATAAAGGGATAATTTTCATATTGTAGGAAGAAATAACAGATATCAAGATGATTATTCAGTGCAATTTTGAACATAGTCATACTAATATGTACATCGAACTTGGTACACAAAACTCGACTAGAGAAAATTAGAAAAAGCTTTCTATGGAGGATGTATTTGATGAATATAGTTTTACACACATGTTAAGCTTTTGCTTTTTTCCTCAATTTTTAGTTTTTGAATCTTTTCATTTTTTTTACACCAGACTTTATTATTTCAAAAAAACAAGACGAGAGAAAGAGGAAAAATACAAGCTGTATTTTCTTAAAATAATGAGTTTATGAACACGGACTTCACTAATTATTTTTATCACTTTGTTATATTACTTTTTATCATCACAAATCATTTTGAAACAAATCTGTTTCACTTCATTTACATTTTCATCACTCTAAACTAGTCTTTTAGGATATTTATTGCAGAAAGGGCATAAGTACAAATTCTAAAATACATTTTAATAAATTTCAGTGTCGAAATGAAACGTAATTTAAGGCGTGGTAATGATTCTACTTGTAGCTAGATCAGTCATAAAAATTTTTGTGGAATTCATTTCATTTTTGAATGAAATAATCACTTTTTACTGATTCCTGAAAAGTTGCATTAGTGGGACTTATGTCCTTTCTGAAATAATCGATTCAAATAAAGTTTAGAGACGGTGCCAAGAAAAAGTAGCGCCATTATAAATGGGAAATACATTTTACTAAACAACGTGTTTGTTGTAATTTTTTATTCTGCTGATAATCTATTTCTGTTAAAATTTATAATTTTTTTGAAGGCTATTCGGTATAAATTTCATTAATTTTTGTTGCTGTGTTCTTTTTCATTTACTTCACCTTTTGAGTAAAACATACGGTCCCCGCATTGTGAATTTCATGTCTCAAAGAATTTTTGGCTGACCTACCATAAAAAATCTATGAGTTTTTCACGTCTGTGCAAAGGAAAATGCTCCATTATGCTGTGTCATATAAATCATTAGCTCCTTATCATTTAATATTTAAAAGAAAACTGTTTCACGATACTTCTCAAATTACGAACCAAAGATCGCAAACTATTAATTTTAAATTAAAGGTTCGTATTTTAACTTAAGTTACATGAAAAACGTGCATCATTTCCATTCTCAGGAAGAAACTCAGCATAAGCTATAGTCCTATGGTAATTGAACCTATTGCTCTCAAGATTTATTATTATGTGTATTATGCTCCTAAGAAATACAGAACAGAAGAGTGATAATTTCAAAGCACATTAATTAACGTTTACGGCACCCATCCACCTCTAAACGGCTTTCCATAATAGTCGTATGCCGAGGCCATCGTGAACTTTATTCTTGGGCCCCAATCCAGCAAATTCCAGCGCCCCGCTGTAATCAATGCCCAAAGGACAATAGATCAGAGCATCTCTACAATCGGTGCACCTCCATAAATGTTATGGCGCGTAAATTTCCTCCTCTAATCCATAACCCACGTTTTAGAACAACGAAAACCTTCGACCTCGCATACTTTCGGAAAGGTCAAGCGTCGGAAGATAATTTAATAAGCCGCTTTTGATGCATGTGTTTACGCAGGAGGCTTTCGAATGCAAATGAAGTGCCCGGTAGCGCAATTTATCAGGGTTGACACCCCTTTCTGTTCCGAAATTCTTTCATTCAATATGCTATCGTCCCGTTGAAACGATAAGTTATTGTAATACTACAGAAAATATTTCCATAACTTTAAATAATGTCGTTCCTGGCTTGAACAACTATTTATTCTTTACTCACTACTGAAATTGAAGTTTACAAGTAAAATGTGTGATTTCGCCTAAATATAGGGTTGCTGCGAATAATCCGTTCATTTTCGACAAGCAGTTTATTCAAAATTAATGCACTAAGAAATATAAGGTCCGGCTGTGAAAATGACAGTTTTAAAAGCTTATTTAAAAGTTAATAATTAGCGTTATCTACTTGAAAACACACGGTAAACATAAAAGCATTTAGCTCTCGAATTCAAAACACTCTTACTTTCTGAAATTAATGTCTTTCAAATGTCCACCTGCGCACTCGATAAGTCTCAAAGTAATAATATACTTTGAGACTTATCGAGTATACATCGACCTTTAAGTGATAAAAGATAAGTAAATATAGAGCATTACCTGTTACAGTCTCTCTAAAGGAATTCGTAGAATGTCATCCTTAATCAGACACACATTTAAGGAATTGAAACATAGAATTCAGGAATAAATTTAACGAATTCGTGTTCAGATGCTGCAGCGGGACATGCACAAATGTTAACAGAAGACGTACCGAGAGGGTTCAGAAGAATGGCAAGCATCTTATGTCATTTTTAGGAAAAAAAAGAAAAATACCTGGGGTGTGAGTGTTTAAAATGTCAATGAATCTATTTTAACGCATAAGCACGCATGGATGCGAAGCCTGGCCTTCCCGGTTTGTTTTAGGGTTATGTTTTTATCGGATTCTGATTTTTTAAAATGATGTTTATGTTTTTTTTTAAATACGACTGGATTTGAACTCTTTATGTTGACTTCAGATTTTTTTTTTGTTTACTCGGAACTTAAGGCAAGATCTTACATTTATATTGCACGTGCTGGTTGATCCAGTGGAGTGTTTTTATTGATAGCCTTTTGGCTTCTATTAACATAGACGAATTTCCCAGCTTTAATTTTAGGTATAAGCTTCCGCTTATTCATCTACAGTGTAGCAGTTGGTGCGTCTTCCCAGTGCTATTCTGCTGTACGGGTTTTCGGTACTTATACATTCTTCTTTTAGCCTGTAGTATTAATTTTTCTTTCCACCATAAGGTAGAGTTTTCACTGCTGATGAGTATTGGCTCCATCTCTTAACTTTAGTTTTCCAGTTGCTTTGTATTTCAATTTTAATTTTGTTTCAGTTTACATTGTTTGTTTCTTTAAAATGCTTTCTAATCATGGGCGTCGCGGCCCGGGGGGGTCCAAGGGGTCCGGACCCCCCCCCCCCCCAATATTTGAGGACTGGACCCCCTTAATATTTGAAAATCGGACCCCCTCGATAATTGTCAAGATGAAATTTATTATTTTGGGGAAATTGTTTTTGCTTTGAAGACTTTAAACAGTTGCATAATACATAATTTACCATGTTTAATTCTTATCAAATAAAACGAAATGAACATCGAAAAAAAGAAAAAACTAAAAAAACAAAATAGGTGATGTGTATAGTGAACGGAAAGTCGGAAAGTGAACTCCAATGACAAACCATTGCTATGCTCTATGCGCACACTAGCTTCAGTGGAGGATGCTAGAAAGGGGACACCTTCTCCCTAGTGCAATGTCAACCATCCATAGTCGTGTCTCCCCAGCTTGAAAGTCATTCCAACGTATTTGTTGCTACTTAGGTGGAAACAACGGGACAACTTTGAGGTACTGAAACTAGATGGACAACTCCCCCCCCCCTCTCTTTTTTTTTACGACTCTCGTGCTAGCTTTATAAGTCAACAGAAGTCAGACGGGGATTTAAATTTCTGCCCCTTTTTTTCTTAACTTGTTTCTCGCCGCTTCCAGGTTTCTGTTTCGAGTTTTTCAGTGTCTGTTTCTCCGATTCAATTCAATTTATAGCGACCCCGAGGTTACCCAAACAAAATGAGACACCAGACCTCTTTGGCGGTTTTTTGCAGCTGGCAACAACACCCTGACCAAAGGATGCACAAAAATTTAAAAGACCACTGAACTGGTCAAAGGTTAAGTTTTGGGTAGAAAGGGAAAGGACGTGTCATGTGTTTGACATTATTTAACACGTGGCTTCAAAGTACCTTACCGAAGCGCGGTATCTCAAATGTGTTTGCGGCATCTCAAATTTGACCAAAAAAGCGTTACATTACAGAAAAAAAGAGGAGGAGTCTAAAAATTAACGTGCAATTTCAAAAGCAAATTGTAAGCCAGCATAACGATGGATACTATGGTGTCACTTCCGATAGACCAACGAAAAAAGAAGCGCAAGATGACCAGAAAAAAAAAGACAGAAATAATAAAAGGAGCTTCCCTATTGGGAAACGTTCCGACAAAAATAAAGATAATTTCATGTGGTCTTTTGGTCTCCTTGAGAGTAGTTGACCTGAAGAGCGCTCCTATTTTGGTAATTGGCTACTATTTTTTATAAAAATACTTTTTTTACATATTCGATCACGGCTATGGAGGTGGCTTGAAACGGGAAAATGTAACAAAAACCTTCTACATCAACTGAACCTGAGAAATTTTTAACTACTGAATCATCATCAATATCCACGGAACCATCTTCAAAAAGTCAAATGACCGTGATAGGTAAGTACCATTCTGTTTAATGTAATACATGTAGGGGCTCCCCGATTTTATACTATTCAGATGGTTACTTCTCGATTTTCCGAATGAAATTCCTAATTACCCACATCACTACATCTAATGAGAATACCTTTTTAATGCAATATTTTACAAAAAACTACTCGTAATATGAAGACTCGTCAGACAAAATTTTCTGGGAAAGTAAAGTTTATGAAAGTTCACAGTGACCTCCTATCGAGTAGCCCCTGAATGCCTGCTAATCAGGTATGCTTTACAGTCAATATTTTGACATTATGAGTCCTATCGTAGCTAATGCGTTCAACCTTCTCTTTTTTTTAATGTTTCATCTTTTATGAATTTTAATGAAATAAAAAATACTTTTAGTTATTAAAGCTTAGCAGAAAATTATCCATTAATAATCCTGCTTTACTGAACAAATTTTATTGAAATAACCATTTTAAAACTTATTGTCACGTGTCAGAAAAAAGCAGTTCATTTCTCTTTCCCATCGTCCGCTGATCAGAATTCAATTATACACCAAATGCTGTTTGTTCTCTGTGTAGGCCAGTACTTTTCAATCTGTAGGGTGTGCCTCTCAAGGCAGGCCTGTCACTTAAAGAGGATCAGGAGGGGCGGCACTTTCCCTGCTGACTTTGAGAAATCAGAAATTAATGTATTTACATGGGCATGGTTTTAGCTGTTTTTTGGTTTCACATGCATTGAGTGTATGGAGGATTTAACAAAAAAGCAAAATTTTAGTGCATTTGTTACAAAAAATCTGAAAAAAATTAAGAGAATACTTTAAAAGGTTGCGTTATTAAAATATGATATTATGAGAGCTTAATTATTTGTGTCTTATTTTATTTTTGTAGTTGTGTTTTTCGTAGGTTCGTGAATATCATAACGGTGAATGTTATACTTTAATTTTTTAATTAAAAAACATCAAATTAAACTCCTTCGAATCCAACTTGTACCAAGAACTTAGAGTTGCACTATGTCATATAAAAATTTAATTATACAGTTGTCGCGGCTTATATATGAGTCACATTTTGTTCTAAACAGCTTTAATTCCATAAAGCGGCTGATTCAATAAAGCTGGATTTCGTTTTTGATGATTTCATTTATTAAGAACGGTTAATTCAGTTGTCCACTGTTTCAAAATGTTGAAAATTTGGTGCGGCTACTCTTGGTGTGCCGTCCTTCGTCGTGTAAAGCTGAAAGAAGCTTCAGTGCGCTGAGAAAGCTGAAATTGTATCTAAGGTCAACTATGACACAAAAGCGGTTGAATCATGTTGCTTTATGTTACGTTCACAAAAACATCTTGGACGAAATTGATCACAACAAAATAACACGGATATTCGTATCCCATGCGCAGTCTAGAAAAAATGTATTTGCTGGTATTTAATTTTTTTCTTATTGTGTAAGTATGTAAATCAAGATGTACCCGTTTGAAAGTACTGTATTAATTCTAAACCCCCATTTCTATTTGATGTCAAGTTTTTGTCTCATATATATATATATATATATATATATATATATATATATATATATATATATATATATATATGGGTCATTCTCACAAAAAGGTGAC
The DNA here is from genome assembly GCF_026930045.1 of Uloborus diversus. Lineage (NCBI taxonomy): Eukaryota > Metazoa > Arthropoda > Arachnida > Araneae > Uloboridae > Uloborus > Uloborus diversus. The sequence goes on from NC_072732.1 coordinate 136,795,770, forward strand.
TTTTGCAGTCCCTTAGTAATAAATAATAAAAACTTCAGTATATTCCTTAATATTTTTTTCATGTGTTTTAGTTAAGTTTTTAACTAATTAATTTTATGCATGACAATTAAATAAATTTAATATTTCAGTTTTATTTTTTAATAAATGTTGCTTTAAAATCCCCTCCGTGGACGTCCCTAAGTCTGTGAGACAAAGCAATTTGTAATTGGTCTCAAACTGTTTAAATTGGTTTTAAATATCTTTGATTGTATTAACTAGCTAAGAGTTCTAAGATGTTTTTAAAATAATTTTTTTTAAAAATAAATTATATTTATAAAGAAAATGACTCATAAACTTTGTCCCTAAGATTGGAGTCTCCCTCCGTGGACACTTAAAATAACTTAATAAATACATAATAGAGGGCATCAAAAGTCAAGTCCTTATAAGGTAAATGGTAGGATACTTAGCCATTTTGTTTTCTAGTGATCAACTTTAGTTCTCTTGTACACGTGTTGGATTGTTGTGTCTAAATCTGGTTTGGCAAAGTTCTTAGTGTATTCTCCGTGGTCATCATACAAAAGGTAAAATAAAACTGTTTTGTATTTGAAACACCGTTTTTAGATAGCAAAAGTACTATATTTGATAAAAAGAAGCATTCCATTTTTTTAACTTTAAAATCAAAACTCTGAAAAATTCAAAAGCTTACTTTTGTCTCCTCCGTGGACGTGGCATGTCCACGGAGGAGATGACGTGGTCCACGGAAGAGACAAAGCCTTAGAAAAAATCATAATAAATTTCAGTTTGCTAAACAAAATATAGGGCAATCTTGTTTTGTATTTTTTATAGAAAAGAAATTAAATTCGACTCTTAAAGAAGTTCATTTTGTCAGTTTTTATGTTAAATGATTTCTGTAATGTTTTATATATACTATATATATAGATATATATTCTTTTAATAGTAGAAAAAAATGGCAAAACCAAAAAGTAAAAAGAAGTCAGACGTTCAAATTTGAAAGAGGAAGGAACAAAAGAAACTTAGCATGAGACGTGCTAGACAGAAATTAAAAAAAAATCCTCTTATGTTTGAAGAAAGTAAGAAAAAAGAGAGAGAACGTTACTACCAAAGAAAGGCTAGTGGAAAAATTAGTTCAATAAATGAATGAACGTGGAAAAAGAAAAATAAGAAAACTTTGGAAAGAAAAAGCAGGGAAATATCGTAAACAAAGAAAATTGGAAGGAACTGAAGAATTAATTATAGATACACCTCCAAGCACCTCTTCTCAATTGGATAATAGTAACAGTGCCATGGAAAACAAGAATTCTGGAATTTTGAGAGGAAAAAAAACAATAAGAAAAAACCGTTATAAACTAAAGAAGAAGACAGAGGAATTAGAAGAGAAAAACAAAAAATTAAATACTAGACTTGAAAAGTATAAGAAAAGATTCAGCAGATCTCAGAAAAGTGAAGAAAAGAAAAATGAATCACCACGAGAAAAAGTTCGAAGAGAATTGAATAGTAAAGATAGAAAAAGCAAATCCAATGTGTTTAGAAAATTATTGTTTGCTGAAGCTATTGGCAGACAGATACAAACTAACTTCAAAAGCCAAAAATCTCACAAAGTGAAAAAGACAATGCTACAAGTTTTGTCTGGTAAAATTATGAAAAAGTATCGACTACTCAATAAGGTAAAAAAAATAACCTCAATCAAAATGCTTAGCAATTACGGTAATCAAACTCTTAGTTATCAAACTTTTTGTCGTCTCCGACCTTTTTGAATCTTATTTTCGAAAGTTTCCTATCGGGAGACATGTTTATGCAAAGTTCACGAAAACATAAAGCTTTTAATAGTAAAACTACATAGTCTTGTTATTATAAATGAAAAAAATATATCTCAAGTTCTTAAAGCAACATGTTGTGATCCTCAGAGAGAACTTTGCCTAAATCGTAAATGTGATACCTGCAAATTAAAAGAAATTAAAATAAATGACTTTCAAGATGAACCTGTGCTACTTCCAAAATGGGTTAACAAAAGTGGATATTGAGAGTACAAAAAAAGAATTAGTGAAATTATTTTTTTCTGATATCATCAAATTTTTTAATCATACATCTAACATTGCACACCAATATCAAATGATTTCAAAGATAAAAACAAATTTGAAGAGGAATGAAATCCTAATGCATATTGATTTTTCCGAAAATTACATATGTAAGCTTCACAGAGAAATTCAAACAGTCCACTTTGGTGCTTCAAAGCCACAGGTAACTAACTATACATACTTGTGTTGTATATTGTCATAAAGATATTAAAGAAAGTCCTATTTCATATGGAACAATCAGTGCATGTAATATTCATGATGCATCAGCTGTTACTGCTCATTTGCTTTCACTCAAAGATAATTTAAAGTCTCTTATACATGATTTAAAAAAAAAATCATTTTCTCAGTGATGATCCCAGTGCTCAGTACAAAAACAAAACACTGTTTCAGTTAATAGGTGGCTATTTATCCTCTCAGTTTATTGTGGAGGAAATTCACTGGCACTATAGTGAAAGCTCTCACGGAAAAGGTGCTCCAGATGGAGTTGAAGCAGCAATAAAAAGAACAGCTGACAATTTAGTTGTCCAGAAAACAGATACCCCAGACTGTAAAACTTTAGTTTCGGTACTTCAAAAAAAAAATGTAAGAATGTAATAATAAAAAATGTTGAAGAAAGTTTTATAAGTGATGTAGATAAACAAAGTCCAAAGCATATTTCACCGTTTCCAGGAACAATGAAAATTCATGAACTTGTATTTAAAAAAGACCAAATAAATATGGAAGCAAGATACCTCACCTGTCTAAGTTGTGGTGATCAATGTAAACATTACCATTTGGGATTAATTCATCGAGAAAGAATAAGAAACAAACCAAAAATCAATGATTATGTTGTTGTTCAGCAGGGATGCCCAACCTATAACCTGCGGGCCAGAAGCAGCCCAGGAAGCTTGTTAAATCGGCCTTTGGCAAGTTCTTCAAAAAGAAAATGATTTTTTTTTTCTGAATTAAAAAAAAATCTTTTGACTTATTAGGGTTTTTTTTTACTCATCAATGAAACTAAGAACATACTTTCAATATTTTTTTTCCAACTAAATTAGGTTGCACTTTAGTGATTTTGTTACAAATGCAAGGATGTTGATTTTTTTTTCAATAAAATAGGATATTCATAAAGAGCGAGGTCCTGAGTCTTTATTTCAAAAGCCTCCACATTTTAATTTGTTAATGTTAAGTAAGAGTCACATAATAGTTCATATAGCTTTAAAACGCATGTTTACTTTCATAACAATCTTTATTGACACTTTCTTACATAAAAAATATCCTCCGTTGACTATTGTATCCCCTCCGTGGACGAGGTGGGATTTAAAATATTTGAAATCTTTTTAAAAATAAAATAGAAAACTTAACCACTACTAGAGGGACATAATTTATCAACAAACAAAAACATTTATGCAATTTTTATTATTTTTTTATTTAGTTTTGTTAAAAGAATTTTTTTGGTCTATTTGTACCTTTTCTGTGAGAATGACCCATATATATATATATACGAATTTTTCTTATGCAACTTGAAAATGACAGAGTCAGAATGGTCCCCCCCGAAAAATTTCAGCTGACGACGCCAATGTTTCTAATAATGCTTTTCGTAGCTTATTTGGTTGGCTGCTTCAGCGCATCTTTAAGCTTTGGGTTGGGTATTTTCGTAACTTTGAAAATGTTTTTGCTATTATGTATGTATGTATGTATGTATGTATTTGTTTATTTCCGTATTTTATGTAAAAGCTTCTTATTTATATTGACACTTAATTTTGTCAAAAATGATGTGATTTTCATTAATAGGTATCTCCCACTTGGAAAATTTTGCAAGTTGATCCCCTCTCAGGTTTTTTTTTATTTTTTTTTTTTTTCGCGAAAAAATACCATTAATATTTTCATTATTATTATTATTATTATTATTATTATTATCATATTATTACTATTATTATTAAATTATTATTATTATGCGTCTGTTTACAAATGTGTACATCTTCAATTAATGAAAATGTAATTATTTAAAGAATTCTTCGATTTTATAATTTTTCTTCTCATCAATATATTTTTTTTAAAAATGCTCATTTGAAATGGTATTTAATATTTGCTGCAAAACTTCTTTCAGAACGGTGAATACGAAGAAATGATTAAAATCAACAGGTATCGATTCAAGAGAAATATTTATAAATATAGCGCCATCTATTAGGTTTGTTTTAAACTAAAACTATCGCGGCTTTTGGGTTTTCTTTCTTTGAACAGCAAGTAAACAGAAACAAAATTAATGATTTTATTTTATTTGTTCTTCTTCAAATGTACACGCTACAATCTAGCTGATATCAAGCACCAGTACATAAAATTTTTGCAGCAAAAAACACATGCAGAGTCGGCAGAACCAGTATATTCCAGATACCGAATTTGCAAAAAAGTTTTAATTTAAATACAACTGAGTTTTTTTATTCAGTTAAGTCAGCAAAACCTTTTTCTGCGAATATATATATATATATATTCGCAGAATATATATATATATATATATATATATATATATATATATATATATATATATATATATATATATATATGATAGCAATATAAGGATTGAACAAGAAAGAAAGACTTGCCATAGGGGTACTGAAAGTTCAGAATAAGAACATTGTCATGCTGATATTCTAGACTTTCAGTACCCCTATGGCTAGTTTTGTGAGATGCCGGGGACAAGTGCTGCGTTTATAGGCAATTTCGCCAGCAGCACTCACGGAACATCTCATGTTTCTTCCCTACCCTTGGAGAGTACCCCCTGATGAGGCCCCAGGGTATTTTGGGATTTTTTTCATTTTTTCGTTCGTTTAAAAAACATTTTCTTTCTTGTTCAATTCTTATATTGCTATCAAATTTGTTGTCTACCAGTATCATAGAGCCGCCTATGGTGCATATTGAACTGAGTAGTGAGGTTCATTTTGGTTGACTTGTCCAGATTATAAATACACTATATGATAATGTTTCTTATATATATATATATATATATATATATATATATATATATATATATATATATATATATATATATATATATATATATATATATATATATATATATATATATATATATATATATATATATATATATATATATATATAGAGAGAGAGAGAGAGAAGAAAGGAGACAAGTTAAACCTGATAACATTTGGTCTTGAGTTAATACTTTAAAAACTTCTCCACTTTGTGTAAAGGTGTGTATTTAGTGTAATTTTTTCCATCAGTCATAAGTTAATGTTTCAATACAGATATTTGATTACTAATAATATTTATCTATGAAAGTAAAATTTAATTATTTTCTTAATAAACTGAAATGTTTTAATACGGATTAATATCATGACTTACATCCTTACTAATGTGGACAAGCAATTATACAAGCACTAGACTTACAGACATTGAATTTCTCAGAATTTTTTAAGAAAAGGGCAAAAATTGACTAAAAAATCCTGTGTATTTCACCTGAAAAGTCGCCAAGGCACGTTTCAAGCAACCATTGTAACTCTAAAGTGCAGGTAATTAATATCTTTAAATATCTATAGTTGGAGCGAGCCTAACCTGGCAGCGTCGTAATGCTTTTATCAGAACTTGTGCAGCCTTCACAATGCTGTCAGGTTAGGTTTTCCTCAACTATACATAAAAAGCGATAAAGCACTGTAAAAGTTTTTCACAATTTATTTTATAGTATAAAAAAAAGAACAATATGAATTAAACAACCTTATCTCAATAACATAACAGGTACAGACTAGATAAACAAATAAATAATGGCTAGCATACAATTTTACAAATTTATAGCCAAATGCTTCGATGAGTTCTTAAATCGCAGCAGAAACCTTCGGAACTTCCCAATGATAATTTAATCCATAATTGACTAATGTTTTTAATGACTTCGAGGAACAAGTTCTGTCACTTGACCCGCACACTTTTTCTCATGCCATGAAGAAAATCTTATATAATTAAAAACTGAGCGCATGTATCTATGTATGTACCTATGTATCTATGTTCAAGTCAGGGGCGGATCTAGAAGGGGGCCATGGGGGCCATGGCCCCCTCCCAAAGCCTTGCGATTGCAGGAATTTATTTAAGAAAAAAAAAGAAGAAAAATATGAGAAGATAACAAAATTTAACGCATGTATTTTGCTGAAAAAGAAGTAGATACCTTAATTGGGAGATAAATTATATCCCTATCCTCAAAACAAAACTTTTATTTCCAAAATTTTTCTCCATCTTTTACGTCATTTCTTGATTCCAACTACAGACACTTGGACGTTCTCTAAATGCTGAGTTTCTCAGAGTATACCTATTGTTCACAAGACCAAAGAGAGCCTAAATTTTCGTTTTTATGGCTTCAATTTCGAAACTAGGAGGAGAACCCCTTTTTCCCATGCCGTTTCACAAATGCCTTGAAATGTAGCAAAAAATTTGCATTTTAAGTCCTTTATTTGGGAAAAATGTCAACGGAAACTAGCTTATCCAGCCCTTATCACTTACCTTGCTTAAAAGCAACTTAAATGATTTTTTTGCGACTTCAGTTACAAACGAGTTTTGATAGGATCCCCTCCCTCCCTAGTTTATATCGTGATGATAGCTTTAAAAGTAGGTTTTTTGGAGGAGCTCACGAATCTTCCATCCCTTTCTAAAATATGTATAAATATAGTTAAAAATCGAATTTTTAGAGCCTCAAAGGCAAAATATTTCCAGGAAGGAAGGATTCTAGGCACCTTCACACTTCCTTAAAGAGCACCCTTCCTCTTCTAACTTCTCAATGTATAATGACAGAATATTTCGGTTTCTAAGATTTATTTTCAAAAAGTATTTTGGGGCTAGCGCCCGAAACCTGATCTTTCTCCGTACATCATCAAAAATAGACAAAATGCGTTTTTAGTTTCCTGATTTTCAAAAATTACTCTTAAATTTAAATTTTGAAACATTTTCGAGGGAGATTCCTAAATCCACCCTCTCACCTAATGTCTCGATACCCCGAAAATTGAGTTTTTAAAACTTCATTTTAATAAAATTTCTGGGGAGTTATCAGGGCCCAATTTCCCAATAGGCAGAGTAGGCAGCTGCCTAGGGCGGCACTTTTCAGGGGTGGCAAATTTGCTATTATAATACACATTTTTTTAATTAAGTTGTTATTCTTGAAAGTAAAATATTAGCATTCTTTCATTTTCCACAGAGACAATTTTTTCTTGTAATTAATAATGATTACTTTCACACATCTTATGAAAGTCAAATATTTTTCAATCATGGTATTTGCCGAATCGTCAGCAAAATTTGCCGAATAAAATGTTTTTGGGAGATCACTGTGATCATTTCATCGGGGCACCTCAGAATGTGAAACGCCATCATTTCTTCATAAGTTTGACAGTTTGAATCTGAGGAACACTTTTTTACGTTTTTTTGAGTCAAGGATATTTTGCTTCTTTTAGGGGGGGTGGCGGCAGATTTCAAATTCGCCTAGGGACGACATGGAGCTAAATTCGGCCCTGGGGAGTTTGTTCAAAAATTTCGGATGACCCCTCCCAAAACAATCGGCTGGATCCGCCACTGGTTCAAGTTACTTCTCTCGACCATTGAACCAGGTATCAATAGATTCGTAATTTTCCCGTCTTTAGGTTGGGCTATATAACATAACTCTGATAATAATTAGCGGAGAGATCAATTAAAAACTTTTTATTATCACATTTAGATTTCGACATAAAATCGCTATTTTTCAAATTATTATTCAGTGCTTCAACTCAACTTCCTGTAACACTGCTTTTATTAAAATTTGTAGCATGAAGAAAATCATTGAGAAGAAAGATCTGTTGACATTTTTTCTCTTGAATATGAATAATAACAAGGAGAAATAACAGTGATTATAAAGTTATTTTGTTAATACTCTTGTTTTGTTAATAGTTCAAGCCTGAACTTAAACCAATGTGTATTACGCTTTTAAACTGATGACTTGAATCAACGAAATCTTTTAAACCTCGAATTATTTAAAACGATTAAAATGCCCAAAATCCACAAAAAAAATAATTTCTTAAGGTCAGACTTGAAAATTTTTTGTTTAATTTATTAACAAAATTAATTTGTCTGCTATAATTTTTCATTGGTTTTGGCAACGATTACAAAGCAACAACGTCACTTCCGTCACACAAAAAGGTTGCGGTTCAGAATTTCAAAGCCATCGCATAAAAGTTTCACTACAAAATTGTAAAGCAATAATAACTCAGTTCCACGGCATATTTTGCTTGTTATAAAGTTTTTTCGCCATTTTCAATAAAGAACGAGTTTTGCCAAAAACAATGAAGCCATTCGATATAAGGTTTCAAAATAATTTTTCGATTTTCCTGACCTCACTAATTATTCAGAATCGTGCCTTTTATGCGAACAAATTGAATACTTTGAAGCCAGGTCCACGCTGCACTTTTCAAATTAAATCTCTCTCTCCAGCGCTATCTATTTTACCTTTTAAGATTAAAAATCATTTTAAATTCTCCATTTGATTTGACTAATCTTGGCGAAATTGGAGACCCGCCTCTTACATCTTGTTCCGCTGTGTTTTTTAGTGTTTTTCCCATTTCCGCTGTGCGGTGTTTGAATTTGAAAACTCATTACCGTGAAAGGTCGAGTTACAGAGGAAATGATTTTCTAACTGCGTTGAAATTCGAGCGATATTTAAAGAAAGAAAAAAAGGAAGTACTTGGAATTAACTAGAAATAAAACACCCATTGATTTTATACATCGGAAAAAAGAAAGAGGTAAAGTTTCTGGAATGGAACGATGTAAAACGATGTTTCTAAATTGGTTAAATTTTCCTGGAACTAAGTCTCCTTTTTTTTTTTTGTAATTCTAAATCGTTTTTCTTATTTTGAAATACTTCATTTCGTTCATAGAATCTTTTGTAACTTTAGTTCTCCTCAGCTGACGCAATAAGAAAGAGTTTAATAAATATTGTTAGGAACTTATGAATTTGTTTTTACTGTAGTGATGACAGAATACAGTGGTTTAAAATTGGACCGTATTTGTTATTCGTTCTTATTCATACGTGAGTTGTCTCCTAGCCGCATAGTTTAGAGAGAAATTGTTTTTTTTTCAACTCGACTCAAAATAAGAACAACTTGCCATAATGGAGTGTTTTTCGTTTGGCAAATGAGGTGATCGCGGAGTTTTAAGCTTTAATGGGCTTGAACTTTTCATTGTGTAAACTTAGTGGTTGAATATCGCACTCCGGCAAAGAAAATGACACAAAACAGCATTGGAGAAAATCAAGATTTTACGCAGTATAGCGGAATCCGCTTAATTGGACCACCGGTTTATCGGACCAGTCGTTTATTCAGACCGAATCTTAAAGAACCAAAACAAATCCCATTACACAACCCTAATATTATTCGCTTATTGGGAGCTACTTAGTAGCTTTAAGTGATTTAGTCCCAAATATCACAATGCGCACAAAACCGTCATGATGTGATGTCTAGAGGTTAGTTTTATGTGTCTAAATTAATAATTCATACTCAAAGTTAGAAAATTTTTCTAAGTTATGAAATTTTAATGATGTGTCACTATTGATAATATCGTTTTTGCGTCACCATGCACCAGTTATGTAAGCTAACTTTGAGCGAGTTTTGAGGCATGAAGGAGCACTAAATTTAGATTTTAAATCAATATTTAGTACACTTTCCAAAATTTTGAGTTGTGTCACTTTCTTTGCCGGGGTATCAGTATTTTAATACCGCGATATATCGCTCTCAAAATATCGATATTTTCGATATATCGATACATTTATGTCGTTAAATTCAACATTTTATGGAGGGGGGACTGCAAAACCTATTACATAAGTATCTGCAACAGAGAAAAGCCATAGCCCATCTTGGTAAATAAATATTTTAGCAATTTATTCGAATAATATAAGTACAGTAAGGATTCTCATGTGTTTGTGTGTCAGCGGGGGGGGGGGGATCATGAGGCAGATTATACCACAAAATCGTTTGGAGAAATTATTTTAGAAGAATTTAAGTCTTTTTATTAGTGGGTCGCCATTCTTGAGGGAAAAGGAGACTTGGTAAAATTGAGGGGTGCCATTGCAGTCGGGGGGAATGGGCACCCCCAGTTACATCATCAGCATATTAAGATATGCTATAGAGAAACGCCATTGGACATCTTGAAAAGAAACTATTCCATCGGTTTTTTCGAATAATAATAGCTATAAAGCAGGCGTGACCGTTGGAGGGAGGGGGGGGTGTTGATGCTGAGTATACAATTGAAATTATCAGAAAAGTTATTTTAAATGGAGTTTAGTCTCTTCAATAAAAGGTCGCGTTTTGGGGGAAGCGCGATAAATTTGAGGGGGGAGGGGGATTTATGCGAATAATAATAGCAATATCAATATATAAGAATAACAGCCCTTGCAGGGGGGAGGAAGGTCATGAAGCAGACAATGCTATTAAATTTTTTACAGAAGGATTTTAATCCATTAAAAAGATGATGGCGTTTTTCTTTTTTTTTTGGGCGGGGGGGGGGGCTTGGTAAAATGAAAAATGAGGGGGATGATCACACTTATAGGGGATTTTCAGCCCTAGCATTATGATCTATGTATTAAGATCTGCAATGGAGAAAAACCTACGAAAATCTTAAAATGTAAATATTCCAGCAATTTATTCTAATGCTAAAGTTGGGGTGCCCGTTTGAAGGGGTAGGGGCATGAGGCTGACAATACCACTGAAACTATCAGAGGAGTTACTTTTAAAGAATTTTAGACTCTTCACTGGGGGAGCCCGTTTTTTTCGGGTGGGGCGGATGACGCTCAGTACAATTGAGGGGTGTCGTCACAGTTGGGGGGGGATGTGCTTTCCTAACTATATTATTTGTATATTGAGATCTGCAATAGAGGGAAGCCATCGGACATTTTGAAAACTAAATATTAAAGTAGTTTATCCCAATAATAATTGCTAAAGCAGAAGGGGGGCATGAGGCAGACTATGTAACAGAAAGAATCAGAGATGCTATTTCAAAAGGATTTAACCTTTTTTTTTTTTTGGAGGATTTTTTTTTGGGGGGGGGGAGGAGCTTGGTAAAATTGAGTGGGGAGCAACGCATTTGGGGAGAATAGGCACTTCTAGCTACATGATCTGCAGTAGAGAAAAGTCATCGTAAATCTTGATCCGTAAATATTTCAGTAATTTATTCTAATAATAATAACTGAAGTAGAAGTGCCCTTCCTTGGGGGGAGGGGGGAGGCATGAGGCAGACTTTATCACAGAAATAATTAATGAAGGTTTTTTAAACGGAGTTTAGTCTCCTTAATGAGAGGTCATGTTTATTTTCGGGGGGGGGGTCGTTTTAATTGAGGGGGTCATCTTTGGGGACGCACTTGGACATATTTCTATGCATATCAAGCTATTCAATTAATAAAAACCCTCGGTAAGTAATATTTCTGTAATTTTTTAAATAATATTCGCTACAACAACCCTCCCCTCGCTCATGTGGTGAGGGGGGTCGCAAGCACAGACCAAACTGTTGAAAATTTACAAAGTGTACTTGAAAATTTTCAAGTCTTTGTGAAACAGACCTCATTATTGGGAAATAACATTTTTAGGGGGGGGGGAGAAGGTGCCATGTAAACATTCGAGGAGGGTAACTCCCATATTTAAATCATGTGCACATTAAAATTTTTCTTCCTTTACACAATTTGCAAAAACCATACAAGTTCAGAACTGCAAGTTTATTATCGGTTTTCTGCAACAATCGATGAACCTGAAATCCTAATATATGCTACTCCTACTCCGCAACCTATGTTTGATAAGTCTTATCAAATGAAGTATCGGATATTGAACGAAAAAGATATAACCCCGCTAAGTTTCGATACCACTTCGAGACCATTTCCTTGAAAAAAAAAACGCGCGAAAAGCGACGGATCGAAATGCTTGACTTCTCGGATACGGAAACTTACGTACATTTTCGAATTGCGTACTCTAGTAAAAACTGCTTAGGAGTCATTTTTTTAAAGCTGGACACTTTTGATAGTTGATGTCTTCAATTTTCGTAGAAATTTCAGGATGAGTTAGTGGATAATGATAAGAAAAAGTGAAGTTTCTTTTTCTAAAAAACTGATTTGTTTGTCCTTGAGTAGGGGTCAAAGTTTAAGGTGGTGAAAAAAAAAGGGCTAAATCAATGATTGCTTTGCTTCAAAAACAATGAATGAACCAAGCCAATTCTTTCAAATGTGGATACTACTTGATACTAGGTACATATTAGCACAAATACTTTGGTGGCTCACTCATGGCTTTGGGGGCAAAGGTCTATTGGAATTACTACTTTTTTTACTTTTTTGCCTTGTTTAGGCCCCTATATATACGAGCCGAAGCAGCAGCTTATGATCAGCAATTTTGGATCGGAGCGCGTATTTGAGTGGATGTCCTTTCTGGCAAGTTACCGCGTTTGGTGATTTTTCCCTGCGAGCAAGTATTAGCGGCACGTGGATTGTTTATTAAATAAAATACTATTTTTGGTCACCCGAAACTTTGCTGTGGTAACCCTAGCTCCGCAACAATGAAAAGTCCGATCCAAAATGGCTAAATTTAAGCGAATACGTCGGCGGCTCTAGTTTGCCCCAAGTCGATTGTCTGAAAATTGTGACGCACAACAATATACGCAAAATTTAAAGAATAATTAACTAGTAACGCCTTTCGTCGAAAAGATCGATAGTTACAAGGTAATGAGAACTTAGTACATTCTGAACTGCAAAATATTTAATTATCTGACATTTTTCGTTCCTCAATCTCCCTAGCATTCAGAAGTTCAAAAACAAACTTTCTTCCAAATACCTGGAAGCCAAAATTAAATTGCTTCCAAAGTATCAGGAGAAGCGAATTTTTATGAACTCTAATAGAAGCTGACAGCATGAGATCTCACAAAGTAGACTGTTTTTCGTTACCGTGAACAACGAAACAGGCTGGAACTTTCCTTCATAAGCGATCTAGAGATGATCACGTGACGGCATGTCGTCCAATCGCAAAGCAAAGATGAAAGTGGATGGAAAACGAGGCAAGGGGGGGGGGACTGAAATCAATTATGAAAGTCCTCATCTTGTTGCTATGGAAACAGTGTCGTCGGATGAGATGCGGATTCAACAGGCTGATGAAGGAAGAGGGATAAAATCTACGGAAAGGGGGGAATTCTTGTCCCCCCTTGCTAAGTTGTCAGTGACAGCCGTTGCTTTTCCAACCGTCGGCCCAACCGCAGTGTTGGCAATAGAAACTCAATGGCTGTGAATAACACGAGGTTTTTTTTTTTTTTTTGTATTCCATTTTTTTACTGCTACAGTTCTTACATTATCTTGGTTATTGTGTGTACACACTATTCAAGACAGTTTTTCCTGAATGAAAGACAAAATGGTATAAGGCAGTGTGAGCAAGTCCCGTGCAGTGCGATGAACCGTCTCTAGCAATTTGTTGAAAGTTATATTTATATTCTTACTAGCTGCATTGTCCGGCTTTGCAGGGTCTACCTCGAAAATAAAAGTTATGTCAAGTTACGCGTGTTTAACAATCAGGCTTCAATGGGATCGTTCCCAAAATTTTAAAAGTATTTTTTCCTGAAAGAGCATGTTTAAAAACATAGAATCTGACCATTTTTAAGTAATTTCTTTAAGTTTAATATTTTTAAAAAATTACTTAAATCGGTGCTCTTTCGTCGTTTAACGCTTCTGCCGATGACATCACAAATGATGAAATGCCATTCAGTGTTGCCATTCACAGTCCAAAATATTTAATCCGCATCTATACTCAGGTGTATTGGCAACGATATGGTTGATAGCAAGCGTAGAGCGCAATTGTAATTCGCTTCTTGATTATCATAACGTGGAAATGCGGTAGAAAGATGCGCCATAGTTCATCATTTGTGACGTCATAAAGACCACGCCTTGTTTGAAGAATCGGACATTTTTGAAGAATCTCCCCCCCCCCTCTATTCCCCCTTATGCTATTAAAGAAGCAATAAAATATTTCGGTATTTGCTTATTAACACAGCTGTGCTAAATTTGGTGATACCTCATATCACAATATACGAGGTGTCCCAAAAGGTCGTTTACAAACTTAAGATGCTGGTCTTTCATATCATGAGGAACAAGATATACATAGGAACATGTGTTCGCAAACGCAATGCTGGCGCACTATATGCACACAAAGTCAGACACTAACGGATGCAAACCATGCCGCATATCTATTACACAAAGACGGCTTTACACAACATTTTAGTTTTTAAGGAAAGCTTAAAGCAGTTGCTAAAATTTGCGTCCCGCCAGCTCTCATAATCACGTTGCAACGACAACGCAGCGATCGGTGAAATCTTGTCAGACTGGATCGTTAGGGGTCATTCATTAATTACGTAAGGATGATTTTGGCAATTTTTGACCCCCCTCCCCTATATAAGGGTAAGTAAGAATTTCACCCCCCACCACCCACCTTACGTAAGACTCTATTTTGTATTATAAAATAATGAATGTTGCATCACTGGAATCGTTATTAAATTCATTATTATATATATATTTTTTTTCAACCTTTTTGTGCTAAGAAATATTTACAAAAAGAAGTGTAGACTGAACATTTTTTCGAGAAATAATTTTTGTATACGATGCGATACTAATTAAAAATAAGGAATGCCATACACAGTGCGAATCGTTTCTTATATTTTACACTATTCATTCTTTGTAAAACAAATAAAAACCAGCTAATCCCAATACTTTTTTTACCTTCCAGAAGCAAATGAAATATGATCCCTACCAAAGCACTTGACCGCGCGATTTCTAATATAAAATATCAACTTGGAAAATATTACATAAGAATGGGTATGACCCCCCCCCCCCCCAAGTAAGGGCTTTTAGAGATTTTTCCAACACCCCTCCCTCTTGGGACCCTTGCGTAATTAATGAATGGCCCCTCATTACGACGGTCGGTACTTAGTCGTTGCGACGCGTGTATGACAGCTAAAGGCAGCGAATTTCAACAACAGCAATAAGCCTTCCCTGAAAACTAAAATGTTGTGTAAAATCGTCTTTGTGTGATGAATACGCGACAAGTTGTGCATCCGTTAGTGTCTGACTTTGTGTGCATGTAGTGCGCCAGCATTGTATTTGCGAACGTATGTTACTATGTAAATCTTGTTCATCATGATATGACAGACCAGCATGTTAAGTTTGTAAACGACCTTTTGGGACACCCTGTAGTATAAAGGTACATTTAAAAAGTAGAAGAGATAATACATTATAATTATATAAGATGTGGTTAAAATTTGCCCGTAATCGTAAACTGTAAACATAAAAATTATCTATGATATAGCTTAATTAATAGTAAATATGGACTAAATTGGGAGTGGGTTTTGGGAATTGCAAAAGAGATAAAGTTTTTAAGGGGAAATTTTATCAACAAATAAGATATTTTTTTTCTTGGCATTTGCAAAAATATCAATGATATCATTGTACTCTAGATTCTGAGTGAAATAATCATTTATTTTTAATTGCTATTATAAATTAGGGGATTTTGGGCCCCCTGAAATCTAAGAGGGGCCTGTGCCCCACGTGCCCCTGCGGTAATCAGGCTCTGCACGTCCTACATGTTTCACTGAGGGACGAGGTAATAACTTGACTGTTATGATAAGTTGTCTTATAAGTCAATTCACCCGCAGACTAATCAAAAACAAATTCGGAGTTTTCCCCACTCAGCACACCACATTTATCCTTGCAAACCTCTCAGACAACCCTTACAGAACTCTTTTTCAAGACATGACCTTCCATCTAAAAAGAAAGCAGAAAGACCCTAAGATCAGTTCTGCTGTGGGCAGCTAAAGGGCAGCATCTGCCAATTTTTCATTTTTCAATTTTTGTTATATTTTTGTTAGTTGTACGTTAGATTTATTGTATAAGTTTGCTTATTTGATTCCACTGGAAAACAAAATGTGCGAAAAAAACGTCTAATTCCATCATTCATTGTTAGTATTGAATCCAAAGCGCGTTTCTTCAATCATCTCGAAAACTGATTTCGGCAGATACTGCCATTTGCCTGCATACGGCATATTATTTTTTTCCCCATATCTATAGCTTAATAACCTTATCCCGAATCCTAGATATTTTACTATGAATGGAGGTAATGAATTAACTATTAAAGCAGGTGGTTATAAGTCACCTCAATTATAGACCATTCATAAAATTTTCTTGATTTGACCCATTAAGTAAACAAACGCATCATATCCACTCTTACAAGCCGTTTAAAAAAGCAGAAATATTTTTCAAGATACAACCCTTCTATATGAGCTAAATAAAGCTAAATAATGGATACTTTTCTAAAAAAAAAAAAATATTATTGTAACGAAAATATCACTCCAGCTTTTCAATATTGACAAAACCTATATGCATCATCATGTCGCCGTGAACTTTTGTGCCTTCTTTTTTTTATAAGGTCCGAAATAGTTTAATTGACTGCTCCGATATTGTTAATTCCATCCTCAAGTAGGACTCTTAGGAGTAATTTATGTTTTAAACATATTTTAACCAAATTTAACTGTGTTGATAACCTTTGCCTTTTTAAATTTCAAACTTTTTACCATTTATTGTCGCGATTTAAATATTTTCAACAGGTCATTTTATAATTTTAAGTCTAGATGTTTTAATATTTTAAATATATAATGTATTTTAGTTGCTATTTTTATGTTATTCGGCACTGTAATTGGATTTTTTTCTGTAGTGTGCAATACTTTTTAAATAAATAAATAAAATGATACAAAAGCATTTATTTTTTGTTCTCCAGAAATCCATAATACCAAGTGTTTTCGTTGAACTCACGAAACCGGTTTTAAAAAAATGAATTTTTCAGCGAACTGCAATAAATTCGGATGCAACTTGGAGCAAATGCATGCACTTTATTTTATGCGGTTCCTTCCAAAGGCTCTAATTCTAATGGAAAGATGAATGTATATAGACTCAAGCCACTATCCCCTAAGCCTCCCGCCAATCTCTCGCTGTTCCGTTGCCTGTCCAAAACCATTTTCAATTCTTACGCATGAAATTTCTGTCCGGATTGGATGCATTTTGAAGATTTACCCTCCGGAAGGCCCACAACGTATCTCAGCATCGCTTATTCCACCATACATAAATGGAGTTATGTGTTTTTTATTATTTTATCTCCTTTTTTCTCCGCTTTTCAGTCCACTTCTGTTTTTATAGAGTTATATAGGTGGCTGCATCCAGGAAATTGCCCTAAATTAAAATAATAACCTCCATTTTTTTCGGCGTTTTAGGGGATGGCGAATGGATGAGGGAAAAAAATCTTTGTACAATGTTATTATTCGGTTCAATTCCTAATCCACCGTCAACCATTTGGGTCACATGATTACCGGAGGACGCTCCCAGTATGAAGGAAAATCTGGTCCTGACGTGACCCATGTAGAAGTATGAATAAGTGTACTCTGTCATCAAATTTTATTCCCGGTAATTTTCTTTGAGTTTCCGGGAGATATTGTTTGGTAAACGGAAAAATTGTTTATGTTGTTTTGGTTATGTGATTATCAGCATTATTTTGCATGTTTATATTTACGATTACATTCAGTTCTAGGGACAGTCAGATACTTCTGGATACTACAGATGAAATTTGGTATGAAAAAAATTAAATTGCAAAAAATGAAATACTTATGGAATAACTAGATGCATTTTATATTGTTTTCACTATACTAGATTTGAGAAACTTAATATTCTAAATAAAATAGCATTATTTATGAAATGAGGAGGGATCTAAGACTTTTTTTTTAAATCTCTTATTTGCATTAACTCCGTAAACATGCGTCTTTAATATATTTCTAAATTTCTGTCTTGTGCGTCATAGCTTTGTTCTTTCGCCTGTAAACCTCCAAGTATGGTTTCTTCAAATCAATTATTTTTCCATCATGATATTCAATGTGACGCTCGTTTATGTTATGTAAATAGAAGATTCGATGAATTGGTTTGGTTTGCCAAAGATGTATTCTTCGGGTTTTGAAAACCTCAGCTTCGATGTTTCAGGGACGATTACATTTAAATGATATGCTGACAGTAATTTAAAAAAAAAAAGCCTATAAATTGTTTGTAAAGATACTCTTTAAAAGTTGTTTCTATATACTGCTTTCACATTTGCAAAACAAAACTTCGGTAGTGGTTACAGCAGAGTGCACGTCTTAAGGTTAAAACACAAGCTCCATTAGAAGAGGAAAGTCAGCTAAAGGTAAGTTTTCCAACTAAGCAATGTATTTCTTCTGATGAGCTTTTATGATATATTTAGAAATGAAAAACAAACTTTCCACGTGAATTACAATGTTTGAAATTGACATGAAAAACCACAGCAATAGCTTTGAAAGAAAAACTCGAATCGAACATATTGCCTACTTAGAAAAATTCTCCGTCTGATACAACTCCGTCTCTTACAAGTGTTAGCTTATATTGTTTTGTCCACAGTTAAGAATTCTGCTCAATAAATTGAACCTACTAATGTATTGATTTTTACATACATGTATTTTAGTTTTAATTCTTGGAATAGCTTGCTGTTTAAAATGTGAATGCTTGAAAGCGATGACTTTACTTTGGTCATCCTGAGGCTCAGTGGTTAAAGCACTGTGTTAACATCAGAAAGGTCCGTGGTTCAAGCCCCGCCATGGACGCATCGCTCACCCTCCACGTCTACATCTGTACGCCACAGTACTTATCTTAAATGCGACTTTATTATTAAAGAAGACTTCTTACAAAGCTATAATTATTTTGGACTGATTACCCACATAAACAATATTTTCTGAACAGTATATTTCTGAATGTTATTCAACACAAATAATTCAAAAGTAATGACTTGAGTCATTGTTAGCCCAAATCCTTTAATGTAATCAATAACTTTCAGTATATATTTGCATTTTCAAGACGTATTTTCAAGATATATGAGGCAGGGAGAAGCAAAAGAATGTAAGTGAACTTTTTAAAGTTTTGAGTAAAGCACTTTTGTAGTTCAGGTCCTTCTTAGGATTTCATTGAATTTTTTTTTCTAAATCATGCCATATAGCAGCACCTACCAGAGATACTAGTTTCATCTCTTGCTCCGAAACAGAGGAGAGGTTCTACCATTTGTACGGGTTATCTCGAAAATTTAAAATTTTGGCACTTACATCCCTTTGCTTCTCACTGCTTCCTACACTTTTTTTTAATAATGCAATTTAAAGCTTAAGGTAAATAGAAATAAACTCTCATTTTATCCGCATTAGGGAAATAAGATTATTTCTCTTTCTTTCTGCGCAAAGAATATCCCTCAGGATTCGCATTCGTTTTCTCCTATAATCGGTAATTATCGTGACGGAAAACAAAGTGCACTTCACGCAAACCAAATGCAGATCACAGCATCGACCCATTAGCCCGAAGATGATGGGAGGTTTAGTCGCAAGGATGGAACAGTTGGCGATCAGAACGAGAGACGAAGCTCTGCCGCTAATCGCATCTACTCGTTTAATTTGACGCTGATGGGCCGGAGACTTGATCCTTGGCCGGCGCGCTCATTGTGGCATGGCATGCAAATGAGATTTTAAAAGTGCATTAGAGGCCTTCGCGTCTCCACCCACGGAGCTGGGAAGCGAGAAAGAAACCAGCTGAAGAAAAAGGCATCGCACGCCGTTTGATGGACTTGCTGCCCCTAATAGGCTATTTCAGGGAAGTGTTTGGTGCCGCTGTGCCCGAAAGGTTCTTCAAGTGAGCACCTCGCTTAGTCAATTACAAGAATGATATCTTCTTGGGGAGATGGGAATGGGTCAATGCTCGTTGATGAGGGTGAGATCTTATTTCCGAAAATCGTCTCCTTGTGGTGTTACTGTTAGAGACTGGTTCCAAAATTGTAAGAACCGGTATATCTGAATAGATGGAAATTTATTTAAATGTCTTATAGTTCTTTATTAATATTTACTACATGTTAATACATGCTTATCCAAACTCTGTCAATCGAAATGCACAGTAAATTTTTCTTTGCGTATTTTTTACCGAAAACTGGTAAATGTTGACATTAGCGGTTTAATGTCAACATTCACATACTAAACGACATCGGTGGAAGACCGAATACTTTCGTTGAAAAACCGGAGATAGTTAACGTTCTCCAATTTCGGTTTTCACAATAACATATCTTGAGTCATACATTACTGAATATCCTAAAAAAAGGGGGGGGGAATTAAATTTTGTCATTCAAAATAAATAAAGTGAGGACATTAGTATTTTACACCCTTTTCAGGAAGGTCAAACTATAGTGGTCAGCACTTGATTTAACGTCTCAATAGCTAAATGTGGGCGTTGACCAAGAAGAAGAAGTATTTTACGAAAACTTAGTTCTAAACTTTGTCAAATTTAAGAGGCAATTTAAGTTTTAACTCAATAAAAAATCTTTATCTGCACACCACCTATGATTTTTATAGTGTTCCCCCGCATAAGAAATACATTCAAATCTTTAAAAAAGTTGCAAGAGGGTGAACGTGGACATTTTTTTAAAGCAGCATTTTGTTAGACTAGTTTTTACCTATTAGTTTTCAAACTTGTTTAAATAAAATAAAGATTTAGGATTGTGTTTAAAAAACTTTCGTCTAACGTAATTTCAGAGAAGCAAACACATTTAGACATAAACGGTTTTATTTGGAATACTTGGAATTTCACTTCCCTATCTTCAAAGATTTAATCAACATTCGTAAAAACTTTTTCAAAAAGTTTATTTAAAAATGCAAATTGGCAAAAATATAATTTAAAAAACAACGTATAAAATTATCCCTGTTAAAAACACAACGATAATTGCCGTTAAGATGATCTTCCTTCATTGCAAAATATCTTACAAGAATCAATAAGTACTACATCATAAAATTCTAAATTATGAAATAATTTCATTCCTCATTTTCTTGAACTCAAAGAATAGATGGTTTACCAGACCCGTAATTGAGAACTTCCAAGAAATAATATTCCGTCTAAATTCTTGCCTACTTACCTACACAACACAACGGTTTTAATTTTCAGCATTTTATCTTGAAAATACAATACAGTGAGTTTTGTATGGCTTTTCTTTTCGGATGCACAAAATTTTTTCCCGCAAACCAGATTATCTCCTGATTTCCGAACTGCACGGGTAATCCCCAAATCGGATGATCCGCACACGCGTAACTAGAAATCCATTGTACTTACAGGGGTCATATGTCCACGCTTCCAAACTTCCTTTTCTCCTTCCCACGTGCACCTTATCGGCGTCGTAGAGAGACACCCATCATGACAATCTGGGCCGAAATGCTATTAGCTGGGCTCTCAACTGGTCCCTATTTCTCCAAAAGTCTTTTTTTTCAGTTTCAAGTCCTTGAAAGTCCGTTTTTCCAAACTCTGGCAGCTTTCTTCTTTTTAAAATTTCAATTCTAGTTTGATTTTTTACAGTAACTTCTTTTATTCATTTGATTTTTTTTATATATATAAAACTTTTAGTAAAATTTTTTTTCATAAATTTTACGTTTTTTTCAGCAAAAAAAAAATATTTCAAAACCTTTCCGCAATTCTTGACAACGAAAATTTTATTTTGTTTTTTTTATTGTTATTATTAGCATCATGATCATAAGTATTTAAGTTCACCCGTTTCTTCCGGAAGTGAGGAATTCCAGAATGAAATCTTAGCTGCAATAAGACACTCACTGCGCAGAAACGCGTTTTACAGTGTTGATTTTGAAGCAAAAGAGGAATTTTCAGTGAGTTTCTTTTCATTGATTACACTAGTCAACACCAAAAATGCATCCGGCTCAAAAATAGCTATTTCCGAAGTATTTTTCCTTGCTAAACACGAAAATTACCATAAAAAATTGAGATTAGTTCTATTTTTCAAGATACAGGGCCAACTAGGATAGTGAATTCTCACTAATGCTCTTTTTTCCTGGCAGATAGAAAACCCCCCATGGGACTGACTGGCCTCTAAACTCAGACCC